>NC_141878.1:283493006-284123006 GCF_056163025.1 Triticum urartu | reverse complement strand
CAATTTGTTTTCAAACTCTTCCTTTGTGTAGACAAAACATGAGACAATTACAACATCATTCACAATCAATGGTAATTAAAGTACAAGTATATTGGTAAATTTTCTTAGTTATTAGGTGGTAACATCATGGAACCAAATTTCCAGATTATTGGTTCTTTTTCATGTGTGAAAGTTTTCTTCTTTTTTTTGTTTTACACCTACACTACTAGGGAAAAGCCTAGCATTAGCGCGGGCCTAAGGGCTATCAGTAGCGCGGGGCACCAGGCTACTGATATGGCGCTACAGCTAACGTTTAGCAGTAGCACGTTTTTACCCGCGCTACTGCTATACCTACTTAGCAGTAGCGATGTACATACCAGCGCTACTGCTAAGTGGCTCAGCAGTAGCGTTTTCCTGTCCAGCGCTAAAGAGCGCTACTACTATATTTTCACATATCTTTTTTTGCTACATATTTGCAATGTTTTTGTACAGGTTTTATACAGTATTCTAATCATATCATAAACATGCAATATGCTCATCATATCATACACATAATAGTCTCATCATATAATCCAACACAAATCATGTCATCGCATCATAATCACAATATAGCTATACAACTTACATGACATGTCTCATCATACATAATGTAGTACTTCTTGAGGCGCCAATTTGTATCCCTCTCTCGCACTAGCGTGAACCTAAACTAATTACTTTCCGCTTTGGCTCTGCTATCGAACCCTCTCTGGCTGTCGCTCAGAAACTGGTACACCTGGGTCTGACACTCCGGCCACTCGTCGTATACTCCTAGCGTAACACTTCTTCGCCATCGATGATCTATGTATCTGCATCGTCACATGAGTCGATAATATGCAACATATATAGTTGAGCAACAGAAAGAGACAAACTTGGCAAAAATAGAAGCAACATATCATAAGCATAAATAACAAAGTTCATCATACCCAAAATGCCCTAACTAGAGTGATCTTTGCTAGTTGAGGAGGATGGTTGAATTACATCACAAATAAAGTTTTGTCGTGGATAACTCAAGGTTTCGTCATAGAGAAAGTATGGACTAAACGGACACATTGTCATATATCGTCAATCACTCCAACATGTCGTGCCATCCATCCAAGCCAGGGAGATAGTCCCCGAGCACAGTGAAAGGCTTTAGGTCGAGACGCTGAGTGGCTACACGTGTTTGGACGTCTTCCCGTGATATTTGCCCTTCTTCGTAGAACATCCATGTTTTTTCGACGACCTCCTTCATGATGATTTGGGCAAGTTCACGCTGGATGTGATAGAACTCAGCTCGAAGTCGATGATCCGGGATATCTCCTAGGTTCTTTGCCCATTGCAAAATATGGGCCTCGCCAAATCTAGGTGACATGCGAAGGTTCTGCTAATCCCGTCTGTACTCCAGCATGTGGTGGAGGACATGGAATCCATCATTGAGAGTACCACTCAGTTGCTGGATGCAGTAGAAGTCGGTCTTATGGCTGAAGGTAGGCGTGCGGTTCCTTGTCTTCTTGAGCGTGATCTCTCCACCCCATAGGCCGTAGCTAAAGATAGCACTGTCGAGAACAGACTTGATGTGGGTGTAATCCTTTTTCTTCATGTTCTTCGATGAGTCCAAGTAAAGAGCATGGGAGAATCGGGGGTAAAGGATGATGAGGATGGCGCGCCCGTCGCTGCACAAAATAAGTACACCTCAAGTTAGCCTCTACGCGTGCAAATGAATGATTGAAATCAAAGGAAGGATATCTGCGCGGATGACTTATGTGGGATGATAAGGCATGAGAATCGTCTCCTTGTCCTTACTGCCGACCAAGAAATCGGTGATGTAGTTACTCGTGTATTCATGGTGCTTTGGGCAGACTGCCAAGAAGCCCTCGTGCATGAAGTACGGGCCAGCGACACAGATATAAGGTATCTGCTCAATCCTGATGATGTAGTTCATGTACAAGGCAAAAAGGCGGACAAACGTAAAATCCAGCTTTTTCAAGTGAAACATGTCGAAGATGTAATCTAATCGAAGGAAGAACTTCTCTGCGGGGAATGTGTCGATGTGCAACCTTTGCTGCGGCACGTTAACCACGTAGAGCAGGTATCCTGGATTTTCGAGGCGATCAGGCTTTTCTTTCTCCGCAGCACATCGTCATGAAGTATCCTTAGATCGTTGTATATGGCCTCTACCGCTGCCTTAGGTAGGATCAGATCACCGGGGATATGCCATTTTTCGCACCTATCATAGGTATACGGTCTTGAACCCGAGGCTGCGGCGGCTGGATCATAGAAGTAGCTTTGCATTTCCTCGATCTCTTCCTATGCTTCTTTGCTACTGGAAGTGAGCCTATAATACGTTCATCCTCCAGCAATTCAGGCACCAACTAATCACGCTCAAACCCTGAGTACTCATACCACTGAGCCATCAATCCTCCGTCATCATAGGCGATGGTATTGAGATACTATAGAGGGTCATCGTCATCCTCGTCGATGGCATCATGCATTGCTTCTTGGACGGAGGCGACATCATCAGCCACTAATGGAGCCTCTTCCTCACCCGGCATGACAGGAGATGCTAATTGGTTAGGTGGGGTGTTGGTTTTCATACCTTGCTGAGGCTGCTTGGTCGTGGGTGTGCTCCCAGCCGCCTCCAGACGAAGCAGACTCTTTGGCCACAACAGGACCAACGCTTGCAATCGCCAAGCCCCCGCGGGGTCTCGTCGTCATCTCCCCCTAGTGCTACGAGAAGAGCCAAATTCTCGTGGCCCGGTTCGACACTGGCCACGGAAATCTTGAAGAAGTCCGGGGGGATCGGCCGGCTGTAGTACAATTGTTCCTTCGGCTTCACTATCGTCGCCTTTCCCACGTCCACCTTCTGGCCACTGATGGTGTACAATATGGTGCACGGGGTTATGTCGGCCTGCAAAGACATGTCTGTGACCTGAGACATCCGAAAGGCAATGGAAACGTGAGATTATGCAATATTGAAGAGGGCCGGTGTGACAGGTACCGTGACGGCGTCGAGCTCAACCAAGGACGAAGCCCCGCCAAGCACACCAGAGACGGAGGATGGGCTGCTATGAGCAGGTGCGGTTGCGTGAGCAGGTGCTGGTGCAATGCTAAACGAGTTGCTCCCGAAGAAGTTGGAAAGAGGAAAGTCCGTTGCCTCTTTATTTGGATTTTGCTTGCTCCAATTGACGATAGCCAGAATCAACACACCATACGAAGCTGCCATCTCCTCTCTTGCGGCAGCTATCGCTGCTTTGACTGTCTCAGTTGATTTCTTATCAACCACAATCTCAACCTTCTTGTCGATGTTTTCTTCGTTTAACCTATGTCTTTCCTTTCTCTCCTCACTGGTCTCACGGTAGTACTTCTTCCACGTGGCGTCGTCTCCGATGTCGTGCACGCGTCCATACGACGACCGAGTGTCCACCGGGAGTCCTTTCAATATGTTCAAGGCTCAGTTGAATGGGGTGTCCCACTTGGGCCTCGCCAATGCCTCAGACGGCAAGTCGCTTTCGGCCGCAATCCTGTGCTGCTCTTTCTGCAAAAGAAACAAGGATCGTTTACAAATATGACTAAACGTGCAGTCGAATTAATCAGAACCTAAAATTAGGGGGTAAATTAAAAATTACCATCAGTCTCATGAACTCCGTCATGACCGCGTCCGTCTCGAAAACCTTGTTGACTGCATCCCAATGGTACTGGGCCCTGATGATGTCATGCTCCTACGGGACGGTGAACTCCGCCAAGGGGTCTAGGATCCCCAAACTTTCGCGTTCCGCATCCTCCTTGGTCCATATGGGGCTCTTCCCCGCGTAACCACGGCTTCAGAGGTGGTGGCACCCCAGGTTCCTCTCTTGAAGCCCCTTCATATACTTTGACTTTTCTTCAGCAGCTTCGGCAACGCAAGCCGCCTTGAATATTTCAAACTACTCTTGTGTAATTGTCGGATTATCCTTTACAATCTCGGAGTAGGGTTCTGTAACATCCCAATTTTTCCAATTTGGATGTTAATATATCATTCATATGCATGTCATATTTTTACTACATCATTTTCTTTCTCTGAAATATTCAAATCATTATGCAACAAAGGCAATTTATTGGAGTGGAGATAACATGACTTCTCCCTTGTTTTTAAAAATGTTCATAATGTGCAGAATATTATTTCCAGTTCATTTGATATGTTCTAGTAATTTTTATAATCTTAAAAATATTTTATTTGTCTGTTTTGTTGATGTTTGTGTGGCCTATTGCATAAAATGTATTTTCAAAAATTGCACTAGGTGAGGAACTAGTGTTCCTGTAGTTTATATTAGTATTATATATTTTACTATGTGTCTATGTATTTTATGTAGTTTTATTATGTTGTTTTTATTTTTGTTTTACTGCTGTAGTTTTTGTTTAAAAAAACAGAGCCAGCCGGCCAGCCACCTGCAAGCCAACCGGCCCACCGCCCGCGGCCCAGTGCGCAACAGCCACATCCCGCTAAACCTAGCGAAGCGGTACACTCGCTCGCTCGCACCCGACCCGCACCCGCAGTCAACCTCGCCCCAGCCGCTGACCAGTGGGCCTCGCACCTGTTCATCCCCTTCACCGAGCTGGACATGCCGCTGCACGCATGGCGAGGCCGACCCGAACCAATCCGGCACTTGGTCCGACCCCGTGCACCCCTGGGACTTCCCGCTCGAGCAAAAGCCATCGGGAACCCTTGCGCACACCCTCGCCTTCTTTCCTCGTCTGCACGCAGCTATAGGACGAAACGGATCTTGCGCGGAGCTCGACCCGCTGCCGCCGTCGCCGGAGGTTTTCGTCACCGTTTAACGTCATCGACGCCACCGTTGTTCGACGCCGCACCCGTCTACCCCTTCGTCTTCACCGGAGACCCACCGAAGGAGCGCCGGCGCCGACGCCCGAAGCCGCCGCCATTTTTCCCCTGTTCCAGTGGGCACACGCGCGAAGGATCACTTTCGACCAATTGTGTGATGCCACGTGGCTAGTCGCTATAGTAAACAGACCAGGAGGTTTATGTTGTTTTTTGCCTTTTTCAGATTTTCACCTAATTTTCAACTAGCTATATCTTTTAACCTATATGTACAAATTAGGTGATTCTTTTTCCTATGCACTCACAAAAACCAGCACTTCATCACGGAACCAAAATTTCACATGTTTGCACCTTTCAAATTTGAATTCGTTCGAGTTTGAATTAAAACTTCTGGAGGCCATAACTCTCAAACTGTTTGTCGGTTTTGAGCATTCCTTTTTGCATTGTGATTCTAGTGCTTTGTAGATGATTTGTTCATTCTGTTATGCTACTGTTGTTGGAGTTTTAAAATGGTTTTGTTGATGTTGGTTTTTTTTGGTTCTATTTGTGTTCCGATGATTGATTTGTTGAATTGTGTGAAACATGTAGATTGTCCGGAGTGCGACGCGAGCTATTGTCAGGAGTGTGACTTTCTGAACCAGAACCAAGGCAAGTTACATGTTGATCATCCTTTACCTATTGTTTTCTATGCATGTAGTTTATATCACACTATGAATATATGCATGTATAGAAGTATTATATATTTTGGCTATACTTTTGAGCTATCTTCCCATCAATGCAGGTCGTGGAAGTTGTAGTTTGCTATGCTTTGTAGACGGGGGTGGTTCGTGTTTTCATAGAGCTTGTGAGGATTATATATAGAACAATTTGAGTAGTAACTCAGGATTTAATTCACCTCTGGGCGGAAGTGGTATTACTAGGGTGGTTTCAAGAACATCATGGTTTATACCCTCTGACTGTAAGTGGACGGCCGCCCAGGCTCAAAAGGATTAGACAGACTTAGTGACTAGTAGCTTCCAGGTGCGACACTGGCTAAATGGGCTCTGGCTTAGTTGATCGGTTGTGGAACCCTTGCCCGGATGTGCCAGGAAATGTAGATATAATAGTCGGGATGGGCCTCTTGTTGGGACTAGAGGACAGCTTCTGAAAGACTTCGTCTCAATCTTCGGGTTGGGTCCAGTGGGTAAAGCATACTAAACTCTGCAGAGTATTAAAACTAATCATGATTAGTCATGTCCCCGGTTATGGACAATTTTGAGCGACTATGCCATTACAATTGTTGGATGATCTTGACAGATGTGACACTTAATAATATTTGTGGGCAACTTAATAAAGGGTAGGTTGGAGTTGATTTTTCTAACTCAACCTTGTGTATTTAATTTTAGCAATAAAAGAACTAAATAAAAATTTGACTATTAGGTAGTTATTAGGATAAAATCAGCTTTCTGCAAAAATAAACCCTCAAGCCTTCCTTTGATATATTATGCATGTACATGTAGGTCTGCTTTATTATTACTCATGTGTAACTTGCCAATACATTCAAAGTATTGACCTATATGGCTGCAACGTCTCATGTTGCAGGATATTCAGACGAAGAGTAAGGTACCGTTAGGGTCGCGAGTCTGCACTCAGCATCACCAGTGGGCTATGATGGGACTCGTCGTTATTTTCTGCTACTTTCCGTTGTTTGATTGAATAAAGCTAGTGATGAGGACATCAATACCATTGTTACACCCACAGCCCCTACTGTTACATATACTGGACCAATTACTAGAGCTCGCGCACGCCAATTAAATTACCAGGTACTTTCGTTTCTTGGTAATGATTCTAATGTTCATGAGATTATGATGTTGCCTAAATTGGATACATTTGTTTTGCTTACAAATGAAGGGCCTAGCTTGGAGAAGGATGAACATTGGAGCAAGAACACGCCTGGAGTTGATGGCATGCGCAAGGGGATCAAGACCGGAGTTACAAGTGATGATTTCAGGACTTTGAAGCCGCCATAAGGAGTGCATGAAGCCTTGGACGAAATATACAAGATGCCACTTCATAATATTCGTCCATAGGCTATTCTAGGTGCTGCGTCACCTTATTAATGGGCCAGGCCCATGTAATTTCGAAATACTTAAGTATAGGCTATTTTTAGAGTCCGTATGTGTGGGGAAACAAGAGTTAGGGTTGGTTTCGGACCCCACCCTCAAGGGCCACAAAATTTCCCCCTCTTCCTCCATATATACAGCCCTTAGGGTGTCGTTTAGACTTTGGGTTTTGTTTAGATTAAAAGTTCGCCATAGCTGCAACTTCGCGTACTTCGTTTGTGTCCAACGACCAGACCAAGACGTCACAGAACCCCACCTTGATCAATAAAGCTTTCATCTTATATTCGCAATATCCCGATTGCAATCTCAGTTTCTTGCTTGTTCTTCGTTTGCTCGCAGGAAACAGACCCTCGTGGTCAGGTTGATCGTGCTCGGGCGTGGTCAATAACCCTCGGAAGTTGGTTTAGCGATTGCTAAGGCGCGACGTCTCGCACGTTCGTAGTCGGATCGTCAAGGTCGACTCCCACAGAAAACGATAGCCACCATCTCATCGAAACATAGGGACACCTTAGCCTCTATCAAGTGGTATCAGATTTCCAGGTTGCTCGGTGAGATTTTACAGTTTTTCGTAGATTAGATCGAGTCTGTTCTTCATACCTACAGTCCACGAAAAAGCCAAAAAAAATTTAGGGTTAGTTCATCATATCCGAACCAATCTGAGCCTTTGCATAATCTTTTTAGGGTTTTTGCTTTGTTGAATTTGCGGTTGCATCGTCGTGTCAAGTTGCTGGTCTTAGAGTCTAGTCTTTTAGAGTTTCGAGTTCTGGTCATAAGTTGTCACGCCGCCGCCGCACCATCATCATCGCCTTGCCATCTACCACTTTTGCTTATCCGCCACCGCTCTGAATCCATATCCATATACCACCACCGCTACCATATACCACCACCGCTGCCATATACCACAACCATATATCCACCACCAATCCGAGTTCTTCTCATATTAGGTTTGTTCTTGAGATCAATCTAAATTCCGATTCGTGTTTCCTTGCCTACGTAGGTCTCGAAAAAAAAAGAGTCTGGAGACCCCCGGGCAGTTTTTAGGCCAAAATTTTCACGGGCAAAATTTTTTTTCCTATCCTATTTTTAGGCTTTTCTGAGTCTTTTGAGCCACGTGCCATCAGTGATTTTTTGTTGCACTTTTTCATCATCGCTGCCCTGATTTCCGAAAAAAAAGTGAAAAAAAAATTCCGTGCCCATCCTATCAGTTTGATGAGGGAAGAGTTTTGAGACACTCGCCATTATAGTGATTTTTCGCAAAAAAAAAGAGGAGCGCAAAAAAAAAGGAGCGCAAAAAAAGAGCGAAAAAAAAGAGTTCCAGAGTGTGCTTTTCCCTTATTTACGTGCAGCGCCGTGATTTTGTTAGTGTTCTAGGCTCGCGTCTCTAGCACGGTCTAGCCTAGGACCAGCACAGTACCGTCGTTGAGCGTTTATTCAACTTTGCATATCTGAATTGATTATTGCTGACCCTTTTTGCTACCATACTATAAGCCTTCCCAGCTCCACATACATCTACGTCGTGCGTTTGACTCTCCTTGGCAATTGCTCTATCCAAGCTTTTGAGAGTTTTGACTACAACGGTTGCCGATCACCGCCTGCTGCTGGGTAAGAACTGGTAAGAATTTGAGATTTGCTTGACGGATTTGTGACACCCGCCACCACCACCACTTGTTAGTAGTCTGTAGGATCATCTTCTTGTGTGTTTCTATTGCTGCTAACCATGCCAGGATCATAAGCCGACGAGACTGACTGGGAGAACTTGACGAACAAGGAGCTTCATGATACGTTTCAGCAAATGATGAGTGTACAGGTGCAAGATGTGATAAACAGATTTGAAGAGGCCATGGAGAAGATAGATGGCATGGAGAAGACGTTTGAAACAAAGCTCGATAACAAGTTTGCTGAATTGCTTTCGCATTTTCCACCACCACCACCGGCTGCTCCTGCCGCACCTCTGCAACAACAGCAACAACACCGACTACCTCCACGTCGGGAAACAGCCCTCCGCCGAGCGAGCCATGTCCCTCTTCAGTCGGGCCAAATTGCTGGTGCTGCTGTTGATACTTCTGTGGCTCCTACTGCTGATGTGGAGGAGGATGATTATGTGGGAGATTATGAGGATGAGGTTGATCAAAATCATAACTACGTGCCACCACCAGCACAGCAACCACCAGGTCGTCCACATGCAAATAATGGCAATGGTAGGACTCACCCTCAGGTACGAGATCATGACCATCTCCCTAAACTAAAATTGAATATTCCACCATTTGAGGGTAGATATGTTCCTGATATATATCTTACTTGGGAGTTAGAAACTGAACAACGATTTACATGTTTACAATATCCCGAGGAGAGACGTGTTCCTGCTGCTGTTTGTGCTTTCACTAGTTTTTCATGTGTTTGGTGGTCTGAGCATTGTAGATTATATCCTATTCCGGCTACTTGGGCTGCTTTGAAAACTGCTATGCGTACTCGTTGGGTTCCACCATATTATCAACGTGAATTACTTCAAAAATTGCAGCGCTTAAGACAGGGAAAAAATTCTGTAGAAGAATATTATCAGGAATTACAAACTGGCATGATTAGATGTGGTATTGTTGAGGAGAATGAAGCTATGCTTGCACGTTTTATGGGTGGATTAAATAGAGAGATTCAGACGATTCTAGAGTATAAGGAGTATACTAATATCACTCGTTTATTCCATCTTGCTTGTAAAGCTGAACGTGAAGTGCAGGATCGACAGGCATTGGCACGGACTAACTTTTCTGCAGGTCGACCTTCATCATGGACACCACGTGCATCATCTACTTCCACACATTCTGCTACACCGGTGCCTCCGTCGGCTGCCACCTCCAACCGTGATACAATAAAGCAGGCACAATCACCACTATCTGCCAAGAGCACACCTTCTGGGCCTGCAAAGAGCTATTCTTCATCCATGGCATCAACAGGGCAAACACATGATATTATTTGTCGACGTTGCAAGGGTGGAGGTCATTATGCGAGAGAATGCCCATCTAAGCGTGTGATGATTGTTACTGGGGATGGTGGGTATGAGTCCGCTAGTGACTATGATGAGGAGACTTTGGCTCTTATTACACGTGAAGAACACGGTGGAGACGATTCTGATCATGAGATGCAATACATGGCTCCTGAAGATGCTGACAGGTATGAATGTTTAGTTGCTCAACGTGTTTTGAGTGTGCAGGTTACACAAGCTGAGCAAAATCAGAGGCATAATTTGTTCCATACAAAGGGAGTTGTGAAGGAACGTTCTGTTTGCGTGATCATAGATGGAGGGAGCTGCAATAACTTGGCTAGCATGGAGATGGTGGAGAAGCTATCTCTCACCACAAGACCACATCCACATCCTTACTACATCCAATGGTTCAACAACAGCGGCAAGGTTAAGGTAACACGTACTGTTCGTGTGCATTTTAGTATCTCTACATATGCTGATTATGTTGATTGTGATGTGGTACCTATGCAAGCATGTTCCTTATTACTTGGTAGACCATGGCAATTTGATAAAAATTCTGTACACCATGGTAGAAACAATCAGTATACTCTTGTTCATAACGATAAAAATATTACTTTGCTTCCTATGACTCCTGATTCCATTTTGAAAGATGATATTAATAGAGCTAATAAAGCAAAACAGGAGACAAATAAGAGTGAAAATCAGATTGTGGCAAAAGAATTTGAGCACCAAATGAAGCCTAATAATAAACCATCTACTGTTGTTTCTGAAATTAAATTGAAAAGTGCATGTTTACTTGCCACCAAATCTGATATTGATGAGCTAGATTTTAGCAAATCTGTTTGCTATGCTTTTGTGTGCAAAGAGGCATTATTTTCATTCGAGGACGTGCCTTCCTCTTTGCCCCCTGCTGTCACTAACATTTTGCAGGAGTTCGCTGACGTCTTTCCACAAGACGTGCCACCGGGATTACCACCTATTCGAGGGATTGAGCATCAAATTGACTTAATTCCCGGTGCTTCGCTACCCAACCGTGCACCATACCGTACCAATCCAGAGGAGACGAAGGAGATTATGCGTCAAGTACAAGAACTGCTCGACAAAGGTTATATACGCGAATCCCTTAGTCCTTGTGTTGTTCCTATCATTTTAGTGCCGAAAAAGGATGGTACGTCGCGTATGTGCGTTGATTGTAGAGGCATTAATAATATTACTATTCGTTATCGTCATCCTATTCCTAGGCTAGATGATATGCTTGATGAATTGAGTGGCTCTACAATATTCTCCAAAGTTGATTTGCGTAGTGGATACCATCAAATTCTTATGAAATTGGGAGATGAATGCAAAACAGCATTTAAAACTAAGTTTGGATTATATGAGTGGTTAGTCATGCCTTTTGGGTTAACTAATGCACCTAGTACTTTCATGAGGTTAATGAACGAAGTTTTACGTGCTTTCATTGGACGATTTGTGGTAGTTTACTTTGATGACATATTGATTTATAGCAAATTTTTGGAGGAACATTTGGAACATTTACGTGCTGTTTTTATTGCTCTACGTGATGCATGTTTGTTTGGTAACCTTGGAAAGTGCACCTTTTGCACCGACCGAGTATCTTTTCTTGGCTATGTTGTTACTCCACAGGGAATTGAAGTTGACAAAGCCAAGATTGAAGCTATTGAGAGTTGGCCGCGGCCCAAAACGGTCACACAAGTGAGGAGTTTCCTTGGCCTCGCTGGTTTCTATAGGCGTTTTGTGAGAGATTTCAGCACCATTGCTGCACCTCTCAACGAGCTTACAAAGAAGGATGTTCCTTTTGTTTGGGGTACCGCACAGGAAGAAGCCTTCACGATATTGAAAGATAAGTTGACACATGCTCCTTTACTCCAACTTCCTAATTTCAATAAGACTTTTGAGCTTGAATGTGATGCTAGTGGAATTGGATTAGGAGGTGTGTTATTACAAGATGGAAAACCTGTTGCATACTTTTCTGAAAAATTGAGTGGGCCTAGTCTGAACTATTCTACTTATGATAAAGAATTATATGCTCTTGTTCGGACCTTAGAAACATGGCAACATTATTTATGGCCCAAGGAATTTGTTATACATTCTGATCATGAATCTTTGAAACACATTAAAAGTCAAGCAAAACTGAACCGTAGACATGCTAAATGGGTTGAATTCATTGAGACTTTCCCTTATGTCATTAAACACAAGAAGGGTAAAGAAAATGTTATTGTTGATGCCTTGTCTCGTCGTTATACTATGCTTTCACAACTTGACTTTAAAATATTTGGTTTGGAGACCACCAAAGATCAATATGTTCATGATGCTGAATTTAAAGATGTATTGCAGAATTGTAAGGAAGGGAGAACTTGGAACAAGTTCGTTCTTAACGATGGATTTGTGTTTCGTGCTAACAAGCTATGCATTCCAGCTAGCTCCGTTCGTCTTTTGTTGTTGCAGGAGGCGCATGGAGGAGGATTAATGGGACACTTTGGCGTCAAGAAGACGGAGGATATACTTGCTACACATTTCTTTTGGCCAAAGATGAGACGGGATGTTGAGCGTTTTGTTGCTCGCTGCACTACATGTCAAAGAGCTAAGTCACGACTCAATCCTCATGGTTTATATATGCCTTTGCCTGTACCTAGTGTTCCTTGGGAGGATATATCTATGGACTTTGTTTTAGGTTTACCTCGAACAAAGAAGGGGAGGGATAGCATATTTGTTGTCGTGGATAGGTTCTCGAAAATGGCACACTTTATACCATGTCATAAAAGCGATGATGCTGTTAATGTTGCTGATTTGTTCTTTCGTGAAATTATTCGCTTACATGGTGTGCCAAATACTATTATTTCAGATCATGATACTAAATTTCTTAGCCACTTTTGGAGATGTTTATGGGCTAAGTTGGGAACTAAGCTGCTTTTTAGTACTACTTGTCACCCCCAAACTGATGGACAAACTGAAGTAGTCAATAGAACATTGTCTACTATGCTTAGGGCTGTTTTGAAGAATAACAAGAAAATGTGGGAAGAATGCTTTCCTCATATTGAATTTGCTTATAATCGTTCATTGCATTCTACTACTAAGATGTGCCCTTTTGAAATTGTGTATGGTTTCCTACCTCGTGCACCTATTGATTTGTTGCCTCTTCCATCTTCAGAGAAGGTTAATTTTGATGCTAAAGAACGTTCTGAATTGATTTTAAAAATGCATGAGTTAACTAAGGAAAACATTGAGCGTATGAATGCTAAATATAAACTTGCTGGAGATAAGGGTAGAAAACATGTTGTGTTTGCGCCTGGAGATCTTGTTTGGTTACATTTGCGTAAAGATAGATTTCCTAATCTGCACAAATCAAAGCTAATGCCACGTGCTGATGGTCCTTTTAAGGTGTTAGAGAAAATAAATGATAATACATATAAACTTGAGCTACCTGTAGATTTTGGGGTTAGTCCCACTTTTAACATTGCAGATTTGAAGCCTTATTTGGGTGAGGAAGATGCGCTTCCGTCGAGGACGACTTCATTTCAAGAAGGGGAGGATGATGAGGACATCAATACCATTGTTACACCCACAGCCCCTACTGTTACATATACTGGACCAATTACTAGAGCTCGCGCACGCCAATTAAATTACCAGGTACTTTCGTTTCTTGGTAATGATTCTAATGTTCATGAGATTATGATGCTGCCTAAATTGGATACATTTGTTTTGCTTACAAATGAAGGGCCTAGCTTGGAGAAGGATGAACATTGGAGCAAGAACACGCCTGGAGTTGATGGCATGCGCAAGGGGATCAAGAACAGAGTTACAAGTGACGATTTCAGGACTTTGAAGCCGCCATAAGGAGTGCATGAAGCCTTGGACGAAATATACAAGATGCCACTTCATAATATTCGTCCATAGGCTATTCTAGGTGCTGCGTCACCTTATTAATGGGCCAGGCCCATGTAATTTCGAAATGCTTAAGTATAGGCTATTTTTAGAGTCCGTATGTGTGGGGAAACAAGAGTTAGGGTTGGTTTCGGACCCCACCCTCAAGGGCCACGAAATTTCCCCCTCTTCCTCCATATATACAGCCCTTAGGGCGTCGTTTAGACTTTGGGTTTTGTTTAGATTAAAAATTCGCCATAGCTGCAACTTCGCGTACTTCGTTTGTGTCCAACGACCAGACCAAGACGTCACAGAACCCCACCTTGATCAATAAAGCTTTCATCTTATATTCGCAATATCCCGATTGCAATCTCAGTTTCTTGCTTGTTCTTCGTTTGCTCGCGGGAAACAGACCCTCGTGGTCAGGTTGATCGTGCTCCGACGTGGTCAATAACCCTCGGAAGTTGGTTTAGCGATTGCTAAGGCGCGACGTCTCGCACGTTCGTAGTCGGATCGTCAAGGTCGACTCCCACAGAAAACGATAGCCACCATCTCATCGAAACATCGGGACACCTTAGCCTCTATCAGCTAGCCAAGTGCTATGCAGACTGTTTTATTTTATACATTCTGGATGATGCACTTGCTATTCTAATATTCATCTATATTGTGTGTCCTAGCGAGTTCGATCCAGGGACTAGCACGGTAAGCACAGAGACTCAAATCCTTCGAGGTTTGGTCGTTACAGGTTCCTTTTTAACCATGATCCGATGTTTCACCCTTACTTTCCAGGTGGACAACGCGCTGCTAAACTTGCCCATGGCATGTTTGTTTATCTTCTTCATTGTCGGGTCTTTCCACGGTCGAGTATATTTGATTTCATCCCGGCCCGGGAACAAGAATGCATGGTGCAGCTTCCTTAGGAGGGAGTGCTCCATATTTGGTATCTTCTTTAGTTTCTCATCGTTGATGGTGGTGGTTTCCCTTAGGATGCAGCCTATTTGATTGTTGTAGCATGCGCTCGCTTCCGCATGCTCTTTTCGCTCAAAATTGCCGGAGTCCACCTTCATGACCACCAGTCTAGTAGTGTTGAGCTGGTTTGGGCGTCGTGTCCTCTTCGGTTTCGGTTCTTTACCGGCTTTGCCAGTCTCGGTTCCGGTCTTGGTGCTGGTGTCGGTCTCAGCGCCGGTCTCGGCACCGGTGTCGGTCTCGGCGCCGGTCTCGGTCTCGCATGTGACAGGTGGGCACTACAACAACCGTTGCTCCTCGAGAAGGTTCAAATAGGTGCCTGCTGCCTCGTAGACGTTGCAATCACTAGAGCCATGTCCTTCATCGTCGCTAACCATGTTTCCTATGATTAAATCTAGTCAATTAATTCTAGACCTAATAAAATGAATAATGACATAAAAGAGGTCTATGTTTTGCAGGAATGTTGATTCATTCCCAGTGCGGCAAATCCCGGGCACTCGATATGTCCTAGTTTGTAGCACAAGTCATGCCGAAATTCACGGAAAATTTTGGCATGACCTTTGCTACAAAGTGGACAAATTGAGCACCTGAAATTTGCCGGAATCGAAATTAATCAACATCCCGGCAAAACATAGGCCACTCGGCTTTATTCTCTACAAACAACAAAAGGCCACTTGGGCACAATCGAACCACTTCAATGAAAAGATATAACATGACCACTCCAATGAAAGATATAATCAACAATAATGGAATGTGCAAATGAACATCAATGACATATATCATATAACATCAATCTTGTTTTTGTTTATATAGCAACAATTACTTTAACCAAGATTTTGAAAAGAAAAACAATTATATTTTTTGTTTATTGCTAAATGCCATGGCTACTTTTTTTATTTATATCTAAATTCTTTTGTTTTTTGTTTAAAGATAAAAGTCTAGGAAGGGATCATCATTAAAATAAAACTTGCCTAAATTCTTTTCCTTGAAAATTAGTGGTCTTTTCAAAAACCAAAACCCTTTTCAAAATGACCTCACTAAACACTTCTCTACCTAGGACAGAACCCAAATTCTGTTCTAGCTATTCCTCTCTCTCTCTCACACACACACACATTATTTTATTTTCATCCAAATTGTTTTAGAGCAAATATTCCAACAATACTTCACCTTATTAGAAATTGCAAAGGAACTCCATTTTCTCTAACCCTTCTGACCTCACCAAAATTTCCACAGCAAGACCTTAGTACCTACACCCAATTTCTTCAAAAATATTCAGGTCCATAGTCCAAATAATTCAAATTTCATTTGAATGAAATTTGGACCAGATTTAGGTCCATAGTCCAAATAATTTTATATAGCTAAATGCTACTTTTTTTGTTTATAGCCTCTATTAATTTAAAACTAAATTCTACTATTATGTATATACCCTCTGTTAATTTAAAGATAAATGGAATTACTGTTTATGCATTTTCATAAAAACTTGCCCTAGCTAATTTCCTAAAAAAAATTGCTTAATTTTTTTCCTAAGTGCTAAAATTCTACTGTCCTAAACAAATCTAGGGTTCATATGAACATCATCACAGCAGCAACATATGAAATTTGCCCTAGCTAGCAAAGAGAGAGAGAGGAGGGCAGGGGAGAGGAGAGGGAGAGGCTTGCGGTCGACGACGAGGGTGGGCTCGGGCTCAGGCGACGACGGTCCAGGGAGGGCTCGGGCGGCGGCGTCGAGGTCGAGGGCGGCGGCGGTGAGGTCGAGGGCGGCGGCGGTGAGGTCGCAGGCGGGCTCAGGCGACGGTCGGCATCGAGGGCGGGCTCGGGCAGGGCGATCGACGGCGGCGACAGATCGAGTGGGGGATAGGGGAGAGGGGGAAAGGACTTAGCAAAATTTTGAACCCGCGCGTGGTTAAGTCAAAATAGCAATAGCGTTGGTAGGAAAAAAATGCGCTATAGCTAAGTTAGCTATAGCGCTTTCCACCAAAACGCGCTACTGCTATAGGAAGTAGTTATTTATTTTCCTTTTTCTTTTCATTTTATCTAAGAAACTTAGCTATAGCGCAGGCATACAAAAAGCGCTATCACTAAAGTAGCTATAGCGCTTTGTGTGAACAAGCGCTACTGCTATGCCTTTCTCCTTTATTTATTTTTTCTTTTTTTCTTTACATTTTCTTTTTTTTCATTTCTTCTTTTTCTATTTCTTTTATTTTCATTTACTTTTCTATTTATTTTTCATTTTATTTCTTTTTCTTAGCAGTAGCTGATGTAGGGTGGAACCCTAATCGGCCGATCTTTCATGAAAGGAGCGGATCCCGCGAAGAACACGAAGAACACAAGGGGAATCACGAGGGGAAAGACGAAGGGAAACACGAGAGAATCACTCAAACCAACAAGAACGATCACACATGTGCTAGATCCATGAACACAAAAGGAGATACATGATCCACGATCAACAAGGAACGATGCACGGTAACCGATTCTTCTCCAAAGGAGGTCTTGATGGGGCCACCCAAAAGGGCGTCTTGAATCCAAGGGGATCTTCTCCGAAGAGGGGTCGCGGTCTCTCTCATGGGGTAGATCCGTAATGGATGAGCAAAGCTCTATCTCTAATGAGCTACTACTTTGCTAACCCTAATACGTAGGTGGGGGGAGTATATATAGTCTAAGCGGCGAAGGGGTACATGGGCCTCGGCCCAGATGCGCTGCACGCAGGCAGGCGGGGCCGGATGTATGGGCCTTCGCGAGGTGCCAGATGTCTGGGCTAGCGGGCCAGATGTCCGGGCTGGAGTGGTCGGTCTTAGAGCTCTCTGGATAGGCAGGGTCCGGATATCCGGGCTGGGGGCTAGATGTTTGGCGGCTCGGGAAGAGCCGGATGTCCGGGCTGACGGGGTTCAGCTTCGGGTGCGTTTTGTGATGGGCGCCGGATTTCCGGGGGTCGGGCCAGATGCCCGGGCTGGGGCCGGATGTCCGGGGCCTGTAGTAGCTGGCTCTTCTTCATTCTCCTTCCTTTGCTTCCGCGCATGCTTGGCCTTGGTCCTTGGGTTCTCCATGGTCTCCTCGGGTGTACCTGAGTATGAACAAGGTCCGCGCTTGAAGTAGCATCCATGTCTTACATGTGGAAAGGGAAGATTCGAAAAGGAGCGAGTTCACCTTGTGTCCAATTGCGTATGCTTGAGGTCTCAACATGAGGGCACTTGGGGCTTAGGGAGAAGTCGTAGTGTACATGGGGATGATCGTAGGATGCTCCACATCAGTAGCACTCTACACCAGAAACGTGCTACTACAAGGCACTTAGTGGTAGTGTGCTTTCCGCAAGATCGCTACCACTATTCCTAGCCTACTGGCAATAGTGTGGGAATTATAGTAGTAGCGATTTTACCTGCAAACGTGCTACTGCTAAAACCATGGTTGTAGCGCACTTTGTTGACACGCGCTACTACTAAGTAGCAGTAGTGTTTTGTTCTGACCAATGCTACTGCTATACCTCTGTGTATAAAGTTTTCCCTAATAGTGCTAGACTGATAACTTTCTAAATTAATAGTTGGTAACAACATATGTAGTTTTTCTGTTACAAAATAACAGGACCCGTTTTGGTAATATAAAATGTAAATGTTTTGTTATTTTTCTTTTCTACCCAGATGGTGGTTACATGTCCACACATTTCCCCCATGGTAATTGATGTTTTCCAGTGAAGTGCCCCCTGGTAATATAACCTACAAGATCATGGTAACTTGTGTAGACCTAAACATGGTAACTTGTTCTCACACATTTCATATGGCTTTCCAAGTTTGCTGCATGGTAATTAAAATGTGTATACAGATTAGGTATGTACGAGTTAAGCTGTTGTCGACACAGTCTTTGAATGCTTTGTTTAGTGGTTTATCATCAGCCATAAGCTTTCCAAGTTTCTCCTATGCCTTCTTCATTATATGCCAGCGGCAATTTCTGTGTATTATGTTCAAGAAGACCTCGTCGATTGCACTCCTCATTGCAAAGTCTTGATCTATGATGATGTTTTTTGAAGCAACATCACCCATTGCATGGAGGAAGGTGTTAAACAACCACACAAAGTTCTCCTTTAGTTCGTTTTGAACGAAGCCACACCCAAACAGGATGGATTGACCATGGTTATTAATTCCAATGAATGGTGCACACGGCAACTTGTACATGTTTGTCATGCATGTCGTGTCGAACGACAAACGGTCATTATACTTTGAATATGCCTTGCATGATGCGCCATCAATCCAGAACAAGTTCTCAACCCTGTCTTCATCATCAAGCTTGATTCTCCAGCAGAAATATGAATCTTTGGCCCTCGTGTCTTGGAAGTACGCAATTGTGCTTCCAACGTCTGTGTGGCGGTGCTCTAAGAAGAACTTAGCTCGTTGATAGCAATGTCTTGTGTCGTGTAGGGTACGTCTTTAGCACTTCCGTAGAACCATGACATCAGATGCACCTGCCTCGTAGTCTCAATGTTGCATCCATGCAAAACCCTCAAGAAGTCATGCTCCTCCTTCGGAATGTACTGATGTGATGATAAAATTTTTGTTAGGGGCTTTTTTATGAGGGGGTGATTGTGGTCATCCTCGAAACGAGTAACGGTCCACCATGCATCGTCGTGGGATAGGTACATGTGCTTCACATTCAGTCCTAACAACCTTCTTTTTTTCCTCTTCTTGACAATGCTAACTTGGTTTTCCACATCTTGCAACTCATCCTTGTCCCTATGTTGTTTGCCATATTTTGTGCAAACTAGGAGCACCCTGCTTATAGTTCCATCAACCCTCTCTCTTTTGAATTGCTACCTAATTGCAAAGCCAGTCTTGCGCACGTAGATGTTGTAGTGGTCATGTGCACTCTCGAGAGTGTCAAATTTTGTCCCTTATAAAGGTGGCTTAGGTGTGGAATATGCCTCCATGTTGCTGCCTTCCATATTAGCGTCGATTCTAGCAGATTCTGGAGTTGCAGGTTCGCTTATTGTTTGCTCTCCAAGGCTCCCAATTCATGTGCTTGCATTTGTTCCAGCACTAGGTACATGATGAGGACATGACTACCTTAGATACGACCAAAAATATTGCATACATGCATATTTGTCAGGTGAATTCTAGTGCAAACTATTCAATAATCTATTTATGTTATCCAGAACAAAAATACTTCACACACTTTTGTGTTTTGTCTAATTGCAGGTGTATGGGACATTTGTACAATCCACATATGAAGATATGGGAAAAGGAGAAGTTTAGGTTCTGTTCAAAAAGTCCTCTCACGTCACTTTGGGCCAAGAGAAGATAGAGTCCAAGTCTCTCATGTTCTAAATTCAGATTCGGACTGCACAAACATACCTGACTCAAAACGTTAACAACTTTTTCATACGGACTCCGAATTGAGTGATTCTTTTTTGTTGGAAAGTAAATTTCGTGCTCTTTCCAACCTAATTCAAATCACCTTCAAATTCGTCCGGAGCATTGAGATATCGACAAAACAATCTGACGCTGCAGTAGAATCCGAGTCAAACAACAAGTCCAAAGGTGTTGCACCACCTCCACTTGGGCCCATGAGCCTTGTACGACCTAGGGTTAGTTTTAGGCTGCCTTGGGACGTCCTTCCACCTCCTTGGCCGCCACCCCTTGCTCCTATCTAAGTAGATCCATCTAGTAGCTTTTTCCTTGGGATTTGTTTAGTTAAAAGTTAGCCATTGCAACTTCGTGTACTTCGTTTGTGTCCAACGGCTAGACCAAGACCGCTTTTCGGATCCCCACCTTTATCAATACTTCATATATATTCGCAATATTCAGATTGCATTATCATATTCTTGCTTGTTCTTCGATTGCTTGCAGGAATAGACCTTCGTGGTCAGGCTGGTCGTGCTTCCAGCATCATCAGTAACCTTGGAAGACTGGTTTAGTGATTGCTAAGGTGCAACGTCGTGCACGTTTGTAGTCGGATCGTCAAAGTCGACTCCACCAAATCGATAGTTATCATCTCATCGAAAGATCGGGACACCCCGCCTCTATCAAGTGGTATCAGTTTTCAGGTTGCTCGGTGAGAATTCCTAGTTTTTCCTAGATTAGATTTATTTTCTTACCTATTGTTCAAGAAAAAGCCACAAAAAAGTTAGATCTATTCATCCTTTGTCCAAGCCAGTCTGAGCCTTTGCAATTACCTTTTCATTGCTTGCATAGTTGAATTATTGGTTGCATCGTCGTGTCGAGTTGCTGGTCTTAGTGTCTAATTCGTTTAGAGTTTCGAGTTCTGTTCACATTAGTCATGCCACCGCTGCATCGTTATCCTTTCCGTTGTCCACCCATCCATCAATTTCCTCCACGTGCTACCCACCGTTCATTGTCATAATCATAGTTGAGATCATTTGATAGGGGCTAAGGTGTCCCGATGTTTCGATGAGATGGTGGCTATCATTTTCTGTGGGAGTCGACTTTGACGATCCGACTACGAACGTGCGAGACGTCGCGCCTTAGCAATCGCTAAACCAACTTCCGAGGGTTATTGACCACGCCGGAGCACGATCAACCTGACCACGAGGGTCTGTTTCCTGCGAGCAAACGAAGAACAAGCAAGAAACTGAGATTGCAATCTGGATATTGCGAATATAAGATGAAAGCTTTATTGATCAAGGTGGGGTTCTGTGACGTCTTGGTCTGGTCTTTGGACACAAACGAAGTACGCGAAGTTGCAGCTATGGCGAACTTTTAATCTAAACAAAACCCAAGTCTAAACGAAGCCTTAAGGGCTATATATATAGGGAAAAGAGAGGGGATTTTGTCCACCCTTGGCAAGGTGGGACTAAAACACCTCCTAAGTCCTTTCCCCTATAATATGGACTCTAAAAATAGATTACATGGGCCTGGCCCAAAATAAGGTGGCGCAACACCAATAATAAGCTATGGAGGAAATTTATGAAAGGCCATCTTGTATATTTCGTCCATCTTCTTATATGTCATCATGGTGGCTTCAAAGTCCGGAAATCTCCACTTGAACCTCCGTTCTTGTTCTCTTTGCACGCACCTTCATCTCCGTGCTTGACCATGCTCCAATGCTCATCCTTCTTGTCCGTGCTAGGCCCTTCAATTGCAAGCAACACAAATGTATCTAAGTTAGGCAGCATCATATTCTCATGAACACTAGAAACATTACCAAGAAACGAAAGTACCTGATAATTTAATTGGCGTATCTGAGCTCTAGCAACTGTTCCAAGAGGTAAAACAACAGGGGATATGGGTGTAACTGTGGTAGCCATGTCCTCATCATCCTCCCCTTCTTGAAAACAAAGCCGTCCTCGGCGTTGCTTAATCTGAAATATGGCTAACAATAGAGACAAGGTGTACACGTTGTATATGTATATGTCATCCATTTTAACTGATCTCAGTTGTGGCACATGTGACACAGTTATACAAGAGCACCCTTCAAAAGTCGTGAAAAATAAAGCCAATATATTATCACAAGAAGTCAAAGGCATGAAAATATTGCAACTCAGCTGCACATATAAGTGAAGCTCTTATTCATAATAAAAGATTGGCAATGCTCATCATTAAACCATCCCAACCTTGATGAACCATCACCAAGATTAGAGGTCATATCAAAATGATTAAACATTGGCACAACTATTTTCAAACGTATTTGATCCAAATCTGATCTTTCACTGATTCACATGGTTCTTTTGCATCAATAGTTAATTCAATGGGTTCACTCAAAATTGTTAGATCACATGGCAAAGTCAAATCATGAACATGTCCTCTAAAATAGCTGGTGTGATCAAAGTAGTGGGTAGCTCATCGCATGGTTTATTTAAATTGACAAGGAATTCATCATACTCATGTGGAGGTGGAAGATCGGTACCTTTGTCATTACCTCTGATGATCAACAAAGATGATGTAGGCACTCTAAGTGGCAACACGTCACATGGTGGAGCTGATGTAGTGCTCTCAACAATGGATGTTGTTGCCATAGGAGACGCAGTGGTGGAAGGAACAACCGTCGCAACTCGTGGGATTTGCACCTTCCGCTTGTTTATCTTGTGGGCAACACATCTTGTTATCTCCTGTTCAGCTTTGCAAGCAAGACGAAACAAACGGTCCATAGGATAACATGTTTCATGAATTAGTATCTCCTGAATGTCACGGTTTAATCCTCCCCAAAATCTATCCATAAAATCTTCTTCACTTTCTTCTAAAGAGGAATGCAACAAGGTAGTTTGTAAAGTATCATAATATTTCGTTACAGTGTCACTACCTTGTTTTAAATGTTGCAACTTTTTAATCATGTCACGAGTATAATAAGCGGGGACGAATGTATGTCGCATGGCAAGTTTCAAATCATCCCAAGTAATAGGTATATAATCAGGGTGTAACCGACAATATTCACTCCACCAAACTAAAGCATAACCATTGAAAGAACCAACCGCAACCTTAACTTTTTTACATTCATCAAAATTATGGGAAGCAAATATAATATTTATGTCGAACTCCCATTCAATATATAAAGCAGGTCTAAAACGGCCATTAAATGATGGTATAGAAACATTAACCTGATCATGTGCATTTGGATGTTTATGCACCTCTCGTGATCGTTGTGGAATTTGCATAGGTGGTGGCACGTCTCCCGCGATCGACAAAGCCCATGGATTGACTCTAGATCCTGTCATGATTAGTAGAAACAAGAAACAAAATCCAAAAATAATGTTCCTATAACTACTAGGATGTGGTAGTAAAACGCTCACAGTAAAGCAAATATCAATGTCTTACAATGTCTTACCATGCAGCAGGCGGTGATCGGCAACCAGCGGTGTCAAGTAACTCCAAAAGTTGGGTAAAGCGATTGCCAGGTGAGCGAATGGATAGACGGTGTAGAAATATGTGGAGCTGGGTTGGCTTTATATATGTGGGAAAAAAATGCTACAACCACGTTAATTAGTGCAAGCTGAAAATTCGTTCAAAGTGGTCGAGTGCTGATTCTAGGCTAGACTGTACTAGAGACGCGAGCCTAAGACACAGACGAAATTCACGATATGCCGCGAACACCAGCCGTATTGTTCTTTTAACCACACCTTTTTTACAGCAACAAGACACGTGGTACAAACCTCCTTTTTTCTCTTTTTCTTTTATCAGTTCTCCAAAGAAATCCAACCGAGTGAGGCAACCTCTTTTTTTTTACCACAGCCAAAGTACTACTACGTACTAGTAGTCTATATCACAAGGAACACTGGGTTTTTTTTTCGCCAAGAAAACTGCCAGAAATTGGAAACCACCAACCGATTGTTTTTTTTTCAACAGAGACACGAATCTGAACACCTCTTTTTTCTTTCCTTGCTGCGATCTCCACCCCTCCTGTAATGCAACCTGCTCTTTTTTTTTTATTTAACAACCAACGTGCCACACAAGGACACCAAATCAGCCACCAACCAATCGGATGGGCACTTTCCTTTCACTTTACCTCTTTCCTCCTTATTCTGTTTTTCTTTCTTTGCCGACCAGAATTGCCTTTTTTTTCAATCGCTTTGATTTCCTTCCAAATCGCACAAACTCCTACGTAAAAGAAACAGATCCGTAGCTTTCCTTATTTTTTTCTTCCAAACGTGGAAACAACCACCTCTCCTTGATTTACGCGCAGATTTATTTCCTCCTTTCCGGTTTTTTTCAAACAAACACCATGTAAGAGATAAGGCAACCTCAAACGGTGCACTTTTTTTCACTCTTTCTAAAACAAATTCCAATCCGGATGCAGCCTATTATTTCGGGATTTCCATGAGAGCTAATCTGCAACTTCTCTTTCCTTTTAAATCTCTTTCTTTTAGGCCGCACCAAACTTGCCTTTTATTTCTTCAAGATCCTTTCCAAACCAACCAGTTTAGGCGTGAAGCAAGTCCTCGGGCCAGCACATAAAATCGTTTTTCTTTTTATTTTTCTCTGATCCGACTTGCCTATTTCTCTCTCTCTCTCTCTCTCTCTCTCTCTCTCTCTTGGAAACTCACGTGATCTCTTTCCTTCAATTTTTCCCAAAAGTACTACGAGATCACGTTACATACAGTACTACGAGATCTCACTCAAAAGGCAACCGACCCCCCCTTTTTTTTTGCCGATCGAAACTTGCCTATTTATCTCCCACGTTGGCTGCTCCTATTTTCTTTGATTATTTTTTCTCCTTAATTTTCGCCAAGGAGACTTCCAGAACGTGGAAACCACCAACCGAAATCAGCCAACTAGTAAGACTTCCTTTTTTTTCTCCAAACGTGATGATCCAAGGCAATTGATTTTTTAACTTCCAAAATCTTTCTCCAAAGAAACGGATCTGTACGCCCAAACAACCGACATGCCAACTTTTTTTTTCTCCGATCTCCACTTCTTCTATATGAAATCTGCTCCTTTTCTTTTTGCCCAACTCTTTCTTCCGAGATAAACAACCGATCAATAGTCCTTTATGCTCTCCCCTTTTCTGTTCCAACGTAGCAACTCAATTTTCTCTCTCGAAGATGAATACGACTGCAAGATGAACTAGTGAGATGATGATGATGAACGACGGCGGTGAGTGGTGATAGCGGAAGATGACAACAAAGATGGTATATGCGGATGCTGCATGAACAAAACGTGACCAGAACTCGAAACTCTAAAAGACTAGACACTAGAAACCAGCAACTCGACACACGATGCAACCAAAATTTCAACCATGCAAAAACTAAGTGATAATAGCGAAAGGCTCAGACTGTCTGGGATACGGATGAACTAATCTAACTCTCTTTTTTTTGTGGCTTTTTCGTGGACTGTAGGTATGAATGACAGATGTGATCTAAACTATGAAAAACTGTAAAATCTCACCGAGCAACCTGAAAACTGATACCACTTGATAGGGGCTAAGGTGTCCCGATGTTTCGATGAGATGGTGGCTATCGTTTTCTGTGGGAGTCGACTTTGACGATCCGACTACGAACGTGCGAGACGTCGCGCCTTAGCAATCGCTAAACCAACTTCCGAGGGTTATTGACCACGCCGGAGCACGATCAACCTGACCACGAGGGTCTGTTTCCTGCGAGCAAACGAAGAACAAGCAAGAAACTGAGATTGCAATCTGGATATTGCGAATATAAGATGAAAGCTTTATTGATCAAGGTGGGGTTCTGTGACGTCTTGGTCTGGTCGTTGGACACAAACGAAGTACGCGAAGTTGCAGCTATGGCGAACTTTTAATCTAAACAAAACCCAAGTCTAAACGAAGCCTTAAGGGCTATATATATAGGGAAAAGAGAGGGGATTTTGTCCACCCTTGGCAAGGTGGGACTAAAACACCTCCTAAGTCCTTTCCCCTATAATATGGACTCTAAAAATAGATTACATGGGCCTGGCCCAAAATAAGGTGGCGCAACACCAATAATAAGCTACGGAGGAAATTTATGAAAGGCCATCTTGTATATTTCGTCCATCTTCTTGTATGTCATCATGGTGGCTTCAAAGTCCGGAAATCTCCACTTGAACCTCCGTTCTTGTTCTCTTTGCACGCACCTTCATCTCCGTGCTTGACCATGCTCCAATGCTCATCCTTCTTGTCCGTGCTAGGCCCTTCAATTGCAAGCAACACAAATGTATCTAAGTTAGGCAGCATCATATTCTCATGAACACTAGAAACATTACCAAGAAACGAAAGTACCTGATAATTTAATTGGCGTATCTGAGCTCTAGCAACTGTTCCAAGAGGTAAAACAACAGGGGATATGGGTGTAACTGTGGTAGCCATGTCCTCATCATCGTTTCCATCTTTGCTTGGTCCAATCTACATATTATCTAGTTTGTTTTGGAAAGAGGGGGAGAGAGAGAAAAACGAAAGAAAAAAAAGTAAAAAAAAGTCAGAGAAAAAAAGAAAGAAAAATAAAAAAAGTGTGAGGACAAAAAAAAGGAGAAAAAATAACAAAATTCGGATCTATCTAGACTCAATCTCGTAGTTGAATTCGGATTGGAATCTATTTTGTGCATTGTTCAGTACAACAGGCATAACTTCCTCATACGAAGTCCGTTTTGGCTCCACGAGTACTCAAATGAAAACTAGCGATGAGCCGCGTCTAAATAGTTGTAGAAGCTAGTTCAATTTTTCGCACCTCAAAATCGGCTTCTAAGTAGGTCTTTTTGCCCTTCGAAGTTCGTGAACACAGTTTATTCCAGTTTTTCAAGCCAATTTTAGAATTTTTTGACTCCTCATATCAACTCGGAATTGAGTGATTCCTTTTGTGTTTGAAATCTTATGTCAATACCATTCTTGAAAAAAATTATCAAAAAATTGGCACAAATTTTTTCAAAGGAAAGTTGGAGAGAAAGTTGTTGTATATCCTGCTTGGCAGTTGTTTTCATCATTATCTTTACTGCCGTTGTGATTTTCACTTATATCTTGTTGTCCAGAGCTATTTAGTATTCTTCATTGATGCTAGTTGTGCTACGTCGTGACCTCATTAGTGTTCTAGGCTCGCGTCTCTAGTCTGGTCTAGGCTAGGACCAGCACAGTACCGTCGTTGAGCGTTTATTCAACATTACATCTCTGAATTGATTATTGCTAATCTTTTGCTACCATATATAGCCAACCCAGCTCCACATATTTCTACATCGTGTATACGTACGCTCCCCTGGCAATCGCTTTACACAATCTTTAGAGTTATTTGACACCGCTGGTTGCCTGTCACCACCTGCCGCATGGTAAGAACTTGTAAGATATTGATATTTGCTTTACTGTGAGCACTTTACAACCACATCCTAGTAGTTCATAGGAACATTATTCTCGAGTTTTGTTTCTTGTTTCTACTAATCATGACAGGTTTCGGAGATAGAAGTTCTTGGGCGACAGACATATCTTCACCATCACGAGAGTTGGGACAACACACACATGCACATGGTCAGGTTATCTCTTTACCGTCATTTGAGGGTATATTTAACCCTGCTATTTATCTAGCTTGGGAGCTTGAAGTAGAACAAGTTTTTACTCACCATGATTTTTCTGAACTTGAGAGAGTACGAGCTACCACTAGAGCATTTACTGGTTTTGCTTCTGTTTGGTGGAGTGTACATTGTAAGAAAAATATTGATAACCAACCCACAACTTGGAAAGTTTTGAAAGTTGTAATGAGACAACAATTTTTTTCTCCTTACTATCGTCGTGAATTGCTTCGCAAATTGGAACAATTAAAACAAGGCAGTAACACTGTTCATGCTTACTATCAAGAGTTCAAATCTTGTATGCATCATTGTGACATGGAAGAATCTGAGGATGATAAAATGAATAGATTTTTTGATGGTTTGAACCATGATATCCGTGCAAGGTTTCAGTATATTCCTCGTTGCATTACTAGTATGTATGTTCGTGCTTGTACCTTTGAGAGACAGATACAGGAGGATGCATTGGGTGACTACAACAACTACTATTCCAGTTCATGCTCACCATCGCCGGTTGGTTCCTCCACCGTTGAACCTACTAGAGCAGCCCCACCTCGGATTGTGAGCGCGACATCATCTCAAGAGTATGGTACATTGTCAACGTCCGTACCTACATCAGCTATGTCTTTGCAACAAGGTAACAATAAAGGTATTGATGATATAACTTCACATGAGAATGATGCATGCCTAGTTAACTTCAATGCATCATGTGTTGAGTTACCTGTTGATTTGAGCACACCACCTATTTTAGAGAATCTTGTTACTGTCATGAATGCGTCATGTGATCAAATAACTGAAATATCAACAATTTTGAGTGCACCCGTTGAATTAACTGTTGATGCAAAAGAACCAATGTTTAATCATTTTGATATGACCTCTAATCTTGGTGATGATTCTATGTCCAATGACTTATTGCATGTTTGCTTATTTAAGCATGTTGTAGTATGTAAATTTGATGCAAATAAGGTTTATTCACCAATGTTGGGATGGTTTAATGATGAACATTGTCAATCTTTTGAAATGAATAAGAGCTTCACTTATATGTGCAAACTGAGTTACAATATTTTCATGCCTTCTACTTCTTGTGATAATTTTTTGGCTTTAGATTTTATGAACTATGAAAGTTACTCATGTATACATGTGTCATATGTGCAAAAATCAAGGGAAGTAAAAATGGATGACATATACATATACAACATGTACACCTTGTCTCTTTTGTTAGCCACATTTCAGATTAAGCAACACCGAGGACGGCTTTGTTTTCAAGAAGGGGAGGATGATGAGGACATGACTACCTTGGATACGACCAAAAATATTGCATACATGCATATTTGTCAGGTGAATTCTAGTACAAACTATTCAATAATCTATTTATGTTATCCAGAACAAAAATACTTCACACACTTTTGTGTTTTGTCTAATTGCAGGTGTATGGGACATTTGTACAATCCACATATGAAGATATGGGAAAAGGAGAAGTTTAGGTTCTGTTCAAAAAGTCCTCTCACGTCACTTTTGGGCCAAGAGAAGATAGAGTCCAAGTCTCTCACGTTCCGAATTTAGATTCGGACTGCACAGACATACCTGACTCAAGACGTCAACAAATTTTTCATACGGACTCCGAATTGGGTGATTCTATTTTTGTTGGAAAGTAAATTCCGTGCTTTTTCCAACCCAATTGAAATCACCTTCAAATTCATCCGGAGCATTGAGATATCGACGAAAAAATCTGATGGTGCAGCAGAATCCGAGTCAAACAACAAGTCCAAAGGTGTTGCACCACCTCCACTTGGGCCCATGAGCCTTGTACGACCTAGGGTTAGTTTTAGGCTACCTTGAGACGTCCTTCCACCTCCTTGGTCGCCACCCCTTGCTCCTATATAAGTAGATCCATCTAGTAGCTTTTTCCTTGGGATTTGTTTAGTTAAAAGTTAGCTATTGCAACTTCGTGTACTTTGTTTGTGTCCAACGACCAGACCAAGACCGCTTTTCGGATCCCCACCTTTATCAATACTTCATCTATATTCGCAATATTCAGATTGCATTATCATATTCTTGCTTGTTTTTCGATTGCTTGCAGGTATAGACCTTCGTGGTCAGGCTGATCGTGCTTCCAGCATCATCAGTAACTTCGGGAGATTGGTTTAGCGATTGCTAAGGCGCAACGTCGTGCACGTTTGTAGTCGGATCGTCAAAATTGACTCCACCAAATCAATAGTTATCATCTCATTGAAAGATCGGGACACCCCGCCTCTATCAATGCATTTGTTCCACCACTGGGCAAGCTGTTGTTTGCGTTGATTGTCCGAGCACCTGCAATTTGACCTGCTAGATTAGTGAAATCTAGCATGATAAATAACAGTTTTCCATCATGGTAGTTTTCTGAAGAATTAGTGAATGTATTTTTTTTCTACCAAGGAACCCTGGTAATTTGCCTATATTGAGCTTGGTAATATATGAACACCAATGTTGGTAATTTTTCAAACCAGGAGTAACTAGTAACATCGAAACACTTCTGATAGTATTTTCAAACTAGGTACACTAGTAATACATGAACACCAATGTTGGTAATTTTCAAAACCAGTTCACTAGTAAAGTATATAACTGTTTTTTTATCCCATGATGATATATAAACACTAATGATGGTATATTTACCTGTGTCCATGATGTTTGGGTAGGCAGAATTGTTGCTTGCCGTGCGCGCTGCATCGTCTGTTCATGCATTCTCCCTCCTCCTGCATGTTCTGCATTATCTCCTTTGCTAGCATCCATTTTCTTTTTTTTCGATGCACCTCCTGCTTCATTGTTTTTATGTGTTCCTCTTTTCTTTATCTCTATTTACTTTTACATGGTAACACCACTGGTCTTTGTTTATGTAGCAAGGGGGTGGGGTATATGGTGGGTAATCTGTTATGTTGCATATAGCTGGTAACAAACAGTGCGAGGGGTTGGTAATTTTGCATAGATTTTGATGGTTAGTCACTGTAATAGGCAGAATTATCAAAGAAGTTTGTTGATTCTGTTTCAATCTAGGGAGGGATGGTAATTTTTGCACAGATTGGGGGGGGGGGGGTAAGTCTTTGTAGTAAGCAGAATTTTTGAGAGATGTTGGATGATTTTGTTTCTTACCAGGGGGTGGAGTGATGTCGTCTGGTGAGTCGTCCGTCGGATCCCTGGTAATTCCCACCGTCTAGCCTCTGGTTTGATGTATGCAGAGTACTAGGCCTCTGGTTTCCTCCGGATCTGGAGGAATGATAGGTTTTTGGTGTTGATTTGAGCAGCAGGGTAGGGGAGAGGCGGGGGTGGTGGGGAGGGGGGAAAGCTGGGATGTGGTACAGTGCATCGTGAGGGATGGTTGAGTGCGTTGGGCTTCTTTCTGTTGGGCCTGGTACGGCGCTCGGCCTCGTAGGTGGGAAGGTGCTCACCCCGTACGAGGGGGGAGATCGTATGGTAATTTTGCTATCGGGCACACTGTTACCAAATATTACTGTTCTATTTTAAAAACTCACATCTAGTCTCACATACCCCTCAAAAAATAAATATAGTCTCGCATGCAGCTTTCCCCTTTTAAAAATATTATCGCATCTATTGATTGCACGGGCAGTTACCAATCAAAGGAGGTGAAAATTGATCGTGTGCGCGCGCGCTAGAGTTGGATGTGTGGCTCAGTGTGTCCCTTGATGCTTTATTTTAAGCTAATAAACTTCACCCTTTATTGAAAAAAAGAAGATAATTGAGCAACACAATTAATAGCGGAGAAGCTGAGCGTCTACATGCTATTAAGGCTGGTCATAGTGGGGAGTAATTTATACTAGTGTCATTCTGACACTAGTCTAAGTTACTATCTCCATAGTGCAAAGTAACTAAGTAGTAGTGTCATAGATGGTTTCATTTATTAGCTCATAGACTCATTTTGCCTCGGGAAACGCTATGTTACCACAAGCACCTCTTTCCTCATTAAATACTTGCCACATAAGCAAAATTGTCTTGGGATGTGTTAAGTTACTACGTAAGACTACCCACAGTGGGAGTAACATAGATGGTAACATCACATTTATCTAGGCAAAATAGATGATGTGGCATGTAATTAATGAAGAAAGAGAGGCAAGTAATAACATAACTAGTTACTGTAACATCGCACATATCAAGAAAAGATGAGTCTACAACCTAATAAATGAAGTGATGCATGATACAACACATATGTTACTACTCATTGTGAAGGTAGTAACATAGACTAGTAACATATGCATGTTACTACTCTAAGTTACTACCCACTGTGACTAGTCTAAGTTACCTCCACTATGGCTAGCCTAATATACACAATTAATTAGAGAAAAGGTATGGACCCCCCGTTGGCCAAAACCGAGCTTTGAAAATTGCTCCAACTTTATCACAGCACCGTTGGTATGATAAATTTAAAATTTAGGCCCCGCAAAAATAGATGGAGGGAGGACGGCTTATCTATGGTGTGATCAGAACTGTCGTAGAGAAATCATACCAAAAATATTATATCTATAGCATGTTTTTTGGTGTGTTTTTTGTGGAAACTGCAGTATGGCTCTTAATACACTGTTGATATGCATTTTTGATAGACCTAGGCGTGCGCCTCCCTGCTGCCACCGAATGACACCATTGTGCCACACTGATTGACAGGCACACAATTACCTATCCCGTTGCAACTCACGGGCATATTTGCTAGCCATTAATAATAATATATAACTGGTGGTCTTTCAAAATCGTTGGCATGGTGTACGACCAATTACGAACTTTGGTTCCCAAGCGGACTGTTTGTCCTACAAGCATGTGTGCTGGAACGAAGAAATGACCAGTTACATTTAGAGTTTCCAGCCTAAAACATCATTCAAGAGTTTCATGTTTTCCAATTCAGGTACGAATAAATGTGGAATGCTTATATAGATACCTTCAATATACAAACACAGCACATGTATAGACAACGAAAAGCAATAATACATTGAATTGCATTATATAAATTACAAGGATGCAGAACAAGCGGTCTATCTATGTATAGCATCCAGTCATAAACTGAGCCGAGCTGGGAGAAGATGAGGGCATAAGAACAAACTTTACCAGTTGGGTTGTGACTTTCTGCTTGTAGCAGGGTATGTCAAAATTACTCTCCAATGGCAAAAAAGTTGGGTTCTGCCGGCTTCTGTAACAACCTTGCAGGCACCCTGTCCTGCAAACGGGCCTTTCGGGTAGCATTTCTCCGTAAGATCCGCATCATGTTGCCAGCAAAACGCGAGGCGTACAGTGCCGCGCCCAGACTGAGCTTGGTAGAGTCGTCACTTACAATAGCTGCTTGTAACCTCTTCTCCTTCTCAAACAAAGAATCCTCTAGCTTCTTTCTGCAATATCTGTGCCAAGCTGCCTGTATAAAACAAGCGGCCCAGGTTCTCCACTGTTGTGAGTAGAATCTAAAGGTATGCTGGAGCTGTTTGCTATGGAGTTTCCTAAACTGGGTGGCTACAAACTTCAAGTCATCAGCCCTCAGAACAAAGGCTTCAACTTCAGACAATGTCTTCACTGTTCTGGTTGAGCTGGGAAGGTTTGAAACTGCAGCGGGGTCAAGAGCCCAAGTGAGGAGCTCTTCACCGCAGAAGTCTCCACCTTTGAGAACATTGGAGTTGAAGAATCCGCTCTGTCCACCATTTGTCGTCATACTCTCGAGATATCCTCTCATAACGAAAAGCATTTCATTCACGGGGTCTCCTTCTCGAATTATGCAGCTGTCCTCAGTGTACAGCATGGGCTTTAGACGATCACACATTGCATCCAGGAGCTGCTCGTCCATGTTTTCAAACATTGGAACCTGCAAACAGGAGGGGAAGGATTAAAGATGAGAGAGCGAAGTAACCAAACTACGGGTGTGTGGCCTACAAAACAGACCACAGAAACATGAACTGTGAAATGTGCACTACACTGCAGATAAGAAACTATGGGGCCTACAAAACAGACTACAGAAATATGAACTGTGAAATGTGCACTACAGGCAGATAAGAAACTATGGGGTCCAGAACAGAACTATAGACATGTGCTGATGAATGCAGATCCGGCAATTCAAAATAAGGAGGACATGAAGGCACTCCGAGCTCGTTTGGCAGAGTTGGAGGCGGTTACCCCTCCTGAGGTTCCTCGACTGGTGCCTGGACTGGATCTTGAGGCCATGGTCGCCCGTTCCTCAGAGGCAAGGGATGCCTTGGTGGTGCATGCTGAGGACGTCACCATGTCCTGGTGCATCTCAAGGCGAAGGAGCTTCCTACCGTTCCTCCTTGCAAGATGGTGTTGGAGGCGAGCAAGGCCTTGGCTTCACAGGTGGTCAAACTAGATTGGGCGGTTCTATCCAGGCTATTTTGGTCGGGGCCAACTAGCTTAGATAGTCGAGCTGACTTCTCACACGGCACCAATGTTGTTCAAGAAACAACTTTTGACGAGGGGTATCCTTAGCAACGTAATTAGTGATGACTAGGCAGGGGTATGTACAGCGGCCTTATAGCAAAGGTTGACGTACACTTAAAATGACACAATGATGTTTTTTAAATAGGTTCAGTCACGTCGTGGGAGCGCGAGCTATGTCCCTATGGGAGGGTCGTCGAGAGTGGTGCCTAGCGAATGGGACACTTGTGTTGCCATTTCTGGAGTCCCGCAACTCCCGAAAAGTGGTCGAGGGTAGTGCCCAACGCACGAGACACCTGAGGTGTCCCACGACCCCCACTGGTCTGAGCCTTACTAGGTTCCTTGGACTTCGAATCTCGGCCTCGCTAGCTCGCCAAAGAGAGCTAGGTGAGGAGTGTGATCCTTCTCTTGAGTTTATTCAAGTAGGGAGTGAAAGATTTACATTCCCATTGGGGGGGGGGGGGGGGGGCTTATATAGGCTAGGGGTCTTTGACTAATGACCAAGGCTACCCTTGAGGAGGTGGGAGGGTAGAACAAGATAGTTTGGCGTCCTTTGGGCCATACGCCTCTAGTTGGGCTTGGAGATGTGTGGTAGCGTTGAAGGCTTCCTTGCTTGGGCTTGGGCTTGGGCTTCTTTGCTCCTTTGACTTGTTCTTTTACAAGTTTCTTTCTTTGACTTGTTGACCATGATGACTTTGCTTGGACTTTCCTTGACCGGGGTGGCTCGCTTGGACCCATGGGAGCTTGTTTCGACTATGGTTGACCTCCTTGATTTGTGTTGATTGGCCTTGACAATTGTTGATCATCCATGTGGCGTGCCACGTAGGATAGAGGGTTGGATCTTGAGTAGGGTCGGAGCCAATTAGATGTGGAGCATCCTTCGGTCATCCTCATAGACCAGCCTTCGCCTACTCAAGTGCCAAGTGGACCGGTGACACAAGCACGTGCAAGAGCTCTCGAGACCGAGGTGACATCTCTCCTTAGTAATATTCCGTTATGACCCACGTGAGACATGGCTACTACCTAAAGTCGGAATGCTATGTTTGATTAGGTATGAAGAACACCCTCTCGGAGATGCTCGTGACAACGGACAAGTCCCCAAGTACATGGACGAAGGAGCACGACAAAAGGAACCGGAGAAGGCCTACAGGCCCCGGACATCCGGACATCCGGCCCCTGGAGATGTCAACCACAGCAGCAGCTCAATCGAAGACCACCTACACGCACCGGACATCCGGCTCAGCCCCAGACATCCGGCCCAGCCCCGGAAATCCGGCACCTCCTATACAGAGAGAACCCGAAACCGGCCCCCGCCAGCCCGAACATCCGCCCCGACGTGAAGGCCCGGACATCCAGCCCCTCCTGCCTGCGCGCAGTGTATCTGGGCCGAGGCCCACGTACCCCTTCACCCCCTAGACTATATATACCCTTCCTCTACCTACGATTTAGGGTTAGCATTGTGATAGCTCAAACTAGAGATAGAGCTTTGCTCATCCACTTGTACCCCTACTCCCATGGAGATCAGGCCCCCATGTGAGAAGATCCCCCAAGTGGATTCAAGACCCCTTCATGGGAAGATCCTTCATGGATTCAAGACCTCCTTCCCCCTAGGATTGACATGAGCTAGTGCCCCTTTTGTATCCCCTTTTCTTGGATTTGGACCCTTGTTACCTCTTTGTGTATGTGGATCTAGCACATGTGTGATTGGATCAAGTCTATTTGGGAGTTCTTGTGTTTCTCTTTGATTTGCACTCTTTCCCCCTCCAAGCATTAAAAGATCAACCTATTAGGGTTCCACCCTACATCATCTTGGATCAGAGCCACGTTGATTTACACCTTGGAGTTCTTCCCCTTCATTTTCTAGCCTAATTTTGTGTGTTCTTGCCCAATTTCGAAAATCCCCACAAAAATACCCTACCAATTTTTTTGTGATTTGTTGGTGTGATGATGTTTTGTTGGATTAGGGACAGTTTGACATCGACATCACCACCACTAATCTTCGCCACAGATTCGTCATCGACAACAACCACTTCACCATCGTGACACCACCAACAGAAAGCAAGGGCGGTAACCTCGACGACACCTTCGTATACTCTCCCTTGCCATTGCATTCTTAACCCCGAGCCAAACTTTTGCGTCACTTCCTTCTATTGCGTGCATATATCGTATTATCTCTTGTGTCCTCATTTGTTCCCACATACACCATTGCTATCTTGATTCCAGCGTTTTGAATAAGTGGCCAAAGGACAATATCAAAAGAGCAAGAAAAGCTTTTAAGCAAAAAGAGAACAAAGAAGCTTGTAAGCAAGAGTCGTAGTATCATACCATATTGCATCCAAATTGCCATACTCGATCATCTTGGATCATCTTAAGAGAATCACCGAGAATCATACATATAGCATACTTGGGATAGAACTCAGTTGCATTTTTGCTTTGTAGGTTGTGCACAAGTATCGTATCTCGTCTATTGAGCAATCATGCTAGTGTCTCTCTAGTGTTGTGCAACAAGAGCATTTTCCGTGGATTCCACATTTTGAGCTCGTTCCTTGGTTGCACGTCCCCATTTATCTATCTGTGCGTGTGTTTCCGTGTGCCTCATATTGCTTTGGTCTACTTGTTACACTTGCAAGTTTGTGAATCTCTTTCAACATTATTGAAATCTTGCTAACAATTGCATAAATTTTGTGCCAGCATCCTCACCATGCTACTCCAAAGGCTTTTTTTGTGTAGGTGTGAGAATAGACAAAATCCGATACCAATTGTGCTATTTCCATAATACATTATTGAGTGATCATTGATCCATCTTCAACATCGGACAAGGTACATTTGGTCTAGTTCACTCCTTTCTTCCACTCACATATTTGCTTGAGATGATGAATAGGTCTGATACGCCTCCAACGTATCTATAATTTTTGATTGCTTCATGCTATATTATCTACTGTTTTAGACATTATTGGGCTTTATTATCCACTTTTATATTATTTTTGGGACTAACCTATTAACCGGAGGCACAGCCCAGAATTGCTGTTTTTTTGCCTGTTTTAGGGTTTTGAAGAAAAGGAATATCAAACGGAGTCCAAACAGAATGAAACCTTCGGGAACGTGATTTTCTCAACAGATAAGACCCGGGAGACTTGAACCCTATGCCAAGGCACGTAACAGGAGGCCACGAGGTAGGGGGGCGTGCCCTACCCTACCAAGCGCGCCCCCCACCCTCGTGGGCCCCCTGTTGCTCCACCGACGTACTTCTTCCTCTATATATATCCACGTACCCCCAAACGATCAGAACAGGAGCCAAAACCCTAATTCCACCACCGTGACTTTCTGTATCCACGAGATCCCATCTTGGGGCCTGTTTCGGAGCTCCGCCGGAGGGGGCATCAATCACAGAGGGCTTCTACATCAACACCATAGCCCCTCCGATGAAGTGTGAGTAGTTTATCTCAGACCTACGGGTCTATAGTTAGTAGCTAGATGGCTTCTTCTCTCTTTTTGGATCTCAATACAATGTTCTCCCCCTCTCTTGTGGAGATCTATTCGATGTAATCTTCTTTTTGCGGTGTGTTTGTTGAGGTCGATGAGTTGTGGGTTTATGATCAAGTCTATCTATGAATAATATTTGAATCTTCTCTGAATTATTTTATGTATGATTGTTATCTTTGCAAGTCTCTTCGAATTATCAGTTTGGTTTGGCCTACTAGATTGATCTTTCTTGCAATGGGAGAAGTGCTTAGCTTTGGGTTCAATCTTGCGGTGTCCTTTCCCGGTGACAGTAAGGGCAGCAAGGCACGTATTGTATTGTTGCCATCGAGGATAACAAGATGGGGTTTTCTTCATATTGCATGAGTCTATCCCTCTACATCATGTCATCTTGCTTAAGGCGTTACTCTGTTTTTAACTTAATACTCTAGATGCATGCTGGATAGCGGTCGATGAGTGGAGTAATAGTAGTAGATGCAGGCAGGAGTCGGTCTACTTGTCTCGGACGTGATGCCTATATACATGATCATGCCTAGATATTCTCATAATTATACTCAATTCTGTCAATTGCTCAACAGTAATTTGTTCACCCACCATAGAATACTTATGCTCTCGAGAGAAGCCACTAGTGAAACCTATGGCCCCCGGGTCTATCTTCATCATATTGTTCTCCTACTACTTTGTTATTTACTTTGCCTTTATTTTACTTTGCATCTTTATCATAAAAATACCAAAAATATTATCTTTATCATATTTATCAGATCTCACTCTCGTAAGTGGCCTCATAGGGATTGACAACCCCTATTTGCGTTGGTTGCGAGGATTTATTTGTTTTGTGCAGGTACGAGGGACTTGCGCGTAGCCTCCTACTGGATTGATACCTTGGTTCTCAAAAACTGAGGGAAATACTTACGCTACTTTGCTGCATCACCCCTTCCTCTTCGGGAAAAACCAACGCAGTGCTCAAGAGGTAGCAAGGTCAAGTACTTCTACCAACCCACTCATCATCGAACAAGAGGACCTGAACAACTACGTCACCAAGCATCACCTATTCGGTGCGCAAAGAGCTTTGCATTAAGAGAATGAAGCATTGAGTGACCACATCGACCTACTTGCTATCGACTTGCGACCATCCGAGCTACGTACAAGAGACTACTTCGACAATCGAAACTTTCCACCCACATGGAAGAGCTTGACGCTAGGATGTCTACTCAAATGGAAGAGTTTTGTGCTTTGATGGTCAACCATTCTTCTATGACATCGTCATCATCAAGACGGTGCCACTCAAGCCGACATTCTTCGGAATCTTCTTCGGATGCAAGTCTTCCCCGAGCTCGTCCGCATTGTCGCCAAGACCATGAAGATCATCAAGCTCCACAAAACTCATTTCATGGCAATGGTTTACAAGACAGCCTCCGGGAACGTGAGCGACATCGTCGTCAAGCTAATGATCCTGCTTTCCAAGAGCCTCCAATACGCCAAGATCACCAAGAAAACCAAGACGACGACACCCTACAACAAGAACGACAACGTCGCGAGGAACAAGGCCAAGAAGCTCAACGTGCCCTACGTGAAGCCACACGAGTCGTCAATGAACACAACCGCTGTGTGCGCGAACAAGAGGCCCTCCAACGAGAGCGACAAGAAGAAGTCGCGCGCCTTGAGGAGCACCTAGAGTTGAGGAACCGTTCAAGAATTCCACACCCTCAACGTCAAGCTAATCAGGAGCACGAGGAGCAAGCGCTTGAAGATCCTCCGCGACAAGAGCGTCATCACCATTGCCACCAACACAATGAAGAGCAACGCTACGGCAAGCTCAAGTTCACCATGCCTAAGTTCTCCGAAAGCAATGATCCCAAAGACTTCCTTTCATGGGCATTGAAGGTCGACAAGGTCTTTCATTTACACAACTATGAAGAAGAAAAGAAGACTGCCATGGCATCTCTTGAGTTCCAAGACTATATCTTCATTTGGTGGGAGCAAGTCATTGAGCGACGGGAAGCAAAAGGTAACCCACCAATCACAACATGGAATCAAATGAAGGATGCCATGCGAGCACGCTTTGTACCCACGTACTATAGCCGCGACCTATTCAAGAAATTGCAACTACTCAAGCAAGGCACCAAGTCCATTGAAGGGTATTACAAGGAAATGGAGATCGCCATGATCCGAGCCAATGTCATGAAAGATGAGGAGCAAACTATGGCACGGTTCTTGAACGGACTCAACCATCCTATCAAGAAGATTGATGATTTCCAACCGTATTCGAACCTCCTCGAGCTAGTGCACCAAGCTACCAAGGCGGAGCGACAAGTGCAAGATGATTACAAGTACGCCAAGTACTCTTCCAAGACCTACGGTTCACACATTCAAGCTTCAATGACTAAGGCACCTTCTACCCCGACGAAACCTACACCAAGCAACAGCGACAAGTCAAGTTTCAAGAAAGCTTCGACATCTTCAAGTCGTCCTCCTACTACAAGCAACCTCAAGCCGAGAGCTTCATCATCATCTACTCCAACGGATGAGACCATCAAGACAAGTTCCATCAAATGCTTCACATGCCAAGGCCGAGGCCACAAGACATTTGAGTGCCCCACGCGGCATACCATGATCATCAATGACGACGGCACCTATGACTCCATGAGCGAGGAAGAAATGGAAGCACTTGAGCACGTGGCCATGCACCGACGAGTGAATGAAGACAAAGATGACCAAGTCTTTTGTGACAATGATTCGAGCCCCGCTCTTGTTGTCTCCAAAGTCTTGACACTTCAACACCAAAAAGACGAAGACCAATGTTGCCACATCTTCCGCACCAAAGCGGGCATCAATGGACGTTCTGTGAAGGTCATCATCGACGGAGGAAGTTGCCACAATTTGGTAAGTGAAGAGCTATGTTCCAAGCTACAATTGATCAAGATGAAGCATCCTCACCCCTACAAGGTCCAATGGCTTAGCGACTCCGGCACCATTCAAGTGGAGCACACCGTTCAAGTCTCCTTCAAGATTAGAGCATACGAAGACATATTGGAGTGTGATGTGGTTCCCATGTCCATTTGCCACCTCCTACTTGGACGATCTTGGCAACTCGACCGTGGCGTTATCCACAATGGGCGAACCAATCACTATAGTTTTCAAGATGAAGGGAAAGGAGTACGTGCTATGACCCATGTCACCAAGCCAAGTGATCGTCGACGAGCAAGCATCCACCCATCGCGGAGACTGGAGAGAATAGTGAGAGAGTGAGCCAGCAAGAGAAGAGTGAGCGTCATAAGCCAAAAATGAGTGCCTCCACGATGAGCGACAAGAAAAACTTAGTGCTCTTAGCTATCGAAAGAGACATGAGAGAAGTGTGTGAGAACCCATCTAGTGTCATACACTATGTCCTAGTATGCAAGGATGAAGCGGCACGGACTAACACCTCTTACCCTACCTTTAGTGTTGTCTAATTTATTGCTGGAATTCAAGGACGTATTCCCCGATGAGCTACCTCTGGGTCTACCTCCACTACGAGGCATCGAACACCGCATCTTCCTCATTCCCGGCGCACCTTACCGAACAAGGCACCGTACCGCGTCAACCCCAAAGAAACCAAGGAAATACAACGGCAAGTACAACACCTCATTGACAATGGGCATGTACGTGAAAGCTTAAGTCCTTGTGCCATTCCGGTTATTCTTGTGCCCAAGAAAGATGGAAGTTTTCGCATGTGTTCCGATTGCCGACCCATAAATGCTATCACCGTTCGCTATAGGCATCTCATTCCACGCCTTGACGATATGCTAGATGAGCTTAGCGGAGCCACAGTTTTCTCTAAAATTGATCTTAAAAGTGGCTATTACCAAATTCGCATTCAAGAGGATGATGAATGGAAAACCGCTTTCAAAACCAAATTTGGCTTGTATGAGTGGTTAGTTATGCCTATGGGCTTATCCGAAGCACCCGACACTTTCATGCGTGTGATGCATTACATTCTTCGCGAATATATTGGCATATTTGTTGTGGTCTACTTTGATGATATACTTGTGTTTAGCGAATCTCTAGAAAATCATGTCACCCATCTTAGAGCTGTTTTGCAAACTCTTAGAAACGAGCGCCTTTATGCTAATATGGAGAAATGCACATTTGGTGTTGCCAAGCTTGTTTTCTTGGGTTTTGTTCCGTCTTCTAAGGGTGTTCATGTAGACGAAGCTAAAATTGATGCTATTAAAACTTGGCCACAACCAACCAACTTGCAACAAGTGTGTAGCTTCCTTGGCTTAGCCGGATTTTATCGTCACCTTGTGAAGGATTTTAGCACCATTGCACCCATTGAATAAGAAGAATGCATCCTTTGTTTGGGGACCATCCCAAGATACTGCATTTCATGGGCTTAAGAATTTGCTTACACATGCTCCATTGCTTGGATTGCCCAATTTTGATAAAACTTTCGAAGTGCATTGCAACGCTAGTGGTAATGGCATAGGAGGTGTGTTGATGCAAGAGAAGCGCCCAATCGCATACTTTAGCGAGAAACTTTTTGGAGCGCAACTTAACTACCCCATTTATGACAGAGTTATATGCTTTAGTGAGAGTCTTGCATGTGTCGGAGCATTATCTTCGCCCTCGTGAATTTGTCATCCATACGGATCATGAGACGCTTAAATACCTTAAAGGTCAAACGAAATTGAATAAGCGACATGCCAAATGGAAAGCTTGAAGCACGGCTCCATGGGCACTTGAAAGGGATTGGACCCCACCATGCCACTCTTCTCGAGAAGGTTATGGGCATAGGCAGAAAGAGAGATGGTGATCCTGACCGTGCCCTGCCGCACCTCCATCCCAAGGTAAAAACTCAGCAGATTGAGGTAAGACATTCTAAACAAGTTCTGCATCTCGCCAGCTTTGGACATGGTGATCACCAAATCGCCCACTTAGATGCTCCACTTAGATGCTGATGAAGAGTCGTGTCCATGCCTCAAACAGTGTCTTGCCATCTAGGCTCTTCATTGTCGACATGTTTAACGGTTCAAGATGAACACCGTTGTCATGACCGCTTCACCCTAGAACTCACCGGCAACACACTTGGCCTCGAGAAGACAGCAGGCCATGCTCACCACCATCTGATTGCAATGTCCGACAACGCCGTTTAGATGCGGTGGGTAGGGCGCAGTGAGTTGACGCTAAACTCCGAGATCGGCGCAATACGCGGTGAAGGAGTCGGATGTGAACTCACCACCTGATATGTCCATTTTGCATCATGCTTTTATATCGATATTTATTGCATTATGGGCTGTTATTTCACATTATGTCACAATACCTATGACTATTCTCTCTTATTTTACAAGGTTTACATAAGGAGGGAGAATGCCGGCAGCTGGAATTCTGGGCTGGAAAAGGAGCAAATATTAGAGACCTATTCTGCACAACTCCAAAAGTCCTGAAACTCCACGAAATACCTTATAATAAATAATGAAAAATCCTCGCCAAAGATGAAGACCAGGGGGCCCACACCCTTTCCACGAGGGTGGGGGGCGCCCCCCCCCCCCCAGGGCGCGCCCCCTACCTCGTGGGCCCCATGGTGGCTCTCCGATGACCATTTTCTCCTATATGAAGTCCTTCGTCGAGAAAAAAAGAAGCAACCTTTCGGGACGAAACTCCGCCGCCACGAGGCGGAACCTTGGCGGATCCAATCTAGAGCTCCGGCAGAGCTGTTCTGCCGGGGAAACTTCCCTCCCGGAGGGGAGAATCGTCGCCATCGTCATCACCAACGCTCCTCTCATCGGGAGAGGGTAATCTCCATCAACATCTTCATCAGCACCATCTCATCTCAAAACCCTAGTTCATCTCTTGTATCCAGTTCTTGTCTCCAAGTCCGGGATTGGAGCGTAGGTTGCTAGTAGTGTTAATTACTCCTTGTAGTTGATGCTAGTTGGTTTAATTGGTGGAAGATCATATGTTCAGATCCTTTATGCATATTATTATCCCTCTGATTATGAACATGAATATGCTTTGTGAGTAGTTACGTTTGTTCCTGAGGACAAGGGAGAAGTCTTGCTATTAGTAGTCATGTGAATTTGGTATTCGTTCTATATTTTGATGAGATGTATGTTGTCTAGCCTCTAGTGTTGTTATGTAAACGTCGACTACATAACACTTCACCATTATTTGGGCCTAGAGGAAGGCATTGGGAAGTAATAAGTAGATGATGGGTTGCTAGAGTGACAGAAGCTTAAACCCTAGTTTATGCGTTGCTTCGTAAGGGGCTGATTTGGATCCATATGTTTCATGCTATGGTTAGGTTTACCTTAATACTTTTGTTGTAGTTGCGGATGCTTGCAATAGAGGTTAATCATAAGTGGGATGCTTGTTCAAGTAAGAACAGCACCCAAGCACCGGTCCACCCAGATGTCAAATTATCAAAGTACCGAACGCGAATCATATGAACGTGATGAAAACTAGCTTGACGATATTCCCATGTGTCCTCGGGAGCGCTTTTCCTTATATAAGAGTTTGTCCAGGCTTGTCCTTTGCTACAAAAAGGATTGGGCCACCTTGCTGCACTTTATTTACTTTTGTTACTTGTTGCTCGTTACAAATTATCTTATCACAAAACTATCTGTTATCACTTATTTCAGTACTTGCAGAGAATACCTTGCTGAAAACCGCTTATCATTTCCTTCTGCTCCTCGTTGGGTTCAACACTCTTACTTATCGAAAGGACTACGATAGATCCCCTATACTTGTGGGTCATCACCACCTTGACCCGTCCGTAAAACGCATAGCTTGCTGCCAGAATCGGACTGCTTCAGCCTGGATGCACTGGATTGCCATTGGGCCTCGTCCATAGAGGCAAGAAGCGCTATCCATATGTACCATGTGGCGTCGACAAGCAGGAGGAAGTATTTCTTCCCACTTGGTGTCGCCGGTGAGATCAGCCTGCAAAGGTCGCCATGGACCACCTCAAGGCAGTTCTCAATGTGGAACTTGGCGTGCTGCGTGGAGGGCACACGCCTCTGTTTTCCGGCCAAGCAAGCATCGCAGATCTGATCTGCTTGCTCACACCGTGTCTTGCCTCGCAAGCCTGCGCAAGTTCAAATGGCTGAAACGGGCGTGCCACGTCCAGGCAACGTAGAGTTGGCTCCTCGTTGTTCTCCCTTTAACACCAACGGTAGATAGGTACCGAACTATCTCACAATGTTTGAAACCCATCGACTATGTGGTCAATCCGCCTGAATCACACAAGACGCGCTGCACCACGAGCGTGCCACTGCCATTGTCTTTCCCGTCGGTGATCTTAGCATGAGGGGCATTGGGCTTCGACCTTGGACTGCTCGGACCTCCAGTCATCTTCACAGAACCACAAGCAACGAGGCTCTGATACAAAATATCAGCAGGCCTCCGACGGTCACCGGGACAAAGGAAGAGAGGTTTTGGGTTTGGGGACGAAAGCACACAGGATTATTTTTTTGTGCTGCATACAATCGCACAACTTTTTGTTTCTCATTTATCCTTCTATTTGGGAATACATAGTGGCCATAACGGCCGGAGCTAAACACCCATGGAGATCCTTAGGCCTCGTGCCATCCCACTAGCCAAATACGTGCGGACATGGACTAAGTTATCCCTACTAGCACAACTGACCCGTTCTATTGCACCAACCCACGACCAGGCTGACTGAGAACCACCAACGAAAGCAACTAATCAACTGTCTAGGCACATGAGCAATCAGTGTGCAAACCTCAACATTGAACGGAAAACTCTGTCATGGCAACAACATCCGATATCATTTTTAGAACTTTAAACTTTGCATTGGCATGTTTCTATATTTCCATTGAAACAATGTATGACCACTACGTTAAGTGTGATCTCGAGACAGGCATACTTGAGACGAGGATTTGCAAATATAGTATAACCATGTAAAGATTGAGAAAATACCCTCATGAGAAGTGATAGACAAAGATGTCGTTTTATCTCCCTCCTAAGATCCTTGGGAAGATTCATAAGAAGGCCCTCTTCATCAACCCCTCTTGTTTCTTGCCATCTGTATTGCTCATGACGCAATATTCGCCCCTTGAGGTTCTCAGGAAGTAATCGATGTGCCATCCATTGCTCTGTGTCACGTCTTTTCACTCTCATTTCTTCTATCCGCACAGAGGCTGATTGTAAATATGTCTAGAAAATTCAAGTCAAAATAGAAAATTAGGAGAAGTATGGTTCCCTTGCACAACATAGCTGGTTACTGATTAGATAACTAAAATGGCTATTCTGGTTACACCTTAAAAAAAACTAGGATACTGTTTTCACATATGAAATCAATACATTTAACAGCCTAACGAGCAAATACTCAAAAGCCGCTATAAGGAGAAATCAGAAATGACTATATCTAAATATGGATCAGCTAGAACATTTAAATTATGGAATTTACTGGAACAGTTACTTGAATAGCTTCCAAAATTACTCCAATAAAATGTTAAAAGTTTATGTTATAGTTGTCCTTTGATATATTTTGAGAATAACCAAGTTCCTATTGTACCAGCTCTTGTTAGCAGCTAAGATGATCATGGTGTCCACCGTGGGGCTACTAGTCTAGATTCTTCTACAGGGCTAAGAGCATGGACGTGCACCTAGTACTTAGATATATAAAACTTATGTCTAGAACTTGAAGAATATCGAAGCTGAAAATGCAGAATGTGTGTTCTGCAGCGGACAGGTTGTAGAGAATGGCTTCATATTATATATTTCAGTATTTGGTGCTGGAACTCAACTAATCTCCTGGAACTATAGCGTATATAATCTATGGCATGTTAGCCTTTGTCCATTCTAAATCTCTGGATGCAAAGCTTTTTCTTCAAGGAGCTAGGTAACTTGGGATCTTGGAACATTTGTGTATACAAATGTAACTATAGCATTGTGATAGCTCCTCCAAATAAGTACAGATGAATGAGATTGTTATTGTCATGTGAACTGTCTAGGACATGGTCAATGCATCTCAAAAAAAAAAGGATATGGTCAATGTGGTTTAGATTCGACTATCACTGAATGCAAATTCATTTTCACTGACTTCATGCATGGAAATGGATTAATACAAGCTAGACATTCATTAGTTCATAAAGAGTATGCTGTTGCATAGTGTAGAGAAAGAAAATATGTGAATCTCAGAGGCAGAACGTATGCTGGATCTAGGGCGTAAACTACACACGCGGGGTAGCAAATCCAGATTATTGCAAAATGCAATAAGATTGTGAGTCGATCGACTAGTCTAGACTAGTCAAGAGAGTAGTATACGAGTCGTAACTTCACTGTTGACTAGGCTGAAAAACTTGACTAATTTGTGCAGTCGGGCGGTAGTGAGACTAATTGCTGAGTACTCCAGACTACTCGTTTATTTTGAATCAAGAGACTAGAAATTGGGAGGGAAAAGTGAGCTGCTCAGCCCACGCAACTGGAGATTTGGAAAGATGTGCGACGCGAAAAGCTTTGACACAGGAAAGAAGCAAAAAGGGAGAGAGATGAAGAACAGAGGAGCAGGAGAAAGAAGCAAATGTACAGATATGGGGAGAGATAGAGAGCAGGGAACCTTGCTGCAGCACTTCCTTCCGCCACCACGGTTCTGCCTGTCTCCACTTCCAACTATCTCATCAACACTCCGCCTTCTTCAGCTCGGCAGAGCGGGAGAAAGAAGCAAATGTAGAGATAGGGAGAGAATGAGAGCAGGGAACCTTGCTGCAGCACCTCCTTCCGCCACCGCAGTTCTACCTGTCTCCACTTCCAACTGTCTCATCAACACTCTGCCTTCTTCTGCTCTGCAGGGTGGCATCCCTCTTGAGCATCTTTTTGGTTGTTCTCCTGACTACTGGGTGCTTTGTTTGCTTGGTTGTGTTTGTTTCATTCTTCTTGGCCCCCATGAATGCACCAACCCGACGGCTCCATTTAGTGTCTTCTTAGGATACAATGTTGAGCACAAAGGCTATAGTGTTGGGATCATGTCAGTTGTCTTTTGCCCTTGTCCACCCATCCCATTGTGTCTGCACATACTCCTATGTGGACCCCTCGCCGCAGTCCCCACCTCGTTCATCCCCTGAGACTACTCATGTTGTGGACCCCTCGCAGCAGTCCTCACCTCATTCGTCACCTGAGACTCCACCGATGGTTCCTTGTATTTGACTCTACTTTCCCTTCTAATACGCTTGTCGTCCACTTACCAAGGATTCCTCCGTTGTGCCTACTCCAAACGTGCCGCCTTCTCCTGAGGCGCCATCTTCGACCGATGAGCCATCTTCATCGACTACTACGTCTCCTTCTGTTGGCGATGCACAGCCTCCTCCTGAGCCTACTTATGGCTTTTGTGCTCATCCACTTCTGGTTGTTGACCGCTATAGCTTTGTTAGCGTTGCTCTTCTTGAGACAACTTCTTATCGTGATGCTATATTATTCATCCCAAATGGCAGCATGCCATGGCATAGGAGCTTGCTGCTCTTGATCGCATTGGCACGTCAATCTTGTTTTTTTCCTCCCTGTGTTCGTCCCATCACTTGTAATGGGTCTACAAGGTTCGTCTTGTGGCCCATCAGCCCGTGGCTTTAAGGGACACGGTCATGATTACAATGGGAAATTTGCACATGTGGCCCACATGACCATTGTCTGCACCCCTTCTCAATGTGGCATTTGTTCGCCACTGATTTGTATCTCAACCTGATGTCACTTATTAATGTTGAGCTGCGTGAGGCATTTTGTTCCTCGCGGTACGGTATTCTGTCTTCCCCGCTCTCTATATGGCCTTAAGCAAGCCCCTTGTGCCTGGTTTTAGCGCCCCGCCTCAATTTTAACTACTGTTGGTTTTACGGCAAGTGACTCTTTGTCCACCACTATGTCAATGACATGATCATCATGGGTGATGACTCTGAGTACATTGCCTTTGTTGGAGTTGTGTCGAATATTGTGTACAAGGTAGGTTACAGTTGGCGGCCGCTTTGTTCAAATGGTCTGGTTACTTGCAGCTTTGGCGGCCGCTTAGCCGCCCCAGGGAGAGAGGCGCCATCACCTCCATCATCACCCAGCTTTGCGTGATGGCTCTCCGGATGGCTCCTCCGCTTCCCCCACCACCCCCAGAGCAGGATTAGATCTTCTCTTCCTCGCTGCCACCGCCGTTTATGTGTTGTGCGTGCTTCTTTTCTTCGTTGGGCTTGTTATGTTGTGCCCACAGCTGAACCTTGTGTAGTATTCTTGTGCGTGTCTGTTGGACCTTGCCTGCGGTGGCGTTGTGTGTGTGTGTTGTTCGGTGGTACCTTGTGGACTCTGTGCTCTGTGGTTTGCTTTATTTATAAAGCGGGGCGAAAGCCTTTTTCGGTATTGTGTTTATATAGAATATGGAGTCGTGTCCTAATAGGACACTTGTATCCTAGGCCTCTCATATATAGCGGGGGTAGACACACGATGTAACCTATGCCAACATAATAGCACAGGCGCCCAAGGGGGAGCCGGCGGCGTGTGCCGGCGCCCGGGTGGCCGGTGTGCGGTATTGTGACGGTGTCACAAGGAGGAGCACCCGTAGTCAGGCCCCGAGGATGTAGCCATATCAGTGAACCTCGTTAACAAATCTCGGTGTCATGCTCGTGTGTGCTTGGTCCTCGGATGATCGACGATATGCCTCGGATTTATTCTAACAAGTGGTATCATGAGCTAGGTTATTCGGAGATCGTGGATTGTTGATTTAGAAGAAGGATCGAATCTGAGATGCAGTCGGCCATCGTCGTGGTTCTCGGCGTGATCGGAAAAAGGCAATCAGAAGAGTTACGTGACTGATCTCGGCGAGTTGCGGCATCAACAACAGGCGAGTATACGCGTGGCCGTGGCGGCGGGGCGTGGCAGTGGAACGCATGCGCACGCGGGATGTGCGGCGGTCGATCAGATGGATCGCGGTCGATCGGGCGATCAGGGGGCGCAGGTACATGCTCGTGGGATCGTCTGGCAGCTGGGAGGCTGGCCTTGTGCAGGCCAAGGCCGACGTGTGGGCGCTGTGGACCAGATGGGCCAGCTGGATGGAGCGTACAAAGCCAGGCAACGAGACCCAGGCAGGGCTAGCGTTGCTGCAGGTGCGTGCAGTCGGACTGAGATTTGTTTTGGACAAAAAGAGGACCGAGTCCTCGTTATGACAGCACAAGGCAGCAGATCGATTCAGCGGAAGAAAAGATCCATCGTTCTATTCCATTGGGTAGCAGGAGGTTTTGGCAAAGCAATTACTAGCATTGGAATTTGTGCCTGGGAGCTAATGCACGTGAGTAGAAGGATTTTTTGTACGAATTTGCTACTGGTGCATCTAGTGTACTTGAGCACGTGTTGGAAGCTCGGTTATTTTTTCACAAGGTCAGCTATACAAAGAATCATGACGCCATCGGGCATCAGGTTTGAGGTGAAGAAGTTTACGGAACTGGAAGCCTTGGGTTATGGCAAACAAGAGTGAACGATTCGTTGGCACAACATGGATGCTTGAAGGTGTTGCAGAAAGTCATGACAGCTATGATGGTGTTATCATGTGATGGATGGAAATTCATGGAATGATCTGGGAGCCTGGTCGGACTAGATAGTCTGAAGGATCGACGCGAGTCGGTTGGTACAGAAGACGATGGTGGGATCGGCGATGACGACATAGGAGCGTGATGCTGATGGTGACTGACTTCTGGGGTGTGGAAACACGTGGCGCATGCCCGAGGGCTTGTGCGGCTTCGACAAGACTATGGCGCGGGGTTGATTCAAGGTGATGTATACACGGAGCTTGAAGTTGACGGGGCGCATGGGTGGACTGATCATCTACCATGGAGTCATGTTGAAGGTGGAGCTGGAGTCTGGAGGACTTCACTTGGTGCTGATTGAGAGGCTACGGCATAAGAGCTCAGAGAGTCGAAGCCTATTCAGCGGGAAAAAAGCAAGTGGCACGTAGTTCGAATTGGAGCCCAATGGTCTGATGAAAGCGTGAAACTTGTCATCGGTCGGTGATGATCGGTGGTACTCTGCAGTGGGGGTTGAGTGGTGTGGGTTTGTGACCCTTGAGATTCGATCGGGACAGCGGAGGCTCGACGTGGTAATAGCGGTGAGGCGTGCGTACCGCGTGCGGTACGCACGGGGCATGGAGACGGGCCAGGGCTCTGGTGGTCATACATGTGATGAGACAACTGCGAATTTGACTCGGGATGACTACAAGCAACAGTGAAATTCCTTCATGTTTCAGACAGGCGGTCAAGAAAGGAGCGGTGATGTTGAGTTCAGGTAACTCTTATGTGTAATACCCAATATGTGAGTTGTTCACTTGCACGCAGGTCAGTGATCAGTGTGTGATGGAATCGGACGGAAACTCTGAAAGTTGGGAGCACAAATTGACTAACAAGGAACTTAATTTTGCTCGAGTATTGACTGTGGTCAAGGAATAAAAAAGGGACTACAAGTTGCAGGTGGAGTCATATGGAGTCTTTGGAGTAGCAGCGGTACTCATGGGATAAGCTCAAGTCCAATGTACATGGAAGTTTGACGCATTGACGAATTCAAGGTGGTGGAGAATATTCGCCAAGGTGGAGTTTGTTGGAGTTGTGTCGAATATTGTGTACAAGGCAGGTTACAGTTGGACTTGTAGTTGTATTGTGTTTATATAGGATATGGAGTCGTGTCCTAATAGGACACTTGTATCCTAGGCCTCTCATATATAGCGGGGGTAGACACACGATGTAACCTATGCCAACATAATAGCACAGGCACGCAAGGGGGAGCCAACGGCGTGTGGCGGCGCCTGGGTGGTCGGTGTGCGGTATTGTGACGGTGTCACAGGGAGGAGCACCCATAGTCAGGCCCCGGGGATGTAGCCATATCGGTGAACCTCGTTAACAAATCTCGGTGTCGTGCTCGTGTTATTGCTTGGTCTTTGGATGATCGACGGTATGCCTCGGATTTATTCTAACAGCCTTTGCGATTTGCTTTGATAGCTTAATACATTAAGATGATGTTTTAATACTTTTAACTAATATATGTGGATAATGAATGCTCATTTCAAGTTATATCTGATTTCCGTGGAAAACTAATTCAAGGAGATCCAAACAAGAATTACAAGGGATATCAACACTTCAAGAACCACTCGATATCTAACTTCGAGAGAGTAAATTACGAAAATATAGATGTTCCGCTTGTGTTTACCAATCACTATATCAAGAATTTGGAATAAAAAAGTCAAACCCTACAACTGCAGTTTGTCGGTTTAATTTCACATTTGCCCAAGCATTTAACTTGTTATCAAACTTTAATTAATACCTTCACAGTTACACATACAAATGAGTACGCCTACAAAATACCCATATCATATTGCTAACTTCCTATATATATATATATATATAGGGTCACGCTATTCGTCACCCTGGTTGAGGAATAGTTATTCTTCACCCCTCTCTATTTTGACATCAATGCACTGTATTTTTATGTTTCGTAAATTTTGTCTTATTTCATACATAAAAAGAGAACGTAAGAAAATATGTACTCGCCGTAAAAAATATTTTATGTTACGTAAAATTATGAATGTAAAAACATAGTGTAAACCATACATAAAATGTGATTTTTCTGGTCTTATAACTATATTTTTATTTTTTTTAAACCAAATTTTACATATTGAATCAATCTGCACGTAACTATTTATATTCTAAACATAATTTATTTAGAAAGCGATCGTAAGATTACCTCGGGTGAAGAATAACTTATTCTGCATCCTGGGTGATGAAGGTGTACGTATTACCAGCCACTTGTTGTTTAGTAGCACTGTTAGGTTCTAGCATTCAATACCTATTTAGCATCAAATTATTTAATCCAAGTAAATCCCATGGAAGGGATCACGTGGATTTTGAAAAGTAGTTCCAAATTGTTAGGGGTGAAAATACGAATAGTTTCAAGTCTTGATGGCTTCCCTCGTCTATTAGGTTATTTCATCTTTCGGAACCAAAGAAGACATGCTCTGGGGTTCTAATTCTATGCATATCCATCACGTCCCCACGTACATAACTTGGTGAGCAGTGGTTGTGGTGGTGGCGGGGACGAGAAGCGGCTGCGTCGTTTGATCAGCTATCTGCAGTGGCAACACTGGCGTCAACAACCATCCTTTCTCTCATATCATCGCATCCTTTCACGTTTCATCATCGAGGTATCAGTCCAAGTACAAATCCACTTTTTATTAGTTTATTTGAGTTATTGTGTTCTATGCATTCGATGTGATCAAAACTCAAAGAAAAATGATCTACAATAGTATCATCTGCTAATTCTTTGGCTATCTGCCAATCAAGATGAGACGTGAACCCAGCTCGCTGCTCCATCAAACACACAACAGCGTATGTCAGTCTAGTACATATGCGGGCAGCAGCGCACAAGAACCCAGCTTGAACTTATATGGGACACTCATGGTTCATGCCAGCGTCTAGGACGCACTCGCGTGGCCGCTTGTGAGCCTATGGTTCAAGAGGAATTGACTCTACAACATGCAAGGAGGCTGTGTTCTTCTCAGTGTGGTGATCATGACAAACTGGAAACTAGGGATGAAAATGGAGTGGAAAGTTTTCACTTTTTCGGAGGAAAAATGGAAATGGAGAGGAAATATGAAAACGGAAACGGAAATTTGCAAAACGAAAATGGAAATGGAATTTTTCATGTGGAAACGGAAACAAAAACAAAATGGTATTTCCATTAATATGAAATTTCCGTTTCTACTATAGGCCCATGGCTGCTTTGTAGCCCAACTACCAAACAACACACAATGACACAATGAGTAGAATGAGCAAAACGTACCATGTGAATACCAACTTTTACTACCGCACACATACTCAGCTAGACTCTATACGGAATTGTCATGTACTACTACAATACTACCCTATGTTACCAACACAACCATATTATTTTGTAGCCATGTTAAGAATTCCATCAATTTGTTTGTTTTTTGTCTGTATTTCTCTATGATTCAAGGGGGTTTTAAGTTCCGATCAACACACAGTTTTATTTCCATGTCCGCTCTGTGTTCGCTTCGTGTTTGTTTCTGGTAGTATCTGTTTCCATATTCATTTCCGGGGTTTCTGTATTCGTTTCCGCTTCTGTAAAATAATATGAAAACAAATATGGTAGGACCCAGTTCCGTCCGTTTCCGCGCCGTTTTCATCCCTACTGGAAGCAGTGTTCTTCTCAGTGTGGTGATTAGTTAATTAGTTCGAGATATTAGTCCTGGCCTCCTGGGTAGTGTTGATTAGAAACTAACTTGATCTATATGGTCCTAGGTAGTGTTGATTAGTAACTAGCTTGATCTGTATGGTCTTGGGTAGAGGTTAATCACCTGCACATGAGTTCAGATTTACAAGCCAAAAGGACTCCAAGGCAAAATAAAATTTAAGGAACATTAGGTTGTTCTCTGTTTGTAATTGGAATTAATTTTCAGAAATAATACAATAGCTATCACTGTTGTAGCTAGAAGAGTCATGTAAAGTCTTGCTATCCCCTCAATATCCAATTGAAACAAGTATCATGCTGTAGTGCTGTTGTAAATTAAGCACCATTTACCATGTTATGCATGTTAAAAGAATTCGTGTCACCTGTTATTTAAAATTACCAGACTCTAGTGTCTATCCATTGTCATTCTGGATTTGGTTCCCTCGTGTGATCTCTACTGCTTTCTCTTTTTTGTGTCACGCGATTCTGAATTTCCGTGTTGGCAACATCTTCGGTATAGTCGTTGATTGCTTTTCTTTACTACTACCTCCGTCCATGTTTAATGCCCCCCAGACCAAAACGCAGGTACCAAGACGTCTCAGCGCATAGTAACCCACAAGAGTCTAACCAACCATGGCGTGTAAAATCCCTCTCCGTGTCCCATTAATTCTCTGTTTGTTCCTCCTCTTAATGCGCTGCGGCCGCTCGCAAAACAAAAAGCATGCGTTGGCTGCATGCAAATGACTATCCGCTCACCTTGCTGCATGCCGCCGTTGGCAATAACTACCGAGAGCACCGACCAATAGAAAAGAACGAGCGTTTTGCATGTGGCCTTTTAAATCAGGACGTGCCTAACCTGCTCACGGGACTAAAAAATCCGGACGGAAGTAGTATCAATTAAAAGAAGCGTCTTTCATGCACTTATTTTTTTAAACAATTCATTACGTTGACGTGTGTATCAATACCTTTGTTCAGGTGCACGAGCTGGTCCAGCCCTTAAATAATTAATTGGCAAAATTATGAACTTGTCTTGTATTGGTTTGTGGTATGCTCTGTTGTGCTGGGAGTATTGTTGCTCTCTACATTGCTGTTCTCATGGAAGGAAGTTAGAATTGATATAACTTCGCATTATTGTTCTCTCTATCTTTCTTGTGCTGGTTTTACTGCTTATGTACTTGTCAACTTCTTGTGCATGAATAATTTGTGGTGGTTGGCACAAAATCTTGATCCATGTAGATAACATCTGATAGTTAAACTTGGTTTACCAATGCAAATGGTACATAGGGTTTAACCAAATGGGAGATGTTAGCAGGAATCTCATAGTGGCAGAGATTCAACCCCCCAGCAACCGAATTGGTCGAGTGGCCAAGTGGGGATCACCCAATCCCTTAGTGGAACTAATCCCCTGCAACCGAACATTAGCCTAAGGGTGGGAGTACATACTCCCAGGAGTACAAAAGAGGAGCTCTAGGACAGAACGAAATCATATACTCTGGGTAGATGGCACAGTGAGATAAGGACTAGGACGGAGCGAAGCTGGGGTGCAAGGAAAAGCGACCTAGATTTCATAATTGTGATTTTAGCATGCCAGAGAAACACATCAACATGAACAAAAAAAATAGCTAAAAGGGGTTATGAGTATTGCAGCCATTACCACTTAATCCAACAATAAACATAACAACAAAAGTTGGCATCCATAGTAAATACATACCTGCACATTACCAATAAGAAGGGCAAATAAGACTAAACCCGATATCGAGACAAAAACAGCAAACAAATTCTCCCATGTGTAAGTGCTTGTTTTCAGATTTTGACCAAGAGAGCTGCGATAGGTAAACCAATACATAAATACAATATCGAATTCAACATTCCTTGATGGAGTACAAAAATAGTTAGGGGAGGGGCTAAACCTTAGACTTTGCAGACCCCACCAAAAGCAATAGAAAAATTTCTCAAAGAAACTCGTCGATTGTGAAACAGTTCGGAGAGCCGGTAGGTAAATTCCAAAGGTTGGGTCTATATCGTCGCTGCCATTTGTCAGACAGACATTTTGCAGGAAAATATTGTCTCTAGCTGTATTACTCCCGCAATATAAAGATGCAAAGTTACAGTTTATCTTGCCACATTCTTTTCTCCAGCAGGTATCTTCTCGCTGAATGGAAAGAAGGTACCAAAGGGCTCCAAACACCTACAAGCAGTTACAGTATCAGCCCTTCTTAGTATCTTGAGTATGGCTATCAGCTAACCAAATATATGCAAATAATTGCAAGTCATCTAGAGATTAACCCTCTTGTGAAGAAATTAATCATCATAGTATACAGGCTGATTTAAAATCATTAAGTTATTCGGGAAGATATTGCTTAGTGAACTAGTATTTGCTTAGGAGTGGACGTACAACCCCACCACCTACAGGGCTTCTCCTACAGTTTTTTTTAGGGAAAGGATAGCAGATCATATAATCTTGGGAGAATCAGAAATACAGTCCAGTTGCACACACAAGTGCTGCTAAGTCAGCTGGGAGAGGATTGTGCCACATAATCTCCATTCTGCAGTTCTCTTTCGAGAAAAAACAGTATTTGATTGGATAAGATGCTCAGCGCCTCAACGTTTCCAAATCACCATCAAACCAGATCAGATATTCCAGATATATGATCCAAAAGTGTCAGCGATACGGGAAACAGGGTCCCCCAGGCCCGCTAAAGATGGGCCTAACACAGCACCACGAAGCTCAAGGAAAGGGAGGGAAACCTTGCTGTGGGCTCCCCAAGCACAAAGGCATCCGGCGTGCAAGAAACCCAGGAAGGTGGTTGGGGTCCTTTCCGACCACCCGAACTCCCCCGAGTACCAGCTCTGCTCTTGTGGGCCCTTCGGGGGACCCACCAACTGGTGAAGTATCAATACAGGTCTGACTGGCTCTCTTCGGGTTTTGGTTCGAACCCAAGGGCCGACCGGCACATTAAATGTTACCTGCATACCTACGATACGATGAACAGTAAGCCGGTTCGCATCATTCTGAGGCGATACAGCCTGCCATGTGTCAGAAAAGTGACAGGCGCAACCCACCTTTCTGACTACAAACCCAATTGGGGGCGGCACGTCTCTCCACCACTGATGGATGGGGCCCTGCGAGCTGTGGGCGGATGGGCGACTTGTTTTTGTCAAACACCACCTGTGCACGCCAATCTATTTTCTGACGGACCCGCATGGGCTGTGCAGACTACACTGTTCAGTTTGTTTGTGACATATTTTGTAGCAGGCCATTGTGGTGCCCCCCGTCTTTTTATAAGGGGGGGACCAAAGCCATGCAAAGGGTTCACATTTTGGAGAAGCATAGCTCTACAGTAGACTAGCGCTCAACACTTCAGAGGAAAAAAGAGAGGAAGAGTTCATCCTGTAATCATACATATCAACATCAACAGATCAAGAACACAAGCAGGACGTAGGGTGTTACACCTCGCGGTGGCCTGAACCTGGGTAAAAAAAAACATGTTTGCTGAAGTGATTTGAAGTGTTTTTGCCCCTGGCTGAACAAAGAAAAGAGGGATCTCCCAGGTCTTCGATATCGACGAATTCCCCGTCGACATCTGGCGCGCCAACTAGGGGGCTAAGGCTTCAGGTCTCTTCAGATCATCTTCATCAACCATGTCCTCATCCGCGCAAAGACCGAAGCACTCCGGCGCAGCTGGCGAAGCCCCCTCGGACGGCGTTGCACCATCCGGCAGCCGGCTCCCTTTGGGCACTCACTGGTCGGCACGTTGCTGGCAGAGTTCGAATACGGAACCCAAGCGTCCGCGCTACATAACGCGTGTGTCCTTCAGCACTTTCCCGTTCTGATGGAGGAGTCTCCTAGGAGTTTTTGGCTCCAGAAAATTGTCGGGTTGATGGGCATCGCCCGTCGCCAAGAGGCCCCCGCGTTCAAACAAGACTTGTGTCCTCCCGCCCCGGCACCAACAAGGGTCTTCCATCGCTGTGCCCGCCAAGCCTCGCTTGACGGGACCAAGAACACCGCTCCAGGCCCCACCTCACGATCACTGCTTCCGTTCCTGTACGTGCCGGGGATCTTCGTGACACCCCCTACAGCAAGAGGAAGGCTGATGCCCCCAAAAAATGGACTAACGAGTGGTGCCCTGAGCACCTCTCCGATAGACATGCCCTCTTGGACTGGCGAGACACCAAGGCATTTGCCGATAATCGACGCCGAGCACGCCGTGACATGAAACGCAGCACAGGGTTGTACGAACAAGCGCCATCTCCGCCACATACACGACGAGGATGATGCTCGCCATGGCCAAGACGACTTCTTTAGCTCCCACGGATCCAAGGTTGTGGCGTGCATCCATGGGGGCGCTTGCATGCCCACTTCACGTCAGACAACTCAAGTTGTTGGCACGGGAGGTTAACCCGGTACTCCCAAGCGTCAAAGCATCCCAACCTCGGGCAACGAGGCCTCTTCATCTTCAAGCTCCTCAAGAAGTCGGGTCCCTTCGAGTGGACCCCCGAGGCTGATCGGGTGCTCCAGAATATCAAGCGGTATCTCACTTCTCAACAACAGCGGTTGCCACCAAGACCTGAGGAACCGCTGTTGTTGTACATCGCCGCCACCCTCCCCCTCCCCCCCCCCCCCCCCATGTCGTAAGCGTCGTCCTGGTGGTGAAGCGGGAGGAGACGTCGGAGCCCAAACATGGGTCAGAATCCCCGGCTTAATCAGCATCAACTCTTAGCGCCGGATCTAGGCTACCAGTGCATCCAAAGGAGACAACCATCATCAAGCAAACCTCTAAGCCTAGGCTCCCCTCCAGCCTAGAGCCAATGGCCGGGCCCAACCTCCCTTCCAGCCCCAAACTAATGGTTGAGCCCAAGCTCTCATCCACATTGGCCCATGAGCCCGAGCTTCCACCCACCCATGCTCCTTTCCAACCCAAAACAGGCGACCAAGCCCAAGCAAGCTCTCATCTAGGCTGGTGTCTGAGCCCAAGCTCTCATTCGACCTCGAGCAAACCAAAGAGCTCGAGGAAGCGTCTCCGACTCTGGGGCGGGTTGTACAACGTCCTATCTACTTTATCAGTGAAGTCCTGCGTGATACCAAGTCGCGGAATCCAAAGATCCAGAAGTTGCTCTACGCGATCTTGGTCGCATCAAGAAAGCTGTAGCATTATTTCCAAGCCCATAAGGTGTCCGTCGTCACATCCTTCCCGCTCGATCGCATCTTTCACGACCGTGGGACAATCGGCCGCATTGTAGAATGGGCGATCGAGATCGGGGAGTTTGACCTTCATTTGATCAGCTCCCATGCCATCAAAAGTTGCACCCTTGCCGACTTTGTGGTGGAATGGACTCGTGTGCCCAAAGACAAGGTGGAAGAACTATTCGCGGCCCCAGGGCACGAGAATCACGAGCACTGGACAATGCATTTCGGTGGATCCTTCACGCTCCTAGGCACGGGGGTTACAATTGTTCTCACCTCTCCAACGAGCGAACAACTCTAATACGTAACACCAACTCCTTTTCATGGATGCTACCAATAACATGGCCGAATACAAGGGACTGCTTGCCAGCCTCCGGGCCGCAGTCCCCCTCGGAATCCGTTGCCTACTCGTCAAAGCTGACTCGCAACTACTCATCAACCAGGTGTCCAAGGAGTACCACAGCTACTCATCAACCAGACGTCCAAGGAGTAGCAATGCTCAGACCCACGGATTGCAGCATCCAAGCCCAGGTCAAGAAACTGGAGCGGCATTTCGACAGCCTGCAAATGTTGCACGTGAAGCGCCACGTGAACCGAATCGCTGACCACTTGTCATGACTGGTTTCCCGTCAGGAGCCGATCCCAGTCGGAACCTTTAAAGAAAGGCTCTTCCAACCGTCCGTCTTGATCGCCGATCAAGACAAAGGAGCTTCTTGATCGCCGATCAAGACAAAGGAGCTTCCTCTTGCTTCGGCGAGGGTGCAGAGGTGTCGCCTTCTGCAGGGAATCAATAGATCAAGAACACAAGCAGGCGTAGGGTGTTACATGTCGCGGTGGCCTGAACCTGGGTAAAAAAAACTGTGTTGTCGGTTGAAGTAATTTGAAGTGTTTTAGCCCTGGCCGAACAAAGAAACACCGTCGACGAAAAGGTCACGATGTCATGCGAACCATTGTGCTTAGGAATAAACTTGCTAATATTTTGAACCTTTTACATATTTTATCTTAGAAAGTTCCGGCAGGTTAAAAAAATAGATTCATCTCACAAGTTGGGACATGTTTCTGCTTTGAAGTTTGAAGAACAAGTTTACATGATAAAAACTGAGTGAAAAACAAGGACTGATTTGCACATAGTAGTGACCTTTAATCTACCAAGACATCGGCTTAAGACAAGATGTTTCTCACTACGACAATTTCATTGTTTGTGCATATGGTTTAGCATGTGATAATCATAAAATGCATTGTGTGTTCCATAAAGAAAAAGAAAAACAATATCCCATGTGCTTTGCTATGTGACATTGTTGTTTGCACTACCTCGAGGAATCAAAGTTCACAAACATAAATTTCGAATGCTCACTAGGAGAATATTTTTCGAAAACAAATCCTTATGGGCGTGTTTGGTTGCCTGCATTAGGTCCAACCAAGCCCACGCGGGAAGAATCCGGCCTGTTTGGTTGCCCGCATACACTATTGGGCCTGCATCGCACTAACTTTAAAGCACCTCTGGGCTTGTCTCGCTGGGAAAGCTCAAATTGGCAGTTTCTCCAGAGCCAGGCCCGCTCGATGCACGTGAGCGGCGGGAACTGCACGCGCGGAGCCATGCTCGAGAAGCCGCGTTGCTTCCCGAAGCGCCGGCAGTTATTACCCTCACCGCCCCCTCACCACTTTGTATCCCCGCTGCCCACTCTCACCGACGGCGGTGGTAGCGACGGCGTGCAGCAGATCGGAGAAGAGCAAGGCGACCACCGGCTTCCGCATCATCACCTCCGGCACGACAATGGCAGTAAGCACTTTTTTCACCTCCTCACGTACTCATTCGCATTCGATCCGCGTTTAGGTTCGATCCGCGTTAGGGGAATGGGGAATCGAGGTAAATAGCCATAGGATTGATCATAACATCGTCATGAGTTTGTGGCACCGATGGATTTGAGGTTACCGATCGGGATTGAGTACAAGGGTATTGGGGGAAAATCTTTCACAGTAGTTCTAGATCTTAGCCTCGGCTACCCTGGAGGCGTTTGGAGCGGCGGTTACCCTTGCCCTTGTTCTTCTCCTCGAGCTGCACCACCGTCTCTTCTTGCTCGCCGGAGTCCAGATCAATTGGCATGCTTCGGTGTCCTGGCTCCGGCGCCCTTACAACCATCGCCACCGCAACTTCTTCCACCTCCATCGCCACCGCTTCTTGTTCCTCCTTCACCGCCACCACAGTCCATGTCGTGAAGTACGTTGCGGCACGATGGTCGTGTGGACGCCTGTACTCTATGTACTTGGCCCCCTTGACCTCTGTCGGGCGTCGCCGAAGTCGGCTTGATTCATGGCCCAGCGAAGATGTCAGACGACATAGCACCCTTCGCTAGGTCAGGAATCAGCGTCTTCAACTCCTCCGGCGTTGCCTTCTTCAGCACCGCGTCCAACTCTTTTTGCATGTTTGCCATGCTGGTGAAGTTGGAGCAGACTTCCATGGTGTTCTCGAACTTGGTGCGGTCACCGAGCGAGCACTCGAGGAAGAAAGCCCTCCATCCAATGCCCCAAGGGAAGGGGTTGGGATTGCTGCTGGAGTTCATGGCGGTAGATAGGAGGGAGAGTGAGAGACAGAGAGATGACTGAGTGAGATGACGGGTAAGTAGTGACCGTGAGGATGGGTAAATAAAGGGGTTATGGACGATAGGTTTTAATGGCGATCAACCTTGGAACTTTGTGCTCTTCATAATGTGCGCTCTTCGTAATGCAGATCGACACGGACAACAAGGGCAAGGAGGTGGTGCTGCCCATGGAGGTTGAGCCGGCCACGCCTGAGGAGGTGGCCACGGATGAGGATGTGGTGCCTGAGGAGCCCCCTTGCGGCAAGTGTCGTAACTACGGCCACTACCATGAGGAGGGAGGTCCAACCCACTCCTGCAAGGTGATCCTTGCCCCTCAGCTTGAGTGCATCCCGATGCCCCTGGACTTCACCAAGCACTTCCCGGCGGTGCCGCAAGAGTTCAAGCTCAGGGCCAACACCGGCTGCTCATGGAAGGTGACTGTCTGGCTGATGGACGGTAGGGTGACCCTCGATCAAGGTTGGGCCCCCTTCGCCGCCATCCATCAGATCATGATCGGCTACATGGTGACGTTCAAGCTGCTCACTCCGGACATGCTCAAGGTCATCGTCTTCAACGACGAAGGCATTGAAGTGGTCACCAAGTGCAACAAGCATGACAAGGCCTTCACCGTCAACGTCTAGGACTGCCCTTCCTATGCTCCATCTGGTTTAGTTTCTTATCGTACTGCTTTGCATCCGAACTGATATGTTTAAGTGTGGCACTTTATTTAAACTACGGCTAGCTATGGTTTAAACTATCTTCTGTTGTGTGTGCATGATTGTTTCTTCACGCTGCTGTGTGTTGGTAACCCCGCCAACAAGTTGAAGAGGTTACCAGACAATAGTTGTTGCATCGAACCAAACACCGAGTAGTTGCGTGAGCCGAGCCAATGCAAGCAACCAATCGATATGCCAAAATTGCTAGCCTAATGCGAGAGGCCTAAATGCGGGCAACCAAACAATGTGCAGATGTCAGACTTTTGGCCTGTTTTCCTTCAACCAGGCTGGGTTGAGCCAGGCTGAGCTAACCAGGCCCGGCTCCTACGGCAACCAAACACGCCCTAGCTGTATCTACTAATTTATCCGTATTGATGTGAGATCGCATGATAAAATTCGTTCGGGAATTATCTTCGGTCACAAATAGAGAAGTTTTATCAAGCAATAATTATTGGGTTACCACTTAGGCTCTTACCATCAAGAAAAAACTATATACAATGAACTCAAATCAGCATGGATTCAGAATTCGATGTTATTAATTAAGTTTAGAGACAGAAAAGGGAAATAAATTAACTTGCATTCTTCTTACTAATTAGTGAGCGGAGCACTTACATGGCTAGCGAGCATATAAATTAAAAGGTTAAAAGCAGCACCAGCCCATGCGGTCTCTGTAATTATGCCAGCCGACCTTGTGATTTGAAGGTAGAGTGGTATTATTCGAACGAGCCGAGGCACGTACTGACATGTAACAATAACCATCAGTATATCTTTTGCCTCCATAACCTTGGAATCTTTGAGATGGGGTAGCACTAACAATACAAAAACCTGGTTATTGAAATGATGTCGTTATTGTTACATATTTGTGACAAAAGAGATTCTAAAAACGCAATATTCCGCATTTGTTTCATTCAAATTTAAGAATAGTATCACCCAGTTAAGAACAGTGACTGCATTCAACCTCTTTTTTATGTCATAGGTGGAAAGTATCTGCCCTTTTTGGCATGTTCTATAAGTATCCCAAAGCTTCAATCATACCAAGTAAATGAATAGTACAGCATTAGCTTATAACTCAGCATTTTAAATACAGAATGCCCCAAGTAATTATTGTCTCTTATAATTCCCAGAGGACAACATTCCATTGGTTGATGTTCTGTTATCAGCAGTTATAATTACTGTGCATAACCACACTAAACATCTCATCTCGTTGATGCGCTTGATTGCATAGATGCTCCATAAGTCCATATCTTTGTGCATTCTGGGCCATTAGGCCCCATAAATTTTTAAGTACACTAAAATAGCTAACAGCAACAGTTCCTACTGCCTTCCTAATAAATCATACATGAGAAAACTAGTACAAAAGTGCATGCATACAACTAGTCTTATTGGATCCTAACAAAACCATCAGAACTACAAGAAGCACATGATGTTCAACTGTTGCAGGTTAATGCAGAAAATGGCATACGAAGTACCTGAGGGAGGGGCATAACAGCTAAAAAATCAATCAGAAAGTATGTAGTTAGATACCGCTTTGCTATTGCAAAGGTGTCTTCAACCAAGACACCTCGACCAAATACTCTGGAAGGAGCAACAAATCCTGTTCTGAACTGAAATATTATATGGAGCAAATAGAAGATGTCTGTGAAGAAGCGCAGGATACTTGCAATGGTTGCCAACTTTTTGTCCAGATATAGGCAGTTCTTGACACCATCGATCACTGGGATATAAAAGAATAGTGGGTCCACAGAAACTGCAATTAGACATGATATCACAAATATCTTGTTCCATCTTTGCAAAAATGGCCCTTGAGGATCAAGAACTCTTGTTTTGGCCTTCCTTTCCTCTGGTGTTGATTTGTTCAGGGTTTCAGGGCGTGAACTGTTCCCTAAGAATGAGAAGGCTCCTAGAGTCTTATCCTTTAGTGAGTCAAATGCAGTATGCCTTCCTTCTGAAACTATCTTATCTGAACCGACAGAATACTCTGACCTCCAGTCATGAAACCTGACACACACACACACACACACAAACAGCTAAGGCTACTTGTCAGAATAATGCGCAGGTAGATTCTTATTTTGGCAGCTCTTTAGATATAATAACTTCGGAATCTGTCAAACATGAACTTTTTGTAAACCATAATGAAGCTGACCTCATATGTTCCCAGTGGAGTAGGTTTTCCTTCGAAATATGAAATTTTCTATTTCTATTTGAAGACACCAAACACTCTTCAGTACAAGGGGAGCATAGAAACTAACCTCACATATCTCTCCTCTCGGAAAGCCATTCAGTCTGCCTAGCACCAGCAGATAGAACAGGACTAGGACCACGATGGGTCAAATCTTCAAGTGCAGCACTGAAGTATCATATCTCTGATGATCACAGCAAGAGATGAGTAAGCGACCTAGAAAGGCATAGACAGCAGGTCGTTGTAAATTCTTTATAACATAAAAGTACAGTAAAGGGGAGAAAAAAATCTTAGGGCTGAAGAATCAACGAAAGAAATTTAAACTGATCAACATGACCTTGTGTAGCCTGAGAAAATCCAACTGTTCAATTCATTATTTAAAGGGCTTGCTGTGAATACAACAACAAAAAAAACTAAGTCATCCTTTTTTTAGGAACACCAAGTACTGCACAACCGCACGTACACACTCATTCACATAGTGCCCACAAAAGACCAGATGCACAGAGAGCTTCAAGATTGACGAAGTCACCACAGTAGCCTCACTGTCGAAGAAAATTTCGCCTCCTGCTGCAGAATATTCCTGTGACACACAGGGTGTCAAACCCAGGGTTTGATCCCTGGTGGGATAGGGGTACAACCACCCTCCTAACCATACAACCACAGGTTGGTTCTCCACTAAGTCTTTTCTCAGCACTTAGCAGACGATCAAACGCAGGTACATAAAGAACATACTAGCAAGTAATTTTTAGTGTGACACCGCTGAACGAGAGCGGAAACTACTCCCAATTCCTCCTGGACGGGTTAATAGCGACCCCATTGCTCACCGCCGGGGCTTGGGGCGACCAGCTATACCTGTTCCTGTTAATCCTTGCCATCGACCCCATTGCTCACCGTCGGGGCTTGGGGGGACCAGCTATCCCCTTTCCTGTTCATCCTTGCCATCGACCCGCTTCAACATATACCTGATGCTGCTGCCGCCTTGGGGGCTCTTTCCCCTCTACCAGGGAGGGACATGATGTTGTGGGTCAGACTCTATGCTGGTGATGCCATCATTTTCCCAAACCCTTACCGTGGCGACATCAACAACCTTCTCCAAATCCTCGAGCAGTTTGGGCGTGCTACTGGACTTTGCATCAACCCATCCGTTGCCAGGGCATTGAACTTGATGGTATCCTTAAGGGGTTTGGCGGCAGCAGGGTAGGTTTCCCGATCACCTACCTTGGGCTACCGATCACTCTATCAAGGACAAGGCGCGTGCATCTCCAGTTCGTCCTTGATCGGATCAAGGCCAAGATGGCAAGATGGAAGCTCATGAACCATGCGGGCCGGCGGGCTCTCGTGCGCTCCCCATCTTCGCCCTGCACTCCCCGACTTCGCCCTGACAGCAATCCGTGCTCCCACGGGATTTTCCAAAGAAATCGACAAAATTTGCAGAGAATTCCTCTGGGTGCACGAGGAGAAGCTTACTGGTTGAAAGTGCAAGGTCAAGTGGACCTCTGTCTGCTCGCCAATTGCCCTGGGAGATTTGGGCATTCACGACCTCGACAAGTTTGAGCACGAGCTACAGTTGCGATGGCTCTGGCTTAGCTGGCAGGCGCCCTCACGCCCATGGGTGGGCTCTGACTTGCCGTGCGACCAGCAGGACCGAGACTCTTCACTGCAGCCACCTCAGTCAATATCAGGAAGGGCAAGCCCACCTGTTTCTGGGAGTGAACCTGGCTATGCTCTACCCCCTTGTGCCTGATGGGACCAAGGCTCTACGTGCAGTCTAGAAGAAAAGCTAGATCGGTGCGTGAGGCCCTGCTGAATAACAGATGGACTCAGGCATCAGAAACCAACACCTGACGGAAGAAAACATCGCTGAGTTCCTTCTGATTTGGAGCATGCTCAGAGCGTCCGCCATTGTCCTTCACCCGGACATACCAGACGAAATTCTTTGGAAGGTCTCGAGCTCGGGCTCATACAGCGCTGCCCCGGCATATAAGTTACAATTCTTGGGAGGAACTAGATCACCCTTCCGTAGCCTGTTCTGGAAGGCTTGGGCTTCGCGCTGCAAGTTTTTCGTATGGCTTCTGCTCCAAGACAGAACTTGGTGTGCTGATCAGCTGCTATGTCGTGGCTGGCCGAATGAATACTTCTGCCCTCTCTGGACCCGGAATCTTGAGACCTCCATGCACCGATTCTGGCAATGCCCGGGGGCAAAGCAAATTTCGAGGCGGGCCTCGCTCTGGCTGGGGTGTTGGGCGCTGAACCCCCAAGCATGGCCAGAGGTTAACAATTCACTGGGGTTTTGGGAAGCGATCTCAAGCTCAACGACAGCAGACAATGCTAAAGGTGCCAAATCCCTCATGATCATGATCACTTGGGAGATATGGCTGGAAAGGAACAAACACATTGTCCGAGACGAGATTTCTTCCATAAACACAATCATGCATTCGACCCGCCACTCTTTGGATTCTCGGAGAATCGCAAGAGCAATCTGCATGCAGCACCCCTTCGGTGATCCGTCCTGAAAAGATCAGCATGCTGAGCAACCACTTCTCTTTTTTTTGGGTTGCTACCCCCGTCTCTGGATTCTTGGAGAAACGTCAGAGCAATCTGCATGCACCACCCCTTCGATGATCTGCCCCGAAAAGATCAGCATGTCAAGCAACCACTTCTCTCTTTTTTTTTTGGGGGGGGGGGGGGGGGGTTTGCTACACCCACCTTTCCTCCTTTTATCGCTTCTCCAACTATGATGATGTAAATACTGCTCCCTACATATCAAGCTGCACACTACTAAAACTAGGTAAAGGCGTGAACTGACTCGCCTGAGAAGTGGATCGTCCAGTTCCGCTCCCACGAGCGACGCGGGCGAGCCCTTGTGCCGACAAAACTCAGCCGCCTCCCATCCTCTCCTCTCCTACGCCACCGCCGGAGGGCGAAGCCGGCGGCAGCAATGTTGCTTGTCCTCTCAAGGGATTGACTGGCAGCACAGGACATCCAGGCTTCGCGTGGGCATGGGCCTCTTCATGGCATGCGGCGGCGCAGCCGCGGGCTTCCAGTGGTGGCTTGGATGTGAGGCTGCGGCGTGACGACACCTCGACTGCAAGCTTCCTGCACTGGCACAAGTGCGAGGCAGTGGCACGACGGCTTGGAGGCCCGACAACGGGCATGCTTGGGGCGCACACAATGCTCCGATCTGGAGGCGTGGCGCCGATCTGGCGGTTGTGCGCCCCTGATCTAGTGTCCGTTGCGCTCCGCGTGAGCACGCGCTGGCAATGTTGATCTGTCTTTCGCGCTCCAGTTTCGGCCATGTCGGACCCTAAGTCGACGGGCCTAGGCAGGGCTCTCTTCTGCGAGGTTGTAGTTGGTGGTGTGTTCTGTCTACGGCGGCGACCTCGCTGCGGATTGTGGTGGCCACCAAAACGTCTTCATGAGGGTTCCTCTCTCCAGATCAGGTAGCTTACTTTGGCGATGAGATGCAAACTATGGACGATAGCATGACACGGAGGGATGGTTGTGCAATGGCGGCGGTCACGCATCGCATGTAGCTACTGGGATCGCTAAAAAGTGGTGGCAACAACACATAAGTGAAATCGATGGTGGCGCACAACGGCGGCGGTCACACATCGCATGTAGCTGTTGGGATCGCTAAAAAGTGGTGGCGACAATGCATAAGTGAAATCGAAGGTGGTGCTACTCGAGCACCCGGTCTGGAGCTCCAGGGTGAAAGCCTAGGTCTAACCCGAGTTGGTTATATTTCACAATGGTGATGTTTTTACGTTGTTACCTTGTTGAAGGCATTGCTCGGATATGCTTGGACTGGTTCTTTAAGGTGAAAATATAGATTCTAGCCTTGGGTGGTTGGATCCAGTGACATTGGCGCTTGAGCGTCACTCCCTTTCTGAAGGTGTTGCTGCTGAAGAACCTCTTCGTTTGTGTGATGCCATGAGATAGTTGGTGCAGATATGGTCATTGTTATACTTTGTCGCAGATCTTGTTATACTTTGTCGCAGATCTGATCGCTTGGGGGGGGACGGGTTTCCTCACCTACTCATAGCTTTGGTGTTATATGACATTATTATTTGCCGTCGTGTTTTTGTGTGCATACCCTTGGTGTCGGCTATGTGCATCTTAGTTATGCAGGGGCTGGGTGTATGCTCATTGTGTTTGTATTCTCTTGATGCTTCGTTTTAAGCCAATAAAATTCACCATTTGTCCAAAAACCTATCACAATAAAAAGGCAGCGGTTGCTGGATCTTTCAAAAAAGAAAAAAAACTAAAAACTACTCTCAATTCCACAGCGACGAAGCAATTTCTGCACCTAACCACTCTATGCCGGCGAACCAAGTCGGCACTCCAGTGACTCCCTTTCACAACAACAAGGTGCTACCACGGGAGATCACAATTCGCAGCACGCTCTTGACCCGCCCGCGCAGAGAAAAAGCAACGCACACGCACCGGGCAGCTCCGCGGCGAGATCGCGGCACCGGCAAAGTAGCACGCTAGGCACCTAATGGATCTGAAATAAGCGGCGAGCAGAAATGACAGATCCGAGCGACGCGGGGACGGGGGCAGCAGGATACGCCACTGTAGCAGCAGCAGCAGCAGCACAAGGCTTACCCGGACGGAGGGTCTGGGGAGGGGAAGCGTCACCGAAGAGGAGGAAGGGGGCGAGGCGGTGATGCAGTTTAGCCAGTGGGGTGGGTATCGACGACGGGGACTAGACCGGGGTAGCCGGACGCGCTCGCGAGGGAACGAAGCAGTCAGAGTCCACGACGATCCGTTTGGCCGCCCTGAATTATCCCCGTTTGCTATATACTAGCACAAATATCCCTGCGTTGCAACAGAAGAAAAATAATAATATCGTAAATAATAATCATGACTCATAGACTCCATCTCCCGTGCCGTCTAAGTTTATATTCTCTATTTTAATACGGCATTAATGGATTGGATTGGATTAGATTGGATTGCTGGTGTTTTCTCTTTCATAGATCCATTAAAAACTTGTCATAAGTAGCGACACGATTAGAACATTATCTACATGTATCATTTTCTTACTTCATGGCACATGCTTATTGTAGAACATACCTACAGAGAGAAAAGTACCCGTTTGTAAACATGCATTCTCTTTTCTTGGTTGCTTCGGCAAATCCCCTCTTTGTGGACAGGTCATCTTCTCATATCCTTTACCTCGAAAAATGCTGCAAAACCTTGTCTGCTTACTCAACTCCTCGTATTGTGCGTTTTCACGACTATTTGTTGGCCGTGCAGCCTTTCGCTTATTTTTTGTGGCACCCAAACCTACCAATGTGTCGTCCATTACTGGAATCAGAATCTTTGCCGTCAGCCAGCTATTGCCGTCCGCTAGCTGACGGCAAAGAAGGTCTTTGCTATCATCTTAAAGAAAGAGCTGACGGTAAAGACCATGTTTGCCGTCAGCCAGCTCTTTGTCGTCTACTAGCAGATGACATAGAAGCTTTGCCGTGTGCTAGCAGACGGCAAGGAGGGAGGGTGGCGCACTAACGAGAACCACCTAACGGCCACTTTTTTTGTCGTCCGCGAGCAGATGGCAAAGAGAATAGCCAGCCTAACGGCCGTTACCCCCGGCCCCACCCCACTAGCTACGCTCTTTACAAAGAAATTAAACCTAACTAAAAAGCGGCCGGCCCCGCGCCCCACCCCTTTCTCTCTCCCCTCTCTTTCTCCCTCACCTCACCCGCGCCACCCCCGTGCCCGCCGTCCCCGTGCCCACCGGCCCCGCCGCTGACCCCCACTGCCACCACCGCCCCCGACCCCCACCGACCCCGACCACCACCACCCCCGACCCCCCACCGCCCCGCGCCCCCGAACCCTCGCCACCCTGCTACCCGTCGCTGCTCCCCCCCCCCCCCCGGCCGTGGCGGCCAGCGTCGCTCCGTCCCCTAGTGAGGTTTCTTTACTTTTTTACTGACTTTTTTTGTTGTTGTTTTTTGATTTAGGTTAGTTAGTTAGTTGTTTTACCCTAATGTACATAGGTTAATTAGTTAGTTAGTTATTTCTTTAGGTTAATTACTTAGTTAGTTTTTTAGGTTTTTACTTAGTTAGATAAGCCCAAGAACAAGAAAATAAAAGAAAGAAAGAAGACCTAAAAGGACTAGGAGGAGAAAACATAGAAAAAAGAAGAAGAAGAAGAAGAAGAAGAAGAAGAAGAAAGAAAACAGAAAAAGAAGAAAAGAACCACATAGTAAGTTTTGCCACAAAGAAAGAAGACCTAAAAGGACTATTAGTACATTGTTTGGTTTTGATGCCCACTTTCTTTTTCCCTTGTCACTGTATCAGTTTCAGAACCACACAGTAAGTTTTGCCAGAGAGGAAACCAACAAATAATAGGTCAGCAAAGAAGGACCAACACACAATCTGTAGGTTCTCACCTAATAAAGTAACCCAAGCCCACTAGAGAGGCTTTTGCCAGTTCCCCATCTTGCTTTGCCTAGCCTATTGTACATGTCCACTTTTTTCCACCAAAATTTCAAAATTTATGCTAATTTGAATTTACTTTATGCACATAAAATAAACATGTTTGCATTCAACATGGCACCAAAAACCAAGAAGCAATTTTCCACAATGAAAACAACAAAGAGGCAAGTGAAAATTAAAGCAGTGGCAAAGAGAAAGCAGAGGAACACCAGCCAACCTGCCAAGCAAAGCAGCAAGCCATGCTTTTGCTCCCAACCCCCAACCCTTCTGATTCCCTCCTCCTCTCTTTAACTTTTTTTCTTGTAGCTTAGTAGTAGATTTGAACAGCTAAAGCGAGCCCCAAAGCAAGGGCTGGGGTGGTGAGAGCACGTTGTTCCTGTGGGACTAAAATGTGTTCTCTTCTTCTTGACAAGTCAGTCATGGTCATGTTGTGTGTGTCCTGGAGGTGGAGGTGAGGTGTGGTACTGCATCATGTGTTGCAATGGATATATGGATGGTTGGATGGGTTAACATGAATAGTAGTAGGGTGATTTTAGGTTAATAGATTTTAGTTGATTTTAGGTTAATAGATTTTAGAGTATTTTAGGTTAGTAGATTTTAGGTTAGTAGATTATAGTTGATTTAGGTTAATTAGTTGGTTTAGGTTGATTAGTTGAAGAAGAAAAGGAAGTCAAGAGGAAGAATGAAAATAAGGAAAATGAAGAAGAAAAAGAAGACAAGAGGAAGAAGGAAAAGAAGGAAGAAGAAGAAGAAAAAGAAGTAGAAGTGGAGATGGAGAAAAATAAGTAGAAGTAGAAGATGAAAAAAAGAAGTAGGAAAAGGAGAAAAGGAGGGTTGCCGAGGGAAAAGAGGGTCGTCGAGTGGTCGAGGGCTCGAGGATCAAGGGGAAAAGGAGTCGAGGGTCTAGGGGTCGAGGATCGAGGTGTCGAGGGGTCGAGGATCGAGGGGAAAAGGAGTCGAGGGTCTAGGGGTCGAGGATCGAGGTGTCGAGGGGTCGAGGATCGAGGGGAAAAGGAGTCGAGGGTCTAGGGGTCGAGGATCGAGGTGTCGAGGGGTCGAGGGGAAAAGGGGTCGAGGGGTCGAGGATCGAGGGGAAAAGAAGTCGAGGGTCTAGGGGTCGAGGATCAAGGTGTCGAGGGGTTGAGGGGAAAAGGGGTCGAGGATCGAGGGGAAAAGGAGTTGAGGGTCTAGGGGTTGAGGATCGAGGTGTCGAGGGGAAAAGGGGTCGAGGGGTCGAGGGTCGCCGCCCTAACCCCGACACCCCGACCCCGCCTCGACACCCCGACACCGCGACCCCGACATGGAACCCCGACCCCGACACACTTAAATATTTTATTATGTTCATGATGATGGTACACACTTAAATATTTTATTACGTTTATGTTGTACTAATTTCGTTTACTCTTTGCCATTGCACGTGTTGACAGATGGTGGGCGCGGGTCGAGAGCGCTCCGAGCCTCCTTCCTTGATGCGTGCTGGGAGGGGTGCTATTATTCCACCCCCAGCACCTTCGGAGAGCGCTGGTAGACAGCATGATGACACCGGCGGATGCTTCTTTTTCGGCCAGGAGAGGTTGGGGGAAGCCCAAGAGGGCTACTAGAGGTGGATGTGGCGGCGGGAGAGGTAGGAAGGCTATTGCGCCTTCCTCGCCGCCACCCCCGGCTGATTCTCCGGACCACCGGAGTGCTCCATCTTAGGTGGAACCGTCTGCTTTGGACCCATCTTGGACTCTTGTCCACAAGCCTCGGGTCGCCGAGCCTTCGTTCGACGAGACTCGGGTCCCAAAGTCTTCGTCCCAGGAGACTCGGGTCTCAGAGTCTTCATCCCACGTGACTCCGGAGGCTAGTGGCCATGCTAATGGTGGCGAGGACACCTTTTCTGACGATAGCTATAGCGAGGGCGAGCTGGTTGAGGGGGGCAAGAAGGTCTACCAGCGTGGTGGTACAAAGCTCCCACCCGTGCCGGCGACCCGTGATCAAAGGTGGTTGATTGAGCCTAACGGGGAGAAGTAAGTGCATTTACTCTTTTTTAACCTTTGTCCTTCATGTTTCTTCAAATTAATATCTAATGTGTTGGCCTTGTCATACTGCAGGGGTTGGAAATACGCCCCTGGTGTCCGCAGGCCCAACTAGGTCCTTGGTGTGCTTTGCCGGCGCCACTTCCCGGGGTGGGTCACGTTGCGCGGTGAGGGTCAGGTTCCACAGCTAGCACTGAGCTAGGAGTTGCACGTGGCTACCCCGGCCCCGCTGGAGGAGAGGGTCGACGGTGTCTTGTGCGACACGGTGGCCGACATTGTGAGGCGACAATTTTGGGTAATTTCTCCTTTACAGAATTAAAAATCAACATTACCTAGTGATTATGCTAATTAGTGTTGTCTTGTTCGATTGCGGACCTTCTACAGGTGTCTTGAGGAACACGAGGCGGACGCGTCTATTGTTCTTGAAGCCAAGTGCAAGCGCCTACTTTAGAACTTACGGCACGAGGCTAGGGTGCAGGCTGTTCGAGACTACTACGCCTCGACTAACATTAGGAGGCCCAAGAAGAAGTGCCGCGCCAAGTATCTGAGTAAGGAGAAGTACATGAAGGTAATTACCTATTCTTAAGGCCTTGTACTTAGTTTCCTTGATTTCATTCGTAGGCGTAGTGCTGAAATTTCTCTTTGCCTAACTTAGGTGCCCCCGAGATGGTGTGCGGATAGGATGGACTATTGGGTGGCGTTGGTGGATGAGTGGTGCTCTCCCCAATGGCTAGCTGTCCACAACAAGGCCAGGGATAAGCGTGCCCAAATGCAAGGTGTGCCACACCATCAAGGGAGCCCAAGCTGTTTGAGTGCGGGGATCACTGGGTATGTGGTTTGAGCCCTTAACGATTCATGCAATTTCATTCTTCATGCGAGCTTGAGCCCTTAACTAATATGTTGTTCCTCTCTTTTAGGCAAAACACAACAAGAAAGACGTGCCACCGTTGTACGACCTCTATGCCATGGCCCATACTGCCCCATTCAAGAAGGCCAAGGCATTCTCTGAGTCTAACCTTGGTCATCCAGAGAGCTTCACCAACATCTCCTCCCACAACAAGCTCATGAGGTACAGAGACTTTGGGAAGGCGACGAAAGGGGAGGACTTCAACCCGAGCTAGAGTGCTTTTGATCCAGAGCTCGTGATGCTATCTGGTGACGGGAGGAAACATGGCTCGGTAGCCATTGGGGATGGACTGATACGTTGTCCTAGAACTCTCTCAGAGATCAAGAAGCGCCAGACGAGATCTCTTCCTGAGATAGGGCCTCGACCACAGCCAATGGAGCTCGCCATCAAGGCTAGGGCCCAATAGCTTTTGGCGGAGGCAAATAGGCAGGCTAAGCAGAGGGAGATGGAGTTGGAGGAGAGGACGGCTAGCATGTTGGAGGCGGTGAGGAACTAGAACAACGCGTCTCACCGGGCTCTATAAGAGCTCCTCGTGGTAAGTTTCTCCTGCATATTAGCCAAATCATGCATGTAATGTTCGTTTCGTTACTAACTAATATGAATGACTCATGAAAACAAAATGTGCAGTCCATGTGCGAGAAAAACGGTCAGACCCTCCGTCGATGCCCCAGATTGGTATAGCGGACATGGCGAGTTTCATTTGAATGGTCATTAGTTACTAGTATTCGCATTTCAGTTCCATCATGCTAAGGAGACATTGCAAATGATCTTTGGTGCAGCATGCCTCCCAACAAGCATCGACCGATCCTTCTCCATGTCGCACTGGCGCAACCCCGACCCTGACCGGTCCTTCACCTCCATGATGACGGTAAGTTTTCTTTAGTGTTTTGCTTAGGAAATGCATAAAGACCTAGACTTAGCTTTATTTCCTCCAAAATTCTTACCATAATGACCTAGACTTAGCTTATCTTCCTCCGAAATGACATAATGTAACACCCCGGATGTGATTTACCCAATATGTACTCCAACTCTTGCCGTTTTCGGCCTTAAGTTATTTTATTTTTCTTGGGTTCGGGTTTTTGTCTCCGTGTGTTGTTGTCGTTGTCATGCATCTCATATCATGTCATCATGTGCATTGCATTGGCATACGTGTTCATCTCATGCATTCGAGCATTTTCCCCGTTGTCCGTTTTGCATTCCGGCGCTCCGTTCTCCTCCGGTGGTCAATTCTACCTTTCTTTCGTGTGTGGGGATTAAACATTTCCGGATTGGACCGAGACTTGCCAAGCGGCCTTGGTTTACTACCGGTAGACCGCCTGTCAAGTTTCGTATCATTTGGATTTCGTTTGATACTCCAACGGTTAACCGAGGGACCGAAAAGGCCTCGTGTGTGTTGCAGCCCAACACCCTTCCAATTTGGCCCAAAACCCACCAAAACCTTCTCCATCATATAGAGCATTCGATCACGATCGCATGGCCGAAAACCGCACCTTATTTGGACTCTCCTAGCTCCCTCTATGCCTATAAATAGAACCCCTCCGAATCCGGATCTTCTTCTCCCCCGAAAACCCTAAAATTCTAACCGCCACCGCCGGACACGTCCGACCCGCCATCGGACATCGCCGCCGCCCCAACCGCAACGCGCCACGCGGCGAGCCGCGCCCACATCGCCGCCTCAGCCGCGCTCGGCCCGCCCGGCCCGCGTAGGGCCCCCGCGGCCCAGAGCGGCGCGCCGCCGCCCGACTCCTTCCTCATCCCGCGCACCCGAGCGTCCGCCGCCTCCCTCGCCAGCTCTGGCCACCGGGAGCCACGCCACCGCCGCCCTTCGCGAACTCCGGCCGCCTGAGGCGCCCGGGAGCCGCCGGCCGCCACCGACGCCGTCCGACCCCGCGCCAACGTCGGCGAGCACCGCGGCCACTCCGTCCATCCCCGCCCCCGCGCCTACCTCCTCCTCCGTCGGCCGACTCCAACACCGGCGAGTAGTCCGGCCATCCTCGGAGTTCATGCCGCTGCTACAGTGGATCTGGATCTAAGATCCAAAACGAGGGTTGACTTTTTCCCTAACCCTAGTTTATTTGCTCTTGTTCATCATGTCGTATCTCCGCATCCGTAGCTCCGTTTTGGGCATATAGCATATCAAAATGTTCGTCTCAGAGAGTACATCATTTCAATCCATTGCATCATTTTCATTTGAGTTCATCTTGATGCCCGAAATGCTGTTAGAAGAGTGCTACTTGAGATATTGTCAGATCTGCTGCTCCATTTAGATATTTGTCATTTTTGCCATGATTATTGTGTGCATGATATGCCCATGAGCTCTACATGTGTTTTGTTAAGGGTTTTGCCATCTTTCCAGAGGTGCAACCCATGTATTTTTGTGATGTGTGTGGTGACTAGCACAAACTTGCAAAGTGAGGCACTTGGTAATGCTGATTTCAGGGACTTGGCATTTCCACTAAGTCCTTGAGTTGTTTATCTCATATGGCCATATGTTCATGTTGTTTCCTAGTGATCCGTGCCTCTTTTGAGGATGATCAGTAAGGATGTTTTGTTAATATTGTAGTCCTCTATCCATCCATGTCTTTGTTTGCAATTATGGAGCACCCTAACTTGAGTCAATCGAGCTCTACTTTTGCTATTTCGTGAATCTGGGCAGATTGTCTACTTGTTAGCGATTTTGCCGATGATGTTGTAGTTGATCCGTGCATGCTATGTTCTTGTTCTTGCCATGTCTAGCTTGTATTTTGTGTATTCTTGATGGGTGTATGCTTAGCTCGTCATGACTTGCTCTGTAGCGAGTGCATCGAGCTCGTAAACATGCCTACTTGATATCTGTTTCAGCATGTTCCAGTTTTCACTAAGTCTGAGAACTGATTATGTTTTTTTCCATGTTCACATGCTTGCAAATGTATTTTCTGATCCCTTTTGGCCCAAGGTCACTAAGGGACTTTTGTTAAGATCTTTGAGTAGCTCCATGCCATGCTTTAAATTGCCATGTTCAGGTCCTGTAGCATATAGTTTTCATGCTCCGAAGAGTGCTATCTGATCTGAAATTCCAGACAAGTGTTAATTTCACTAAGTCTGAGATCTGTTTGTCAAATGCATTTTTGCCATGCTTGTTTGAACCTGTTAATGGATGAATTGGCCGTAGCTCAGTGCTAGACTTTTGTTAAGCATCTTGAATGCATCCCTTCCATGTATTTTGTTGCCATGTTTGGGTGCTGTAGCATGTTCATCTTGTTGCATTTAGATGGCTACTTGCTGTAAATCGCAGACCGGTGCCATATTTGAATTGCTTGCCATTTCCAAACCGTAACTCCGATTCCGGCATTCTTTATATCGTTTTCAAGTGATTTCATCTCATCTTTCCAGTGGCACACTTGGAATTCCAAGTTGAGGCCAGGTTCATGCATTCCCTATCACATCTTGCATATGCATCCCGCATAACATATCATCTTTGCATCATATTGTTTGAGCCTTGCACGTGGTTGATTGTGTCCTTGTTGCTTGTTTGTCTTGTTTGGGTAGAGCCGGGAGACGAGTTCGCTAACGAGGAGCCCGTTGAGTTTGCTTTCGAGGATCCAGTCAACTCTCACAACATTGCAGGCAAGATGATCATACCCTCGAAATCACTACTATCTTTGCTTTGCTAGATGCTCGCTCTTTTGCTATGCCTATGCTACGATGCCTACCACTTGCTTATCATGCCTCCCAAATTGCCATGTTCAGCCTCTAACCCACCATGTCCTAGCAAACCGTTGATTGGCTATGTTACCGCTTTGCTCAGCCCCTCTTATAGCGTTGCTAGTTGCAGGTGAAGATTGGAGACCGTTCCTTGTTGGAACATTATTTCCTTGTTGGGATATCATTATATTGCCATGTTATCTTAATGCATCTATATACTTGGTAAAGGGTGGAAGGCTTGGCCTCTCGCCTAGTGTTTTGTTCCACTCTTGCCGCCCTAGTTTCCGTCATATCGGTGTTATGTTCCCGGATTTTGTGTTCCTTACGCGGTTGGGTTATAATGGGAGCCCCTTGATAGTTCGCCTTGATTAAAGCTTTTCCAGCAATGCCCAACCTTGGTTTTACCATTTGCCACCTAACCTCTTTTTCCCTTGGGTTTCCGGAGCCCGAGGGTCATCTTATTTAAACCCCCCGGGCCAGTGCTCCTCTGAGTGTTGGTCCACCTGTCAGCTGCCGGTGGCCACCAGGGGCAACTCTGGGCTGGCCTACCCGTACCTAAGACAATCTGAGTGTGCCCTGAGAATGAGATATGTGCAGCTCCTATCGGGATTTTGTCGGCACATTCGGGCGGTGTTGCTGGATTTGTTTTAACCTGTCGAAGTGTCTTGAAGACCCGGGATACCGAGTCTGATCGGAACGTCTCGGGAGGAGGTCTATTCCTTCGTTGACCGTGAGAGCTTGTCATGGGCTAAGTTGGGACCCCCCTGCAGGGATTTGAACTTTCGAAAGCCGTGCCCGCGGTTATGGGCAGATGGGAATTTGTTAATGTCCGGTTGTAGATAACTTGAACCTTAACTTAATTAAAATGAATCAATAGTGTGAGTTACCGTGATGGTCTCTTCTCGGCGGAGTCCGGGAAGTGAACACGGAGTTGGAGTAATGCTTGCGCAGGTTGTCCTCTAGTTACTCGTTCACGCTTTGCCTCCTCTTCTCGCTCTCTTTTCCGAACAGGTTAGCCACCATATATGCTAGTCGCCTGCTGCAGCTCCACATATTTTACCTTGCCTTACCTATAAGCTTAAATAGTCTTGATCGCGAGGGTGCGAGATTGCTGAGTCCCTGTGGCTCACAGATTACTTCCAAACCAGATGCAGTGCCTGATGATTCCGCTCCAGGTGACGCGCTTGAGCTCAAGTGGGAGTTCGACGAGGAGTCTCAACGATACTACGTGTCTTTCCCTGATGATCAGTAGAGGTGCCCAGTTGGGGGTGATCGGGACCGTGTCGCATGTTGGGTTATCTTTTATTTTGGCACCGTAGTCGGGCCATGAGTGTTGAAATGATGTAATGTTATTTATGTACTTGATTGACGTGGCGACTGTAAGCCAACTATGTTATCTCCCCTTTTATTATCTATATTACATGGGATGTTGTGAAGATTGCCTAACTTGCGACATTGCTTTCAATGCGGTTATGCCTCTAAGTCGTGCCTCGACACGTGGGAGATATAGCCGCATCGAGGGCGTTACAAGTTGGTAATCAGAGCCTTCCCCGACCTTAGGAGCCCCCACTGATTGATCGTTTTTAGCAGCCGAGTTGTGTCTAGAAAAATGTTTTGAGTCATTTAGGAATTATATATTGGAGAGTTTAGGAATTCTTTTGCTTCCCAGTCTCCTCATCGCTCTGGTAAGGCATCTTGACGTAGAGTTTTGACTCTTCTCTTCTCAAATTTCACTAAAAAAAATTTTAGGATCACGCGGGTATCTTGGAATCGTTCCGATGGTTTTATGACGAGAACATTGTCTTGGTGCCTCCTGTTAGGGGTTTTGTGGAAGTGTCCCGGGGAGTTGAGCACTGAGGTGTTGTCGTCATAATTTTATCGTTGCAGTTCTGGAATACCTGAGTTTAGTACGCCGACATCGAAAATCTCTTTTATGCAGTTCGTTGGTGAGATAACCTCGACGCCACCCAGTACTGGGGTGGGAGTTCGGGAGTATCGCCATAACTTGTATAATGGATGCTTTTCGAAGGTTGAGGTAGATGGTTTCCGAAGTTTTTCTCGGTTATGTGTTGAAGGATGGATACAGCTGGATGTAGGATTTGCTAGATTTGGGTGAGATATTATGCTTCCCCTGTATCCCCAACACCTGATTGCATAACCGGAAAGGTTCGGGAGTTTCATAGGTGGGAATTATTGTAGCTCTAGTTCTTCTTCCACGGATATTTGGTTTGAGATTGGGATTTCTTACCGAGTATTCGTTCTTGATCCGTACCTTGTTGATTTATTTCTCTACCTAAATTCTAAGTGGCTTCTCAATTTATGGATATGTGACCATTTCAAGAGGAATGCATTCGTTCATTTTGTTCGAATGTGAAGATTTTATGTTGCAATTTTCATTCCATTGGATTCAGTTTCATTTATCTGTCAATGTGCTAACGGTGGTCAACCTCTTCAGGATGGCTCCCGCTAAGAGCACCAATCAGAATCAGAATCAAGATCCTCCACCACCTCCACCTCCTCCGGAGGCATGGCAAGCTGTGATGGCCGCAACCAATGCAAACACACAGTTGATCATGCAAATTCTTCAAGAGCGCAATCAAGGCAACCAAGGCAACAATCAGAATCACTTTGCTACACTCAACCAGTTCCTTGCTAACGGGCCGAAAACTTTCAGCAATTGTGTTGAGGCAACTGATGCTGACGATTGGCTCGTGGATCTGTGCAAGCATTTCGAGTGCAGTAACGTCAGGCCTGAGGACTTCGTCAAGTTTGCTTCCTTCCAACTCAAAGATCAAGCTGAAGAATGGTTCCAGCAGTACAAAGACTCCAGAGGTGGTCGTGCTATTACCTGGGATGAATTCCGTCAACATTTCAAAGCTCATCATATTCCTCAGAGCGTGGTTGAAAGCAAGCGTGAGGAATTCCGCAACCTGAAGCAAGGCTCTTTGTCTGTCTATGACTACAATAAGTTGTTTCAGAAGCTCGCCCGCTTTGCCAAGCAGGACGTCCCTGATGAGGAGAGCATGATATACCAGTTCAGGGGTGGTCTCAGAGAAGAAATCCAGCTAGCTCTTGTTCTCTTTGAGCCCTTGAGGTACGATGAGTTCTACAACATGGCACTGAAGCAAGAGGCCGCTCAACTGAGGTGTGATGCTTCCAAGAAGCGAGTCAGAGATGCTACTCCTTCTTCCTCTACTCAAGTGGCCAAGCAGCAGAAGTATTGGCTTCCTCCTCCTCCGTTTCGTCAGCCGTATCAGCAGAAGAGCAAAGGTGGCAGTGGATCTTCCCACCCACCCAACCCTGGCTTCCAGAACAAGACTTCGTCTCAAGCTCCAAGATCGAGTGCTCCGTATCACCGTCCGCTTTCAGAGGTCACGTGTAACAAGTGCCAACAGAAGGGTCACTATGCCAACAAGTGTTTCAACCAGAGGCGTCTTCCTCCTCCTCCTCCTGTGAGATTGGCAAGTACAACTGTGGTCAAGCATAATCCCAAGCATGCCAAGGTCAACCTGATGAATGCAGCTCAGGCAGAGGATTCGTCAGATGTCATCATGGGTAACCTTCCTGTTAATGATATTCCAGCTAAAGTTCTTTTTGACACGGGTGCATCGCATTGTTTCATCTCGAGACCGTTTTCATCTAAGCATGGTTTGGCTTTGCAAATTTTGCCTAGTCCATTAGCAGTTGTCTCTCCCGGTAGGCGCATGCATGCTAACTCCATTGCTCCGGATGTTACTATCACTTTGGGAGACTACAAATTTCTATCTTCTCCTACAGTTCTTGGGGACTTGAATATTGATCTTATTCTCGGAATGGATTGGCTTTCTAAGCACAAGGCGCATCTTGATTGTGCAGCCAGGCAGATTCAATTGACTCATTCGTCTGAGGATGTAATTGTCTTTGCCGCTCGTGATGATACCATCCGTCTGTTTTCTCTCAATGAGAAGGGTGAACTGGATGCTATCTCGCAAATTCCAGTCGTTTGCGAATATCAAGACGTCTTTCCAGAAGAGCTTCCAAGAATGCCTCCGCACCGGCCAGTTGAATTCGTCATCGATCTTGAGCCTGGCATGGAACCAGTGTGCAAGCGTCCTTACAAGCTCGGACCTGAAGAGTTGAAGGAGCTGAAGAAGCAACTCGATATTCAAGAGAGAATGGGTCTCATCTGGCCTAGTTCTTCTTCGCGGGGTTGTGGTGTTCTTTTTGTGAAGAAGAAGAATGGAACGAACCGACTTTGTGTTGATTACCGTCCATTGAACAAGAAGACCATCAAGAACAAATACCCACTTCCCAACATCAATGAGCTGTTCGAACAACTCAAAGGTGCCCAAGTATTCTCCAAGCTTGATCTCCGTATGGGTTATCATCAGATTCGAATCCGTGAGCAAGATATTCCCAAGACGGCTTTCAGGACAAGCTATGGGTCATATGAATACACTGTCATGTCTTTTGGCCTCGTCAACGCTCCTCCGACTTTCTCTCGCATGATGAACTTCATCTTCAACGCCTACACCAATGACTTCGTTTTGTTCTATCTTGATGACATTCTGGTTTTCTCGAAGAACAAGGAAGATCATGCCAAGCACTTGCGTTTGGTACTCGATAAGCTGAGGGAACACCAGTTCTACGCCAAGTTCTCCAAGTGCGAATTTTGGCTCGATGAGGTTCTTTATCTTGGACATATCATCTCTGCCAAGGGCATTGCCGTGAATCCTGAGAAGGTGTCTGCAATTGTGAATTGGGAACCTCCACAGAATGTGAAGCAACTCTGCAGCTTCCTCGGTCTCGCAAGCTACTGCCGAAGATTCGTTGAAAACTTTTCTAAGATCGCGAAGCCTCTCTCAAATCTTCTCCAGAAGCACGTCAAGTACGTTTGGTCTCCGGAGTGTGACATTGCTTTCAACACTTTGAAAGAGAAATTGATCACTGCTCCAGTTCTCACTCCGCCTGATGAATCCAAGCCGTACGAGGTCTTTTGTGATGCCTCTCTCCAAGGTCTTGGCGCAGTGTTGATGCAAGAGAAGAAAGTTGTTGCTTATACCTCTCGCTAGTTGAAGCCCAACGAGAAGAACTACCCCACTCATGATCTCGAGTTGGCGGCAGTTGTGCATGCTCTTTTGACTTGGAGACATCTCTTATTGGGAAGAAAAGTGGACATTTTCACTGATCACAAGAGTCTCAAGTACATCTTCACTCAGCCTAATCTCAACCTCAGGCAAACTCGATGGGTCGAAATGATTCAAGAGTATAATCCGAGTATCGAGTATACTCCAGGCAAGGCCAATGTGATTGCTGACGCATTGAGCAGGAAGGCTTAGTGCAACAGTCTGATTCTCAAGCCTTATCAACCCGAGCTTTGTGAAGCTTTCCGCAAACTTAATCTGCAAGTTGTTCCTCAAGGTTTCCTCGCCAACCTTCAAGTCTCTCCTACCTTGGAAGACCAGATTCGCCAAGCCCAGCTTCTTGATGCTATGGTGAAAAAGGTGAAGATTGGGATTGCCAAGAGTCAATCCAAGTACAAGTGCTACCGCCTTGATGACAAGGATACTCTCTTCTTCGAGGATCGTATTGTTGTGCCCAAAGGTGACCTCCGTAAAGTGATCATGAACGAGGCTCACAATTCACTCCTCTCCATCCACCCTGGGAGCACGAAGTTGTATTAGGACCTCAAGCAGGCTTATTGGTGGACTCGAATGAAGCGCGAGATTGCTCAGTTCGTGAATGAGTGTGATGTCTGCAGAAGAGTGAAGGCAGAACACCAAAGGCCAGCTGGTCTCTTCCAACCTCTTGCCATTCCAGAATGGAAGTTTGACCACATTGAAATGGACTTCGTGACTGGTTTCCAAAGTCCAAGCGTGGCAATGATGCTATATTCGTTGTCATCGACAAACTCACTAAAGTGGCTCACTTTCTGCCTATCAAAGAGTCAATCACCGCAGCTCAATTGGCGGAACTCTATACCTCTCGGATTGTCTCTCTGCATGGTATTTCACAAGTGATCTCTTCAGACCGTGGCAGCATCTTTACCTCCAAGTTTTGGGATTCTTTTCAGAAGTCCATGGGCACCAACATCCGCTTCAGCACAGCTTTCCATCCTCAAACTAGCGGTCAAGTCGAGCGTGTCAATCAGATTCTTGAAGATATGCTCAGGGCTTGTGTGATCTCCTTCGGCATGAAGTGGGAGGATTGTCTTCCTTATGCTGAATTCTCCTACAACAATAGTTTTCAAGCAAGTTCGGGCAAGGCCCCATTTGAAATTCTGTATGGCAGGAAGTGCCGTACCCCTCTCAACTGGTCTGAAACCGGTGAACGTCAGCTTTTGGGTAATGACTTAATCACAGAAGCAGAAGAAATGTGCAAAGTCATTCGTGATAACCTCAAAGCAGCCCAATCCCGCCAGAAGAGCTACTATGATAGTAAGCACCGTGATTTGGCTTTCGAGATCGAAGATCATGTTTACCTCCGCATCTCTCCTATGAAAGGTACTCGTCGCTTCGGTATCAAAGGGAAGCTTGCCCCTAGATACGTGGGACCTTTCAAGATTGTCAGCAAGAGAGGCGACCTCGCCTATCAACTCGAGCTTCCTTCAAACTTTGCAAATGTTCATGACGTGTTCCATGTCTCTCAGCTTCGAAAGTGCTTCAAGACTCCTGACCGCACAGTCAACTTCGAGGACATTGAGCTCCAAGAAGATCTCTCTTATCGTGAGCACCCAGGTGCTATTCTTGAAGAGACTGAACGCAAGACTCGCAACAAGTCAATCAAATTCCTCAAAGTCAAGTGGTCTCACCATTTCGACCGTGAAGCTACCAGGGAACGCGAGGATCACCTCCGTTCTGAGTACCCGGAGTTCTTTCAGTCCTAGATCTCGGGACGAGATCTTTTCGTAGTGGTGGAGTGTTGTAACACCTCGGATGTAACTTTCCCTATTTGTAGTCCAACTCTTGCCGTTTCCGGTGTTAAGTTATATTTATTTCTCGGGTTCGGGTCTTTGTCTCCGTGTGTTGTTTTCGTTTTCATGCATCTCATATCATGTCATCACGCGCATTGCATTCGCATACGTGTTCGTCTCATGCATTCGAGCATTTTCCCCGTTGTCCGTTTTGCATTCCGGCGCTTCGTTCCCCTCTGGTGGTCATTTCTAGCTTTCTTTCGTGTGTGGGGATTAAACATTTCCGGATTGGACCGAGACTTGCCAAGCGGCCTTGGTTTACTACCCGTAGACCGCCTGTCAAGTTTCGTATCATTTGGACTTCGTTTGATACTCCAACGGTTAACCGAGGGACCGAAAAGGCCTCGTGTGTGTTGCAGCCCAACACCCCTCCAATTTGGCCCAAAACCCACCAAACTCTGCTCCATGTCCTAGAGCGTTCGATCACGATCGTGTGGCCGAAAACCGCACCTCATTTGGACTCTCCTAGCTCCACTTATGCCTATAAATAGCCCCCCCGTTTTCGGATCATCTCCTCCCACGAAACCCTAGTCTAAAAAAAACCGATCCCCGCACCGACGGACATGTCCGGAGCCTAGCCGGACACGTCCGCCGCGCCCCCCTCAGCCTACCAGACGCTGCCACGTGGGCAGCGCCAACCACTGCCGCCGCCGGCCCGGGAGGCCCGATCCAGGCCCCCGCGAGCCCGTACGCGCGCCGCCGCTCTCCCCGCCGCCTCTCCCATCCCCGGCGACCGCCGCCGCGGGCCGCCACCGCCGCCGCCGCGGACCGCCACCACCGCCGCCGCGGACCACCGCGCGCCGCCGCCCGAGCCGGCCCCGCGCCACCACCGCCTCCCCCGTCCGAGCCCGGCGCCGCCTTGCTCCGGCCGGCGCGCCCCGGCCTCTCCACGCCCGGCGACCCCTCCTACTCTGGCCGCCGCTGTCCTCAACGCCGGCCGTCATCGTTTTTCGCGCCGGTGAACAGTGCCCCGAAACCCTAGATCTGGATCCAGAGGTTGTTTTTTTGCTAAGTCCCGGAAATTTTTACTCCATATGCTCCTGTTCGAGGCCCCGTAACTTTGCATCCATAGCTCCGTTTTGGACATATAATATATCAAAATGTTCGCCTCGACGAGTACATCATTTAATTCCATTGAATCATTTTCATTTGAGCTCATCTTGATGCCCAAAATGCTGTTAGTAGGAGGCTTCGTGAGTTAATTGTCAGATCTGCTAGTTCATCTTAGACTTTTGTCATTTTTGCCATGATTATTGTGTGCATGCTATGCCTGTGAGTCCTTCATATGTTTGGTTAAGCATTTTGTCTTCTTTCCAGAGGTGCAACCCATGCATTTTTAGGATGTGTGTGGTGACTTGTGCAAGCTTGCAAAGTGAGGCACCCGGTAAATCTGTTTTCAGGGACTTAGTAGTTTTCACTAAGTCTGGGATTATTTAGTTCATGATGCCATATGTTCAGCTTATTTCCTAGTGATCCGTGCCTCTTTTGAGGATGATCAGTAAAGTAGTTTTGTTAATCATGTTATTCTCTATCCATCCATGTCTTTGTTTGCAATTATGGAGCACCCTAGCTTGAGTCAATCGAGCTCTACTTTTGCTTCATGGTGAATCTGGGCAGATCGTCAACTCGTTTGCGATTTTGCCGATGTTATTGTAGTTGATCCGTGCATGCTATGCCATTGTTCTTGCCATGTCTAGCTTGTATTTTGTGCCTTCTTAATGGATGTTTACCTCCGCGTCTCTCCAATGAAAGGTACTCGTCGCTTCGATATCAAAGGGAAGCTTGCCCCCAGATACGTGGGACCTTTCAAGATTGTCAGCAAGAGAGGCGATCTCGCCTATCAAGTCGAGCTTCCTTCAAACTTTGCAAATGTTCATGATGTGTTCCATGTCTCTCAGCTCCAAAAGTGCTTCAAGACTCCTGACCGCACCGTCAACTTCGAGGACATTGAGCTCCAAGAAGATCTCTCTTATCGTGAGCACCCAGTTGCTATTCTTGAAGAGACTGAACGCAAGACTCACAACAAGTCAATCAAATTCCTCAAAGTCAAGTGGTCACACCATTCCGACCGTGAAGCTACCTGGGAACGCGAGGATCACCTCCGTTCTGAGTACCCGGCGTTCTTTCAGTCCTAGATCTCGGGACGAGATCCTTTCGTAGTGGTGGAGTGTTGTAACACCCCGGATGTGATTTACCCAATATGTACTCCAACTCTTGCCGTTTCCGGCCTTAAGTTATTTTATTTTTCTCGGGTTCGGGTTTTTGTCTCCGTGTGTTGTTGTCGTTGTCATGCATCTCATATCATGTCATCATGTGCATTGCATTGGCATACGTGTTCATCTCATGCATTCGAGCATTTTCCCCGTTGTCCGTTTTGCATTCCGGCGCTCCGTTCTCCTCCGGTGGTCAATTCTACCTTTCTTTTGTGTGTGGGTATTAAACATTTCCGGATTGGACCGAGACTTGCCAAGCGGCCTTGGTTTACTACCGGTAGACTGCCTGTCAAGTTTCGTATCATTTGGATTTCGTTTGATACTCCAACGGTTAACCGAGGGATCGAAAAGGCCTCGTGTGTGTTGCAGCCCAACACCCTTCTAATTTGGCCCAAAACCCACCAAAACCTTCTCCATCATCTAGAGCATTCGATCACGATCGCGTGGCCGAAAACCGCACCTCATTTGGACTCTCCTAGCTCCCTCTATGCCTATAAATAGAACCCCTCCGAATCCGGATCTTCTTCTCCCCCGAAAACCCTAAAATTCTAACCGCCGCCGCCGGACACGTCCGACCCGCCACCGGACATCGCCGCCGCCCCAACCGCAGCGCGCCACGCGGCGAGCTACACCCACATCGCCGCCTCAGCCGCGCGCGGCCCGCCCGGCCCGTGTAGGACCCCCATGGCCCAGAGCGGCGTGCCACCGCCCGACTCCTTCCTCCTCCCGCGCACCCGAGTGCCCACCGCCTACTTCGCCGGCTTCGGCCACCGGGAGCCGCACCGTCGCCGCCCTTCACGAACTCTGGCCGCCCGAGGCGCCCGGGAGCCGCCGGCCGCCACCGACGCCGTTCGACCCCGCGCCAACGCCGGCGAGCACCGCGGCCACTCCGGCCATCCCCGCCCCCGCGCCTACCTCCTCCTCCATCGGCCGACTCCAATGCCGGCGAGTAGTTCGGCCATCCTCGGAGTTCGTGCCGCTGCTACAGTGGATCTGGATCTGAGATCCAAAACAAGGGTTGACTTTTTCCCTAACCCTAGTTTATTTGCTCCTGTTCATCATGTTGTATCTCCACATCCGTAGCTCCGTTTTGGGCATAAAGCATATCAAAATGTTCGTCTCAAAGAGTACATCATTTCATTCCATTGCATCATTTTCATTTGAGTTCATCTTGATGCCCGAAATGCTGTTCGAAGAGTGCTACTTGAGATATTGTCAGATCTGCTGCTCCATTTAGATATTTGTCATTTTTGCCATGATTATTGTGTGCATGATATGCCCATGAGCTCTAGATGTGTTTTGTTAAGGGTTTTGCCATCTTTCCAGAGGTGCAACCCATGTATTTTTGTGATGTGTGTGGTGACTAGCACAAGCTTGCAAAGTGAGGCACATGGTAATGCTGATTTCAGGGACTTAGCATTTCCACTAAGTCCTTGAGCTGTTTATCTCATATGGCCATATGTTCATGTTGTTTCCTAGTGATCCGTGTCTCTTTTGAGGATGATCAGTAAGGATGTTTTGTTAGTATTGTAGTCCTCTATCCATCCATGTCTTTGTTTGCAATTATGGAGCACCCTAGCTTGAGTCAATCGAGCTCTACTTTTGCTATTTCGTGAATCTGGGCAGATTGTCTACTTGTTAGCGATTTTGCCGATGATGTTGTAGTTGATCCGTGCATGCTATGTTCTTGTTCTTGCCATGTCTAGCTTGTATTTTGTGTATTCTTGATGGGTGTATGCTTAGCTCGTCATGACTTGCTCTGTAGCGAGTGCATCGAGCTCGTAAACATGCCTACTTGATATCTGTTTCAGCATGTTCCAGTTTTCACTAAGTCTGAGAATTGATTATGTTTTTTTCCATGTTCACATGCTTGCAAATGTATTTTATGATCCCTTTTGGCCCAAGGTCACTAAGGGACTTTTGTTAAGCTCTTTGAGTAGCTCCATGCCATGCTTTAAATTGCCATGTTCAGGTCCTGTAGCATATAGTTTTCATGCTCCGAAGAGTGCTATCTGATCTGAAATTCCAGACAAGTGTTAATTTCACTAAGTCTGAGATCTGTTTGTCAAATGCATTTCTGCCATGCTTGTTTGAACCTGTTAATGGATGAATTGGCCGTAGCTCAGTGCTAGACTTTTGTTAAGCATCTTGAATGCATCCCTGCCATGTATTTTGTTGCCATGTTTGGGTGCTGTAGCATGTTCATCTTGTTGCATTTAGATGGCTACTTGCTGTAAATCGCAGACCGGTGCCATATTTGAATTGCTTGCCATTTCCAAACCGTAACTCCGATTCCGGCCTTCTTTATATCGTTTTCAAGTGATTTCATCTCATATTTCCAGTGGCACACTTGGAATTCCAAGTTGAGGCCAGGTTCATGCATTCCCTGTCACATCTTGCATATGCATCCCGCATAACATATCATCTTTGCATCATATTGTTTGAGCCTTGCACGTGGTTGATTGTGTCCTTGTTGCTTGTTTGTCTTGTTTGGGTAGAGCCGGGAGACGAGTTCGCTAACGAGGAGCCCGTTGAGTTTGCTTTCGAGGATCCAGTCAACTCTCACAACATTGCAGGCAAGATGATCATACCCTCGAAATCACTACTATCTTTGCTTTGCTAGATGCTCGCTCTTTTGCTATGCCTATGCTACGATGCCTACCACTTGCTTATCATGCCTCCCAAATTGCCATGTTCAGCCTCTAACCCACCATGTCCTAGCAAACCGTTGATTGGCTATGTTACCGCTTTGCTCAGCCCCTCTTATAGCGTTGCTAGTTGCAGGTGAAGATTGGAGACCGTTCCTTGTTGGAACATTATTTCCTTGTTGGGATATCATTATATTGCCATGTTATCTTAATGCATCTATATACTTGGTAAAGGGTGGAAGGCTCGGCCTCTCGCCTAGTGTTTTGTTCCACTCTTACCGCCCTAGTTTCCGTCATATCGGTGTTATGTTTCCGGATTTTGTGTTCCTTACGCGGTTGGGTTATAATGGGAGCCCCTTGATAGTTCGCCTTGATTAAAGCTTTTCCAGCAATGTCCAACCTTGGTTTTACCATTTTCCACCTAGCCTCTTTTTCCCTTGGGTTTCCGGAGCCCGAGGGTCATCTTATTTAAACCCCCCGGGCCAGTGCTCCTCTGAGTGTTGGTCCACCTGTCAGCTGCCGGTGGCCACCAGGGGAAACTCTGGGCTAGCCTACCCGTACCTAAGACAATCTGAGTGTGCCCTGAGAATGAGATATGTGCAGCTCCTATCGGGATTTGTCGGCACATTCGGGCGGTGTTGCTGGATTTGTTTTAACCTGTCGAAGTGTCTTGAAGAACCGGGATACCGAGTCTGATTGGAACGTCTCGGGAGGAGGTCTATTCCTTCGTTGACCGTGAGAGCTTGTCATGGGCTAAGTTGGGACTCCCCCGCAGGGATTTGAACTTTCGAAAGCCGTGCCCGCGGTTATGGGCAGATGGGAATTTGTTAATGTCCGGTTGTAGATAACTTGAACCTTAACTTAATTAAAATGAATCAACAGTGTGAGTTACCGTGATGGTCTCTTCTTGGCGGAGTCCGGGAAGTGAACGCGGAGTTGGAGTAATGCTTGCGCAGGTTGTCCTCTAGTTACTCGTTCGCGCTTTGCCTCCTCTTCTCGCTCTCTTTTCCGAACAGGTTAGCCACCATATATGCTAGTCGCTTGCTGCAGCTCCACATATTTTACCTTGCCTTACCTATAAGCTTAAATAGTCTTGATCGCGAGGGTGCGATATTGCTGAGTCCCTGTGGCTCACAGATTACTTCCAAACCGGATGCAGTGCCTGATGATTCCGCTCCGGGTGACGCGCTTGAGCTCAAGTAGGAGTTCGACGAGGACTCTCAACGATACTACGTGTCTTTCCCTGATGATCAGTAGAGGTGCCCAGTTGGGGGTGATCGGGACCGTGTCGCATGTTGGGTTATCTTTTATTTTGGCACCGTAGTTGGGCCATGAGTGTTGGAATGATGTAATGTTATTTATGTACTTGATTGACGTGGCGAATGTAAGCCAACTATGTTATCTCCCCTTTTATTATCTATATTACATGGGATGTTGTGAAGATTGCCTAACTTGCGACATTGCTTTCAATGCGGTTATGCCTCTAAGTCGTGCCTCGACACGTGGGCGATATAGCCGCATCGAGGGCGTTACACATAATTAGCTTACTTAGCTCCAAAATGATATATACTTAGCTTTGTTGCCTCCAAAATGACCTAAGTTACCTCTAATATGCTTAGTTACCTAGGTTCGCTCAATAATGACATACACTTAGCTTACTTATGTAAAAATGGCATAATTAGCTTACTTAGGTTTGAAATGGCATAACAATCTTGGTAACCTCATATATGTCATATAGTTAGCTTATTTTCCTCGAAAATGACATAATAAGCCTAATTAGCTCCAAAATGATCAATTTTACCTAAGTTAGCTCCAAAATGACCTAAGTTATCTCTAAAATGTTAAATTAGCTCTAATATGCTTAGTTACCTGGGTTAGCTCAATAAAGACCTATATTTAGCTTACTTATGTAAAAAATGGCACAATATGGTTAGTTAACTCAAAAATGGCATAATTAGCTAGGTTAGCTCCAAAATGACCCATTTTACCTAGCTTAGCTCCAATATGATCCATTTTACCTAGGTTAGCTCCAAAATGACCAGATTTACCTAGGTTAGCTCCAATATGATCCATTTTACCTAGGTTAGCTCCAAAATGACCTATTTACCTAGCTTAGCTCTAAAATGACCTACACACTTAGCATTTTTACCTAGCTTAGCTAAAAAATGGCATTTTTACCTACCTTAGTTAGAAGAAGAAGAAGATGAATAATAGGAGAGGAGAAAAGAAAGAGAAGATAAATTCTTCTTCTTTTTCTTCTTTTTCTTCTAGCTAGTCTTCTTCTTCTTCTTCTTCTTCTAACTTTCATCTTTCCCAATTTGCAGATTTGCTTTAGATGAGGAAGCTTGCATTGATGGAGTGTACTCTTATCCTTGTGCTTCGTTTTTATTTATGGAAACTTGTTGAAAACTTGTTTTTGAGATATGTATGTATGGATATGTTGTTGGAAACTTCTTGTTGGAAACCATTGTATGTTGGATATGTTGTTGGAAACTTATTGTTGGTATGCTTGTTGAAATTATTTTCAAATGTGTGTGTATATATCTGTGAAGTTCTGTCAAATTGAATGAATTTATCTGTGAAGTTCTGTCAAATTTATCCCGTCTCTTTGTTGAAATTATTTTCAAATGTGTCCCGTCTCTTGTCCACCGCTTCACGATCAACTATTGAGGGATCTCTATAAACCCCAAGATGTCCATGACATGTATCGTTCGATTATCTTTATGGTTAGGAATGTTACACATGGACATACATGACAAATAGATGTTTTGTCGGATTTGAAAACATAAGTTCAGCATGTGGTTGCATGGCATCCCCATATGCTCGAACAGGCCACACTCACTTCAAACTTGTTACCGTCGTTCATGACCTTAACCTCGTACGCCATCCTTGTTGGAAATATACCCTAGAGACAATAATAATTTTGTTATTGTCATAGTTCCTTGTTCTTAAAAAGTGTTTATTATCCATGCTATAATTGTATTAATCGGAAACTCAAATACATCTGTGGATACATAAACAGACATCGTGTCCCTAATGAGCCTCTACTAGACTAGCTTGTTGATTAAAGATGGTTAAGGTTTCCTAACCATAGACATGAGTTGTCATTTATTAACAGGATCACATCATTAGGAGAATGATGTGATGGACAGACCCAATCATAAGCTTAGCATCTGATTGTGTCACTTAGTTTAATTGCTACAGCTTTCGTAATCAAGTATCTGTTCCTTGGGCCATGAGATCGCGTCACTCCCTAATACAGAAAGAATACTTTGTGGGTATCAAATGTCACTTCATAATTGGGTGATTGATGGTGGCTTGAAGTTACGTCAGTATTTCCCCAAAGAGGAAGGGATGATGCAGCACAACAGCGGTAGGTATTTCCCTCAGATATGAAACCAAGGTTATCGAACCAGTAGGAGAACCAAGCAACACAACATAAACATCCCTTGCACACAAATAACAAATACGAGCAACCCGACGTGTAAAAGGGATCAATCCCTTTTGGGTAGCGGCGCCCCAAGATAGGCAAATAGACGTGAATAAAATTGTAGTATATTGATAGATCGAATGCCAAATAAAATAAATAAGAATAAAACGCAGCAAGGTATTTTTGTATTTTTGGTTTAATAGATCTGAAAATAAAAGCAAAGTAAAAATAGATCACAAAGGCAAATAATATGTGAAAGAGACCCGGGGGCCGTAGGTTTTACTAGTGGCTTCTCTCAAGAAAAATAGAAAACGGTGGGTAAACATATTACTGTTGGGAAATTGATAGAACTTCAAATAACCATGACGATATCCAGGCAATGATCATTACATAGGCATCACGTCCAAGATTAGTAGACTGACTCCTGCCTGCATCTACTACTATTACTCCACACATCGACCGCTATCCAACATGCATCTAGTGTATTAAGTTCATGGAGAAACAGAGTAATGCAATAAGAACGATGACATGATGTAGACAAGATCTATCTATGTAGAGATAGACCCCATCGTTTTATCCTTAGTAGCAACGTGTGACGCCCGGATAATTAAGCTACAGTAAACCTCCGTTGATGATGCCGCGTCACCACGGTTACTGTTGCTAATCTCGCGTTAGTTCGAAACAGATTCAAATTCAAATTCAAAAGAAAAGCAAACAACAAAAGTTTTCAAAAAATTAACACCAAAATGTTCGGATTGTTTCAAATAAATTGTAAGCAATTATGGTGGAGAAACCAAGCTTTTATAAAATGCTTAAATGAACTATAAGGATTTAAACAGTAGCAAAAACAATTAAATAAATGCCTTTTATATTTAGTAAAATACTAATCTATTTTATTTGGGTGCCATAGTTAATATGGCAGTGGTAGATATAGTTATACTAAATTAGGAACTATTTTTATCTTTTTAAAATAGAAAATAAATTAGAGACTAAAAGAAAAATGGAAAAGGAAAATAAGAAAAGGAAAAAAACAAAAAACAAAAAAAGAGAAGACCCCCCTCGGCCGTGGCCCAACTGGGCCAACCCACCAGGCCTAGCCGGCCGGCCCCCCCACACTCCCTTATCCCCACTCCCCCAGTAACCCTAACCAGCCACACCCCACACCCCCACGTCGCCCACTCCCCCCTCTCTCATTGGATCTCGATCGGGAGGGCCCGATCCCGTCCCCGACGTTGGCGCCCGGAGCTCGCCGCCCCCACGCCAGGACGCTGCCGCCTCGCAGGACCACCTCCCCGTTGGCCTGCTTCCGCGTTGACCCCATCGCCCTCTCTGTCGTCGCCTCGTCCCCATCGCCCTCCCCACGCCCGCTGCCTAGTCCCTACGGCCCCGTGGTAAGGAACCCCGTCCGTCCTTCCCTTGCTCTAACCCCGCACGGATGTGCCCAGTCGTGCCTCCGCTCGCACGCAGCTCACTCCCTCCCCCGTGCACCGGGTCCCCTTCCCCGGCAGCGCCCACAGCCGCGTGCTGCTCGCGCTTCAGCCGCGCCGCATGCGCCCGGCCACGTTCCCATCCCTCCGCGCGTGCGCCCCGCCTCGTCGTTGTCGCGCCGCTCACCGTCGTCCTCACTCACGCCCGCTGCATCCCGTGGACGCCGTCGCGCCGCACTTGCCGGCCGCACCCTCCGCACGACGCTGCGCCGGCCACCGAACCTGCTACCGCGGCCTCGTTCGCCTCCAGTCGCCGCGCCCATGGTCCCCTCGCGCACACCGCGCCCATCGCGCCCCGTCCTCCCGCCGCGGCTCTCGCCACTGCACTGCCTCCCCTGCTGCTGCCGCTACCCCTGCGCTGCGCGCAGCCCGGACCCCCCTCGCACGGCCTCGCCGGTGCCGTTCCCGGTCGTCGCCCAGCGCTGGCACCTCGTTCCCCCACCGTTGGCCGGGGCGTGCGCCCAAACGGGCTGGTGCCATGCCCGACACCCGTAAACCCCACACCCGCTAAGGCCTTGGTCCAATGACAGCCGGGGCCCAGCCCCTGAGAACGTTTTATAAAAAAAAGGTATTAAAAATAATATATATAATAAATAAATAATTAATAATTAATTAATTAATTAATTAATTCTGATTAAAATTAACTAATTAGGATTAATTAATCTAATGACTAATTAGCCTAATTAACGACTATTAATTAACTAACAGTGTATGACAGTGGGGCCCACCCCCTAATTAATACAAATTAGGTCAATTAAATTGTTTAATTAAAATGTGTCACTGACCAGTGGGACCCACTGGTCAGGTTGACCAGTCAACCCCCGTCGACTGCTGGCGTCAGCATGACATCATGCTGATGTCATAAATCCATTTTCGAATTAAATTAAATAATTAATTAAATTCCAGAAATTAATAAAAACTTTGGAAAATCATATAAAATAATCCGTAGCTCGGATGAAAATACTTTGTACATGAAAGTTGATCAGAACGACGAGACGAATCCGGATATGCAGCCCGTTCGTCCGCCACGCATCCCTAGCATAGCAAACACGCAACTTTCCCCCTCCGGCTCCTCTGCCCGAAAACGCGAAACATCGGGGATAATTTCCCGGATGTTCCCCCTTCACCGGTACCACCTCGTACCGCGTTAGGGCACACCTAGCATCACGCTTTGTCATGTCATGCATCGTCATGCATTTGTTTGCATTATATTTATTGTTTCTTCCCCCTCTTCTCTCGCTAGACACCGAGACCGACGCCGCTGCTACCCAGTACGACTACGGTGTTGACGACCACTCTCTCTTGCCAGAGCAACCAGGCAAGCCCCCCCCCCTGATCACCAGATATCGCCTACTCTCCTCTATACTTCTTACATTAGAGTAGTGTAGCATGTTACTGCTTTCCGTTAATCCTATCCTGATGCATAGCCTGTCATTGATGCTCCAGCTATTGATACCTTACCTGCAATCCTAAATGCTTAGAATAGAAGGCTAGTTTACCATCAGTGGCCCTACATTCTTGTCTGTCTGCCATGCTATACTATCGGGCCGTGATCACTTGGGAGGTGGTCACGGGTATATACTTATACATAATATATGATACTTGTGGTGATTAAAGTCGGGTCGGCTCGTAGGAGTACCCGCGAGTGATTCTGATGTTGGGGGCTGAAGGGGCAGGTGGCTCCATCCCGGTAGAGGTGGGCCTGAGTTCCCGAAGGCCCCCGACGGTTACTTTGTGGCGGAGCGACATGGCAGGTTGAGACCACCTAGGAGAGACGTGGGCCTGGACCTGGTCGGCGTTTGCGGTTATTTCAAAATAACACATTTAACGAGATCTTGGTATTTGATCTGAGTCTGGCTACTGGCCTATACGCACTAACCATCTACGCGGGGACAGTTATGGGCACTCGACGTCGTGGTATCAGCCGAAGCCTTCGTGACGTCAGCGACTGAGCGGCGCGCACCGGGTTGGACCGCGTAACGCAACTTCCTTTGTACTGGAGGTTGCTAGGTCTGCTCACCGGCCGCGTTCGCAACGTGCAGGTGTGCAAAGGGCGATGGGCCCAGACCCCTGCGCCATAGGATTTAGACCGGCGTGCTGACCTCTCTGTTGTGCCTAGGTAGGGTTGCGACGTGTTGATCTTCCGAGGCCGGGCATGACCCAGAAAAGTGTGTCCGGCCAAATGGGATCGAGCGTGTTGGGTTATGTGGTGCATCCCTGCAGGGAAGTTAAACTATTCGAATAGCCGTGATCTTCGGTAACAGGACGACTTGGAGTTGTACCTTGACCTTATGACAACTAGAACTGGATACTTAATAAAACACACCCTTCCAAGTGCCAGATACAACCGGTGATCGCTCTCTCACAGGGCGACGAGGGGAGGATCATCGGTTAGGATTATGCTATGCGATGTTACTTGGTGAACTTACCATCTACTCTCTTCTCCTGCTGCAAGATGGAGGTTACCAGAAGCGTAGTCTTCGAAAGGACTAGCTATCACCCTCTTATTCCGGCATTCTGCAGTTCAGTCCACATACGATAGCCTTATTCCAGTTGATACCAATGCATACATATGTAGTGTAGCTCCTTGCTTGCGAGTACTTTGGATGAGTACTCACAGTTGCTTTCTCCCTCTTTTCTCCTTTCCCTTCTACCCGATTGCTGCGACGAGACGTTGGAGCCCAGGAGCCAGACGCCACTGTCGATGACGACTACTACTACTCGGGAGGTGCCTACTACTACGTGCAGCCCGCTGATGACGACCAGGAGTAGTTTAGGAGGATCACAGGCAGGAGGCCTGCGCCTCTTTCGATCTGTATCCCAGTTTGTGCTAGCCTTCTTAAGGCAAACTTGTTTAACTTATGTCTGTACTCAGATATTGTTGTTTCCACTGACTCGTCTATGATCGAGCTCTTGTATTCAAGCCCTCGAGGCCTCTGGCTTGTAATATGATGCTTGTATGACTTATTTTATTTGTAGAGTTGTGTTGTGATATCTTCCCGTGAGTCCCTGATCTTGATCGTACACGTTTGCGTGTATGATTAGTGTACGATTAAATCGGGGGCGTCACAAGTTGGTATCAGAGCCGACTGCCTGTAGGAATCCCCCTTCCACGCTCCTTGGCCGAAGTCGAGTCTAGTCATTGAATTTTTTTACTAACATGGCTATGTGGCTTACGGGCCCACGTCGCCATTGGGTGGTATTAGGATCTTTTACTCCTTGTCTATACTCTGGGACTCTGATCTCTCTTCTATTTGGGTTAAATGAATTTTGCTAAAATCTAACATTAGGATCTCGTTATCACTTTCACCCGGAGAGCCCCTTATTACTGATGATCGTCTGCTGCACGTGAAGACCCTGAAGATACTCTCCGCTGTTAACCCGAGAACTTGTGTTCATCGCGTTTGCAATTCCCCTTCCACCGTCAACCCTTATGGATAACTACTTGCAGTTGTTATTCTTACATTCGTCCCTAGTTGGTCTTGTTATTACAAGATACCCCGAAATACTCGTCGTTGTTTTGATAATCCTTTAAGCTTACTACCTTGCTGTTATTTGTCACCTAAATACCCCTATGGATAATTCTCGCACTTATCGAGTATCCGCTCATCCCCCAGTTGTTCATGTGTTTCACAATGGTCTTCGAAATACTATTCGATCCTCCAAAAATCCTTAGTAGCTTATTGCTCTACAATACTTGTCTGCTTGCATTATGGGTGCTTTCCATATGTCTGGCAATATTTGTCAGTATCCTTAGACACCGACATTTTGATCCTATTGATTCAACATGAGTGCGAATGCACGCAATCATCAGTTGATCCTTTCAAATTATCTTTTTGGCTCAGACGTCATTTTTGAACATGAGCTTGTTCTCGACCAATCTGTTTGCCGTCAATTGTACCCTTATGTCTATTGAACTTATCCACCTTGATCAGAGCGTCTGCTTCTGATCCTTCTGTTTGCAAATCATAATTCCTTTGATATCTAAGCATCGAATCATTCAGGTGTTCTATAATCTGAAGCCCTTGCATCCTTTCTTCAACTGATTGTGTGCCGATGCTCACATCAGCTCCGCTATGGACCGTCAGATCCTTTACTGGATTATTATTCGACAGTGTCCTCCTTATTCAATAACCTCGTGAGCCTTTCCTCTGATACATAATGCTTTTGGTAAATTGTATCATCTGTTTTCTCAACCATGCTCTGTTTTCGAGCTGGTGGTATTTACGATTGAAGTTTGTGGTATATGTTCCTAAGATGCCCTAATGGGTTGAACCTACGCCTTCCCTAATCCGTGTGAACCCGGAAGATTTCACGGGTCATACTTATCTGGTACTGCACCAGGTAAAACTTTCAATAACTAATGCCATTTCGAAAAGAAAAGAAACGAGAAGTGAATGATAGGTTATGCATTGAAGAAGTGGGAGTCGACCTTGAACTTTGTGTTCATGCCCATGGACCCGATGTGGAACTTATCATGGAAGCTTCTTGCAAAATATTTAATCATTTGGGCAATTCTTTCGGTGTCATTAAATTGGATCCCTTGCAGCTATGGTTTTGACCATGTTGTTCTTCTTTGATTCCATTTCTCGGGCAAGTTTAAGCATTTGTCTTCTGTGGATCAATACCCCATTCCAACCTTTACTTTGATCTACCGTCGAGTATTACACTCTGGTATCTCGAGAATATCATGGAACCGCATAACTTCTTATGAGTTCTTCATCAAGTGCTACATTCCCATTGATTCCAATTTTTCACGGGCTCTGAGTTGTTAAACACTCAAAGACATCGATATCTGACTCAAGTCTGCACCGTGATTAATCAACTCTTGAGGTGATAAACTCGATCCCGTCATTCCTAGCCTGCTTGGCTATACCTTTGTCATGCCGATTTGAACTGTGCTACCTGGTCCTTCTTCCCGGGGCAAAAATTTCGAGGTGAGCTAATCTTACGTCGATCTTCCTTGTCATAACAATTGTCCTTGAATGACAAGCTTGATTTCAAGTTTGTGTCGTACCCATGGTTCCAATAACCTTTCGCTTCAGCATTCCTTTGACTTGGAATCATCTCCAATTGATTACATCTTCATGGAATCTCTCGACTAATGTGTCATGATCATCATGAGCATTCTGAGTTCTTCCATAATATCAAATAAATTCATGTTGAGGAATACCATCAGTGCCCCTCGATGATTTGAGTTGTCATCGACAACATTCTTGCCTTCCCTCCAACACAAAATTGTTCGTGTTTTGAGTTATACTTGGAGATCCTTGCTATCCAACATTTGTTCTTCTTTACCTTGGAGTATTACCATCTTTTATATCAAGGATGTCGTGCTTAGCACACCTGGCCGGAGGCCCTATGGTTATAGATTCCTTTTCAGCAAGGTTATCCATTCTTCCATGAGGAAATTGTAAGGCTTATTCTACAAGTTATTCCTGATGGATCCTTTGTGTTTCCAAAGTCTGACCTTTGCCTGAATACCATGTCAAAGCTATCTCGAAGCATATATATGGTACTCCAATTTTCAACAAGAACATTTAAAGCCTAATGTTAAATGTTTCCTGCTCAATTATTCAAACACCGTTGTACGGGTAATGTCATGAAAATTCTCTCCCCTACCAACAGAGTTTTCTACATTATATCCTGTCATGGATAATATGTTCTGCTTGTCCTTGGGAAGAATATACCCTTGAAATATGTGTTTAAACACATTTTCCTTTCCATTGTTCTGTTTATACCTGATAATCACTTTTCCTTTCCATTGGTTTGTTTAAACCTTATTGTGATCTATATTGTATAAGCAGTAATATATCCCTGCTTATGTAAACACCTCGTTGTACCACTCTGTTAGAAAGACCCTGTTACTTTTGTGGATGGCATTCCGGTAACCACCGATGGACGAGAATCTTGCCTACTGGTCCGCCTCGTTCAACGAGCAGGAAAATGGTTCTCTTTGTCCCTCGCCCTTGGTACCGATGTTGTTGCCGACATAACTGACAGGCTATCCTCTGGCATGCCTTGCTTACTTGATCGTGCAAATCGTCACTGCCTCCTACTTTTAACCCACATGGTGGGCCCATAACCCACAGTTCCACAGGATCGAAACCTGACTCTCCTGTACACCCTGTTGTCAAAGTTATTCCTCGCGCTTGACTTAGTAAGTAATTCACGGGCCACCTGCCTAGTGATCTATTCTGGTATTTGATGCAATGCTTATTCACATTGCTCTAAATCCCTTCAACACTTTGTTTCAGGCAACGAACGATTGCCTATGCGCTTGAAACTTCTATTTTGCACCTCCTCACTTTGCTCTTGATACTTTCTTAAGTGTCAATTCGAGAGATACTTATGCTTCTTCCCCTGAGTTAACCGTCTGATGCTCGATCTTGTTAGAATCAGTCCTTATAGGGTTTTCCCTTCTCACCCCATTTGTAAGTACGGTGAAGATTCTGAAGGAAGGACGACAACTTCATCAGGATGACCTGAAGCAGAGAAATGAAGACATCAACATAATGGATCGACCTCTTCGAGAAGAGCAACCAAGACGAGACGATTCGTTAGAAACTCATAACCAAAACTTCCCCCTTACCGAACATGTTAAATCTCGGGACGAGATTTCTTGTAGTGGAGGAGAATTGTGACGCCCGGATAATTAAGCTACAGTAAACCTCCGTTGATGATGCCGCGTCACCACAGTTACTGTTGCTAATCTCGCGTTAGTTCGAAACAGATTCAAATTCAAAAGAAAAGCAAACAACAAAAGTTTTCAAAAAATTAACACCAAAATGTTCGGATTGTTTCAAATAAATCGTAAGCAATTATGGTGGAGAAACCAAGCTTTTATAAAATGCTTAAATGAACTATAAGGATTTAAACAATAGTAAAAACAATTAAATAAATGCCTTTTATATTTAGTAAAATACTAATCTATTTTATTTGGGTGCCATAGTTAATATGGCAGTAGTAGATATAGTTATACTAAATTAGGAACTACTTTTATCTTTTTAAAATAGAAAATAAATTAGAGACTAAAAGAAAAATGGAAAAGGAAAATAAGAAAAGGAAAAAAACATAAAACAAAAAAAAGGGAAGACCCCCCTGGGCCGTGGCCCAACTGGGCCAACACACCAGGCCCAGCCCCCCCACACTCCCTTATCCCCACTCCCCCAGTAACCCTAACCGGCCACACCCCACACCCCCACGTCGCCCACTCCCCCCTCTCTTGTTGGATCTGGATCGGGAGGGCCCGATCCCGTCCCCGACGCCGGCGCCCGGAGCTCGCCGCCCCCATGCCAGGACGCCGCTGCCTCGCAGGACCGCCTCCCCGCCGGCCTGCTTCCGCGTTGACCCCATCGTCCTCTCCGTCGTTGCCTCATCCCCATCGCCCTCCCCACGCCCGCTGCCTAGTCCCTACGGCCCCGCGGTGAGGAACCCCGTCCGTCCTTCCCTTGCTCTGACCCCGCACGGATGTGCCCGGTCGTGCCTCCGCTCGCACGCAGCTCACTCCCTCCCCCGCGCACCGCGTCCCCTTCCCCGCCAGCGCCCGCAGCCGCGTGCTGCTCGCGCTTCGGCCGCGCCGCACGCACCCGGCCATGTTCCCATCCCTCCGCGCGTGCGCCCCGCCTCGTCGTTGTCGCGCCGCTCACCGTCGTCCTCGCTCACGCCCGCTGCATCCCGTGGACGCCGGCGCGCCGCACTTGCCGGCCGCGCCCTCCGCACGGCGCTGCGCCGGCCACCGAACCTGCTACCACGGCCTCGTTCGCCTCCAGTCGCCGCGCCCATGGTCCCCTCGCGAACACCGCGCCCATCGCGCCCCGTCCTCCTGCCGCGGCTCCCGCCGCTGCACTGCCTCCCCTGCTGCTGCCGCTACCCCTGCGCTGCGCGCAACCCGAACCCCCATCGCATGGCCTCGCCGGTGCCGTTCCCGGTCGTCGCCCAGCGCTGGCGCCTCGTTCCCCCACCGTTGGCCGGGGCATGCGCCCAAACGGGCTGGTGCCATGCCCGACACCCGTAAACCCCACACCCGCTAAGGCCCTGGCCCAATGACAGCTAGGGCCCAGCCCTTGAGAACGTTTTATAAAAAAAGGTATTAAAAATAATATATATAATAAATAAATAATTAATAATATAATATAATTAATTAATTAATTCTGATTAAAATTAACTAATTAGGATTAATTAATCTAATGACTAATTAGCCTAATTAACGACTGTTAATTAACTAACAGTGTATGACAGTGGGGCCCACCCCCTAATTAATACGAATTAGGTCAATTAAATTGTTTAATTAAAACGTGTCACTGACCAGTGGGACCCACTGGTCAGGTTGACCAGTCAACCCCCGTTGACTGCTGGCGTCAGCATGACATCATGCTGATGTCATAAATCCATTTTCGAATTAAATTAAATAATTAATTAAATTCCAGAAATTAATAAAAACTTTGGAAAATCATATAAAATAATCCGTAGCTCGGATGAAAATACTCTGTACATGAAAGTTGATCAGAACGACGAGACGAATCTGGATACGCAGCCCGTTCGTCCGCCACGCATCCCTAGCATAGCAAACACGCAACTTTCCCCCTCCGGCTGCTCTGCCCGAAAACGCGAAACACCGGGGATAATTTCCCGGATGTTCCCCCCTTCACCGGTACCACCTCGTACCGCGTTAGGGCACACCTAGCATCACGCTTTGTCATGTCATGCATCGTCATGCATTTGTTTGCAATATATTTATTGTTTCTTCCCCCTCTTCTCTCGCTAGACACCGAGACCGACGCCGCTGCTACCCAGTACGACTACGGTGTTGACGACCACTCTCTCTTGCCAGAGCAACCAGGCAAGCCCCCCCTTGATCACCAGATATCGCCTACCCTCCTCTATACTTCTTACATTAGAGTAGTGTAGCATGTTACTACTTTCCGTTAATCCTATCCTGATGCATAGCCTATCATTGATGCTCCAGCTGTTGATACCTTACCTGCAATCCTAAATGCTTAGAATAGAAGGCTAGTTTACCATCAGTGGCCCTACATTCTTGTCTGTCTGCCATGCTATACTATCGGGCCGTGATCACTTGGGAGGTGGTCACGGGTATATACTTATACATAATATATGATACTTGTGGTGATTAAAGTCGGGTCGGCTCGTAGGAGTACCCGCGAGTGATTCCGATGTTGGGGGCTGAAGGGGCAGGTGGCTCCATCCCGGTAGAGGTGGGCCTGAGTTCCCGAAGGCCCTCGACGGTTACTTTGTGGCGGAGCGACAGGGCAGGTTGAGACCACCTAGGAGAGAGGTGGGCCTGGCCCTGGTCGGCGTTCGCGGTTATTTCAAAATAACACGTTTAACGAGATCTTGGTATTTGATCTGAGTCTGGCTACTGGCCTATACGCACTAACCATCTACGCGGGGACAGTTATGGGCACTCGACGTCATGGTATCAGCCGAAGCCTTCGTGACATCAGCGACTGAGCGGCGCGCGCCGGGTTGGACCGCGTAACGCATCTTCCTTTGTAATGGAGGTTGCTAGGTCTGCTCACCGGCCGCGTTCGCAACGTGCAGGTGTGCAAAGGGCGATGGGCCCAGACCCCTGCGCCATAGGATTTAGACCGGCGTGCTGAACTCTCTGTTGTGCCTAGGTAGGGCTGCGACGTGTTGATCTTCCGAGGCCGGGCATGACCCAGAAAAGTGTGTCCGGCCAAATGGGATTGAGCGTGTTGGGTTATGTGGTGCACCCCTGCAGGGAAGTTAAACTATTCGACTTGGAGTTGTACCTTGACCTTATGACAACTAGAACTGGATACTTAATAAAACACACCCTTCCAAGTGCCAGATACAACCGGTGATCGCTCTCTCACAGGGCGACGAGGGGAGGATCATCGGTTAGGATTATGCTATGCGATGTTACTTGGTGAACTTACCATCTACTCTCTTCTCCTGCTGCAAGATGGAGGTTACCAGAAGCGTAGTCTTTGAAAGGACTAGCTATCCTCCTCTTATTCCGGCATTCTGCAGTTCAGTCCACATACGATAGCCTTATTCCAGTTGATACCAATGCATACATATGTTGTGTAGCTCCTTACTTGCGAGTACTTTGGATGAGTACTCACGGTTGCTTTATCCCTCTTTTCCCCTTTCCCTTCTACCCGATTGCTGTGACCAGACGTTGGAGCCCAGGAGCCATACGCCACTGTTGATGACGACGACTACTACTCGGGAGGTGCCTACTACTATGTGCAGCCCGCTGACGATGACCAGGAGTAGTTTAGGAGGATCCCAGGCAGGAGGCCTGCGCCTCTTTCGATCTGTATCCCAGTTTGTGCTAGCCTTCTTAAGGCAAACTTGTTTAACTTCTGTTTGTACTCAGATATTGTTGCTTCCGCTGACTCGTCTATGATCGAGCTCTTGTATTCGAGCCCTCGAGGCCTCTGGCTTGTAATATGATGCTTGTATGACTTATTTTATTTGTAGAGTTGTGTTGTGATATCTTCCCGTGAGTCCCTGATCTTGATCGTACACGTTTGCGTGTATGATTAGTGCACGATTAAATCGGGGGTGTCACACAACGATACATACGTGTCGGTTCCCCTTCTGTCACTGGGATCAAGCACCGTAAGATCGAACCCACTACAAAGCACCTCTTCCCATTGGAAGATAAATAGATCAAGTTGGCCAAAAAACCAAATATTGGAGAAGAAATACGAGGCTGTAAGCAATCATGAATATAAGAGATCAAAGAAACTCAAATAACTTTCATGGATATAAAAAGATAGATCTGATCATAAACTCAAAGTTCATCCGATCCCAACAAACACACCGCAAAAAGAGTTCAATCATATGGATCTCCAAGAGACCATTGTATTGAGAATCAAATGAGAGAGAGGAAGCCATCTAGCTACTAACTACGGACCCGAAGGTCTACAAAGAACTACTCACGCATCATCGGAGAGACACCAATGGAAGTGGTGAACTCCTCTGTGATGGTGTCTAGATTGGATCTGGTGGTTATGGACTCTATGGCGGCTGGAATTGATTTTCGTCAACTCCCCTAGGGTTTCTGGAATATTGGGGTATTTATAGAGCAAAGAGGCGGTCCGGGGGGCACCCGAGGTGATCACAACCCACCAGGGCGCGCCTGGGCCTCCTGGCGCGCCCTGGTGGGTTGTGCTCCCCTCATAGCACCCCCCAGGCGCTGCCTTGGCAAATTGGATGTCTTCTAGTCCAAAAAAATCTCCGTAAAGTTTTGTTGCATTTTGACTCCGTTTGCTATTGATTTCCCGCGATGTAAAAAACATGCAAAAAAACAGCAACTGACACTTGGCACCATGTCAATAGGATTAGTACCAAAAATGATATAAAATGATTATAAAACATCCAAGATTGATAATATAATAGCATGGAACAATCAAAAATTATAGATACGTTGGAGACGTATCAGCATCCCCAAGCTTAACTCCTGCTCGTCCTCGAGTAGGTAAGTGATAAAAACAGAATTTTTGATGTGGAATGCTGCCTAACATGTCATCTCATATTCTTTTATTTATAGCATGGACATTTGGACTTTTATTTTGTTCAAAGCAATAGTCTAGTTTTGACATGATAACTTAAATACTCAAGCATATCAACAAGCAACCATGTCTTTCAAAATATTGAAGGTAAAATAAGCTATCCCTAGCCCATCATGCTCAATCATTGATGCACTCATGAAACACACTTGCATATTAACTACACCCAATACTCAAGTACGATCATAGTGCCTCCTAGTTGGTGCTTTTGTAAGAGAAGATGGATACTCAAATTCAAAATAATAATTGCATAAAGTAAAAGAAAGGCCCTTCACAAAGGGAAGTAGGGATTTGTAGAGGTGCCAGAGCTCAAAGCGAAAAAACTTAGAGATAAAAACATTTTGGGAGGTGTGTCCTTCCCACCAACGAAAATGACTTAGAGTTCCCAACACTTTCCATGCTAGATATATCATAGGCGGTTCCCAAACAAAAATTAAAGTTTATTCCTTTTTCCACCATACTTTCACTTTCCATGGCTAAACATATCCACGGGTGCCTTCCTTACCAACACTTTCCAAGGAATTTATTATTTGACAACATAAAGCAAATTCATTTTTCACTTCAGGACTGGGCATCCCTAATACCTTTGCCGTACTCTCGTGCAATGACAAGTGAATAAACACTCATCGTGAGAATAACACATCTAGCATGGAAAATATTAGCCACCCCTCACCGCTCCACGAGCAGTAAGAACACACAAAAGAGAAGTTTATTTTGAAAATTAGAGATGGCATTTACAAATTTGCTTAGAACGGCAAAAGAATAACACATATAGGTAGATATAGTGGACTCATGTGGCAAAACTGGTTTAAAGGTTTTTGGATGCACAAATAGTTATCATACTTAGTGCAAAATGAAGGCTAGCAAAAGATTGAGAAGTGACCAACCAAGAAACAAATAATCTCATAAGCGAGCATTAAGCATAATTAACACCGAATAATGCACCACAAGTAGGATATAATTTCATTGCATAATTATTGACTTTCGCGCTTGCATAGGGAATCACAAACCTTAACATCAATATTCTTACTAAAGCATAATTACTCATCAACATGGCTCACATATCACATCATCATATCTCAAAACTATTACTAAGAATCAAGTTTATTTTTTCCAATGATCTTCATGAAAGTTTTTATTATATCCTTCTTGGATATCTATCACTTTGGGACTAATTTTCATGTGCTGCTTTTGATAAGCTCAAACAAATATAAGTGAAGATCATGAGCATAATATTTCTTTCTCTCAAATTAATTTAAGTGAAGCAAGAGAGAATTTATTGAAAATTTTAATAACTCTCAAATAAATCTAAGTGAAGCAAGAGAGCATTTCTTCAAAATACTAAAGCACACCATGCTCAGAAAGATATAAGTGAAGCACTAGAGCAAGTCCATAGCTCATAAAAATTTAAGTGAAGCATAAAGAGCAATTCTAACAAGTCATGACATAATTTTGGCTCTATCAAATAGGTGTGTCCATCAAGGAATCAAGACTTAAAACATAAAATAAAACAAGCAAAGACTCATATCATATAAGACGCTCCAAGCAAAACACATAGTATGTGACGAATAAAAATATAGCTTCGCGTAAAATACCGATGGACGTTAGAAGAAAGAGGGGATGCCACTTGGGGCATCCCCAAGCTTAGTTGCTTGCTCTCTTTTGGATAATAGCTTGGGATGCTGGGGCATCCCCAAGCTTAGTCTCTTCTTAAGATAACCCAAAACTTGAAAACTTCAGTCACACAAAACTCAACAAAAGCTTTCGTAAGATCCGTTAGTATAAGAAAACAAATCACCACTAGAAGTGTTGTAGTAAACCAATTCATATTTTTTTCTTGAATTATATCTACTGTATAACAACTTTTCTATGGCAAAAACTCATCAAAGAAAACCATAGAGCCATCAAAACAAGCACACAACGCAAAGAAAACAGAATATGTGAAAAACAGAACAGTCTGAAGCAATCTGGATATTTCGAATACTTATGTAACTCCAAGAACTCTTAAAAATTAGGAAGTCCTGGGTAATTTGTATATTAATATACAACAAAAGGAACTAGTATTTTATCGCTCTCTGGTTAAAAATGAAAATTATTTTTGCGAGTGCAAAAGTTTCTGTTTTTTCAGCAAGGTCAAACAACTATCACCCAAAAAGATCCTAAAGGCTTTACTTGGCACAAACACTAATTAAACACAGAGAACACAATCATAAAAGTAGCATAATTGTGCAAACACTCAAGAACAGAAAGCAAAAAGTAAAAATAAATTTTATTCATCGGTTTGCCTCCCAACAAGCGCTATAGTTTTATGCCCCTAGCAAGGCATAAGATTTCAATGATGCTCACACGAAAGATAATAATTGAAACACAAAGAGAGCATCATGAAACATGTGATGAACACATTTAATCCTAACATACTTCCTATGCATGGGAATTCTATAGGAAAACAAATTTTCAAGACAAGAAACATCTAGCATATGCATAGGAGAGAAATAAAACATTGACAATCTCAACATAACGAGAGGAAATTTAATAACATGAAAATTTCTACAACAATATTTTCCTCTCTCAAAATAATTATAAGTAGGATCATAATCAAATCCAATAATGTAGTTATCATATAAAATTTTCTCTTCATAATCCACATACATAAAAGTTTTATGATCTTCCAAGATAGTGGGATTAACATCAACTAAAGTCATGACCTCTGTGAACCCACTTTTGTCAAAAATTTCATAAGATTGAACACTCTCCAAATATGCGGGATTACTTTTACCTAAAGTTAACACTCTTCCAAACCCACTTTCAATATTATTGCAAATAACATATTCATCATGGGGCTTAAATAAATTTTCAAGATCATAAGAAGAATCACCCCAATCATGATCATTACAATAAATAGTGGATATAGCAAAACTAGCATCCCCAAGCTTCGGGTTTTGCATATTATTAGCACAACTGACATTAATAGAATTTATAGTAAAATCGTTGCAATCATGCTTTTCATTCAAGGAGCTATCATGAATCACTTTACAAATTTCTTCATCACAATTTTCAAATTCACGAATCTCAAGCAAAACTTCATAGAGATAATCTACTACACTCAAATCACTAGCAATTGGTTTTTGATAATTGGATAGCTTAAAAAGATTAGCAAGTGGATGAGGATCCATATTAATAATTTTTTAGCAAACGAAGATGCAAGCATAAAGAAGGTGTCGGTGTCAAAACCGGCGGATCTCGGGTACGGGGTCCCGAACTGTGCGTCTAAGGTCGATGGTAACAGGAGACAAGGGACACGATGTTTACCCAGGTTCGGGACCTCTCTATGGAGGTAATACCCTACGTCCTGCTTGATTGATATTGATGAATATGAGTATTACAAGAGTTGATTACCTCGAGATCGTAATGGCTAAACCCTAGAGGTCTAGCTTGTATGGCTATGATAATGAGTCTCCCCTATCCGAACTAAGTCCTCCGGTTTATATAGACACGGAAGGATCTAGGGTTACACAAGGTCGGTTACAAAGAAGGGAATCTACATATCCGGCCGCCAAGCTTGCCTTCCACGCCAAGGAGAGTCCCATCCGGACACGGGTACAGTCTTCGGTCTTCGCATCTTCACTGCCCATCAGTCCGGCCCATGGCTAACAGGCCGGACGCCCGAGGACCCCTTAGTCCAGGATTCCCTCAGTAGCCCCTGAACCTAGCTACAATGACAAGATATCTGGCGCATAGTTTTGTCTTCGGCATTGCAAGGCAGGTTCCTCCTTCCGAACTCCAAAATAGTCTTCGGACGAATTGATCGTGTCCGGACCTGTAACATACACCACACACAATCGTAGAGAGAATACAATAATCCATGAGTCCAATCCGCTGACAACTTTTTACAACATGACATCACATCTGTCCGGTCATAATTTCGAACCATTTTTCGTCTGCCGCTCCACGTTTTGAGACGCGGTTGCCATTGGCACGTCTTGTCAAAGCAGAGATCGTGTCCCCTTATTACATGATTCTCATCAATACGGGCGTGGGTAACCCAACTGTGCCGTTTATACAGCCCTTGGGAGCAGGCGAATTTTGAGGCGAGTGGGGTGGCATTCCATATTCACTGCCCTTATAAGGAGATAAGATTCCCCCTTCTTCCCCCACGCCTTCTTCCTGCCTTTCAACTCTTCAGCTCCAGTGCCCAAGTTCTCATCTATTTCCCACTCGAGAAAACACTCAACCATGTCCGGATCCGGAGGTCAAGGCAAGTGGATGGCTTCCTCCGTCAAGGAGGAGGACATCGCCGAGCTTCGGGCGGCCGGGTACCTGGCAAAGGAAATCGCCCATCGTCTTCCAGCCCAAGGATAAATCATTCCCACGCCGAAGCCCGACGAGAGGGTAGTGTTCCTTCCCCATTTCCTCCGCGGGCTAGGGTTTCCACTCCACCCCTTCGTCTGCGGATAATGTTCTACTACGGGATAGACTTACACGATCTATCCCCGAACTCCTTCCTCAATATCTCGGCGTTCATCGTCGTGTGTGAGGCCTTCCTTCGCATCCAAACCCACTTCAGGCTGTGGCTCAAAACCTTTAACATGAAGCCCAAGGTGGTGGATGGACAGCACGCAGAGTGTGGGGGCACCATGGTGAGCAAGCTCACCAATGTCTCTTGGCCAAAAGGCACATTTGTGGAGTCTATCAAGGAATGGCAGAAACAATGGTTCTACATCACCGAACCCCGCAGCGCCACCTGGACCGCTGCTGCCGCATTCAACTCCAGCACTCCCGTGCGACTCACCTCCTGGGTCGAGAAGAGCCTGAACTGGTGTTCGTCAGACGAGCTGATTGCACTGCAAACACGCATACAAAGCATGATTGATAGGGACATCAAGCTTGTCGACGTAATCCAAGTGATGCTGGTGCGCCGGATCCTCCCTTGCCAGAGCCGAAGCCGCCCTCTATGGGATTTCAACCCGAAAAAGCACCACACCTTGGAAAGGATCTTCGAAACAGCTCACGAAGATGCCTGGAAGTTGCTCTTCAAGGGCAACGAGATACCGCCGGCCACAGATTCGGACCGTGGTCATGACATAAATCATCTCCCCAACGAGGTATATTATTTTCAACACATCCCCTACTTGCTTGTTTCAAGGGTGATATCTAAGCTTTTATTATCATTGCTTTTTCAATACTGGTTGAAGAAGGCGAAGCAGATCCGGTGTCCAGCTCCCCTGCCTGAAGAACAAGTCATCCCGCGTTTAGCGAAGATGCTGGAGCCGGCGCCTTATAAGGCACCAGAAAAGAAGGCCACAGGAAAGGCCAAGGGGGTCCGGGGTGGCCCCCACCGCAAGGGCACTTTGGATGTGACATCCGAAGACAAGACCTATTCCCCTGCCGCTGAAGACGACGAGGATGAGGAGGAGGAGGAAAGCGACTCTCCCCCTGATGGGGGAGCAAGAAGAGGGCGACCTCCGCAACTCTGGAGGCGGAGGCGCCCAAGAAGGGGAAGGGCTCCCTCGTGGATAACTCCGCATGGGACGTCGACAACAGTCCGGAGAGACGCCCCCGCGCTAAGCCCTGTGCCTCATCGTAAGTACTAAGACTTGTATCCACCCATAAAGTTTCTCCTCACTGCATTGAGATGATTGGTTATGTTTATTGTAGTCCGGCCCACAACAGCTCCCCGCGATCCTCGTCAGGAGGCTCGCTGGATTCCAAGGCGATGGCCAGTGATTCACCGCCAGCCGCTCACTCCCCCAAGGCCAAGGATGATGCGGAGGTGCTCTCCCGAAGGACTGTTCCAGGCAGGGGAGAGGCTCAGGAGGCGCCAGAAGGCAAAATCCCCGTCATCGGACACCAAGGGGAATCAATCCCCATGGAGACTGGTGGGGAGGGCCGTACTCAGTTCGACCCTCAGTCGGACTCAATTCCGGAGACCGAGGTTGCTCCGGAATCCGGCACACGACCTCCTTCGGAAGAAGGGGGGATGCCTGTTCCCCCGGTGACCCCTGTCCAACCAGGGGCACCGGATAATCAGCTGGAAGCGCTGGGAGGCGCTTCCATTGTGGATGAGCATCGTGTCCTTATGGGCACGGTAATTGAAAGGGTTCAGTCTACCAAGAGCGGACTAACCGAAGCCTGCAGCAGCCTGTTAACAGGTTTTGAGGTAATCAGCACAAAAAGGAGAAAATCCCAATATAAATAGTAGCCCCTGAGACACTGTCCGGTGTTCAAAAAGAAAAAGCCAGACAGAGGATCAATCTCCTATTGCAGGAAACTAACTAAATTTGTCTGAAATGTATGCGCAGGCGTCGCTGTTGGCCGCGGCCTCGCATACTACCGAAGTCTCTAGACTGAAGCAGAAACTGGCGGAGGCCGAGGAGGAGCTGGGCCAGGTGAAGAGGCAGCTCCAGGAAAAAACAAGGTAAGTAATAACCTATTATGGATTCGAAAAAGGGAAAATGATATGCAATAATCAAAATACCATGATGTGAACAGAGGCGACGACCGAGGTCAAAGAAGTCCAACAGGAGCTCCAGGACACGGTGAGGAAGTGCGAGACCTTGGAGCACAATGCGTCGGCTCAAGAAGCTGAACTTGCCAAGGCTCGGAAGAGTGCTGAGGCGGCCCGGATTGAAGCCCGTGCTGCCCTCCATGAGATCCAGGAGGCTAGGAGGATCACAACGGGTAAGGCATTCAATATGCAAAGCAGGAGTGTGAAGAGGAAATTTCTTTTACTAACCTGGATTCAGAGTTCTCCAGGGGCCTTTGCGGATCGGCCACGCAGTGTGACCGACGCTGCGGAGTTCTTCCGAGCCGAAGAAGGGAGCTCCACGGAGAAGCTGTTCTGGTCGCAATATTGCGTGCCAGAACATCCGGTACCCTTCAGCGATCAGCTGAAACAGCTGGTCGAGCTGCACAGGATGGCCGAACTGGCCATGAAGGATATGATAATCCAGCTGTGGCCAGCCGAAGCTATTCCCAGCAGCTACTTCGGCCTCGTGAAGAAGCTGGTCAATGCCTGTCCTCTGCTGGATGTCGTCAAGTGGTCCGTCTGCATCGAGGGCGTGCGTCTGGCCTTCTCTTATTGCAAGGTTTGGTGGGCGAAGTTGGACGCTGTCGAGCTAGCAACCGGGGGGCCGCCGGAGGGCAAGGAGCACCGCACACCTGAGCGATACTTCAGCGATGTCTTAGAGGGGTCCCGCATTGTTGCAGATGATTTTGCGAAGGACACCATCTTTGAATGAATGTATTCGAGCTCCCTCTGCCTTGTATGATAAAACAAAGTGTTTATGCAATATAATGCTTGTTATGTTTTTAAATTTTTACTTCCTGTGCGGCTGTGTTGTATGAAATCTGAGGGTTAACCAGTCGTTGACTTCTGCCCCCACGTAGTTAGTACAAGGGTGTTCGGGATGGAATCTAAACAATATTGATCCAATTAGATGGTCCTTGAAGGAGTTGTTTAGCACAACGAACCAGGCAACCAGACTATGCGGCTGTAACGCCCTCACTTAGCCATAGGAGTGCAACAATAAAAACATGCGGGCAGCCCCTAGTATCCGAACTAGAGTGCTATAAGCGTCTGATTGGGAAGTACCAATCCTTCGTGTAATGTGGAAGAAATCTCCAACGATTTGCAACCTCCGAACAGTTGACCGGCTCTCGCCACATCATGACAGTCACTTTTCGGCTTTCTCTACCGAGGTGCTCCTTTGGATAAACCAAGGCACAATCGCAGTAGTTCTCCTTTTACTACCTTAGCTGATATAGCGGAACGTAAGGTAGCAAGCACAGGAGCTGGGAAACCCAACTATTGACCAAAGACATGATTCGGATCCAATGCATATAATGCTAACTTCAGGGTGCCGAACTATACTTATAAAAAGTGTTCGGACTTTTGTTACCGTAATGTGGGGTGCTATGAAGCCCCTGGCAAACATCAAGCGTACCAAAGTGTACAGGTGCTACCTGATAGGATTATCCACAAGGGAGCTGAAAAAAGGAAGAAACCAGAAAAGGTACGAAGGTAAAAAGCTGGAGTCCTACAGCTCCAGCCGCAAACTGTTCTCATTGTAATTGAATTAGTACGTCAAGGCGCATTGATACAGGTAGTGCGATAAGCAACGGGCTATTTGACATGCTGAAACCAAGGGAGAGCTGCATGTGGGTCCTGAAAAATAGGTAGAGTTATTGTTAATGGAATCACCTAAAAAGTCCCCCATATGTCTGCGTTTCTTGCCGTCTTGGTGTGTTTATCCTTCCAGAGGACCGATGACCAGACTACCAGGTGGTGCCTGTGGGATTGAGACCTGAAAAGGAGACAAGTAAAAGTGAAAGTATGTGTGTATTCGATGTCGGTTGAGCCGTACTACGGACCACAAGCTAGCTATGCCTCCGTCGATGCCCATGAGATTTTGAGTGCATAGTTATGTACGCGCGGCACGAATGCCACCACTTGATCGGAACTGCAACGGAGGCCGGATTGCTAGTCGAGCTCCTGACGAGCCGAGCTCTCCTGCTGCAGAGTAGTTCAGACTCTCTTAACGGTGTCCGTGGGCTCGGCAACCGAATTAAGGTTCTGCTTGAGAAGGCCGCTCTGTACTTCTGCTGCTAAGGCAGCTATGTGCTCTTCTGTACGGAGGGAGCGTTCCATATTTCCATTGACTGTTATGACACCACGTGGACTGGGCATCTTGAGCTTGAGATAAGCATAGTGTGGGACTACGTTGAATCGAGCGAACGCGGTTCGTCCAAGCAGTGCGTGATAGCCGCTGCGAAAGGGGACGATATCGAAGATTAACTCTTCGCTTCGAAAGTTCTCCGGAGATCCGTAGACAACCTCTAGTGTGATTGAGCCCGTACAGCGGGCCTCTACACCTGGTATGACTCCTTTGAAGGTAGTCTTGGTGGGTTTGATCCGAGATGGGTTAGTGCCCATTTTTCACGTTGTATCCTGATAGAGCAGATTGAGGATGCTACCTCCGTCCATAAGGACGCGAGTCAGGTGGAACCCATCAATTATTGGGTCTAGGACCAGTGCGGCTGAGCCAACGTGACGGATACTGGTCGGATGATCCCGGCGATCAAAAGTGATCAGTCATGATGACCATGGATTAAATTTTAGGGCGAGTGGCTCTATCACGTAGACGTTCCTGAGCGCATGCTTGCACTCCCTCTTGGGGATGTGGGCAGCGTATATCATGTTCACCGTTTTGACCTGAGGGGGAAACTTCTTCTATCCCCCTGTGTTCGGTTGCTGGGGCTCTTCATCATCGTCCTCGCTTTGCGATCCCTTTTCCCTGTTCTGGGCGTTTAATTTGCCGGCCTGTTTAAAAACCCAGCAATCTCTATTTGTATGATTGGGTGGTTTTTCTGGGGTGCCATGAATCTGGCATGGACGATCAAGTATGCAGTCCAAGCTGGATGGGCCTGAATTGTTCTTTTGGAACGGCTTCTTCCACTGTCCGGACTTAGAGCCCCTGAATCCAGCATTGACTGTCATGTCCTCGGTGTTATCACTGTTGTTTCGATGCTTGTATCTGTTGCATTGAGACTTGTCTTTGCTAGTTTTAGCTTCAGGGGTGCCGGCGTCGCTTGCATTGTTTTTGCTACGGGCCAACCAACTGTCCTCGCCCGCACAAAAGCGGGTCATGAGTGCCGTGAGGTCTGCCATGGATTTTGGCTTTTCTTGGCCGAGGTGGTGAGAGAGCCATTCGTCACGGATGCTGTGTTTGAAGGCTGCTAGGGCTTCGGCATCCGGACAATCGACGATTTGATTCTTTTTAGTTAAGAACCTAGTCCAGAATTTCCTGGCGGACTCTCCGGGCTATTGAACTATATGGCTTAAGTCATCAGCGTCCGGAGTTCGAACATATGTGCCTTGGAAGTTATCGAGGAAGGTCTCTTCCAAGTCCTCCCAGCTGCCAATAGAATTTGTAGGCAGACTGTTGAGCCAGTGCCGAGCTGGCCCCTTGAGTTTTAAAGGGAGGTATTTGATGGCGTGGAGGTCATCATCGCGGGCCATATGAATGTGGAGAATGAAGTCCTCGATCCACACCGTGGGGTCCGTGGTTCCATTGTATGATTCTATATTCACGGGTTTGAACCCTTCTGGGAATTCATGATCCAGGACCTGATCGGTGAAGCAATGAGGGTGTGCGGCGCCTCTATACCGGGCCGTATCGCGATGTAGCTTTGATGGAGTCCGTATGCAGTTTTCAGCCCGCGCATGACTAAGTTTGTCACGTCCGAATAGGTGGCCGTCGTCGCATGTCGAGGCACGTCCTCGCGATCCATAGATTAATCTAGTATGTCCTGCTTTATTGTTCAGGTTTTGCCGGAGGTCATATGTATGATCATGGGCTAATTTACCTTTGCCTGTGCGATGAGGCGGTGCTGGCTGGTGTTCGGCGTGAGTTGCCGTTTTGTCTCGACCACGTGTTGGTCGGTCAGCCGCATTGTACGATGGAGGTATGTAGTTCGGCGCCTCCTCGTTGAACCGAGGCAGCAATTTGTGCTTTGGGTAGCTTTTGGTTGGGCGCTTGAGGCCGTACTCTTCAGCTGCTAGGACATCTGTCCATTTATCATTGAGCAGATCTTGGTCAGGTTGAAGCTGCTGCTGCTTCTTTTTCAGGCTCCTTTCCATGGCGATTAGCTGGTGCTTGAAGCGCTCCTGCTCCAGAGGTTCCTCAGGCACGATGAAATCGTCGGTGCCGAGGCTCACCTCATCCTCGGAGAGCGGAAGATACCTTCCATCCTCTGAGTCTTCATGTGTGGCCTGCTTGCCAGGGCTAGCCTGCCCATCTTCCCATTCATCTTGTTCATTAGTTGTTTCAACGGGGTCTTCGTTGTCTTCGGCACCTTCTGGAGTATTATCTTCTCCTGTGCCGGTGTTGTTGTCTTTACTGCGGCGTGACTTAGAGCGACGCCGCTGACGCCGGCGCTTGGATTGTATTTTGGAAGGTTTATCCTCGGCTGGATCTTCCTTGTCATTGCCGCTGTTCTCCTTTGGTTCATCCACCATGTATACATCATACGAGGAAGTGGTCTGATACGTCTCCAACGTATCTATAATTTTTGATTGCTCCATGCTATATTACCTACTGTTTTGGACTATATTGGGCTTTATTTTCCACTTTTATATTATTTTTGGGACTAACCTATTAACCGGAGGCCCAGCCCAGAATTGCTGTTTTTTTGCCTATTTCAGTGTTTCGGAGAAACAGAATATCAAACGGAGTCGAAACAGAATGAAACCTTCGGGAACGCGATTTTCTCATCAGATAAGACCCAGGAGACTTAGACCATCCGCCAAGAAAGCCACTAGGCGGTCATGAGGGTGGAGGGCACGCCCCTGCCTCATGGGCCCCTCGAAGCTCCACCGACGTACTTCTTCCTCCTACATATACCTACGTACCCCCAAACAATCAGAAAAGGAGCAAAAAACCTAATTCCACCGCCGCAACTTTCTGTATCCATGAGATCCCATCTTGGGGCCTGTTCCGGAGCTCCGCCGGAGGGGGCATCGACCACGGAGGGCTTCTACATCATCATCCAAGCCCCTCCGATAAAGTGTGAGTAGTTTACTTCAGACCTATGGGTCCATAGTTAGTAGCTAGATGGCTTCTTCTCTCTTTTTGGATCTCAATACAATGTTCTCCCCCTCTCTCGTGGAGATCTATTCAATGTAATCTTCTTTTTGCGGTGTGTTTGTTGGGACCAATGAATTGTGGGTTTATGATCCAGTCTATCTATGAATAATATTTTAATCTTCTCTGAATTCTTTTATCTATGATTGGTTATCTTTGCAAGTCTCTTCGAATTATCAGTTTGGTTTGGTCTACTAGATTGGTTGTTATTGCCATGGGAGAAGTGCTTAGCTTTGGGTTCGATCTTGCGGTGTCCTTTCCCAGTGACAGAAGGGGAAGTAAGGCACGTATTGTATTGTTGCCATCGAGGATAAGAAGATGGTTTTTTTATCATATTGCATGAAACTATCCCTCAACATCATGTCATCTTGCTTAAGGCGTTACTCTGTTTTTATCTTAATACTCTAGATGCATGCTGGATAGCGGTCGATGAGTGGAGGAATAGTAGTAGATGCAGGCAGGAGTCGGTCTACTTGTCTCGGACGTGATGCCTATATACATGATCATACCTAGATATTCTCATAACTATGCTTAATTCTGTCAATTGCTCAACAGTAATTTGTTCACCCACTATAGAATACTTATGCCCTTGAGAGAAGCCACTAGTGAAACCTATGGCCCCCGGGTCTCTTTCTCATCATATCAATCTCCATCACTTTATTATTGCTTTGCTTTTACTTTGCTTTTACTTTTTACTTTGCATCTCTATACCAAAAATACCAAAAATATTATTTATCATCTCTATCAGATCTCACTTTCGTAAGTGACCGTGAAGGGATTGACAACCCCTAAGCGCGTTGGTTGCGTTGAGCTATTGTTTTTGTGTAGGTACGAGGGACTCGAGCGTAGCCTCCTACTGGATTGATACCTTGGTTCTCAAAAACTGAGGGAAATACTTACGCTACTTTGCTGCATCATCCTCTCCTCTTCGGGGAAATCCAACGCAGTGCTCAAGAGGTAGCAAGAAGAATTTTTGGCGCCGTTGCCGGGGAGTCCGCGCAAAAGTCAACATACCAAGTACCCATCACAATCCCTATATCCCGCATTACATTATTTGCCATTTGCCTCTCGTTTTCCTCTCCCCCCAATTCACCCTTGCCGTTTTATTCGCCCTCTCTCTCTATCGTCCCTCTCTTTTCTCTATTTGCCTCCTTTGTCCATTTGCCTTTTGTTTGCTCGCTTGTTGTCATGGCTAGTCTCATATCTTCTCCGTTGTCTCCTGAGAATGAAGTTCTAAATTTTAAACAAAGGGAGGGAGAAAATCTAAAAGATGCTTGGTATAGAATTTGCAATGCTCAAAATAGATCTACCAGGAAGCAATCTACTTCAGTTCTTCTCCGTAATTTTTATGTAGGTGCTAGTCCTTGGTATAGATATATCCTTGATACCATTACCAGAGGGAATTTCTTGGGTAGCCATACTTTTGATTCTTATAATGCTATGTTAGATTTATTTGGCTCACCACCTCTTTTGGTTAATGGAACTATGTTAACTTTGGAGCATGTTATGCAAAGACATGAAATTATTGAAAATAAAGTTGCTACCATTGAATTAATTGAAAATCTAGATAAAAAGATCCACAATCAAATTACCCAATATGGATCTAAGTTAGGAATGACTTTAAAAAATATTAAGGAAAAGGAACCCATAGTTAATGAGAAAATAAATCTAGATTCCTCTAGAATCGATAAACTTGAGGGTATCATTACGAACTTGGGAACCGCTTTTTCTTCCGTAAAGAATACTCAAAGTCCTCCTACTAAAATTGCCAAGCTTATGTATGTTCCTAAAAATAAGGGTGAGTCATCTAGTAAGGAAACTGCGGATCTTAAATCTATAAGTATTCATCCCGATCTTTTTGCTATCATTAAGGAACCAATTGCTACAAATGTATTTTTCGATCTTGTGCCTAAGAGTTTGATAATCACTAGAAAGAAAGAAATTCCTAAGGGAGATAGATGCCTCATTGAAGAATTGCCTACCAAAGATGGCAATACCTAGATCTATTCTTGCTTGTTATGCCTAGCTAGGGGCGTTAAACGATAGCGCTTGTTGGGAGGCAACCCAATTTTATTTTTGTTCCTTGCTTTTTGCTCCTGTTTAGTAATAAATAAATTATTTAGCCTCTGTTTTGGTTGTGTTTTTTGTGTTTAATTAGTGTTGTGCCAAATAGAACCGTTGGGAAGACCTGGGGAAAGTCTTGTTGAACTTGCTGTAAAATACAAAAACTTTAGGGCTCACAAGAACTGCTGTCATTTTTATTTGGAGATTGATATTGTGACGCCCGGGTAATCAAGCTACAGTAAACCTCTGTTAATGATGCCATGTCACCACAATTACTATTGTCGATCTCGCGTTGATTCGAAACCCAAGTTAAAAATCAAAATCAAGTCAAACAGTAAATATTTTCAAATATTAAAACTAAAATGTTCGGGTTGTGCCAAAAAATGCATAGGTAATTACGGTGGAAATACCACACTTTTATAAAAGGTTTGAATGCTCTAAAATAGTTTAAGCGTTAACTAAAACATTATTTAAATGCCTTTGGTATTTTATAAAATACTAAACCACATTATTTTGGGTTAAAGCCTTTTATGGCTAAGGGTTATTTTGAAACGTTATTTAAGGAGCTGTTGTCATATTTTACTAAGTAAAAATAATGTGGAACTAAAATGAAAACAGAAGGGGAAAATAAGTAAAAAGAAAAAAAAGGAAAACACAAATAAACAAAAACAAAAAGAAATCCCCCACTGGGCCACGACCCAGCTGGCCTCTGCACCCACCAGGCCGGTCCAAACGGCCCAGCCGCCCCCCACCTGCGCCCAACCCCACTCAGTCGCCTTCCACCTCGCTACAGGGGAAGCCGACCGAGGCGCGCCCGTCGGTCGTCCCCGACCACCTCGCCATTCCCGCCGGGGAAAGATAAGGACGCCACCCCCTGCAGCCCCCTCGGCCATCATCGCCTCCCCTCCACTTGCCTCTCCCACTTCTTCCCCACACTCGCCCCTCTTCCCGATCTGAAGGAGACCACCGCCACCGTCGCCATGGCCGGCGTCTTCCTCGCGCCCACCGACCACCCCTTGGCCTAGGACCTTGTTCAGGAGACCGGCTGCGTCCCTCTGCTTCGTCCGCGCCGAAGAACGCGAGCACCGCGCCACCGCATCGACTGAATCGACCTCATCCTCCCCACGGCTGCTACTGTCGATCTTCTTTGGATCCGGCGACGGCTGATGCTCCTAAACTATCGACGGGTCCTCGTGTGCCTACATAGTGAGCTCCTCTGCCGATTCCCCCCTTTTGCCTTTCCGTTCGTCGCCGTTTGTCGTCGTCACCGAGCTCGGATGTCCTCGTCCATGGCCATGCTCAAGTTTCCGCGTACGCGCGCGCCCCCAGCGGCTCGCGCGCCTTAGCCGTCCACCGCCACGGTCCTGCTGCTTGCTAGCCATGCTCCTGCTTCGCGGCTTGGCCGCTGCTCTGCTGCTGCTGACGCCCGCTGCCGTAGCCAGCCGCTGCTGTTGCCTGATGTTGCTGCTCCTTGCTGATGTCGCCGCCACTGCCTGTGTGCGCTGGTGCCCACTGTGGCCCGTACTTGCTGGCAGCGACCCGCGCGCCATGCCCATCGCTGTTCTCGGCCGCCCCTGGTGCACTCACCTTGTGCCTGCATCTGGCTGTGTCCATGGCGCCGTGCGCGTGTGTGTACATGTGTGCCCAACCATCAGTGAGCCACGGCTGGTACTCTGTCTGATGAGGCCGACCTATTTTAGCTAAGGATTAACAGGAGTTTAATTAGGAATTTATTAGTGGTTAGGTTAGCGTCTTGACCCCATGACTAGTGGACCCTATTCACTTAATTAGTCCATTAACAAATTCTAATGACTTGTGTCACTGAAGAGTTCAACAGTCAACTGGACTGCTGACTCAGCCCCTGGACCCCACTGTCAGCCTCTGCTGATTGGGCAGTTGACCCAGTCAACAAGCCCCACCTGTCAGCTTCACTAGCACCTCTTTGGGTACACTTCTGTGTACCCATAGCATTTATTATTTAAATGTATTTTGAATTGAATTGAATCCAGGAAATCTAGAAAATGATTAAATATTTATCAATTAATAGAAAATAAACTATATCTCGGATGAAAAAACTTTGTACATGGAAGTTGCTCAGAACGACGAGAGGAGTACGGATACACAGCCCGTTCATCCGCCACACATCCCTAACCTATCGAACTCGCAACTTTCCTCCTCCGGTTCATCCGTCCGAAAACGCGAAACACCGGGGATATTTTCCCGAATGTTTCCCTCCTTCACCGGTATCACCTGGTACCGCGTCAGGTCACCCCTAGCACAACGTAATGCCGCATCTTGCTTTTTGTTACATTGATTGCTCTATTATTTATTGTGTCCCCCCTCCATTACTTCTTTTCGATAGACCCCGAGACTGCCGGAGACCCCCAGTACGACTACGGTGTTGATGACCCCTCTCTCTTGCCAGAGCAACCAGGCAAGCCCCCCCTTTGATCACCAGATATCGCCTACTCTTTCCTCTACTGCTTGCATTAGAGTAGTGTAGCATGTTACTGCTTTCCGTTAATCCTATTCTGATGCATAGCCTATGCTTGCTACTATTGTTGTTACCTTTACCTGCAATCCTAATGCTTAGTATAGGATGCTAGATTATCATCAGTGGCCATACATTCTTGTCCGTCTGCCATGCTATATTATCGGGCCGTGATCACTCGGGAGGTGATCACAGGTATATACTATATACTTTATACATGATACATGTGGTGACTAAAGTCAGGTCGGCTTGTGGAGCACCCGCGAGTGATTCACGGATTGGGGGCTGAAAGGACCTTTGTCCCAACGGCCCTCTGTGTGGATCTTTGTGGCGAAGCGACAGGGCAGGTTGTGACCACCTAGGAGAGAGGTGGGCCTGGCCCTGGTCGGTGTTCGCGGATACTTAACACGTTTAACGAGATCTTGGTATTTGATCTGAGTCTGGCTACTGGCCTATACGCACTAACCATCTACGCGGGGACAGTTATGGGCACTCGACGTCGTGGTATCAGCCGAAGCCTTCGTGACGTCAGCGACTGAGTGGCGTGCACCGGATTGGACCGTAAGCCTGCTCTTGTATTAAGGGGGCTAGTTCTGCTTCCGGCCGCGTTCGCAACGTGCAGGTGTGCAAAGGGCGATGGGCCCAGACCCCTGCGCCATAGGATTTAGACCGGCGTGCTGACCTCTCTGTTGTGCCTAGGTAGGGCTGCGACGTGTTGATCTTCCGAGGCCGGGCATGACCCAGGAAAGTGTGTCCGGCCAAATGGGATCGAGCGTGTTGGGATATGTGGTGCACCCCTGCAGGGAAGTTAATCTATTCGAATAGCCGTGATCTTCGGTAACAGGACGACTTGGAGTTGTACCTTGACCTTATGACAACTAGAACCGAATACTTAATAAAACATACCCTTCCAAGTGCCAAATACAACCGGTGATCGCTCTCTCACAGGGCGACGAGGGGAGGATCATCGGTTACGGTTATGCTATGCGATGCTACTTGGAGGACTTCAGTCTACTCTCTTCTACATGCTGCAAGATGGAGGTGGCCAGAAGCATAGTCTTCGATAGGATTAGCTATCCCCCTCTTATTCTGGCTTTCTGCAGTTCAGTCCACCGATATGGCCCTTTACACCTTTACCCATGCATATGTAGTGTAGCTCCTTGCTTGCGAGTACTTTGGATGAGTACTCACGGTTGCTTTCTCCTTCTTTTCCCCTATCCCTTCTACCTGGTTGTCGCAACCAGATGTTGGAGCCCAGGATCTAGACGCCACCGTCGATGATGACTCCTACTGCACCGGAGGTGCCTACTACTACGTGCTGCCCGCTGACGACGACCAGGAGTAGTTAGGAGGATCCCAGGCAGGAGGCCTACACCTCTTTCGATCTGTATCCCAGTTTATGCTAGCCTTCTTAAGGCAAACTTGTTTAACTTATGTCTGTACTCCCTTCCGCTGACTCGTCTATGATCGAGCTCTTGTATTCGAGCCCTCGAGGCCCCTGGCTTGTAATGTGATGCTTGTATGACTTATTTTATTTATAGAGTTGTGTTGTGATATCTTCCCATGAGTCCTTGATCTTGATCGTACACATTTGCGTGCATGATTAGTGTACGGTCAAATCAGGGGCGTCACAAGTTGGTATCAGAGCCAACTGCCTGTAGGAATCCCCCTTCCACACTCCTTGGCCGAAGTCGAGTCTAGACATTGCAAAAAGTTTTACTAACATGGCTGTGCGGCCCCTGGGCCCACGTCGCCATCGGGTGTTACTAGGATCTTTTGCTCCTCGACCTTTACTCTGGGACTCTAACCTCTCTTCTATTCGGGTTAAATGAATTTTGCTAAATCTAACATTAGGATCTCGTTATCACTTTCACCCGGAGAGCCCCTTATTACTGATGATCGTCTGCTGCACGTGAAGACCCTGAAGATGCTCTCCGCTGTTAACCCGAGGACTTGTGTTCATCGCGTTTGCAATTCCCCTTCCACCGTCAACCCTTATGGATAACTACTTTCAGTTGTTATTCTTACAATCATCCCCAGTTGGTCTTGTTATTACAGGATACCCCGAAATACTCGTCGTTGTTTCGATAATCCTTTGAGCTTACTGCCTTGATGTTCTTTGTCACCTGAATACCCCTATGGATAATTCTCGCGCTTATCGAGTATCTGCTCATCCCCCAGTTGTTCATGTGTTTCACAATGGTCTTCGAAATACTATTCGATCCTCCAAAAATCCTTAGTAGCTTATTGCTCTGCAATACTTGTCTGCTTGCATTATGGATGCTTTCCATATGTGTGGCAATATTCGTTAGTATCCTTAGACACCGTCATTTTGATCCTATTGATTCAACATGAGTGCGAATGCACGCAATCATCAGTTGATCCTTTTAAATTATCTTTCTGGCTCAGACATCATTTTAAACATGAGCTGGTTCTCGACCAATCAGATTGCCATCGATTGTACCCCTAAGCATACGCAACTTATCCATCCTTAATCAGAGTGTTTGCTTCTGATCCCTTGATTGGAAATCATAAATCTTTTGCATTTGAGCTTTGAATTAGTCAGTTGTTTCTATAGTCTGATCTCCTTGCATTGTCTCTTCCTCTGGTTGAGTACCGATGCTCACATCAGACCCCTGGTGGACCACCAGATCCTTTGTTGGATTTTATCCGACAGCGTCCTTCATATTCTATAAGCTGGTGAGTCTTTCCTCGGATACATAATGCTTTTGGTAAATTGTATCCTCTGTTTTCTCAACCATGCTCTGTTTTTGAGCTGGTGGTATTTACGATTGAAGTTTGTGGTTTATGTTCCTAAGATGCCCTGATGGGTTGAACCTATGCCTTCCTTAATATGTGTGAACTCGGAAGTTTCACGGGTCATACTCATCTGGTATTTCACCAGGTAAAACTATCAACACTAATGCCATTATCGAAATGAGAAGTGAATGTAAGGTTATGCTTTGGAGAAGTGGGAGTCGACCTTGGATTTTGTGTTCATGCCCATGGACCCGAGGTGGAACTTATCATGGGAGCTTGTCGTAGTAATAATAATCCCCTTGTTATAACTTCTTCTCTTATCTATGCTTGGTCTTTTGCGACCGTGGTTTCAACCATATTGTTCTTCTTTGATCCCATTTCTTGGGCAAGTTTAAGTGCTTGCCTTCTGCAAATGATTTCACTTGTCCAACCTCTATCCCTCTCTACCCTTGAGTATACCCTCTGGTACCGCGAGAATATCATGGAACTACATAACTTCTTATGGGTTCTTCATCAACTGTTATTTCTCACCGATTCCAATTTTCCTAGGTTCTGGGTTGTCGTCAACCGAGAACACTAATAAGTGAATCAATTCCGCACTTCAATTCAATAACTCTAAGTAATCTCCGTTGCTTATGAGTTTAATGATCCTTCAAGTCATTCCTAGCCTGATCGACTATATCATAATTGTGCTAAATTTTAACTATGCTACCTGGTCCTTCTTTCCTGAGCACAATTTTCGATGATGAGCTAATCTTACATCGATCTTCCTCCTCATGTAATTTCGCCATAAAAACGGCAAGCTTGATTTCAAGTTGGTGTCCTACCCATGGTTCCAATAACCTTCCGCTTCATCCTTCCTTTGACTTGATGTCATCATCGACCGATTACGTCTTCATGAAATCTCTCAACAATTGTGTCGTGATCATCATCAACATTTTGAGCTCTTCCAGGATATCAATTGAGTTCATGATGAGAAGTACCACTGATAGAGGCAAAGGTGTCCCGATGTTTCGATGAGATGGTGGCTATCGTTTTTTGTGGGAGTCGACCTTGACGATCCGACTACGAACGTGCGAGACGTCACGCCTTAGCAATCGCTAAACCAACTTCCGAGGGGTTATTGACCACGCCGGAGCACGATCAACCTGACCACGAGGGCCTGTTTCCTGCGAGCAAACGAAGAACAAGCAAGAAACTGAGATTGCAATCTGGATATTGCGAATATAAGATGAAAGCTTTATTGATCTAGGTGGGGTTCTGTGACGTCTTGGTCTGGTCGTTGGACACAAACGAAGTACGCGAAGTTGCAGCTATGGCGAACTTTTAATCTAAACAAAACCCAAAGTCTAAACGACGCCCTAAGGGCTGTATATATGGAGGAAGAGAGGGGAATTTCGTGGCCCTTGAGGGTGGGGTCCGAAACCAACCCTAACTCTTGTTTCCCCACACATACGGACTCTAAAAATAGCCTATACTTAAGTATTTCGAAATTACATGGGCCTGGCCCATTAATAAGGTGACGCAGCACCTAGAATAGCCTATGGACGAATATTATGAAGTGGCATCTTGTATATTTCGTCCAAGGCTTCATGCACTCCTTATGGCGGCTTCAAAGTCCTGAAATCATCACTTGTAACTCCGTTCTTGATCCCCTTGCGCATGCCATCAACTCCATGCGTGTTCTTGCTCCAATGTTCATCCTTCTCCAAGCTAGGCCCTTCATTTGTAAGCAAAACAAATGTATCCAATTTAGGCAGCATCATAATCTCATGAACATTAGAATAATTACCAAGAAACGAAAGTACCTGGTAATTTAATTGGTGTGCGCGAGCTCTAGTAATTGGTCCAGTATATGTAACAGTAGGGGCTGTGGGTGTAACAATGGTATTGATGTTCTCAAAAGGTGCACTTTCCAAGGTTACCAAACAAATGTGCATCACGTAGAGCAATAAAAATAGCACGTAAATGTTCCAAATGTTCCTCCAAAGATTTGCTATAAATCAATATGTCATCAAAGTAAACTACCACAAATCGTCCAATGAAAGCACGTAAAACTTCGTTCATTAACCTCATGAAAGTACTAGGTGCATTAGTTAACCCAAAAGGCATGACTAACCACTCATATAATCCAAACTTAGTTTTAAATGCTGTTTTCCATTCATCTCCCAATTTCATACGAATTTGATGGTAACCACTACGCAAATCAACTTTGGAGAATATTGTAGAGCCACTCAATTCATCAAGCATATCATCTAGCCTAGGAATAGGATGACGATAACGAATAGTAATATTATTAATGCCTCTACAATCAACGCACATACGCGACGTACCATCCTTTTTCGGCACTAAAATGATAGGAACAGCACAAGGACTAAGGGATTCGCGTATATAACCTTTGTCAAGCAGTTCTTGTACTTGACGCATAATCTCCTTCGTCTCCTCTGGATTGGTACGGTATGGTGCCCGGTTGGGTAATGATGCACCGGGAATTAAGTCAATTTGATGCTCAATCCCGCGAATAGGTGGTAATCCCGGTGGCACGTCTTGTGGAAAGACGTCGGCGAACTCCTGCAAAATGTTAGTGACAGCAGGAGGCAAAGAGGAAGGCACGTCCTCGAATGAAAATAATGCCTCTTTGCACACAAAAGCATAGCAAACAGATTTGCTAAAATCTAGATCATCAATATCAGATTTGGTGGCAAGTAAACATGCACTTTTCAATTTAATTTCAGAAGCAACACTAGATTGTTTATTATTATTAGGCTGCATTTGTTGCTCAAATTCTTTTGCCACAATCTGATTTTCACTCTTAGTTTTCTCCTGTTTTGCTTTATTAGCTCTATTAATATCATCTTTCAAAATGGAATCAGGAGTCATAGGAAGCAAAGTAATATTTTTATCCTTATGAACAAGAGTATACTGATTGTTTCTACCATGGTGAATAGAATTTTTATCAAATTGCCATGGTCTACCAAGTAATAAGGAACATGCTTGCATCGGTACCACATCACAATCAACATAATCAGCATATGTAGAGATACTAAAATGCACACGAACAGTACGTGTTACCTTAACCTTGCCGCTGTTGTTGAACCATTGGATGTAGTAAGGATGTGGATGTGGTCTTGTGGTGAGAGATAGCTTCTCCACCATCTCGATGCTAGCCAAGTTGTTGCAACTCCCTCCATCTATGATCACGCGAATAGAACATTCCTTCACAACTCCCTTTGTATGGAACAAATTATGCCTCTGATTTTGCTCAGCTTGTGTAACCTGCACACTCAAAACACGTTGAGCAACTAAACATTCATACCTGTCAGCATCTTCAGGAGCCATGTATTGCGTCTCATGATCAGAATCGTCTCCACCGTGTTCGTCACGTGTAATAAGAGCCAAAGCCTCCTCATCATAGTCACTAGCGGACTCATACCCACCATCCTCAGTAACAATCATCACACGCTTAGATGGGCATTCTCTCGCATAATGACCTCCACCCTTGCAACGTCGACAAATAATATCATGTGTTTGCCCTGTTGATGCCATGGAAGAAGAAGAGCTCTTTGCAGGCCCAGAAGGTGTGCTCTTGGCAGATAGTGGTGATTGTGCCTGCTTTATTGTATCACGGTTGGAGGTGGCAGCCGACGGAGGCGCCGGTGAAGCAGAACGTGTGGAAGTAGATGATGCACGTGGTGTCCATGAAGAAGGTCGACCTGCAGAAAAGTTAGTCCGCGCCAATGCCTGTCGATCCTGCACTTCACGTTCAGCTTTACAAGCAAGATGGAATAAACGAGTGATATTAGTATACTCCTTATACTCTAGAATCGTCTGAATCTCTCTATTTAATCCACCCATAAAACGTGCAAGCATAGCTTCATTCTCCTCAACAATACCACATCTAATCATGCCAGTTTGTAATTCCTGATAGTATTCTTCTACAGAATTTTTTCCCTGTCTTAAGCGCTGCAATTTTTGAAGTAATTCACGTTGATAATATGGTGGAACCCAACGAGTACGCATAGCAGTTTTCAAAGCAGCCCAAGTAGCAGGAATGGGATATAATCTACAATGCTCAGACCACCAAACACATGCAAAACTAGTGAATGCACAAACAGCAGCAGGAACACGTCTCTCCTCGGGATATTGTAAACATGTAAATCGTTGTTCAGTTTCTAACTCCCAAGTAAGATATATATCAGGAACATATCTACCCTCAAATGGTGGAATATTCAATTTTAGTTTAGGGAGATGGTCATGATCTCGTACCTGAGGGTGAGCCCTACCATTGCCATTATTTGCATGTGGACGACCTGATGGTTGCTGTGCTGGTGGTGGCACGTACTTCTGATTTTGATCAACCTCATCCTCGTAATCGCTAGCAAAATCATCGTCCTCCGCATCAGCAGCAGGAGCCACAGAAGTAGCAACAGCAGCACCAACAGTTTGGCCAGGTGCAAGAGGGAGACGGCTCGCTCGGCGGAGGGCTGTTTCACGATGTGTAGGTAGTCGTTGTTGTTGTTGTTGTTGTTGTTGTAGAGGTGCGTTAGGTGCAGCCGGTGGTGGTGGTGGAAGACGCGCGAGCAATTCATTAAACCTGTTATCGAGCTTTGTTTCGAACGTCTTCTCCATGTCATCTATCTTCTCCATGGCCTCTTCAAATCTGTTTAGCACATCCTGCACCTGTCCATTCATCATTTGCTGAAATTTATCATGCAACTCCTGATTCGTCATGTTCTCCCAGTCAGTCTCGTCGGCTTGTGATCCTGCCATGGTTAGCAACAATAGAAAACACACAAGAATATGATCCTACAGAATACTAACAAGAGGTGGTGGTGGCGGGTGTCACAAATCCGTCAAGCAAATCTCAAATTCTTACCAGTTCTTACCCAGCAGCAGGCGGTGATCGGCAACCGTTGTAGTCAAAACTCTCAAAAGCTTGGATAGAGCGATTGCCAGGGAGAGTCAAACGCACGACGTAGAGGTATGTGGAGCTGGGAAGGCTTATAGTATGGTAGCAAAAAGGGTCAGCAATAATCAATTCAGAGATGCAAAGTTGAATAAACGCTCAACCACGGTACTGTGCTGGTCCTAGGCTAGACCGTGCTAGAGACGCGAGCCTAGAACACTAACAAAATCACGGCGCTGCACGTAAATAAGGGAAAAGCACACTCTGGAACTTTTTTTTTCGCTTTTTTTTGCGCTCCTCTTTTTTTTTTGCGCTCCTCTTTTTTTTTTGCGCTCCTCTTTTTTTTTTTGCGAAAAATTACTATAATGGCGAGTGTCTCAAAACTCTTCCCTCGTCAAACTGATAGGATGGGCACGAAAATTTTTTTTCCACTTTTTTTTTCGGAAATCAGGGTAGCGACGACGAAAAAGTGCGACAAAAAATCACTATGATGGCACGTGGCTCAAAAGACTCAGAAAAGCCTAAAAATAGGATAGGGAAAAAATATTTTTGCCCGTGAAAATTTTGGCCTAAAAACTACCCGGGGGTCTCCAGACTCTTTTTTTTCTTTTTTTTCCGAGACCTACGCAGGCAAGGAAACACGAATCGGAATTGAGATTGATCTCAAGAACAAACCTAATATGAGAAGAACTCGGATTGGTGGTGGATATATGGTGGTGGTATATGGCAGCGGTGGTGGTATATGGTAGCGATGGTGGTATATGGATAGAGATTGATGGTGGTATATGGATACGGATTGGTAGTGGTATATGGATAAGGATTCAGAGCGGTGGCGGATAAGCAAAAGTGGTAGATGGGCGATGATGATGGTGCGGCGGCGGCGTGACAACTTATGACCAGAACTCGAAACTCTAAAAGACTAGACTCTAAGACCAGCAACTTGACACGACGATGCAACCGCAAATTCAACAAAGCAAAAACCCTAAAAAGATTATGCAAAGGCTCAGATTGGTTCGGATATGATGAACTAACCCTAATTTTTTTTGTGTGGCTTTTTCGTGGACTGTAGGTATGAAGAACAGACTCGATCTAATCTACGAAAAACTGTAAAATTTCACCGAGCAACCTGGAAATCTGATACCACTTGATAGAGGCAAAGGTGTCCCGATGTTTCGATGAGATGGTGGCTATCGTTTTCTGTGGGAGTCGACCTTGACGATCCGACTACGAACGTGCGAGACGTCGCGCCTTAGCAATCGCTAAACCAACTTCCGAGGGGTTATTGACCACGCCGGAGCACGATCAACCTGAACACGAGGGCCTGTTTCCTGCGAGCAAACGAAGAACAAGCAAGAAACTGAGATTGCAATCTGGATATTGCGAATATAAGATGAAAGCTTTATTGATCTAGGTGGGGTTCTGTGACGTCTTGGTCTGGTCGTTGGACACAAACGAAGTACGCGAAGTTGCAGCTATGGCGAACTTTTAATCTAAACAAAACCCAAAGTCTAAACGACGCCCTAAGGGCTGTATATATGGAGGAAGAGAGGGGAATTTCGTGGCCCTTGAGGGTGGGGTCCGAAACCAACCCTAACTCTTGTTTCCCCACACATACGGACTCTAAAAATAGCCTATACTTAAGTATTTCGAAATTACATGGGCCTGGCCCATTAATAAGGTGACGCAGCACCTAGAATAGCCTATGGACGAATATTATGAAGTGGCATCTTGTATATTTCGTCCAAGGCTTCATGCACTCCTTATGGCGGCTTCAAAGTCCTGAAATCATCACTTGTAACTCCGTTCTTGATCCCCTTGCGCATGCCATCAACTCCATGCGTGTTCTTGCTACAATGTTCATCCTTCTCCAAGCTAGGCCCTTCATTTGTAAGCAAAACAAATGTATCCAATTTAGGCAGCATCATAATCTCATGAACATTAGAATCATTACCAAGAAACGAAAGTACCTGGTAATTTAATTGGTGTGCGCGAGCTCTAGTAATTGGTCCAGTATATGTAACAGTAGGGGCTGTGGGTGTAACAATGGTATTGATGTTCTCATCAACCACCCTTGCCCTCGATGATCTATGTTATCATCGACCACCCTATTGACTTCCCTCCAACACAAACTTGATTGAGTTTTGTGTTATACCTTGAGTTCCTTGCTATCCAGCATCTGTTCTTCTTTACCTTGGAGTATTACCCTTTATATGTCAAGAGTGTGGCAAGAAATTCACCACCCTTAAGAATTCTTGACACAAGTGATACTTATTAACATCACCATTCTTTCCTTGGTCCTCGTGTTGTTTCTAACTGGAAAACCGACAAATGGCCTGTGAGGTGTAAATTCTAAACTTCTAGCAACCCTATTGCTTCGGAGTTATTGGTCTATAGTTTCATTCCAAGTTTATTGCTTATTGAATCATCATTCGAACATTGATCGTGCTACCTAGTCCAGATTCCTGGGTGCACCCTTCTATTATTGTTCAGTTGTGTATGTTTCCCTCGAGCATACATCATTATATCATTTGATCCGCCAAATGATTATCTCCTTGTTCACATAATTGTGGAAATCCATCTTTTTGGAATTCTCGATGAATGGCCGCTGAGTCCATCATCCACATCCTCATCTTCTCCTTGGTTAATGATGAACTATTGTTTCGAAACTTGCTTCTATAGTTCATTTCCCAAGAATCTTACAATGTCATCCCGTCAATTGTGTTACACCTTTTGTTCTCAGACATCCTGAGTCTGACATATCCTAACACCAATCAGATCTGAATCTCGGTCAGATATGATGGTTGGGATATATTTCCAAGAGTTATAACAATGGTCTTTATGTGACCGATAAGGTGATGTCATGCCTAGCGCACCGGGCCGGAGGACCCATTGTTATAGTTTTCCTTTTTAGCAAGGTTAATCATTCTTCCATGAGGAAATCGTAAGACTTATTCTATATGTTGTTCTTGATGAATCATTTGTGTATCCAAGTTCGATCTTTGTTTGAAGACCAAGTCAATGCTATCTCGAAGCATGTCTGTGGTACTCCGATTTTCAACAAGAACGTTTGAAGCCCAATGCTAAATGTTTCTTGCTCAGTTATCCAAACACCGCTGTATGGGTAATGTCATGAAATTTCTCTCCCCTTACCTAAAGGGTTTTCTACTTTCTATCATGTCATGGATATCATGCTCTCCTCGTCCTTGGGAAAGATATACCCGTGGAATATGTGTTTAAAAACATTTCCCTTTCCATTGTTCTGTTTAACCTGATGATCACGTTTTCCTTTTTCATTGGTTTGTTTGACCTCTCTTGTGATCTATATAATCTAAGCAGTAGTTTTCTCCTACTTAGGTAAACACCTCGGTGTACAATTCTGTCAGTAAGACCCTGTTACTACTGTTGTTGACATTCCGTTAACCGCCGATGGACGAGAACCTTGCCTATTGGCCCGCCTCGTTCAACGAGCAGGAAAAGGGTTCTCTTCGTCCCTAGCCCTTGGTACCGATGTTGTTGCCGACATAACAGACAGATTATCCTCTGACAGGCCTTGCTTACATGATCGGGCAAGATGTCACCTCCCTTCCTACTTTTAACCCACATGGTGGGCCCATAACCCACCGTTCTACAGGATCGAAACCTGACTCTCCTATACACCCTGTTGCCAAAGTTATTCCCAGAGCTTGACTTCGTATGTAATTTGCGAGCCACCTTCCTAGCGATCAATTCTGGTATCGGACACAATACTTATTCCCGTTGCTCTGAACCCCATTCACACTCTGTTTCAGGCAATCAACGATTGCCTATCCGCTTGAAACTTCTTATTGCACCGTCTTACTTTGCTCTCGATGTGTTTCATTTGTTCAACTCGAGAGATACTCATATGTTCATACTTGGGAAACCCCCAGAAGATTTTCCCTTGTAACATCCTATCGTTGTAGAGCTGCCCCTTACCTATTCGTAAGTACGATGGAGATCCCGAAGAAAGGATGACAAATTGATCATGGTGACTTGAAGCAGTGAAATGAAGACATCAACGAAAGGGATCAACCTTTTCGAAAGGGCAGCCAAGACTGAGAAGACTCGTTAGGTTTTTCGCTACCAACACCTTCGCCCCTTACTCCACCGCTTAAATCTTGGGACGAGATTTCTTGTAGTGGAGGAGAATTGTGACGCCCGGGTAATCAAGCTACAGTAAACCTCTGTTAATGATGCCATGTCACCACGATTACTATTGTCGATCTCGCGTTGATTCGAAACCCAAGTTAAAAATCAAAATCAAGTCAAACAGTAAAGATTTTCAAATATTAAAACTAAAATGTTCGAGTTGTGCCAAATAATGCATAGGTAATTACGGTGGAAATACCACACTTTTATAAAAGGTTTGAATGCTCTAAAATAGTTTAAGCGTTAACTAAAACATTATTTAAATGCCTTTGGTATTTTATAAAATACTAAACCACATTATTTTGGGTTAAAGCCTTTTATGGCTGAGGGTTATTTTGAAACGTTATTTTAGGAGCTGTTGTCATATTTTACTAAGTAAAAATAATGTGGAACTAAAATGAAAACAGAAGGGAAAAATAAGTAAAAAGAAAAAAAAGGAAAACACAAATAAACAAAAACAAAAAGAAATCCCCCACTGGGCCACGGCCCAGCTGGCCTCTGCACCCACCAGGCCGGTCCAAACGGCCCAGCTGCCCCCCACCTGCGCCCAACCCCACTCAGTCGCCTTCCACCTCGCTACAGGGGAAGCCGACCGAGGCGCGCCCGTCGGTCGTCCCCGGCCACCTCGCCATTCCCGCTGGGGGAAGATAAGGACGCCACCCCCTGCAGCCCCCTCGGCCATCATTGCCTCCCCTCCACTTGCCTCTCCCACTTCTTCCCCACACTTGCCCCTCTTCCCGATCTGAAGGAGACCACCGCCACCATCGCCATGGTCGGCGTCTTCCTCGCGCCCACCGACCACCCCTCGGCCTAGGACCTTGTTTAGGAGACCGGCTGCGTCCCTCTGCTTCGTCCGCGCCGAAGAACGCGAGCACCGCGCCACCCATCGACTGAATCGACCTCATCCTCCCCACGGCTGCTGCTGGCGATCTTCTTCGGATCCGGCGACGCCTGATGCTCCTAAACTATCGATGGGTCCTCGTGTGCCTACACAGTGAGCTCCTCTGCCGATTCCCCCTTTTTCCCTTTCCGTTCGTCGCCGTTTGTCGTCGTCACCGAGCTCGGATGTCCTCGTCCATGGCCATGCTCAAGTTTCCGCGTACGCGCGCGCCCCCAGCGGCTCGCGCGCCTTAGCCGTCCACCGCCACGGTCCTGCTGCTTGCTAGCCGTGCTGCTGCTTCGCGGCTTGACCGCTGTTCTGCTGCTGCTAACGCCCGCTGCCGTAGCCGGCCGCTGCTGTTGCCTGATGTTGCTGCTCCTTGCTGATGTCGCCGCCACTGCCTGTGTGTGCTGGTGCCCACTGTGGCCCATACTTGCTGGCAGCGACCCGCGCGCCATGCCCATCGCTGTTCCCGGCCGCCCCTGGTGCGCTCACCTTGTGCCTGCATCTAGCTGTGTCCATGGCGCCGTGCGCGTGTGTGTACATGTGTGCCCAACCATCAGTGAGCCACGGCTGGTACTCTGTCTGATGAGGCCGACCTATTTTAGCTAAGGATTAACAGGAGTTTAATTAGGGATTGATTAGTGGTTAGGTTAGTGTCTTGACCCCATGACTAGTGGACCCTATTCACTTAATTAGTCCATTAACAAATTCTAATGACTTGTGTCACTGAAGAGTTCAACAGTCAACTGGACTGCTGACTCAGCCCCTGGACCCCACTGTCAGCCTCTGCTGACTGGGCAGTTGACCTAGTCAACAAGCCCCACCTATCAGCTTGACTAGCACCTCTTTGGGTACACTTCTGTGTACCCATAGCATTTACTATTTAAATGTATTTCAAATTGAATTGAATCCAGGAAATCTAGAAAATGATTAAATATTTATAAATTAATAGAAAATAAATTGTAACTCGGATGAAAAAACTTTGTACATGGAAGTTGCTCAGAACGACGAGAGGAGTACAGATACACAGCCCATTCATCCTCCACACATCCCTAACCTATCGAACTCGCAACTTTCCTCCTCCGGTTCATCCGTTCAAAAACGCGAAACACCGGGGATATTTTCCCGAATGTTTCCCTCCTTCACCGGTATCACCTCGTACCGCGTCAGGTCACCCCTAGCACAACGTAATGCCGCATCTTGCTTTTTGTTACATTGATTGCTCTGTTATTTATTGTGTCCCCCCTCCATTACTTCTTTCCGATAGACCCCGAGACTGCCGGAGACCCCCAGTACGACTACGGTGTTGATGACCCCTCTCTCTTGCTAGAGCAACCAGGCAAGCCCCCCCTTTGATCACCAGATATCACCTACTCTTTCCTCTACTGCTTGCATTAGAGTAGTGTAGCATGTTACTGCTTTCCGTTAATCCTATTCTGATGCATAGCCTGTCCTTGCTACTACTGTTGTTACCTTTACCTGCAATCCTAATGCTTAGTATAGGATGCTAGATTATCATCAGTGGCCATACATTCTTGTCCGTCTGCCATGCTATATTATCGTGCCGTGATCACTCGGGAGGTGATCACGGGTATATACTATATACTTTATACATGATACATGTGGTGACTAAAGTCGGGTCGGCTTGTGGAGCACCCGCGAGTGATTCACGGATTGGGGGCTGAAAGGACCTTTGTCCCAACGGCCCTCTGTGTGGATCTTTGTGGCGAAGCGACAGGGCAGGTTGTGACCACCTAGGAGAGAGGTGGGCCTGGCCCTGGTCGGTGTTCGCGGATACTTAACACGTTTAACGAGATCTTGGTATTTGATCTGAGTCTGGCTACTGGCCTATACGCACTAACCATCTACGCGGGGACAGTTATGGGCACTCGACGTCGTGGTATCAGCCGAAGCCTTCGTGACGTCAGCGACTGAGTGGCGCGCGCCGAATTGGACCGTAAGCCTGCTCTTGTATTAAGGGGGCTAGTTCTGCTTCCGGCCGCGTTTGCAACGTGCATGTGTGCAAAGGGCGATGGGCCCAGACCCCTGCGCCATAGGATTTAGACCGGCGTGCTGACCTCTCTGTTGTGCCTAGGTAGGGCTGTGACGTGTTGATCTTCCGAGGCCGGGCATGACCCAGGAAAGTGTGTCCGGCCAAATGGGATCGAGCGTGTTGGGATATGTGGTGCACCCCTGTAGGGAAGTTAATCTATTCGAATAGCCGTGATCTTCGGTAACAGGACGACTTGGAGTTATACCTTGACCTTATGACAACTAGAACCGGATACTTAATAAAACATACCCTTCCAAGTGCCAAATACAACCGGTGATCGCTCTCTCACAGGGCGACGAGGGGAGGATCATCGGTTAGGGTTATGCTATGCGATGCTACTTGGAGGACTTCAGTCTACTCTCTTCTACATGCTGCAAGATGGAGGTGGCCAGAAGCGTAGTCTTCGATAGGATTAGCTATCCCCCTCTTATTCTGGCTTTCTGCAGTTCAGTCCACCGATATGGCCCTTTACACCTTTACCCATGCATATGTAGTGTAGCTCCTTGCTTGCGAGTACTTTGGATGAGTACTCACGATTGCTTTCTCCCTCTTTTCCCCTATCCCTTCTACCTGGTTGTCGCAACCAGATGTTGGAGCCCAGGATCCAGACGCCACTGTCGACGATGACTCCTACTGCACCGGAGGTGCCTACTACTACGTGCTGCCCGCTGACGACCAGGAGTAGTTAGGAGGATCCCAGGCAGGAGGCCTGCGCCTCTTTCGATCTGTATCCCAGTTTATGCTAGCCTTCTTAAGGCAAACTTGTTTAACTTATGTCTGTACTCAGATATTGTTGCTTCCGCTGACTCGTCTATGATCGAGCTCTTGTATTCGAGCCCTCGAGGCCCCTGGCTTGTAATGTGATGCTTGTATGACTTATTTTATTTATAGAGTTGTGTTGTGATATCTTCCCGTGAGTCCTTGATCTTGATCGTACACATTTGCGTGCATGATTAGTGTACGGTCAAATCGGGGGCGTCACAGATATTTAGTTAATTCTTTTTGCAGATGATTAATAGATAAATTCCTCACGTCAAAAAATTTATTTTAGAAATTTTGGGGTTCAAGATCTTGCGCTAGCTACAGATTACTAAAACTGTTCTGTTTTTGACAGATTCTATTTTTCGTGTGTTGTTTGCTTATTTTGATGAATCTATGGCTAGTAAAATAGTTTATAAACCATAGAGAAGTTGGAATACAGTAGTTTTAACAGCAATATAAATAAATAATGAATTCATCACAGTACCTTGAAGTGGTCTTTTGTTTTCTTTCGCTAACGGAGCTCACGAGATTTTCTACTTTAAGTTTTGTGTTGTGAAGTTTTGAAGTTTTGGGTAAAGATTTGATGAATTATGGAACAAGGAGTGGCAAGAGCCTAAGCTTGGGGATGCCCATGGCACCCCCAAGATAATCTAAGGACAACTAAAAGCCAAAGCTTGGGGATGCCCCGGAAGGCATCCCCTCTTTCGTCTACTTCTATCGGTAACTTTACTTGGAGCTATATTTTTATTCACCACATGATATGTGTTTTGCTTGGTGCGTCTTTTATGATTTGAGTCTTTGCTTGTTAGTATACCACAATCATCCTTGCTGTACAGACCTTTTGAGAGAGCCATACATAATTTGGAATTTGATAGAATACTCTTTGTGCTTGACTTATATCTTTTAGAGCACGGTGGTGGATTTGTTTTATAGAAACTATTGATCTCTCATGCTTCACTTAGATTATTTTGAGAGTCTTAATAGCATGGTAATTTGCTTAATAATAATATGATTGGTATTCAAGATTTGTAAAACTTTCTTTTGAGTGCGTTGAATACTAAGAAAAAAAATTGATGCTTGATAATTGTTTTGAGATATGAGGATGGTGATATTAGAGTCATGCTAGTTGAGTAGTTGTGAATTTGAGAAATGCTTGTGTTAAAGTTTGTGATTCCCGTAGCATGCACGTATGGTGAACCGTTATGTGATGAAGTCGGAGCATGATTTATTTATTCATTGTCTTTCCTTATGAGTGGCGGTGAGGGACGAGTGATGGTCTTTTCCTACCAATCTATCCCCCTAGGAGCATGCACGTAATACTTTGCTTTGATAACTTCTAGATTTTTGCAATAAGTATATGATTTCTTTATGACTAATGTTGAGTCCATGGATTATACGCACTTTCCTTCCTTCCACCATTGCTAGCCTCTCTAATACCGCGCACTTTTCGCCGGTATCATACACCCACCAAATACCTTCCTCAAAACAGCCACCATACCTACCTATCATGGCATTTCCATAGCCATTCCGAGATATATTGCCATGCAACTTTCCACCGTTCCGTTCATTATGACACGCTCCATCATTGTCATATTGCTAGCATGATCATGTAGTTGATATCGTATTTGTGGCGAAGCCATCGTTCATAATTATTTCATACATGTCACTCTTGATTCATTGCATATCCTGGTACACCGCCGGAGGCATTCATATAGTGTCATATTTTGTTCTACGTATTGAGTTGTAATTGTTGAGTTGTAAGAAAAATAAAAAGTGTGATGATCATCATTCTTAGAGCATTGTCCCAAGTGAGGAAAGGATGATGGAGACTATGATTCCCCCACAAGTCGGGATGAGACTCCGGACGAAAAATAAAAAAAGAGGCCATAAAAAAAGAAAAGGCCAAAACAATGAGAGAAAAAGAGAGAAGGGACAATGTTACTATCCTTTTGCCACACTTGTGCTTCAAAGTAGCACCATGATCTTCATGATAGAGAGTCTCTCATTTTGTGACTTTGATATACTAGTGGGAATTTTTCATTATAGAACTTGGCTTGTATATTCCAATGATGGGCTTCCTCAAAATGCCCTTGGTCTTCGTGAGCAAGCAAGTTGGATGCACACCCACTTAGTTTCTTTTTTTGAGCTTTCATATACTTATAGCTCTAGTGCATCCGTTGCATGGCAATCCCTACTCACTCACATTGATATCTATTGATGGGCATCTCCATAGCTCGTTGATACGCCTAGTTGATGTGAGACTATCTCCCCCTCTTTTTGTCTTCTCCACAACCACCATTCTATTCCACATATAGTGCTATATCCATGGCTCACGCTCATGTATTGTGTGAAGATCGAAAAAAGTTTTGAAAATGTCAAAAGTATGAAACAATTGCTTGGCTTGTCATCGGGGTTGTGCATTATTTAAATACTTTGTGTGGTGAAGATAGAGCACAGCCAGACTATATGATTTTGTAGGGATAGCTTTCTTTGGCCATGTTATTTTGAGAAGACATAATTGCTTTGTTAGTATGCTTGAAGTATTATTATTTTTATGTCAACATGAACTTTTGTCTTGAATCTTTTGAATCTGAATATTCATACCACAATTAAGAAGATTTACATTGAAATTATGCCAAGTAGCACTTCGCATCAAAAATTCTGTTTTTATTATTTACCTACTTGAGGACGAGCAGGAATTAAGCTTGGGGATGCTTGATACGTCTCCAACGTATCTATAATTTTTGATTGCTCCATGCTATATTACCTACTGTTTTGGACTATATTGGGCTTTATTTTCCACTTTTATATTATTTTTGGGACTAACCTATTAGCCGGAGGCCCAGCCCAGAATTGCTATTTTTTTTGCCTATTTCAGTGTTTCGGAGAAACAGAATATCGAACGGAGTCCAAACGGAATGAAACCTTCGGGAACACGATTTTCTCATCAGATAAGACCCAGGAGACTTGGACCCTCTGTCAAGAAAGCCACGAGGCGGTCACGAGGGTGGAGGGCGCCCCCCTAGGGCGCGCCCCCTACCTCGTTGGCCCCTCGAAGCTCCACCGACGTACTTCTTCCTCCTACATATACCTACGTAGCCCCAAACGATCAGAAAAGGATCAAAAAACCTAATTCCACTGCCGCAACTTTCTGTATCCACGATATCCCATCTTGGGGTCTGTTCCAGAGCTCTGCCGGAGGGGGCATCGATCATGGAGGGCTTCTACATCATCATCCAAGCCCCTCCGATGAAGTGTGAGTACTTTACTTCAGACCTACGGGTCCATAGTTAGTAGCTAGATGGCTTCTTCTCTCCTTTTGGATCTCAATACAATGTTCTCCCCCTCTCTCGTGGAGATCTATTTGATGTAATCTTCTTTTTGCGGTGTGTTTGTTGAGACCGATGAATTGTGGGTTTATGATCCAGTCTATCTATGAATAATATTTGAATCTTCTCTGAATTCTTTTATGTATGATTGGTTATCTTTGCAAGTCTCTTCGAATTATAAGTTTGGTTTGGCCTACTAGATTGGTTGTTCTTGCCATGGGAGAAGTGCTTAGCTTTGGGTTCGATCTTGTGGTGTCCTTTCCAAGTGACAGAAGGGGCAGCAAGGCACGTATTGTATTGTTGCCATCGAGGATAACAAGATGGGGTTTTTATCATATTGCATGAAACTATCCCTCTACATCATGTCATCTTGCTTAAGGCGTTACTCTGTTTTTAACTTAATACTCTAGATGCATGCTGGATAGCGGTCGATGAGTGGAGTAATAGTAGTAGATGCAGGCAGGAGCCAGTCTACTTTTCTCGGACGTGATGCCTATATACATGATCATACCTAGATATTCTCATAACTATGCTCAATTCTGTCAATTGCTCAACAGTAATTTGTTCACCCACCGTAGAATACTTATGCCCTTGAGAGAAGCCACTAGTGAAACCTATGGCCCTCGGGTCTCTTTCTCATCATATCAATCTCCATCACTTTATTATTGCTTTGCTTTTACCTTTTGCTTTGCATCTCTATACCAAAAATACCAAAAATATTATTTATCATCTGTATCAGATCTCACTTTCGTAAGTGACCGTGAAGGGATTGACAACCCCTAAGCGCTTTGGTTGCATTGAGCTATTGTTTTTGTGTAGGTATGAGGGACTCGAGCATAGCCTCCTACTGGATTGGTACCTTGGTTCTCAAAAACTGAGGGAAATACTTATGCTACTTTGCTGCATCATCCTCTCCTCTTCGGGGAAATCCAGCGCAATGCTTAAGAGGTAGCATGGCCGTCCAGCGTCCGGTGAACGGCGGGTTCTGGGCCTCCTCTTCTCCGTCATTGTCATCCATACCGTCGATGTCCTCGGAGTCGTAATCAAGTGTGTCGGTCTAATCCTTGACCGTGGCGATGAAGTGGGTGGCGGGTGGGAAGCAAAATTCTCCACTGTCAGCCCCTAGTTCGAACCGAATATAGTTCGGTTGTGAGTCCTCTGCCAAGGACAGGTTCTTTAACGAGTTTAGCACGTCACCCAAAGGCGAGTGCTGGAAGATGTCTGCAGCATTGAACTCGAAGATTGATAAACGATCAAGTTCGGCGTCCGCGGGCTCACGTGGTTCGGAACTTACGGCCGGAGACGAGTCCAGAGTTCCGGTGACAAAGATGTCGTGAGAGGTTAAGTCTATGTGCGGCTCCAACGCCGTGGAATATGTGGCCTCCGTGGTGGGGTTGATCCTCCCGTCCTCATATGGCGCAGTCTACTCCGGCTCTAAGGCCAGAGCAGTTATAGGAGCGATCTCCTGGATGCGGCCTGATGAAAGATTTAGGTCATGACCATCGAGGTGACCGGGGGCTGCAGCCATGGTCTCGAATCCGACGAAGACCAAGTCTCCACGGACGTCCACAACGTAGTTCAAGCTCTCAAATCTGACCTGATGGCCAGGGGCGTAGCTTTCGATCTGCTCCAGATGGCCAAGCGAATTGGCCCGCAATGGGAAGCCGCTGAACACGAAGATTTGTTTGGGGAGGAAAGTTTCGCCTTGGACAGCGTCATTATTGACGATTGAATGGGTCATCAAACCTTTTGGCGACATCACAGTGGAACTCTCAATGAAAGCACCAATGTCGGTGTCAAAACCGGCGGATCGCGGGTAGGGGGTCCCAAACCGTGTGTCTAAGGTCGATGGTAACAGGAGACAAGGGACACGATGTTTACCCAGGTTCGGGCCCTCTCTATGGAGGTAATACCCTACGTCCTGCTTGATTGATATTGATGAATATGAGTATTGCAAGAGTTGATCTACCTCGAGATCGTAATGGCTAAACCCTAGAGGTCTAGCTTGTATGGCTATGATAATGAGTCTCCCCTATCCGAACTAAGTCCTCTGGTTTATATAGACACCGGAAGGATCTAGGGTTACACAAGGTCGGTTACAAAGAAGGGAATCTACATATCCGGCCACCAAGCTTGCCTTCCACGCCAAGGAGAGTCCCATCCGAACACGGGTACAATCTTCGGTCTTCGCATCTTCACAACCCATCAGTCCGGCCCATGGCTAACAGGCCGGACGCCCGAGGACCCCTTAGTCTAGGACTCCCTCAAAAGGCACATGGCAACACAAGCAAACATCAGATCTGACGAGAAAAAGGCAAACAAAAAAGAGGGCGAATAAAACGATAATTTTTGTGAAGTGGGGGAGAGGAAAATGAGAGGCAAATGGCAAATAATGTAAATTGTGAGGAGATGAGATTTGTGATTAGGAACCTGGTATATGTTGAAGATCCTCCCCGTCAACGGCGCCAGAAATTCCTTTTGATGGCAGCTTGAAGCTACATCGGTATTTCCACAAAGAGGAAGGGATGATGCAGCACAACAGCGGTATGTATTTCCCTCAGATATGAAACCAAGGTTGTTGAACCAGTAGGAGAACCAAGCAACACAAGGTAAACAACCCCTGCACACAAATAACAAATACTCGCAACCCGACGTGTAAAAGGGGTTGTCAATCCCTTTCGGGTAGCGGCGCCCCAAGATAGGCAAACAGACGTGAATAAAATTGTAGTGGATTGATAGATCGAACGCCCAATAAAATAAATAGGAATAAAACACACCAAGGTATTTTTGGTTTAATAGATCTGAAAATAAAAGCAAAGGAAAAGTACATCGCAAAGGCAAATAATATGTGAAAGAGACCCGGGGCTCGTAGGTTTCACTAGTGGCTTCTCTCGAGAAAAATAGCAAATGGTGGGTAAAGAAATTACTGTTGGGCAATTGATAGAACTTCAAATAATCATGACGATATCCAGGTAATGATCATTTCATAGGCATCACGTCCAAGATTAGTAGACCGACGCCTGCCTGCATCTACTACTATTACTCCACACATCGACCGCTATCCATCATGCATCTAGTGTATTAAGTTCATGGAGAAATGGAGTAATGCAATAAGAACGGTGACATGATGTAGACAAGATCTATCTATGTAGAGATAGACCCCATCGTTTTATCCTTAGTAGCAACGATATATACGTGTCGGTTCCCCTTCTGTCACTGGGATCAAGCACCGTAAGATTGAACCCACTACAAAGCACCTCTTCCCATTGCAAGATAAATAGATCAAGTTGGCCAAAAAAACCCAAATATCGGAGAAGAAATATGAGGCTATAAGCAATCATGCATATAAGATATCAAAGAAACTCAAATAACTTTCATGGATATAAAAAGATATATCTGATCATAAACTCAAAGTTCATCCGATCCCAACAAACACACCGCAAAAAGATTACATCATATGGATCTCCAAGAGACCATTGTATTGAGAATCAAACGAGAGAGAGGAAGCCATCTAGCTACTAACTACGGACCCGAAGGTCTACAAAGAACTACTCACGCATCATCGAAGTGGCACCAATGGAAGTGGTGAACCCCTCCGTGATGGTGTCTAGATTGGATCTGGTGGTTCTGTACTCTACGGCGGTTGGAATTGATTTTCGTCAACTCCCCTAGGGTTTCTAGAATATTGGGGTATTTATAGAGCAAAGAGGCGGTTCGGGGGCACCCGAGGTGGGCACAACCTGCGAGGGTGCACCTGGGCCTCCTGGCGCGCCCTGGTGGGTTGTGCTCCCCTCGGAGCACCCCCAGGCGTTGCCTTGGCCCATTGGGTGTCTTCTGGTCCAAAAAAAATCTCTGTAAAGTTTCGTTGCGTTCGAACTCCGTTTGGTATTGATTTCCCGTGATGTAAAAACATGCAAAAAACAACAACTAGCACTTGGCACTATGTCAATAGGTTAGTACCCAAAAATGTTATAAATTGACTATAAAATGATTATAAAACATCCAAGATTGATAATATAACAGAATGGAACAATAAAAAATTATAGATACGTTGGAGACGTATCAGTGATCATAATGGTGATCTTTAGGTATCTCGGAAAGTATTTGTTGGGTTGCAAGGATCGAGACCAGGATTTGTAACCCTTGTAACGGAGAGATATCTCTAGGCCCTCTTGGTAATACGACATCCTAAGTAACTTGCAAGCATGTGACTAATGTGTTTAGTCACAGAGATATTGTATTACGGAATGAGCAAAGAGAATTATCGGTAACGAGATTGAATTGGGTATGGCAATACCGATGACCAAATCTCGGGCAAGTAAAATATCACGACAAAGGGAATTGTATAAGTGATTATCTGAATCCTTGTGTGGTTCAAATTGATAAAGATCTTCATTGAATATGTGGGAGTCAGTATGCGTATCCAGGTCCCGCTATTGATTGTTGTTCGGAGAGGTGTCTCGGTCATGTTTGCATGTTCTCGAACCCATAGGGTCACACACTTAACATTTGGTAATGCTAGGGTAGTACTGGGATATTCATAATGGTGAGTCCGTGATACATCTCCAGCGTATCTATATCTTTTTATTCCATGCTATTAAAGTATCAATCTTGGATATTTGATTTCTACTACTGTCGGTGTGAAAACCGATAGATCTCGGGTAGGGGGTCCCTGATACGTCTCCAACGTATCTATAATTTTTGATTGTTCCATGTTGTTATATTATCAATCTTGGATGTTTTATAGTCATTTTATATCATTTTTGGTACTAACTTATTGACATAGTGCCAAGTGCCAGTTCCTGTTTTTTCTGTGTTTTTTACATCATAGAAAATCAATATCAGACGGATTCCAAATGCCACGAAACTTTACAGAGATTTTTTATGGACCAGAAGGAACATGTTGGGCCCTGGTTGCACCTCGGGGAGTCCTGAGGAGGGGACAACCCACCAGGGCACACCCTGGTGGGTTGTGCCCACCTCGGGTGCCCCCCGGACCGCCTCTTTGCTCTATAAATACCCAAATATTCCCAAAACCCTAGGGGAGTCGATGAAATATTCATCCAGCCGCCGCAGAGTCCAGAACCACCAGATCCAATCTAGACACCATCTCGGATGGGGTTCACCACCTCCATTGGTGCTTCTCCGATGATGCGTGAGTAGTTCTTTGTAGACCTTTGGGTCCGTAGTTAGTAGCTAGATGGCTTCATCTCTCTCTCTTGATTCTCAATACAATGGTCTCTTGGAGATCCATATGATGTAACCCTTTTTGCGGTGTGTTTGTTGGGATCTGATGAACTTTGAGTTTATGATCAGTCATATCTTTTTATATCCATGAAAGTTATTTGAGTTTCTTTGATCTCTTATATGCATGATCTCTTATAGACTCGTATTTCTTCTCTGATATTTGGGTTTTGTTTGGCCAACTTGATCTATTTATCTTGCAATGGGAAGAGGTGCCCGGTAGTGGGTTCGATCTTACGGTGCTTGATCCGAGTGACAGAAAAGGGAACTGACATGTATGTATCGTTTCTACTAAGGATAAAAAGATGGGCTCTATATCTACGCAATAGATAAATGGATCTTGTCTACATCATGACATCGTTCTTATTGCATTACTCCGTTTTCCATGAACTTAATACACTAGATGCATGCTGGATAGCGGTCGATGTGTGGAGTAATAGTAGTAGATGCAGACAGGAGTCGGTCTACTAATGTTGGACGTGATGCCTATGTAATGTCCATTGCCTGGATATCGTCATAATTATTTGAGGTTCTATCAATTGCCCAACAGTAATTTGTTTACCCACCGTTTTCTATCTTTCTCGAGAGAAGCCACTAGTGAAACCTACGGCCCCCGGGTCTTCTTCCTCATATATTTTCTTGCGATCTACTTTTCCTTTGCATTTTTATTCAGATCTATTAATCCAAAAATACAAAAATACTTTGTTGCACTTTATTTTATTTGCGACCTATTATTTCAATCTACTATTTCTGGCATCGTCACCCGAAAGGGATTGACAACCCCTTTAACACGTCGGGTTGCGAGGTGTTGTTATTTTTGTGCGGGTGCTGTTTACGTTGTGTTGCTTGGTTCTCCTACTGGTTCGATAACCTTGGTTTCTTCATTGAGGGAAATACCTACCGTCGTTGTGCTGCATCATCCCTTCCTCTTTGGGGAAATACCGATGTAGTCCTAGCAGACATGAGCTTTTCTGGCGCTATAGTCAGAGAGCAACCAGTCCCGAACTATGGGCCTTGGATCGATGGGGAACAGTAGACGTGGGACACGATGTTACCCAGGTTCGGGCCCTCTCAAAGAGGTAAAACCCTACGTCCTGCTTGGTTATATTGCTTGTGTATAAGGGGGTTACAGAGTAGATCTACCACGAGATCAGAGGAACTAAACCCTAACTAGTAGGATGGTAATTGTTCTTCCATCCTATATGGACTAAGCCCCTAGATTATATAGACACCAGGGGTGCTACGGTTTACAGATAGTCGATTATAAAGGAAACATCAGATCTTCCATCATGCCTTGGGGTGGACTCCAAGGCACGAAAGGCCTTCGGCCTAGATACAACGCGGCCCACCAATCTGGCCCTATGAGAGACAGGCCGGCCTCTCGAGGACCCCCTAATCCAGGACTCCCTCAGTAGCCCCCGAACTAGCCTTCAACGTTGGTGTTTGTGGTAGGCATCCGCATAACCTGCAGTCTCTGGCTTGCAAGGCGAGTTCTCCATCCTGTCCTGTATGAGCTCGGAAGTGAGCGGTGTCTGGAACGCAGAGTATTGGCTTTACTTAGCCCCGAAGGTCAAAATGCCCTTAATGTGAACAATGCCCTCATCTGACAACTTTCGGTGAAGGGTCACGTCCAGTCATAATGCCAAACGGCTGGAAATTCTCGATGCGTGGCTCGAGGCCGCCCTTCCATTGGCATACCTCGTCAAGGCAGAGATCATGCCCCCTTTTTTAGGAGATATGATCAATGATTTCGATCATTCCACCCGTGCATAACGTAGCGAGTATATCAGGAAGCGGAGAGGCCTGCGATGCTGAAGAAGGGACCCTTGGCATCTTAGCGGCCTATAAAAAAGGGAGGACGGCTGCCGCTATCGGCCTACGCCTTCTTCCTCCTCTCGCCGCCGCTCTCCCAACTCTAGAGCTCCAGTGCCCAGTCTAGTTCTTCCACAAAGAATCCATCCAACCTTCCCTTGTCTTTACCAACAACGACATTGAAGATATGAAGCGCACCGGCTATCTATCCATCCATGTCACGCACTGGGGCCCTAGAAGAGGGCCAGGTCGTCCCCACGACCAAGCCAGACGAGAGGGTGGTGTTCATCCCCCACTTCATCCGGGGCTCGGCTTCCCGCTACACCCCTTTGTTCAGGGATTGATGTTCTTCTATGGGCTAGATTTCCATGATCTAGTCCCAAACTCCTTCCTCCATATTTTAGCCTTCATCGTCATCTACGAGGCCCTTTTGCGAGTCCAACCGCACTTCGGCCTATGGCTGAAGGTCTTCAATGTCAAGTCGAAGATAGTCGGCGATGCCCAGGCGGACTTCCGCAAAGGGATGATAAGCAAGCTCACTCGCGTTCAGTGGCCAGAGGGCACATTCATCGACACCGTCAAGGTTTGGCAGAAGGAGTGGTTCTATATCACAGAACCATGGGATGCAGCCTGGGCGGCGGCTCCTGAATTCAGATCCGGACCCCCAGCAAGATTGACCTCGAGGACCAAAAAAGGTCTCAATTAGGGATCCTCCGACGAGGTGAAGACGCTACAATGGCGCCTCTCCAATGTGATGGAGACTGGTGCCAAACTGACCAACGTGGTCCAAATAATGCTCGGTTGTCGCCTACTCCCCTGTCAACAAAGGGCCACTCCAATGTGGTCCTTCAAGCTCGAGGACCCAACCACTGTGCGGTACTTCTTTGGCACCACCCATGATAAGGTGTGGAAGTTGTTGTTCAAGCCTCAAGAGGAGTGGTCAGCGGAGGAAGAAGACATCGTCCTTGACGCCGCAAATCCTCCGAAGAAGGTAATTGAGCTCTTACCCGCTTTATGTTCGGGCATTCGTACTGTGCGAGCCTTAGTCTAAGTTTCTCTTTTACTGTCTTTATAGGGCTGGCTCAAGAAGGCCAAGAAGATCAACAGTTCAGCCCCATCGCCCGAGGAGCGTCAGACGACTCAGTTGGAGGAGCTACTGGTCGTGGCACCTTACAAGGCACCGAAGAAGAAAGGGAAGAAGAAGAAAGATCTGCCAGAGGCCAGAGAAGGCCACCGTTCTAGAGGTCGTCTGGACACCAAGACTGGAGACTCTGTGGCCCCGTCCGCCCATGGTGAGGAAGAGGACGAAGACGAGGAGGAAAGCACCTCCTCCTACTCCAAGAAGAGGACTGCGTCCAAGGACATCGAGGAGGAGCAACGTCCTCCAGCCCTGAAGAAGCAGTGCAGACCTAAACTGGTCCTGCCTGATAGCTCGAACTTTGATGAGGAGTCCGAGGCGTACGAAGAGATCCTGAAGAGGGACTCCAGGGTCAAGCCCCTAAATTCAAGGTATGAATCTTCGCATTTTCGTTTTTTGCTTTAACTCATCAATCTTTTGCTAATAGCCACTAGGCATGTGACATTATAGCCCGCCACGTGACCACCCCACCGAGCCGAGATTGGAGGGGACTTCTCCACCCGCCGAACTAGCGGACAGCAGTTCTACGTCGCGCTACGCACCTCCCCGGTCCTTGAAGAGCCCTGGAAGGTGCTTTCACGAAGGACCCCACCCTGCCCAAGCACGGGGGAGGGCGATCAGACCATGCCTGAGGCAAATGCCCCGACCATTGGAGACTAGGAGGATGCGTCCCTCCTGGTGAACAAGAAGGGGGAGTTCGGACCGTCCGAGCCCTACCAACCAGCTATACCAGACCGCCCAAGGCCCTCGGAAGTGCCAATCCCGGCTTCCACCGAAGGGGGAGCCGGGGCCCCGCCGTCTGCATCGGACGCGATCAATCGATCAGCGACAGGCTGGCCGGACGCGATGGAGGAGTGATAACCCACAAGTATAGGGGATCAATTGTAGCTCTTTTCGACAAGAATGTCGAACCCAACGAGGAGCAGAAGGAAATGACAAGTAGTTCCCGGTAAGGTATTGTGTGCAAGTGCTGAAATTGTAAGTAGCAGAGTAGTTTGATAGAAAGATAATTTGTAATGAGCAAATAACGATAATAATAACAAAAGTGCAGCAAGGTAGCCCAATGCTTTTGAGGCAAAGGACAGGCCAAAACGGTCTCTTATGATAAGCAAAGCGTTCTTGAGGGTACACGGGAATTTCATCTAGTCACTTTCATCATGTTGGTTTGATTTGTGTTCGCTACTTTGATAATTTGATATGTGGTTGGACCGGTGCTTAGGTGTTGTTCTTACTTGAACAAACCTCCTACTTATGATTAACCCTCCCGCCAGCATCCGCAACTACGAGAAAAGTATTAAGAATAAATTCTAACCATAGCATTAAACTTTTGGATCCAATCGGTCCTTTACGAAATAGCGCATAAACTGGGGTTTAAGCTTCTGTCACTCTCGCAACCCACCATCTAATTGCTACTCCACAATGCATTCCCTTAGGCCCAAATATGGTTAAGTTTCATGTAGTCGACATTCACATGACACCACTAAGGGAATAACAACATACATACTATCAAAATATCAAACACATATCAAGTTCACATGATTACTTTCAACACGATTTCTCCCGTGACCTCAAGAACAAAAGTAACTACTCACAAATGATAATCATGCTCAAGATCAGAGGAGTATTAAATAGCATAATGGATCTGAACATATAATCTTCCACCAAATAAACCATATAGTAATCAACTACAAGATGTAATCAACACTACTAGTCACCCACAAGCACCAATCTATAGTTCTGGTAACAAGATTGAACACAAGAGATGAACTAGGGTTTGACATGAGATGGTGCTGTTGAAGATGTTGATGGATATTGCCCTCCCCAAGATGGGAGAGTTGTTGGTGATGATGACGACGATGATTTCCCCCTCCGGGAGGGAAGTTCCCCCGGCGGAATCGCTCCACCGGGGGCAAAAGTGCTCCTGCCCAAGTTCCGCCTCGAGGCGGTGGCGCTTCATCCCGAAAGTCCTCCTCTTATTTTTTCTAGGTCTAAATGACTTATATACCAGAAGATGGGCACCGAAGGTGGGCCGAGGAGGCCACAACCCACCAGGGCACGCCTGGGGGGCCTGGCGCGCCCAAGTGGGTTGTGCCCACCTGGTGGCCCCCATCTAGTGTTTATTGGCTCTAGCATTTCTTAAATAATTCATAAAAAATCTCCGTGAAGTTTCAGCTCATTTGGAGTTGTGCAGAATAGGTGGCCTGATGTAGCTTTTCCAGGTCCAGATTTCTAGCTGCCGGAATTCTCCCTCTTGGTGTGTTCCTTGCAAATTATGAGAGAAAAGGCATTAGAATTACTCCAAAAAGCATTATTATGGATAAAACATTATAAATAACAGTAAGAAAACACGATGCAAAATGGACGTATCAACTCCCCAAGCTTAGACCTCGCTTGTCCTCAAGCGAAAGCTGAAATCGGAAAACACGTCCACATGCTTTGAGAGAGAGGTGTCGATAAAAAAAGATACGGACATAGAAGCATCATGTTGATTATTATAACAAAAACAACATTAAACATAGGACTTTTATCATAGAACTTTTATCATATAATTCTCATGAATAAGTAATAGTTCATCACATAATCAAAGTATATAGCAAAAACTCTATTAGAATCCGACAAACTATGTTCTCAGTCAACATTGCAACTACAATTCATCATCTTTTCAGGAAGGGTCACGTGTCGGAGCCTTTAGGAAAGTCCACATACTCAACCATCATATAGTCTTCTATGATTGCTAATACTCACCTTGTACCCATGAGCAAAGCGTTTCAAATGGACACATAGGAAGATAGGGGCTTATAGTTTCGCCTCCCAACATACTCACCTCAAGGGTGATGTCAACAATAATAACTCATGCCATCTATATTCAATTGGACATATGTGCCTAGATCTTTCCTCACCACATGGTGCTTGCCAAAAGAAAAAAAATAAAAGGAATAGAGAGAAAACTTTTACTCTTTGCATAAAAGTAAAAGATAGGCCCTTCGCAGAGGGAAGCAGAGGTTACCATGCGCTTATTTGTTTGTATGCTCAATCCCTTAGTGCAAGAGAACGTCACGTTGTATTGCCCCTTAAGATGACAACCTTTATTATGCAGTCTGTCACTTTTATTCTTTGTCATCCAAGTTCATACAATGCTCAGTTTTCTCTTACACTAAATGATCTCACACTTTTAGAAGCAATTTTTATTGCCTTTCTGCACCGATGACAACTTACTTGAGGGATCTTGCTCAATCCCTAGGTAGGTATGGTGGACACTTGAAAAAGATTTGGGTTTAAGTGTTTTTGGATGCACAAGTAGTATCTCTACTTAGTGCGGAATTTTTGGCTAGCAAAGATAGGGGCAAGCACCACATGTTAAAGGATCTATGACAATATGACTTGTATGTGAATATAAACAAACATAAACCATGAAGTTGTCTTCCTTGTCCAATGTCAACAATTTTGGCATATAATATTTTGATGAGGGCTCACAATCACAAAATATTTCTAGGATAGTATATCTATATGTGAATCTTCTCTTCCCTTATTAATTCTTTCATGAGTTGCATCATTAACTAATGTTATGTTTGTCAATCTCTAATAAAATTTTCTACTTATACTTTTCCTTATGTGGTGCCATCACCTACCATAGGGCGATTAATATATAATTTTATTGATTTATTTCCTTTCTTCATTTATTTCCTTTCTCTTTTTCTTTATTTATTTCTTTTCTTTATTTGCAACATGAAAGTAAAGAAAGTAAAAACTCAAACTAACTCTATTATATAACTTGCACACGATTACAAGGATAGATCACTAAGCAAACTCCCAAATAAGAAAGGATCGAACTAAACTTTATTTCATCTAAAAGGAAATGATCGAACTAGGATAAGTAAAAGCAAAAAAGATAGTGGGTTACAATAACGGGCACCTCCCCCAAGCTTGGCGAAAGCCAAGGGGAGTGCCCATACCCGATACTCAATTCTCCTTTGGTGGTGAAGAAGATGATGGTGGTGATGAAGGAGAGATCTTGTCCTCGGATTTCCGTGGCAATGGTGATGGTGAGGAAGTGTATGGTTTCCCTTTTGCTTCCTCCAGCTTCTGACGGAGAATAAAATTTCCATCATCAACTCACAATTATCTATCTCGAGTTTTATTATCCTCTTGCATAACACCTCCATGCTCTCATCCTTGAATCGGGAAGGAACCAATTCATCTTCTTCTTCTTTGGAGGTCCATCTATAGTGCTCCTCATCCCCATAGGACTTGGGGTTTACGATGAGATCAACAACATAGCTCTCACCATCGGAGTTTTGGGAGGACATATTGTCAGATCTAAACAAAAAACAACAAGAAAAGAGAGCAGAGGATTTCTTCGCGATACGGTGATTAAAAGGTTCGGGAAGTATATATAGATTTTTTATCTTGGAGGACAAGTATATGGTAGAAAAACGGAGTACGGAAGGTGCCCCAGGTGAGCACAACCCACCTGGTCACGCCAGGCAAGCCTGGCGCGCCCTGGTGTCTTGTGCCCACCAGGGGACGCTTCCTGGAAGTTTCTTTATTTCCGAAATTTTAAAATATTCCAAAACTGATAAAACATATTTTTACAGATTTTTCAGAGTCCGCTTACTTACCGTATCACGTACCTCTTTATTTTCACGATTCTGGAGTGTTTCGAAAGGACTCTTTTATGTGTTCTTCCGGTGTCAAAGTTAGGATAATATTACTTTCAACATTGATAGGCGTACCTGAGATATAATGCTTTATTCATTACCCATTGACAACCTTCGGGTTAGTACCTTCAGAGTTATTTATTTTGATGGCTCCAGACCGGTAAACCTCCTCGATGATGTATGGGCCTTCCCATTTCGAGAGGAGCTTTCCTACAAAAAGTCTAAAACAGTAGTTGTACAAAAGAACATATTCTCCAACTTTGAACTCACGCTTTTGGATTCTTTTTTCATGCCATCTTTTAACATTTTCTTTGAATAACTTTGCATTTTCATAAGCTTGGGTTCTCCATTCATCTAAGGAGCTTATATCAAATAACCTCTTTCACCAGCAAGCTTGAAATCATAGTTGAGTTCTTTAACTGCCCAATATGCTTTATGTTCTAACTCAAGAGGCAAATGACAAGCTTTTCCATAAACCATTTTATAAGGAGACATACCCATAGGATTTTTATATGCTGTTCTATAAGCCCAAAGTGCATCATCTAATTTCTTAGACCAATTCTTCCTGGACCTATTAATAGTCTTTTGCAAAATTAATTTTATTTCTCTATTGCTAAGTTCAACTTTACCACTAGACTGAGGATGATAGGGTGATGCAATTCTATGGTTAACATCATACTTAGCAAGCATCTTACAGAAAGCACCATGAATAAAGTGTGAACCACCATCAGTCATTAAATATCTAGGGACTCCGAACCTTGCGAAAATAACTTCCTTAAGCATTTTAATAGAGGTGTTGTGATAAGCACTACTGGTTGGAATGGCTTCTACCCATTTAGTAACATAATCAACAGCAACCAAAATATGTGTATACCCGTTAGAGGAAGGAAAAGGTCCCATGTAATCAAATCGCCAAACATCAAATGGTTCAATAGCAAGTGAATAATTCGTAGGCATTTCTTGACGCTTACCGATATTACCTATTCTTTGACATTCTTCACAAGAAGAGACAAACTTACGGGCATCCTTGAAGAGAGTAGGCCAATAAAATCCAGATTGCTATACCTTGTGAGCAGTTCTATCTCTAGCATGATGCCCTCCATAAGCCTCGGAGTGACATTTCCGTAGGATTTGTCCCTGTTCATGCTCAGGTACACAACGTCTTATAATACCATCTACTCCTTTATAAAGGTGTGGGTCATCCCAAAAGTGATGTCTTAAATCATAGAAGATTTTTTTTCTTTTGTTGGTATGTAAAGCTAGGCGGTAAATATTTAGCAACAATGTAATTAGCGAGTCAGCATACCAAGGAGTACTATGAGAAACAATTATTGTAGCCAACTACTCATTAGGAAAACTATCAATAATAGGTAGTGGGTCATCAAGCACATTTTCAAGCCTAGACAAATTATCAGCTACGGGGTTCTCAACTCCTTTTCTATCAATGATATGTAAATCAAATGCTTGTAATAAGAGAACCCAACGAATAAGTCTAGGTTTAGCATCTTTCTTTTCCATAAGATATTTAATAGCAGCATGGTATGTGTGAACAGTTACTTTGGAATCAACAATATAAGATCTAAATTTATCACAAGCAAACACCACTGCTAAGAATTCTTTTTCAGTAGTATCATAATTTCTTTGAGAACTGTCTAGAGTTTTACTAGCATAATGAATAACATTAAGTTTCTTATCAACTCTTTGTCCTAGAACAACACCAACAACATAATCACTAGCATCACACTTAATTTCAAAAGGCAAGTTCCAGTCAGGTGGTTGAACAATAGGTGCATATATTAAGGCTTTCTTGAGTATTTCAAAGGCTTCTAGACAATCATCATAAAAAACAAAAGGAATATCCTTTTGCAAAAGATTAGTAAGAGGCCTAGAAATTTTAGAAAAATCTTTGATAAATCTCCTATAGCAACCAACATGACCTAGGAAACTATGAATACCTTTGATGTCCTTAGGACATGGCATTCTCTCAATTGCATCAACCTTAGCTTGTTCCACTTCAATACCTCTTTCAGAAATTTTATGACCCAAGACAATGCCTTCATTAACCATAAAGTGGCACTTCTCCCAATTCAAGACAAGATTTGTTTGTTCACATCTCTGCAAAACTCGCTCAAGATTGCTTAAACAATCATGAAAAGACTTCCCATAAATAGGAAAGCCATCCATGAATACCTCAACAATCTTTTCACAAAAGTCAGAGAATATAGCAGTCATACATGTTTGAAAGGTTGCAAGTGCATTACATAAACCAACAGACATACATCTATAAGCATAGGTTCCAAAAGGACAAGAAAAGTAGTCTTTTCTTGATCAGGTTGGGAAACAGGTATTTGTGAAAAGCCAGAGTATCCATCTATGAAGCAAAAGTGTGGGTGCTTAGATAATCTTTCAAGCATTTGATCAATAAAAGGCAAGGGGTAATGATCTTTTATAGTTGCTTTGTTTAATTTTCTGTAATCAATTACCATTCTATAGCCCGGAACAATTCTTTGTGGAATAAGTTCATTCTTATCATTAGGAACAACAGTAATACCTCCTTTCTTAGGGACACAATGAATAGGACTTACCCATCTACTATTAGCTATAGGATAGATTATACTTGCTTCCAGAAGTTTTAGGATTTCCGTTCTTACCACTTCCTTCATTTTTAGATTCAACCGATGTTGGTGATCAACAACGGGTTTAGCATCAGGTTCCATATTAATTTTGTGCTGACATAGAGTGGGACTATTGCCCTTTAAATCATCAAGAGTACATCCAATAGCAGCACGGTGCTTCCTTAGAACTTTCAATAATCTTTCTTCTTCATGTTTTGAAAGGTTAGCACTAATAATAATAGGATATATTTTCTTTTCATCGAGATAAGCATATTTCAAAGTGTCTGGCAATTGTTTTAATTCAAACACAGGATCATCTTTAGGTGGAGGAGGGCCTCTTAGAGTTTCAATAGGCAGATTGTGTTTAAGCAGAGGACGTTGTTCAAAGAAAACCTTATCTATTTCATTTCTTTCATGCATATGTAAATCATTTTCATGGTCTAGCAAATATTGTTCTAAAGGATCAGTAGGTGGAACAACAATAGAAGCAAGACCAATTAATTCATCCTTACTAGGAAATTCTTTTTCATGATGATTTCTACTAAACTTGGAAAAATTAAACTCATGAGACTCATCACCAAAGCTAACACCAACAGTTTGTTTCTTACAATCTATCTTAGCATTAACTGTATTCAAGAAAGTGTTGACACCTGATTTTGGCAAGATACAGATTGCAATGAAGATGGTCTCGAGTGAATGAGTTTTCAGCATAAAAATATTCACGTCACCGAGTGGAACCACTTAGATGTTTCGGTTATATTCATTCGACTTTATCTTACGGACCAAAACTATACTCCGAGTGGCATAGTTCAATGTTCCGAGTGGTTTGCGGCCAATCACGTCTTCAAGATGACCTCGAATGAAGGAGCACTCTTAAGGAATTGTCTTCGTCTCGTCAAGGCAATTGATTTTGATATATAAATCATCTCAATCCGAGTTCATATGCAAAAGTTAGAGGCAATATACTGCAGACTGAACCTCAACGGAAATATGGCGCGAGGTGCCACACACTTGTCTGATAGGTTGCGCGAGTAATTCGGCCATCAATACAGCCTTGAATCGAAAAACCTTCAACACGGAAAAGTTTCGTCTCATCGAGCCGATCAATTTTCATATATAATTCGTCTCAATCCGAGGTCGTATGAGGCCTGGAGAGACAAATCAAGATCGGGCTATGTTTTCAGTCGGAAACCCGAGTGAAAAGTTTACCATCTGAGTGAAAGTTTACGGTCGAGTGAAAGTTTATGGTCGAGTGAAACTGGGTGAACTTATTATTATCCAAGTGGAAATATAGTCATGCGAGGGAAAATATGATCATCCGAGTGAAATTGTCGTCCAGGTGAAAATATTCCGAGTGAAAAGATTACCATCGGGACGAAAACTTGCCGATTGAATAAGATAGTGCCTTCCGAGTGGAAATATAGTCATCCGAGTGAATAAGATAGTGCCTTCCGAGTGGAAATATAGTCATCCGAGTGGAAATATAGTCATCCGAGTGAAAGATTGTCTTCCGAGTGAAAAAGTCCAATCGGACGATCCGAGTGAAAGTATCTAATATCCGAGTGGATGAGCTCAAGTCCGAGTGAAATTGAACATGTGCTCGAAAGTTTATCAAAATGACCTTGGATGAAGAAGTGTTCAATACAGAAGTTGTGTGTATCATCAAGACTGTAAACTTTGATTTTGGAGTCATCATCATCAGAGATAATATATAGCCTACAAATTCACTACGAGACTCGGATAATCCAGTCTACTGCAAGACCGAGTCCGACTGGAAGATAAAGATGACCTCGAAAAGTATTCAAGATGGACTTATTTGAAAAAGTGATCAACATGAGAGTTGTTCGTATCTTCGAGGCGCACAAGTTTGATATTTGGGCCATCTCGATCGGAGATCATATGCAAGCCCGGCGGCCCGCGCAAGAAGGAAGACAGAGTTTGGGCCAGATTCAGACTGAATCCGAGTTGGAATAGAATTAGGACTCTAGGACGTGAATTGATGTAATTTTTCTTGTAAGGAAAGCCTAGATGAATCCTTTACTTGTATGGGAAGTCCAGCTGCCTCTTATATATGTTGGGGGTGACGACCGATTGAACAACACACAATCAAACAAATCAATATACTACTTTTTCATCTACATTTTATCTCTCCACCGTTTTTCTATCTCGTTCTTTGCTGTTCTTCGTGTTTGAGAGCTGCAAATCCCGAGGCTCTAGGGGCGAGCGAATCGACCTAGGGCAGCCCATAGCCGCCGCACTCCCTGACGGGGTCCCTCCCGGGGGTGTGGGGTTTTCGGGTCTGCAAAAGCGCCCGTCAACTGTCTTGCGTATCGCGCTGTCGGTCGGGTCTCCTTCGACGTGAGCTGCGGTGCATCACCCCCGGCGTCGAGGGTACACGTGACGTGTTTGTGTGTCAACACACTTTTTGGCGACTCCGCTGGGGAACGAAGATCAATCGTCATCATCCATCATGTCCGATCTTCCCAAGCCATCTGAGGTAGACGCCGATAACATCATTAAGCCTAGTCTTGATGAGATATCGGCCGATCATCACCAAATCTATGAGGAGTACAAGAAGGCACGTGAGGAGAAGGACCTGCAGGAGTTCCTTGCAAAATTCAAGAAAGATCGCCAAGGCAAGATCACTCCGATTGAAGAAATCAAGTTCCCTCCTCTTCAAACTGAACAGGTTAAGCCTTCTGTAAGTACTGCCTTTTCTCCTGAGCAGTGGGCTGAGATTGAAAGTCGTATTGCTGATGGTAACAATCTAGTCTATCAAACTTTTATAGAAAATACTAATGCTCAGAAGAATATATCTCAATCGTCTAGTGGTAATAATGGTGTAGCTGCTAGTGTGCAAAACCCTAATCTGACTTTACCTATTGCATCGGCGCCTCCCGTGCCGATGACTTATTATCCTACCCAAACAAATCAGATTGTGGCTACACCCATTAATCCTATTACAAGCATGACAGGTTCGGTGGCAACGCCGAACCAAATTCTACCTACAGCTACAACCACTCGACCACTACCAAATTGTGGGTTGACATACATGCCACAATTCCTACCTACAGCTAGTAACCATACTCTTCCTATATCACTGCCACAAGCTTCATTGTCCACTACGGATGATGGTCTAGCTAATCTTAGAGAGGAGATGGCTAAGATGCTTAGAGAGAATTTTGGAGTTGAGTTACCTCGGAATCGGATTTACCAAAAGCCATACCCCGAGTACTTTGATGCCATCCAGTGCCCTCCGGGATATAAGATTCCAGATTTTGTTAAGTTCAATGAAGAGGGCACAAAAACCAAATGGGAGCATGTTAGTCAATACTTAGCACAACTAGGTGAAGCAGGCTCACTAAATGAGTTGAAAGTGCGTTTGTTTCCTTTATCTTTAACTGGTACTGCATTTTCATGGTTTTCTTCTTTACCACATGGTTCCATTCGGGTTTGGTCACAGCTAGAGCAGAAATTTCATGATCACTTTTATAGCGGCGACAATGAACTCAAGTTATCACATCTAACATCGGTTAAATAGAAGCATGATGAATCGGTCTCCGATTATGTCAAGAGATTCAGAGAAACAAAAAACCGGTGTTTTAGTTTGGTGATAACCGAGAGAGACTTGGCAGACCTAGTGCTGAGTGGTTTGAGAACTCCCATTAGAGAAAAGCTAGAAGGTTATGAGTTCTTAAATATCAACCAAGTCTTACAAAGGGCTTTGGCTCAGGAAAGCCGAAGCAAAGATCTCAAAGAAGTGCATAGATACAAAGCCGATTGTCCAAAGATGAATATGGTGGAATATGATAGTGATCACTCGGACGATGAGGGTGATGTTTTTGCTACTGAATTTGTTTGGCCATCTAAGGCCAAACCCTTTACTTGCAATGATCTGAAACCGATTCATAAGAATCGTGATGAAGAGATGAAGTTTACTTTTAACATTGCTAAGTGTGATAGAATATTTGATGCTTTGCTACAGGCTAAGATTATTAGAATATCTCATACTTTACCACTGTTTGAAGAGCTAAAACGGCGTGCTTATTGCAAGTATCATAATTCTTTTTCTCATGCTACTAACGATTGCAATGTTTTTCGATGACAGATACAATCGGCCATTAATGACGGACGATTGAACTTTTCTGAGATGCAAGTTGATAAACAGCCTTTTCCAATGAATACCATGGATTTGGAGGGGAAGAAGCTACTCATTCGGCCGGAGGTAGCCGAATCTGCTAATAAAGCTAATGTCATTGTTGGTGAGCCCAGGAAAGACAAGGAGGACAACAAGGTCTTGGGGAGACAGGTTGTGCTTGGTAAGCAACCCGATGGCAAGGAAGTGATCAAAATCACCATCAAGAATCCTACACTCGGGGGGCAACTGCAAGTGCAAGAAAATGCTCGTGTGAGATTTGTCAAGCCCAAGAGTCCAGAAATTGGCAAGTGGAAAAGGAATGAAGTTAAAGTACAGCGCAAGCGGATCAAGCCAACTTTTGATATGTTGCTGTCCAAGTACACCAACCAGTCGGCCGGTTCTAGCTTTAATCGGCCGACTCATCTGAAGCGACCAAGGTCACCATCAGCTGATATGTTCAGTCAGTATATGAAACCGAGTGGACCCAGGGTGCCGTTTCCAGAAGAGCATACGGAATCTGTTTGGGATCGACTTGACTATTCATATAGAGGCCGACTGAACATCGGTAACTATCAGTCGGCTGGTCAAAACATGCGACCGGATGGAAATTATCCGAGTGTGAGAATGCACCCAGGTGGAAGCTATCCGAGTGAAAAAATGTGGCCGAGTAGATTCCATCCGACTGAATTCCATCCGAGTGGATTCCATCAGAATAAAAAGGTGCGCCCAAGTGGAAATTTCATGCATCTGGAAAGTCGAAAAGAATGGCGTGTTAAATCACGAAGTGTTGCAGCAGTTGAGTCGGGAAAAGGCAAGGAGAAAATGGATGTCGACTCACTTATCTTGGGCATCGAAACATTCGCCATACAGCAGCCGATTGTGCATAGCAATCTGACTGAGCCGATACTTGCTATCGCGCCAAAGCACTCGGCTAATGACCATGAGGCATGCACCAGCCAGGTAAAGACGAGAGATCCTAAATACACTCAGCCGAAGTGGTGTCCTCCAGGGCTAACAAAGACACAAAAGAGGAAACTACAGAGGTTAAGGAGTCAAGAGATGGCAGAACAGGAGGCTGAGAAACAAAGGGATAAGTTGTTCAATGACACTCGACCCATGGTTCCACCAAAACAAGTGTGGAGGCCTAAACAAATGCAAGATACAGCAGCTTCTACATCTATCACAGCAATACCTACATCACCAAAGGAGGACGATGCAACAGATATGACATCGTTTGCGACACTTCTTACTTATCCTTCACTCGGACAAATTTCAGAATCGGTGGATGCACTCGAGGAGGAGGCTGATATGTTGGACTATGAGTCTACGCCGGTTCATGAAGGTATGGATATCAATATGGTGTACTACTTACCTGCTGAGTTTCGTGCTGTAGATGAAGAAGGGGAGGTGGCTCAGCTGGATTTCGGCCCTAAAAACGCAATATTCGAGAAGCCAAAAGAACCAGTAACGCATCTTAAACCATTATATCTCAGAGGTCATATCAATGGGTCCCTGCTCACTCGGATGCTTGTTGATGGTGGTGCCGTGGTAAATCTTATGCCCTATTCGGTCTTCAAGAGATTGGGTTTGCCTGATGAAGAATTAATCAAGACCAATATGGTGCTCAATGGATTTGAAGGAAAAGAGAAAACTGAAGCCAAAGGTGTGATGTATGTGGAGCTTACAGTCGGAAGCAAAACTTTGGCTACTGCATTCTTTGTCGCTGAGGTGCAAGGTAACTACAACGTCATACTAGGCCGCGATTGGGTTCATGCAAACCAGTGCGTGCCATCCACTATGCACCAGTTTTTGATTCAGTGGGTTGATGATGAAGTGGAAGTTATTCATGCGGATAAATTGGCATGTGTTGCTTTGGCCGATGCATCGGTGGATTGGCAACATCCCAATGCTACTTGCTTGACGGGACGTGACTTGTCAGAATTTGATTTTCTCAGCGCAACCAAGAATGGTTTTGTGCCCGTCTCTTTAAAGCCAAGTGAATGCAATCGGCTCCAAGGTATGATATGTTTAAATGGATCCTAATTCCGAGTGGTTACAAAAACATCTTGTAAAGTATCGGTCCAATGAGAACGATATGTATGAGTCTATAGAGGAGTTGGATGACATGGATAAACTTGGACAAGGTTTTACATCAGCCGATCCGTTAGAAGAGGTAGATATTGGAGATGGTTCAGTCACTCGACCGACATTTATAAACAAAAATTTGAAAGCCGATTGTATGGCTAAGTTAATCGAGCTATTGAAAGAATATGTTTGTTGCTTTGCATGGGAATATCGTGAGATGCCAGGGTTAAGCCGAGAGCTAGTGGAACATCGGTTGCCTATAAAGGCCGGTTTTAGACCTTATAAACAGTCGGCCAAAAAATTTAATCCGAAAACATATGACCAGATCAAGGAAGAGATCGGTCGACTGCTTGAAGCTAATTTCATTCGACCTTGCAGGTATGCCGAGTGGATTTATAACATTGTCCCGGTAGAGAAGAAAGGATCTGGCAAGTTGAGGGTGTGCATTGATTTCAGAGATTTGAATAGGGCTACACCCAAAGATGAGTATCCTATGCCAATAGCCGATATGCTTATTAATGATGCTTTTGGACATAAGGTTATTAGCTTTCTAGATGGTAATGCCGGATACAATCAAATTTTTATGGCCGAAGAGGACATGTACAAAACGGCTTTCCGATGTCCTGGTTTCCTTGGTTTATTCGAGTGGACAGTGATGACATTCGAATTAAAAAATGCTGGCACCACGTATCAAAGGGCTATGAATTTGATTTTTCATGATTTACTCGATGTCATACTTGAAGTTTATATTGATGATATTGTTGTCAAATCGGATGCTTTTGAATCTCACTTGGCCGATTTGCGTTTAGCTTTTGAAAGAATGAAAAAGTATGGATTGAAAATGAATCCTTTGAAGTGTGCTTTCGGCGTGTCAGCTGGCAAGTTTTTGGGTTTCATTATTCATGAAGATGGTATAGAGATTGATCCCAAAAAGATAGAGGCTATACAGAAGGTGGAGGCTCCAACATGCAAGAGAGATATGCAAAAGTTCCTTGGCAAGGTCAATTATTTGAGAAGGTTCATAGCTAATCTATCAGGGAAAGTTGATGCATTTACTCCTATCCTTCGGTTAAAGAATGATGCTGATTTCACTTGGGGGGCAAAACAGCAAGAAGCATTTGATATGATCAAGAATTATTTGTGCACTCCTCCGGTGATGAGAGCACCCAAGCATAGGGAACCCTTCAGACTTTACATTGCAGCAGAGGAAGGAGTTATTGGTGTTGTTCTAACTCAAGATACCGAAGGAAAAGAGCATGCCATCACTTATTTGAGCCGCCGCTTATTGGACGCAGAGACAAGGTATACATTTATTGAGAAATTATGTCTATGCTTATATTATGCTTGCACAAAACTGAGACATTATTTAGTGCCGAGTGTTTGTGTAGTAGCTTGTCAAACCGATGTCATTAAATACATGTTGCATAGGCCAATTCTTAGTGGTAGAATTGGAAAGTGGGCTTATGCTTTGATTGAATATGATTTGGCTTATGAATCTCTAAAATCCATGAAAGGCCAAATTGTTGCTAATTTCATTGTTGAACATCGGGTTAATAACAAGCATGATGTTGATATGAACCTTGTTTCATTAGTACCATGGAGATTATACTTTGATGGTTCAGTTTGTAGCAATGGCCAAGGTGTTGGTATTGTTTATATATCTCCTCATGGTGCTGTTTTTGAAGCCTCATGCTGCTTAGAATATTTTTGCACAAACAATCAAGCCGAATATGAAGCATTGTTATTCGACCTAGAGATGTTACTTGCTATAGGTGCTACACATATTGAGGCTTATGGTGATTCGTTACTAGTGGTGCAGCAAATATCCAAAGTCTTTCAGTGTTTGGACGAATCACTTAATGTTTATCTTGATAGATGTCTAGATATAATTTCTTATTTGGATTGCTTTAGCATTGCTCATATATCTAGACATGACAATTGGAAAGCAAATGAATTGGCACAACAAGCATCCGGATATCATGTTGATCATGGCATGTTTCATATCTCTCAAAGACCGATGTCTTGTCTTGCCAATATGGGAGAGGCCGAACCTGAACCCACTGATTCGGCCATTAACAAAAAGTCTAGTGCAGGTGACAATCCCGACTGGAGGAATCCCATTGTTGATTACTTGTGCAATCCGAGTGAAAGGGTGGACAGGGATGTTCGGCGTATGGCTTTCAAGTATACAATGAGAGATGATGGTCTTTATCACCGAACCGTCGATGATGTTCTTCTAAAGTGTTTGGACGAGGACCAGGCAAGAGTTGCTATGGGAGAAGTACATGAAGGTATTTGTGGCACTCACCAGTCGGCTCCCAAGATGAAATGGTTATTGCGACGTGCTGGGTTTTATTGGCCGACTATGATTAATGATTGCTTCAGATATTATAAGGGGTGTGAAGCTTGTCAAAAGTTTGGTGATATTCAATTGGCTCCTGCTGCTATGTTACATCCTATTATCAAACCGTGGCCTTTCAGAGGTTGGGGTTTAGATTTCATTGGACAAATCCATCCGTCTTCCTCAAAAGGGCATCGGTTCGTATTGGTGGAAACTGATTATTTCACTAAATGGTCTGAAGCAGTACCTCTCAAGAACATGACGCATACGGAGGTAATTCAATTCATAACCGAGCACATTATTCATAGATTCGGTATTCCTCAAACGTTAACTACAGATCAAGGTTCATCTTTCATGTCACACCAAGTCAGAGAGTTTGCCGAATCTTATAACATAAAGTTGCTCAATTCCTCTCCATATTATGCCCAAGCTAATGGACAAGCTGAGTCTAGCAATACAATTTTAATCAAGCTCATCAAGAAGAAGATTGAGGATAATCCAAAGAGATGGCATGACTTGTTGTCTGAGGCATTATGGGCACATAGAATCTCAAGGCATGGTGCTATGAAAGTGACTCCATATGAGCTAGTATATGGTCAGGAGGCTGTTTTACCGGTGGAAGTAAATTTGAATGCTTTGAGAATAGCCAAACAAAATGATTTATCGGCAATAGACTTCTATAACTTGATGATGGACAACATTGATGAGGTTGCTGATAAACGTTTGGCTGCTTTGAATGCCATAGAGAGAGATAAGTTGAGGGTGGCAAGGGCTTACAATAAGAAAGTCAAGTTGAAGAATTTTCAAGTTGGTGATCTCGTTTGGAAAGTGATTCTGCCGATTGGTTCAAGAGATAGAAAATTAGGGAAGTGGTCTCCAAGTTGGGAAGGTCCTTTTAGAATTGCAAGAGTTGTTCCCGGAAATTCATATTTGGTGGAATCAATACAAGAGGCATTGTTACCTCGAGCTCTCAATGGCAAATATTTGAAGAAGTACCACCCGAGTGTGTGGCAGGAAGCCTAAGTGGGCAATGGCCGATATACGATTATCGCCCTTAGCACAAACATGGCCGATACATAATTGTCGCCCTGAAAAAAATAAATGGCCGATGGAGTGTTGATATCATCCTTAGAACAAACACTATGCATATTATTTTTCGGCGTGCAAGCTTTGCCGAAAAACAGGGGGGCATGTGTTGACACCTGATTTTGGCAAGATACAGATTGCAATGAAGATGGTCTCGAGTGAATGAGTTTTCAGCATAAAAATATTCACGGCACCGAGTGGAACCACTTAGATGTTTCGGTTATATTCATTCGACTTTATCTTACGGACCAAAACTATACTCCGAGTGGCATAGTTCAATGTTCCGAGTGGTTTGCGGCCAATCACGTCTTCAAGATGACCTCGGATGAAGGAGCACTCTTAAGGAATTGTCTTCGTCTCGTCAAGGCAATTGATTTTGATATATAAATCATCTCAATCTGAGTTCATATGCAAAAGTTAGAGGCAATATACTGCAGACTGAACCTCAACGGAAATATGGCGCGAGGTGCCACACACTTGTTTGATAGGTTGCGCGAGTAATTCGGCCAGCAATACAGCCTTGAATCGAAAAACCTTCAACACGGAAAAGTTTCATCTCGTCGAGCCGATCAATTTTCATATATAATTCGTCTCAATCCGAGGTCGTATGAGGCCTGGAGAGACAAATCAAGATCGGGCTATGTTTTCAGTCGGAAACCCGAGTGAAAAGTTTACCATCTGAGTGAAAGTTTACGGTCGAGTGAAAGTTTACGGTCGAGTGAAACTGGATGAACTTATTATTATCCAAGTGGAAATATAGTCATGCGAGGGAAAATATGATCATCCGAGTGAAATTGTCGTCGAGGTGAAAATACTCCGAGTGAAAAGATTACCATCGGGAGGAAAACTTGCCGATTGAATAAGATAGTGCCTTCCGAGTGGAAATATAGTCATCCGAGTGAATAAGATAGTGCCTTCCGAGTGGAAATATAGTCATCCGAGTGGAAATATAGTCATCCGAGTGAAAGATTGTCTTCCGAGTGAAAAAGTCCAATCGGACGATCCGAGTGAAAGTATCTAATATCCGAGTGGATGAGCTCAAGTCCGAGTGAAATTGAACATGTGCTCGAAAGTTTATCAAAATGACCTTGGATGAAGAAGTGTTCAATACAGAAGTTGTGCGTATCATCAAGACGGCAAACTTTGATTTTGGAGTCATCATCATCAGAGATAATATATAGCCTACAAATTCACTACGAGACTCGGATAATCCAGTCTACTGCAAGACCGAGTTCGACTGGAAGATAAAGATGACCTCGAAAAGTATTCAAGATGGCCTTATTTGAAAAAGTGATCAACATGAGAGTTGTTCGTATCTTCGAGGCGCACAAGTTTGATATTTGGGCCATCTCGATCGGAGATCATATGCAAGCCCGGCGGCCCGCGCAAGAAGGAAGACAGAGTTTGGGCCAGATTCAGACTGAATCCGAGTTGGAATAGAATTATGATTCTAGGACGTGAATTGATGTAATTTTTCTTGTAAGGAAAGCCTAGATGAATCCTTTACTTGTACGGGAAGTCCAGCCGCCTCTTATATATGTTGGGGGTGACGACCGATTGAACAACACACAATCAAACAAATCAATATACTACTTTTTCATCTACGTTTTATCTCTCCACCGTTTTTCTATCTCGTTCTTTGCTGTTCTTCGTGTTTGAGAGCTGCAAATCCCGAGGCTCTAGGGGCGAGCGAATCGACCTAGGGCAGCCCATAGCCGCCGCACTCCCTGACGGGGTCCCTCCCGGGGGTGTGGGGTTTTCGGGTCTGCAAAAGCGCCCGTCAACTGTCTTGCGTATCGCGCTGTCGGTCGGGTCTCCTTCGACGTGAGCCGCGGTGCATCACCCCCGGCGTCGAGGGTACACGTGACGTGTTCGTGTGTCAACAGAAAGGTCTACCAAAGATAATGGGTCAAAAGTCATCTTGTGGGGAACCAAGAACAAGAAAACTAGTAGGGTATTTTATTTTCACACACAAGACTTCAACACCTCTAATAATCCCAATTGGTGATATGGTGTCTCTATTAGCAAGTTTAATAGTAACATCTACTTCTTCTATCTCAGCAGGTGCTATGTTTTTCATGATTTCTTCATATAAAGTGTAAGTAATAGCACTCGCACTAGCACCCATGTCACATAAACCATGATAACTGTGATCTCCTATTTTAACTGAAATGACGAGCATGCCAACAATAGGTCTATGTTTGTCCTTTTTATCAGGTTTGGCAATTCTAGCAACTTCTTCACAGAAGTAAATAACATTCCCATCCATATCTTCTTCCAGGAGATCTTTAACCATAGCAATACTAGGTTCTACTTTGATTTGTTCATCAAGTTTAGGTGTTCTAATATAGCTTTTGTTAACCACAGTTGAAACTTTAGCATGTTCCTTTATCCTAACAGGGAAAGGTGATTTCTCAATATAAGTAGAAGGAACAACTAGATCAACATTATAAAGTATAGTTTGTTCTTTAAATGGTACCGGTTCTTTAATTTCTTCTTTAATAGGTGATGATATTTAAACCTCTTCTCTTTAGGGAGTTCAACATGAGTAGCAAATAATTCACAAAAGGAGGCTATTATCTCAGAGTCAAGTCCATATTTAGTGCTAATTTTTTGAAAAGCATCGGCATCGATAAAAGATTTAACACAATCATACTTAAGTTTAATACCTGACTCTTTACCCTCACCGAGTTCCCAATCTTCAGAGTTGCGTTTAATTATTTCCAAAAGATCCCACCGAAATTCAATAGTCTTCTTCATAAATGAACCAACACAAGAAGTATCAAGCATGGTTTGATCATTACGAGAAAGCAGAGCATAAAAATTCTGGATAATAATTTCTCTTGAGAGCTCATGATTGGGGCATGAATATAACATTCATTGGCTTAAGCCTCCCCCAAGCTAGAGCGATACTTTCTCATTCACGAGGCCAAAAATTATATATATAGTTCTGATCTCGATGAACTAGATGCATAGGATAAATTTTTTGGTGGAACTCCAATTTCAAACGGTTACAATTCCATGATCCAATATCATCACATAGCCTATACCATGCCAATGCTTTTCCCTTCAAAGATAAAGGGAAAACCTTTTTCATCACTTCATCCTGGGTAAACTTGCAAGCTTAAACAATCCACAAATTTGTTCCACATGTATCAAGTGCATGTCAGGACGTTCGGTTCCATCTCCTGCATAAGGATTAGTTAGCAGTTGTTCTATCACACCCGAAGGAATTTCATATTCAATATTTTCAATAGGCACAGTAGGTTGAGGGGTTGCTAATTGTGGTTCCGGACGAGGTGAAGATACCCCGAACAAACCCCTCAAAGGATTGTTTTCCATAGTAACAAGTGACAATAAATTTCAGCACACTATATAAATGTTTCCTTATCAAATTCCACTTACCAAAGGTGCTTCACTCCCCAGCAACGACGCCAGAAAATAGCCTTGATGACCCACAAGTATAGGGGATCAATCGTAGCTCTTTTTGATAAGTAAGAGTGCCGAACCTAATACGTCTCCAACGCATCTATAATTTTTGATTGTTCCATGCTATTATATTATGCATCTAGGATGTTTTATATGCATTTATATGCTATTTTATATGATTTTTGGGACTAACCTATTAACCTAGAGCCCAGTGCCAGTTTATGTTTTTTCCTTGTTTTTGAGTTTTACAGAAAAGGAATACCAAACAGAGTGCAATTGACGTGCCAGTTTTTGATGATTTTTTATGGACCAAAAGAAGCCCCCGGAGTAAAATAGTTGGGCTAGGAGAGTCCCGATCCATCCACGAGGGTGGAGGGTGAGCCCTACCCCTAGGCGCGCTCCCCTGCCTCGTGGATGACTCGGAGACCCCCCTGACATGAGATCGACGCCAAAAATTCCTATAAATACAGAAACCCCCGAAAAGAAACCTAGATCGGGAGTTCCGCCACCGTAAGCCTCTATAGCCACCAAAAATCAATCGGGACCCTATTCCGGCACCCTGCCATAGGGGGGATCCATCACCGATGGCCATATTCATCATCCCGACGCTCTCCATGACGAGGAGGGAGTAGTTCACCCTCGGGGCCGAGGGTATGTACCAGTAGCTATGTGTTTGATCTCTCTCTCTCTCTCTCGTGTTCTTGATATGGCACGATCTTGATGTACTGCGAGCTTTGCTATTATAGTTGGATCTTATGATGTTTCTCCCCCTCTACCTTCGTGTAATGGATTGAGTTTTCCCTTTGAAGTTATCTTATCAGATTGAGTCTTTAAGGATTTGAGAACACTTGATGTATGTATTGCATGTGCTTATCTGTGGTGATAATGGGATATTCACGTGATCCACTTGATGTATGTTTTGGTGATCAACTTGCGGGTTCAGTGACCTTGTGAACTTATGCATAGGGGTTGGCACACATTTTCGTCTTGACTCTCCGGTAGAAACTTTGGGGCACTCTTTTAAGTTCTTTGTATTGGTTGAATAGATGAATCTGAGATTGTGTGATGCATATCATATAATCATACCCACGGATACTTGAGGTGACATTGGAGTATCTAGGTGGCATTAGGGTTTTGGTTGATTTATGTCTTAAGGTGTTATTTTACTACGAACTCTAGGGCTGTTTGTGACATTTATAGGAATAGCCCAATGGATTGATCGGAAAGAATAACTTTGAGGTGGTTCCGTACCCTACAATAATCTCTTTGTTTGTTCTCTGCTCTTAGTGACTATGGAGTGACTCTTTGTTGCATGTTGAGAGATTGTTATATGATCTAATTATGTTATCCTTGTTGAGAGAACTTGCACTAGTGAAAGTATGAACCCTAGGCCTTGTTTCAAAGTATTGCAATACCGTTTGTGCTCACTTTTATCATTAGTTACCTTGCTGTTTTTATATTTTCAGATTACAAAAACCTATATCTACCATCCATATTGCACTTGTATCACCATCTCTTCACCGAACTAGTGCACCTATACAATTTAACATTGTATTGGGAGCGTTGGGGACACAATAGACTCTTTGTTATTTGGTTGCAGGGTTGTTTGAGAGAGACCATCTTCATCCTACGCCTCCCACAGATTGATAAACCTTAGGTCATCCACTTGAGGGAAATTTTCTACTGTCCTACAAACCTCTGCACTTGGAGGCCACACAATGTCTACAAGAAGAATGTTGTGTATTAGACATCAAGCTCTTTTCTGGCGCCATTGGCGGGGAGGTTAGTTCTTGAAGGTATATCTTTAGATCTTGCAATCGAATCTTTTAGTTTCTTGTTTTATGACTAGTTTAGTCTATAAAAGAAAACTACAAAAAAATGGAATTGAGGTTGCCTCATATGCTTCATCTTTTTAATATCTTTCGTGAAAATGATGGAAAGGAAAATTGTGCTCAATTTTTAGAAGAAGAATGCATTAAAATGTTTGGCACTAAATCTTTGAATGATAAGCATGATTGCAATGTTGTTAGTATGAATACTTTGAATATCCATGATGCTAATGATATGCAAAGCCACAAGCTTGGGGATGCTATGTTTGATGAAGATGATATTTTTAGTCCCCCAAGTTTTGATGAGAATATTTATTATGATGAAAGCATGCCTCCTATTTAAGATGATTATGTTGATGAAAGTGGTTTCGGAGAGGTCATGACTTTATTTAGTGATGAATCCACTATTTCGGAAGAGGTTCCAATTGATTATGAGAACAAAGTTGCTATCTATGATAATTATTGTGATGACATGTATGCTATAAATAACAATGATAACCATGGACCTTGTCATCATGATTTTAGTTTTCAATTGGATTATGCCTCACATGATAGTTATTTTGTTGAGTTTGCTTCTACTACTATTCATGAGAAGAAATTTGCTTATGTGGAGAGTAATAAAATTTATATGCTCGGAGATCATGAAAATAATGCTTTATGTGATTGTTATATTGTTGAATTCATGCATGATGCTACTGAAAATTATTACGAGGGACGAATATATGCTTGTAGTAATTGCAATAATATCAAGTTTCCTCTCTATGTGCTTAAAATCTTGAAGTTATGCTTGTTTTGCTTTCCTATGCTAGTTGATTCTTGTTCCCATAAATTATTTTCTCACAAAATCCCTATGCATAGAAAGTGGGTTAGACTTAAATGTGTTAGTCATATGCTTCATGATGCTCTCTTTGTGTTTCAATTCTTATCTTTCATGTGAGCATCATTGAAATCATGATGCCTGGCTAAAAAGGCATTAAAGAAAAGCGCTTGTTGGGAGACAACCCAATATTTACCCTTACTATTTTAGTGTGTTCACATGATTATGCTACTGTAGTAATCATGTTTTATAGATTTTGTTTCAATAAAGTGCCAAGTAAGACCTTTAGGATAGCTTACGGTGATAGTTGTGTTGATCCTGCTGAAAATCAGAAACTTTTGCGCCCAGCAAATTAGTTTTGATAATTCACATAAATGTGCTCTTGATCTGATTCTTTTCACAGAAGATTAATAAACAAATTTCTTAGGACTTCCTAATTTCCTAGGATTTTTGGCATTACAGAATTATTCGAGAGTTACAGATTACTACATACTGTTCTGTTCTTGACAGATTCTGTTTTCTATGTGTTGTTTGCTTATTTTGATGAATCTATGAGTAGTATCGGAGGGTATGAACCATATAAAAGTTAGAATACAGTATATATTACACCAATATAAATAAAGAATGAGTTCACAACAGTACCAAAAGTGGTGATTTATTTTATTATACTAACGGAGCTTACGAGTTTTCTGTTGAGTTTTGTGTTGTGAAGTTTTCAAGTTTTGGGTAAAGATTCGACGGACTATGGAATAAGGAGTGGTAAGAGACTAATCTTGGGGATGCCCAAGGCACCCCAAGGTAATATTCAAGGATAACCAATAGCCTAAGCTTGGGGATGCCCCGGATGGCATCCCCTTTTTCGTCTTCGTTCATCGGTAACTTTACTTGGAGCTATATTTTTATTCACCACATGATATGTGTTTTGCTTAGAGCGTCAATTTATTTTATTTTGTTTTGCTTGCTGTTTGAATAATATCGCAAGATCTGAAATTCTTAAATGTTAGAGAGTCTTCACATAGTTACATAATTATTCAACTACTCATTGATCTTCACTTATATCTTTCGGAGTAATTTGTCGTTTGCTCTAATGCTTCACTTATATCTTTTAGAGAACGGCGGTGGTTTTATTTTGAAGAAATTAATGAACTCTCATGCTTCACTTATATTATTTTGAGAGTCTTTTAGAACAACATGGATTTACTTTGGTTATGAATTTAGTCCTAATATGATAGGCATCCAAGAGGGATATAATAAAAACTTTCATATAAAGTGCATTGAATACTATGGGAAGTTTGATTCCTTATGATTGTTTTGAGATATGAAGATGGTGATATTAGATTCATGCTAGTGGAGTACTTGTGAATTTGAGAGATACTTGTGTTAAAGTTTGTGATTCCCGTAGCATGCACGTATGGTGAACCGTTATGTGATGAAGTCAGAGCATGATTTATTTTTTGATCGCCTTCCTTATGGGTGGCGGTCGGGGACGAGCAATGGTATTTTCCTACCAATCTACCCCCCTAGGAGCGTGCGCATAGTACTTAGTTTCGATAACTAATAGTTTTTTGCAATAAGTATGTGAGTTCTTTATGACTAATGTTGAGTCCATGGATTATACGCACTCTCACCCTTCCACCATTGCTAGCCTCTCTAGTACCGCGTAACTTTTGCCGGTACCATAACACCCACCATTTACCTTCCTCAAAACAGACACCATACCTACCTATTATGGCATTTCCATAGCCATTCCGAAATATATTGCCATGCAACTTTCCGCCGTTCCGTTTATTATGACACGCTCCATCATTGTCATATTGCCTTGCAGGATCATGTAGTTGCCATTGTATTTGTGGCAAAGCCACCATCCATAATTCTTTCATACATGTTACTCTTTGATTCATTGCACATCCTGGTACACCGCCGGAGGCATTCACATAGAGTCATATTTTGCTCTAAGTATCAAGTTGTAATCCTTGAGTTGTAAGTAAATAAAAGTGTGATGATCATCATTATTAGAGCATTGTCCCAGTGAGGAAAGGATGATGGAGACTATGATTCCCCCACAAGTCGGGATGAGACTCCGGACGAAAAATAAAAACAAGGAAGAAAAAAAAGAGGCCATAAAGAAGGGAGAAAAGGCCCAAATAAAATAATAATAAAAAATGAGAGAAAAAGATAGAAGGGACAATGCTACTATCCTTTTTCCACACTTGTGCTTCAAAGTAGCACCATGATCTTCATGATAGAGAGTCTCCTATGTTGTCACTTTCATATACTAGTGGGAATCTTTCATTATAGAACTTGGCTTGTATATTCCAATGACGGGCTTCCTCAAAATGCCCTAGGTCTTCGTGAGCAAGCGAGCTGGATGCACACCCACTTAGTTTATTTTTGAGCTTTCATACACTTATAGCTCTAGTGCATCCGTTTCATGGCAATCCCTACTCACTCACATTGATATCTATTGATGTGCATCTCCATAGCCATCGATACGCCTAGTTGATGTGAGACTATCTTCTCCTTTTTGTCTTCTCCATAACCACCATTCTATTCCACCTATAGTGCTATGTCCATGGCTCACGCTCATGTATTGCGTGAAGATTGAAAAAGTTTGAGAACATCAAAAGTATGAAACAATTGCCTGGCTTGTCATCGGGGTTGTGCATGATTTAAATATTTTGTGTGATGAAGATAGAGCATAGCCAGACTATATGATTTTGTAGGGATAGCTTTCTTTGGCCATGTTATTTTAAGAAGACATGATTGCTTTGTTAGTATGTGCTACCTCTTGAGCACTGCGTTAGATTTCCCCGAAGAGGAGAGGATGATGCAGCAAAGTAGCGTAAGTATTTCCCTCAGTTTTTGAGAACCAAGGTATCAATCCAGTAGGAGGCTACGCTCGAGTCTCTCGTACCTACACAAAACAATAGCTCAACGCAACCAACGTGCTTAGGGGTTGTCAATCCCTTCACGGTCACTTACGAAAGTGAGATCTGATAGAGATGATAAATAATATTTTTGGTATTTTGGTATAGAGATGCAAAGTAAAAAGTAAAAGCAAAGCAATAATAAAGTAATGGAGATTCATATGATGAGAAAGAGACCCGGGGCCATAGGTTTCACTAGTGGCTTCTCTCAAGAGCATAAGTATTCTACGGTGGGTGAACAAATTACTGTTGAGCAATGGACAGAATTGAGCATAGTTATGAGAGTATCTAGGTATGATCATGTATATAGGCATCACGTCCGAGACAAGTAGACCGAAACGATTCTACATCTACTACTATTACTCCACTCATCGAACGCTATCCAGCATGCATCTAGAGTATTAAGTTAAAAACAGAGTAACGCCTTAAGCAAGATGACATGATGTAGAGGGATAGTTTCATGCAATATGATAAAAACCCCATCTTGTTATCCTCGATGGCAACGATACAATACGTGCCTTGCTGCCCCTTCTGTCACTTGGAAAGGACACCACAAGATCGAACCCAAAGCTAAGCACTTCTCCCATGGCAAGAACAACCAATCTAGTAGGCCAAACCAAACTGATAATTCAAAGAGACTTGCAAAGATAACCAATCATACATAAAAGAATTCAGAGAAGATTCAAATATTATTCATAGATAGACAGGGTCATAAACCCATAATTCATCGGTCTCAACAAACACACCGCAAAGGTCTCCACAAGAGAGGGGGAGAACATTGTATTGAGATCCAAAAAGAGAGAAGAAGCCATCTAGCTACTAACTATGGACCCGTAGGTCTGAAGTAAACTACTCACACTTCATCGGAGGGGCTTGGATGATGATGTAGAAGCCCTCCGTGATCGATGCCCCCTCGGGCGGAGCTCCGGAACAGGCCCCAAGATGGGATCTCGTGGATACAGAAAGTTGCGGCGGTGGAATTAGGTTTTTGGCTCCTTCCCCGATTGTTTGGGGGCACGTGGATATATATGGGAGGAAGAAGTACGTCGGTGGAGCTTCGAGTGGCCCACGAGGCAGGGGGGCGCGCCCTAGGGGGGCACCCTCCACCCTCGTGGCCGCCTCGTGGCTTTCTTGACGGAGGGTCCAAGTCTCCTGGATCTTATCTAATGAGAAAATCACGTTTCCGAAGGTTTCATTCCATTTGGACTCCGTTTGATATTCTGTTTCTCTGAAACATTGAAATAGGCAAAAAACAGCAATTCTGGGCTGGGCCTCCGGTTAATAGGTTAGTCCCAAAAATAATATAAAAAATGGAAAATAAAGCCCAATATAGTCCAAAAACAGTAGATAATATAGCATGGAGCAATCAAAAATTATAGATACATTGGAGACGTATCAAGCATCCCCAAGCTTAATTCCTGCTCGTCCTCGAGTGGGTAAATGATAAAAACAGATTTTTTGATGCGGAGTGCTACTTGGCATAATTTTAATGTAATTCTTCTTAATTGTGGTATGAATATTCACATCTGGAAGATTCAAGACAAAAGTTCATATTGACATAAAAATGAGAATACTTCAAGCATACTAACTAAGCAATTATGTCTTCTCAAAATAACATGGCCAAAGAAAGTTCATCCCTACAAAATCATATAGTTTAGTCATGTTTCATTTTTGTCACACAAGAATGCTCTCATCATGCACAACCCCGATGACAAGCCAATCAATTGTTTCATACTTTAGTAATCTCAAACCTATAAACTTTCACGCAATATATGAGCGCGAGCCATGGACATAGCACTATAGGTGGAATAGAATATAATGAGGGGGGTTATGTGGAGAAGACAAAAAAGGAGAAAGTCTCACATCAACGAGGCTAATCAATAGGCTATGGAGATGCCCACCGGTTGATGTTAATGCAAGGAGTAGGGATTACCATGCAACGGATGCACTAGAGCTATAAATATATGAAAGCTCAACAAAAGAAACTAGTGGGTGTGCATCCAACTTGCTTGCTCACGAAGACCTAGGGCACTTGAGGAGGCCCATTGTTGGAATATACAAGCCAAGTTCTATAATGAAATAATTCCCACTAGTATATGAAAGTGATAACATGAGAGACTCTCTACTATGAAGATCATGGTGCTACTTTGAAGCACAATTGTGGTAAAAGGATAGTAACATTGTCCCTTCTCTCTTTTTCTCTCATTTTTTGGACCTTTTCTTTTGTATGGCCATTCTCTTTTTTTGGGCCTTCTCTTTTTTATGGTCTTTCTCTCTCTTTTTTTATATATTCCTCACTTGGGACAATGCTCTAATAATGATGATCATCACACTTCTATTTATTTACAACTCAATGATTACAACTCGATACTAGAACAAAGATGACTCTATATGAATGCCTCCAGCAGTGTACCAGGATATGTAATGAACCAAGAGTGACATGTATGAAAGAATTATGAACGGTGGCTTTGCCACAAATACTATGTCAACTACATGATCATGCTAAGCAATATGACAATGATGAATGTGTCATGATGAACGGAATGATGGAAAGTTGCATGGCAATATATCTCGGAATGGCTATGGAAATGCCATAATAGGTAGGTATGGTGGCTGTTTTGAGGAAGATATAAGGAGGTTTATGTGTGAAAGAGCGTATCATATCACGGGGTTTGGATGCACCGGCGAAGTTTGCGCCAACTCTCAATGTGAGAAAGGGCAATGCACGGTACCGAAGAGGCTAGCAAGGATGGAAGGGTGAGAGTGCGTATAATCCATGGACTCAACATTAGTCATAAAGAACTCACATACTTATTGCAAAAATCTACAAGCCATCAAAAACCTCAGTACTACGCGCATGCTCCTAGGGGGATAGATTGGTAGGAAAATACCATCGCTCGTCCCCGACCGCCACTCATAAGGAAGACAATCAAATAACACCTCATGTTTCAAATTTGTTGCATAACATTTACCCCATGCATGCTACGGGACTTGCAAACCTCAACAGAAGTATTTCTCAATTTCACAACTACTCAACTAGCATGACTTTGATATTATTACCTCCATATCTCAAAACAATCATCAAGCATCAAACTTTTCTTAGTATTCAACACACTCATACGAAAGTTTTATTATTAATCTTGCATACCAAGCATATTAGGATTTTAAGCAAATTACCATGCTAATAAGACTCTCAAAATAATCTAAGTGAATCATGAGAGATCAATAGTTTCTATAAAACAAATCCACCGCCGTGCTCTAAAAGATATAAGTGAAGCACTAGAGAAAAACTATAAAGCTCAAAAGATATAAGTGAAGCACATAGAGTATTCTATCAAATTCCAAATTATGTATGGCTCTCTCAAAAGGTGTGTACAGCAAGGATGATTGTGGTAGACTAAGAAGCAAAGACTCAAATCATAAAAGATGCTCCAAGCAAAACACATATCATGTGGTGAATAAAAATATAGCTCCAAGTAAAGTTACCTATAGAAGTAGACGAAAAAGAGGGGATGCCTTCCGGGGAATCCCCATGCTTTGGGTTTTAGGTGTCCTTATATTATCTTGGGGGTGCCATGGGCATCCCCAAGCTTAGGCTCTTGCCACTCCTTGTTCCATAATTCATCAAATCTTTACCCAAAACTTGAAAACTTCACAACACAAAACTTAAAGTAGAAAACCCGCGAGCTCCGTTAGCGAAAGAAAACAAAAGACCACTTCAAGGTACTGTAATGAACTCATTATTTATTTATATTGGTGTTAAACCTACTGTATTCCAACTTCTCTATGGATTATAAACTATTTTACTAGCCATAGATTCATCAAAATAAGCAAACAACACACGAAAAACAGAATCTGTCAAAAACAGAACAGTCTGTAGTAATCTGTAGCTAGCGCAATATCTGGAACCCCAAAAATTCTCAAATAAATTTCTGGACGTGAGGAATTTATCTATTAATCATATTCAAAAAGAATTAACTAAATATCACTTTTCAAATAAAAATGACAGCAGTTCTCGTGAGCGCTAAATTTTCTGTTTTTTACAGCAAATTCAACAAGACCTTCCCCAAGTCTTCCCAACGGTTCTACTTGGCACAGACACTAATTAAACACAAAAAACACAACCAAAACAGAGGTTAAATAATTTATTTATTACTAAACAGGAGAAAAAAGCAAGGAATAAAAATAAAATTGGGTTTTCTCCCACAAGCGCTATCGTTTAATGCCCCTAGCTAGGCATAACAAGCAAGAATAGATCTAGGTATTGCCATAATAGTAAGATAAATTATTAAAAATCATTTCATATTCTCTACGTTCGGCAGCAAGTTTTCTTTGAGGCAAGAAAAAGTAATCAAAAGGACTAAATTTAACGGGACAAAAGTCCCCAAGATCACCTTGGGAGGTATAGGTTCCTCCTTTGGTCCTTCATAATGCACAACCAATTCATCATTATAAGCATTCTTTTGACAGAACTTTGTGAGCCTATACTCAAGAGAATATCCTAGTTCATTATTTCAAATAGCCAAATCATCATTAAGTTCAGAAATTCTATCAATTAAAACATTGGTAGGAACCCTTTTTCTAAGATTTTCATTGAAAGCAACATAGTCTAGAGATTGAAAACGCATTATTTCTTCTTGATCAAAGAGGACAGCCTCTATGGGAGGACGACAAGCGTCCACCCTATAATGCGCAAAGATTTCTTTGGCTTCTTTTATTAGGAATCTAAACTCATGAGCCAAAAAGATAGTAGCGGCATGCTTAACAGAAGAATGCTCAATATTAGAAAATTCCAGAAAAATGCTTTGTATGGAAGGATGCATGTGCATGAATTGTCTTTCAAGTTCAACTACAAGTAGCGTCCGCAATACTACTAGTTCTGTGAAGGATAGAACTACCCATAGAAGGTAAAGCACCGGCACAAGTAAAGAAATATTGAATAACTCCTTTTCCAATAATATTACCACTACCAACACAGAATTTTTTTGTATGAAAGATGGTAGGTTCTTTAGCAGGAGCATCAGAATTTTTCATGATATTATTATTGTCCATATCGACAATAATTTCCCCAATTTCAGACATAGAGGCAGAAGGTAAAGGACTTGACATAACGACAAGCAAGCAAAGTAACACACAAGCAAACAAAAAGCAAATGGGCAAAAGAGGCAAAGAGAGAGAGAGAGGGAGGATAGAGAGAGAGGGCGAATAAAACGGCAAGGGTGAAGTGGGGGAGAGGAAAACGAGAGGCAAATGGCAAATAATGTAATGTGGGAGATAGGGATTGTGATGGGTACTTGGTATGTTGACTTTTGCGCAGACTCCCCGGCAACGGCGCCAGAAATTCTTACGAAAGTGAGATCTGATAGAGATGATAAATAATATTTTTGGTATTTTTGGTATAGAGATGCAAAGTAAAAAGTAAAAGCAAAGTAAAAGCAAAGCAATAATAAAGTAATGGAGATTAATATGATGAGAAAGAGACCCGAGGGCCATAGGTTTCACTAGAGGCTTCTCTCAAGAGCATAAGTATTCTACGGTGGGTGAAAAAATTACTATTGAGCAATTGACAGAATTGAGCATAGTTATGAGAATATCTAGGTATGATCATGTATATAGGCATCACGTCCGAGACAAGTAGACCGAAACGATTCTACATCTACTACTATTACTCCACTCATCGACCGCTATCCAGCATGCATCTAGAGTATTAAGTTAAAAACAGAGTAACGCCTTAAGCAAGATGACATGATGTAGAGGGATAGTTTCATGCAATATGATAAAAACCCCATCTTGTTATCCTCGATGGCAACGATACAATACGTGCCTTGCTGCCCCTTCTGTCACTTGGAAAGGACACCACAAGATCGAACCCAAAGCTAAGCACTTCTCCCATGGCAAGAACAACCAATCTAGTAGGTCAAACCAAACTGATAATTCAAAGAGACTTGCAAAGATAACCAATCATACATAAAAGAATTCAGAGAAGATTCAAATATTATTCATAGATAGACAGGGTCATAAACCCATAATTCATCGGTCTCAACAAACACACCGCAAAGATCTCCACAAGAGAGGGGGAGAACATTGTATTGAGATCCAAAAAGAGAGAAGAAGCCATCTAGCTACTCACACTTCATCGGAGGGTCTTGGATGATGATGTAGAAGCCCTCCGTGATCGATGCTCCCTCCGGCGGAGCTCCGGAACAGGCCCCAAGATGGGATCTCGTGGATACAGAAAGTTGCAGTGGTGGAATTAGGTTTTTGGCTCCTCCCCTGATTGTTTGGGGGTACGTGGATATATATGGGAGGAAGAAGTACATCGGTGGAGCTTCGAGTGGCCCACGAGGCAGGGGGGCGCGCCCTAGGGGGGGCCCTCCACCCTCGTGGCCGCCTCGTGGCTTTCTTGACGGAGGGTCCAAGTCTCCTGGATCTTATCTAATGAGAAAATCACGTTTCCGAAGGTTTCATTCCGTTTGGACTCCGTTTGATATTCTGTTTCTCTGAAACATTGAAATAGGCAAAAAACAGCAATTCTGGGCTGGGCCTCCGGTTAATAGGTTAGTCCCAAAAATAATATAAAAGTGGAAAATAAAGCCCAATATAGTCCAAAAACAGTAGATAATATAGCATGGAGCAATCAAAAATTATAGATACGTTGGAGACGTATCAGCATGCTTGAAGTATTATTATTTTTATGTCAATATTAAACTTTTGTTTTGAATCTTATGGATCTGAATATTCTTGCCACAATAGAGAAGATTATATATATATATATGTTAGGTAGCATTCCACATCAAAAATTCTGTTTTGATCATTTACCTACTCGAGGACAAGCGGGAATTAAGCTTGGGGATGCTTGATACGTCTCCAACATATCTATTATATTATTTGCATAATGCGGGGAGTGCAACCAATTCAATATTGTGGGCACCCCTTGTGGTGTTATAACGGGGCGGATGACGCCACCCGCTGCGGGCGGAAGGGTCCGGACAATGCTGCCGCTTTAGCAAAAATTCTGTCCGAATTGTTCAAGGGTGAGGAAGAGGCGTTCACCCGCATCAAGCCACGGGATGGATTCTCCATGTACAATCCTCCAAGCTAGGTAAGTTATATCTCCCTGCTTCCATTTTTCCCGCATTCTTTGTCGTAAGTATTCACCTTGCCACCTTGCGGCAGGAACTGCGAAAAGCCATAAAGGAGGTCAGCAGCCCTTCTCCACAACCAGAGGACCCTTACCGGGCCCTCGACTCCGGACTTGAAGAAGATTCGGTTATATTCGTGGAGCTGATAGACCGGCAGTTCTATCAGTTAAGCTGTGACGATGCCATGGTGGCCATTACGGCCGACTATCCCGGACTGCTCCCTACATCGCACGTAAGAAAAACCAAAAATCCCAACTCCAAAACTAGGATCCCCTTTTAGACACTTCACCCACCATATACACATGGCATTTTTACAGGGAAGGCATTCGGGACGCCCTGCCGAACCCGCAGCAACGCGCCAACAGGAGGCACCGAGGCCGGGTAGGCCAAAAAGGAAGGCGGTCAGGACGGAGACGCCGGCGCAAAGGTATAACAAACCCCGCTTCGTGGTTGTCATCTTTCTTGAAATATAATGACGCCCGTGTTTCTTTAACAGAAAAAACGCTCGCCGGAATATGTACGGCAATGTTACTAATCACGCTTCCACCAGCCGGGCACCAGGACCGGACATAGAGGCGGAAGCCGATATGGGGCGGGTGATGAAGCTATGTACCTAGGGTAGGGTCATGGACCTGTCCTAACTGCCCTACCCAAGGACATCTCTAGAAGAAATCACCTTTCAATCGACTTGAAGGTGTCCCACTCGACAGGCTCGAAGACACTCGACCAAGAAGCATCACTCGACCGAGACCCAATCACTCGACAGCCAGGAGACCTAAAGTCACTCCGCACGCTAACGGTCGGTCATTAAATAGCTTTTATGGTCATCATAGCACTTCATTACCAGCGTTACCAGTAACGCCCCGCCTTAATGTACATTGAACCCTTGGTAACGTGGGCTGGCCGGGGTCCTGGCGCACTCTATATAAGCCACGCCCTCCTCTGAGACAAGGGTTCGCACCTCTGTAACTCATATTCACATAATCCAGTCGACCGCCTCTGGGCTCCGAGACGTAGGGCTATTACTTCCTCCGAGAAGGGCCTGAACTCGTAAACCTTGCGTGCTTACAACTTCTCCATAGCTAAGATCTTGCCTCTCCATACTTACCCCCCTACACTACTGTCAGACTTAGAACCACGACAGTTGGCGCCCACCGTGGGGCCGGTGTTTTAGCGTTTGTTGGAGAAGTTGCGACTTTTTTCCGACCCGAATCATCATGGTTTTCGGCGGAGTTTCGGTGGAGGGCCGCGAGATCCGTCTCGGCGCGCTCACGTCCATCGTCGATGACTCTGCTTGGCTCTGGGAGGCTCCGCTCGACGTGGACGCACTCCCTGCTCGCGAGGCAACGCACTTTAGCGCGTACGTCCGCGGCGTTCTCCTGCGGCAACCGTCGACCCCCTACCGGTTAGGTCCTGTGTTGTCCTCACTCCCCGTTTCCCGCCGGCGCAAGCGTTCCAGTCGGTCGAGACTTCAGCGGTGGGTGAGGCACGCGGTGGCGCGTCAGTCGGCCACCCCCCAAGTCGCGGCGATCGAGCCCGATGAATCCCTCTACGGCCTGTTCGACTGGCTCCGCAGAGACCGCATCCGAGTGCGACAGCAGCGATCCGGCGGCGGAGGTTCTGATGGTCGATGGACCGCCCAGTCCTCCCGGTTTTCCCCGTACCGACGGAGGCGCGGGTGGAGGCGACCCGTCGCATCTCCATGAGGAGTATCTTCCCGAGCCTCTCATGTCGCTGTAGAGAGAAGAACTTCGCCGCCGGAACATGGATGCACTGCACACTCCTATCGTTGGAGAGACCCCCGAGGCTCGCGCCTTGGAGGACGCGCGCCTGGCAAACTTGGCCGAGCGCACTCGACTGGAAAACCTCCAGCGAGCACTCGACGAGCGTGCGCGACAACGGGTTCCCGAATTCAGTCGACGTCAGCTCTTCCCGCCCCCGCAGGTATATCGAACTCCGATCCAGAATTTAGCAGCTGCGGCCCGTATAGCGGAGTCGATTCAGCCTTCCCAGTCGGAGGCTGGCAGAGGCTTGCTGCAGATCAGAGCGTTACTCCGGGCAGCAGGAGATCAGAATTCCGCTGTTTCTCAGTCACGGAACAGGATTCACAGCAGATCCGTTGCCGCAGACACAGTCCAGTCGGCTCACAGCCCGAGATCGCCCCCGAGGCGTGAGGGACGTGGAGACCGGCGTGACCAGTATGGGAACCATGAGCAGTATGATCACCGAGTCAATCGTGACGGTCGACGTCGAGTGCCCACGCCTCCCCCGAGGAGCGGGTCGTATGTGCCTTGCCAGCAGGATGACATGCGCCCTCATAGTGGTGGGCGAAGGATTCCAGTCGACCCCAGAGGGCTAGGCTTTGACGCGAGATCCATTCTCTTCCAGGGTTTGGTCGACAGGAACAGGGCTCACCAAGAAGGTCACGACAGAGATGCACCTACCAGCAGCAGAGTACATGTTTCGGGGCCAGAGTGCTTTAGTAGAGCCATCAGGGCCGCTGTGATTCCTCCCAACTTTAGGTTGGCGACTGGAGTCAGTAAGTTCACTGGCGAGTCCAATCCCGATACTTGGCTTGAAGATTACCGAGTGGCCGTCCAGATCGGCGGCGGCAATGATGAAGTGGCCATGAAGCATGTAACGCCCTCGATGCGGCTATAGCTCCCACGTGTCGAGGCATGACTTAGAGGCATAACCGCATAGAAAGCAATGTCGCAAGTTAGGCAATCATTACAACATCCCATGTAAAGCATAATAAAAGGGGGAGAAACATAGTTGGCTTACACTCGCCACGTCACATCAAAGTACATAAATAACATCCATCATACCAGCACTCATGGCCCGACTACGGCGCCAAAATAGAAGAAAACCCAACATGCGACAAGGCCCTGAATCAAACCCCAACTAGGCACCACTACTGATCATCGGGAAAGGAAACATAATAACGCTGAGAGTCCTTGGCGAACTCCCACTTGAGCTCGTACTCGTCACCTGGAGCGAAATCACCTGGACCTGCATCTGGAATTATAGTATCTGTGAGCCACAGGGACTCAGCAATCTCGCACCCTCGTGATCAAGACTATTTAAGCTTATAGGAAGGGTAAGGCAAGTATAAGTGGAGCTGCAGCAAGCGGCTAGCATATGTGGTGGCTATCTTATTCGCAAAAGAGAGCGAGAAGAGGAGGCAAAGCACGAGCGATAATCTAGAGGAACAACCTGCGCAAGCATTACTCCAACACCGTGTCCACTTCCCGGACTCCGCCGAGAAGAGGCCATCACGGCAACACACTTAGTTGATTCATTTTAATTAATTAAGGTTTAAGTTATCTACAACCGGACATTAACAAATTCCCATCTGCCCATAACCGCGGGCATGGCTTTCGAAAGTTCAATCCCTGCAGGGGGGTCCCAACTTAGCCCATGACAAGCTCTCACGGTCAACGAAGGAATAGACCTCCACCCGAGACACACCGATCAGACTCGGTAACCCGGTACAACAAGACAATTCGACAGGTTAAAACAAGACCAGCAACACCGCCCGAATGTGCCGACAAATCCCGATAGGAGCTGCACGTATCTCTTTTTCAGGGCACACTTAGATGAGCAAGATGACGGGTAGGCCAGCCCAGAGTTGCCCCTGGTAGCCCCGGACATCGCTCGGTTGGACCAACACTCAGAGGAGCACTGGCCCGGGGGGGGGGGGGGTAAAATAACATGACCCTTGAGTCTGCAGAACCCAAGGGAAATAAAAGGCTAGGTGGCAAAAGGTAAAACCAAGGTTGGGCATTGCTGGAAAAGCTTTAATCAAGGCGAACTATCAAGGGGTTCCCATTATAACCCAACCGCGTAAGGAACGCAAAAATCCGGGAACATAACACCGATGTGACAGAAACTAGGGCGGCAAGACTGGAACAAAACACTAGGCGAGAGGCCGAGCCTTCCACCCTTTACCAAGTATATAGATGCATTAAGATAACATAGCAATATAATGATATCCCCAACAAGTAAATAAAAGATGTTCCAACAAGGAACGACCTCCAAACTACACCTGCAACTAGCAACGCTATAAGAGGGCTGAGCAAAGCGGTAACATAGCCAATCAACAGTTTGCTAGGACATGGTGGGTTAGAGGTTTGACATGGCAATTGGGAGGCTGACAAGAAAATGGTAGGCATCGTAGCATTGGCATAGCAAGAGCGAGCAATCTAGCATAGCAAAGATAGTAGTGATTTCGAGGGTATGATCATCTTGCCTGCACAGTTGTCAGAGTTGACTGGATCCTCACAAGAAAACTCAACGGGCTCCTCGGTAGCGAACTCGTCTCCCGGCTCTACCCAAACAAGACAAACAAGCAACAAGGATACAATCAACCACGTGCAAGAACAAGCAATATGATGAAATGATGATATGCTATATGGAATGCGATGCGGGATGCAAAATGCAAGATATGACAGGAAATGCATGAACCTGGCCTCAACTTGGAATTCCAAGGGTGCCACTGGAAAGATGAGATGAAATCGCTTGAAAACGATATAAAGATCATTGGAATCGGAGTTACGGTTTGGAAATGGCAAGCGTTTTAAAATATGACACCGGTCTGCGATTTACAGCAAGTAGGCATCTAAACGCAATGCAACGAACATGCTACAGCCACCAAACATGACAACAAAATACATGGCAGGGATGCACACAAGATGCTTAACAAAAGACTAGCACTGAGCCACGGCCAATTCATCCATTATGAGGTTCAAACAAGCATGGCAAAAACACAAATGCAAAACAGATTCCAGACTTAGTGAAATTAACACTAGTCTGAAATTTCAGATCACGAAGCCCTCTTCGAAGCAGCAAAACAACATGATACAAGACCTGAACATGACAAATAAGAACATGGCATGGAGCTACTCAACAAGCTTAACAAAAGACCCAAAGTGACCTGGGGCCAAAAGGGTTCACGAAATATATTAACGGGCACACGAACATAGCTAAAACACAATCAGTTTTCAGACTTAGTGAAAACTGAGACATGCTGAAATATAACTCACGAAGGCATGTAAACGAGCTCGATGCACTCACCACGGTACAAGTCACAGCAAGTCAAGCATACATCCATTAAGAAGGCACAAAATACAAGCTAAACATGGAAAGAACAATGGCATAGCATGCACGGATCAACTACAACAACGCCGGCAAAATCGCAAACGAGTTGACGATCTTCCCAGATTCACCACGAAGCAAAAGTAGAGCTCGATTGACTCAAGCTATGGTGCTCCATAATTGCAAACAAAGACACGGATGGATAGAGAATAACATGAATAACAAAAGTCCCTTACTGATCATCCTCAAAAGAGGCACGGATCATTAGGAAACAAACTGAACATATGGCATCAAGAACTAAAATATCCCAGACTTAGTGAAAACAACTAAGTCTCTGAAAACAGATTTCCCGGGTGTCTCTCTTTGCAAGCTTGCAAAAGTCACCACACACATTCTAAAACTGCATGGGTTGCACCTCTGAAAAGAAGACAAAATGCTTAACAAAACATATGAAGGACTCACAGGCATAGCATGCACACAATAATCATGGCAAAAATGACAAAAGTCTAAGATGAACTAGCAGATCTGACAATTAACTCACGAAGCCTCCTTCTAACAGCATTTTGGGCATCAAGATAAGCTCAAATGAAAATGATGCAATGGAATGAAATGGTGTACTCGTCGAGGCGAAGATTTTGATATATCATATGTCCAAATCGGAGCTATGGATGCAAAGTTACGAGGCCTCGAACAGGAGCATATGAAGTAAAGATTCTAGGGACTTAGACGAAATTTCAACCTCTCTCTCAGATCTAGGGCTTGCACGGATATCGAGGCGCGGCCGGGCACTGTAGCTGTTCGTCGGGAAGAAGAACGCAGCAAGCCGGCGGGAGGAGGTGGTGGCCGGCGGCCGGATCTAGCCGGGCCGGGGTCGCCGGACGGCGACGCGGCCGCGGCGGCTGGCGGCTGCGCGGGGCGGCGCTCGGGGCCGGGAGGTGGCAGCGGGGCGGCGCGGCACTGGGGTTCCGGCGGCGAGGTCCGGCCGGCTCCGGGCGGCGGAGATGGTGGGGCGGCGGCGCGGCCGGTCGGCTCGGGGAAGAAGGACAGGCGGCGGCGGCGGAGTGGCCCGGTCGGGCGTGGGAGCGGGTTGGAGATGGGCTTCGGGCCCGGCCGCGGTGGCGATGTGGACCGGGCGGCGGGGCGAATCGTGGCGCGCCACGTGGCGGCGGACAGGCGGACCGGACGTGTCCGTCGGCGGGAATGTGTCTGGCGGCGCGCGGTGGGATTTTTTTAGGGTTCGGAGGTAGGGGAAGATCTGAAAAACGGGGGTGTATATATAGGCATAAGTGGAGCTAGGAGAGTCCAAATGAGGTGCGGTTTTCGGCCACGCGGTCGTGATCGAACGCTCTAGGACATGGAGCAGAGTTTGGTGGGTTTTGGGCCAAATTGGAGGGGTGTTGGGCTGCAACACACAAGAGGCCTTTTCGGTCCCTCGGTTAACCGTTGGAGTATCAAACAAAGTCCAAATGGTACGAAGCTTGATAGGCGGTCTACCGGTAGTAAACCAAGGCCGCATGACAAGTCTCGGTCCAATCCGGAAATGTTTAATCCCCACACACGAAAGAAAGCTAGAAATGGCCACCGGAGGAGAACGAAGCGCCGGAATGCAAAACGGACAACGGGGAAAATGCTCGAATGCATGAGACGAACACGTATGCAAATGCAATGCACATGATGACATGATATGAGATGCATGAAAACGAGAACAACACATGGAGACAAAGACCCGAACCCGAGAAATAAATATAACTTAACGCCGGAAACGGCAAGAGTTGGAGTACAAATTTGGAAAGTCGTATCTGGGGCGTTACAACACTCCACCACTACGAAAAGATCTCGTCCCGAGATCTAGGACTGAAAGAACTCCGGGTACTCAGAACGGAGGTGATCCTCGCGTTCCCAGGTAGCTTCACGGTCGGAATGGTGAGACCACTTGACTTTGAGAAATTTGATTGACTTGTTGCGAGTCTTGCGTTCAGTCTCTTCAAGAATAGCAACTGGGTGCTCACGATAGGAGAGATCTTCTTGGAGCTCAATGTCCTCGAAGTTGACGGTGCAGTCAGGAGTCTTGAAGCACTTTAGAAGCTGAGAGACATGGAACACATCATGAACATTTGCAAAGTTTGAAGGAAGCTCAAGTTGATAGGCGAGGTCGCCTCTCTTGCTGACAATCTTGAAAGGTCCCACGTATCTAGGGGCAAGCTTCCCTTTGATACCGAAGCGACGAGTACCCTTCATAGGAGAGACGCGGAGGTAAACATGATCTCCGATCTCGAAAACCAAATCACGGTGCTTACTATCATAGTAGATCTTCTGGCGGGATTGGGCTGCTTTGAGGTTATCACGAATGACTTTGCACATTTCTTCTGCTTCTGTGATTAAGTCATTACCCAGCAGCTGACGTTCACCGGTTTCAGACCAGTTGAGAGGGGTACGGCACTTCCTGCCATACAGAATTTCAAATGGGGCCTTGCCCGAACTTGCTTGAAAACTGTTGTTATAGGAGAATTCATCATAGGGAAGACAATCCTCCCACTTCATGCCGAAGGAGATCACACAAGCCCTGAGCATATCTTCAAGAATCTGGTTGACACGCTCAACTTGACCGCTTGTTTGAGGATGGAAAGCTGTGCTGAAGCGGATGTTCGTGCCCATGGCCTTCTGGAAAGAATCCCAAAACTTCAAGGTAAAAATGCTGCCACGGTCTGAAGATATCACTTGAGGAATACCGTGCAGAGAGACAATGCGAGAGGTATAGAGTTCCGCCAATTGAGCTACAGTGATCGACTCTTTGATAGGCAGAAAGTGAGCCACTTTGGTGAGCTTGTCGATGACGACGAATATAGCATCATTGCCACGCTTGGACTTTGGAAACCCAGTCACGAAGTCCATTTCAATGTGGTCAAACTTCCATTCTGGAATGGCAAGAGGTTGGAGGAGACCAGCTGGCCTTTGGTGTTCTGCCTTCACTCTTCTGCAGACATCACATTCATTCACGAATTGAGCGATCTCGCGCTTCATTCGAGTCCACCAATAAGCTTCCTTGAGGTCCTGATACATCTTCGTGCTCCCAGGGTGGATGGAGAGGAGGGAATTGTGAGCCTCGTTCATGATCACTTTACGAAGTTCACCTTTGGGCACAACAATACGATCCTCGAAGAAGAGAGTGTCCTTGTCATCAAGACGGTAGCACTTGTACTTGGACTGACTCTTGGCAATCCCAATCTTCACCTTTTTCACCATAGCATCAAGAAGCTGGGCTTGGCGAATCTGGTCTTCTAAGGTAGGAGAGACTTGAAGGTTGGCGAGGAAACCTTGAGGAACAACTTGCAGATTAAGCTTGCGAAAAGCTTCACAAAGCTCGGGTTGATAAGGCTTGAGAATCAGACTGTTGCAGTAGGCCTTTCTGCTCAAAGCGTCAGCAATCACATTGGCCTTGCCTGGAGTATACTCAATACTCGGATTATACTCTTGAATCATTTCGACCCATCGAGTTTGCCTTAGGTTGAGATTAGGCTGAGTGAAGATGTACTTGAGACTCTTGTGTTCAGTGAAAATGTTCACTTTTCTTCCCAATAGAAGATGTCTCCAAGTCAAAAGAGCATGCACAACTGCCGCCAACTCGAGATCATGAGTGGGGTAGTTCTTCTCATTAGGCTTCAACTGGCGAGATGTATAAGCAACAACTTTCTTCTCTTGCATCAAAACTGCGCCAAGACCTTGGAGAGAGGCATCACAAAAGACCTCGTACGGCTTGGATTCATCAGGCGGAGTCAGAACTGGAGCAGTGATCAACTTCTCTTTCAAAGTGTTGAAAGCAATATCACACTCCGGAGACCAAACATACTTGACGTGCTTCTGAAGAAGATTAGAGAGAGGCTTCGCAATCTTAGAAAAGTTTTCAACGAATCTTCGGCAATAGCTTGCGAGACCGAGAAAACTGCGGAGTTGCTTCACATTCTGAGGAGGTTCCCAATTCACAATTGCGGATACCTTTTCGAGATTCATGGAAATGCCCTTGGCAGAGATGATATGACCAAGATAAAGAACCTCATCGAGCCAAAATTCACACTTGGAGAACTTGGCGTAGAACTGATGTTCCCTGAGTTTATCGAGAACCAAACGCAAGTGCTTGGCATGATCTTCCTTGTTCTTCGAGAAAACCAGAATGTCGTCGAGATAGACCAAAACGAAGTCATTGGTGTAGGCGTTGAAGATGAAATTCATCATGCGAGAGAACGTCGGAGGAGCATTGGCGAGGCCAAAAGACATGACAGTGTATTCATATGAACCAAAGCTTGTTCTGAATGCTGTCTTGGGAATGTCTTCTTCACGAATGCGAATCTGGTGATAACCCATACGGAGATCAAGCTTGGAGAATACTTGGGCACCTTTGAGTTGTTCGAACAACTCATTGATGTTGGGAAGTGGGTATTTGTTCTTGATGGTTTTCTTGTTCACCGGACGGTAATCAACACAAAGTCTGTCCGTTCCATCCTTCTTCTTCACAAAAAGAACACCACAACCCCACGGAGAAGTACTAGGCCGGATGAGACCCATTCTTTCTTGCTCATCGAGTTGCTTCTTTAGTTCCTTCAGCTCTTCCGGTCCGAGCTTGTAAGGACGTTTGCACACAGGTTCTGTGCCAGGCTCAAGCTCAATAACGAATTCAACTGGCCGGTGCGGAGGCATTCCTGGGAGCTCTTCTGGAAAGACGTCTTGATATTCGCAAATGACAGGAATTTGGGAGATGGCATCCAATTCACCCTTCTCATTGAGAGAAAACAGACGGATAGTATTATCCCGAGTGGCAAAGACAATTACATCCTCAGACGAGTGAGTCAATTGAATCTGCCTGGCTGCACAATCAAGATGTGCCTTGTGCTTAGAAAGCCAATCCATCCCGAGAATAAGATCAATATCCGAGTTACCAAGCGCCATAGGAGAAGAAAGAAACTTGTAGTCACCCAATGTGATAGAAACATCCGGAGCCATCATTTTGGTGTTCATGAACAAACCCGGAGAAGAAACCGCTATCGGCTTAGGCAAATCAATAGTATGAACATCATGCATGGATGCAAAAGGCTTCGACAAAAATGATAAAGATGCACCAGTGTCAAAAAGAACTCTTGCGGGAATGTCATTAACAGGAAGGTTACCCATGATCACATCTGGTGATTCCTCTGCCTGAGCTGCATTCAGCAAGTTGACCTTGGCGGACTTGGGGTTATGCTTGACCACAGCTGTACTTGCCGATCTGACAGGAGGAGGAGGAGGAAGACGCCTCTGGTTGAAACACTTGTTGGCATAGTGACCCTTCTGTTGGCACTTGTTGCACGTGACCTCTGAAAGCGGACGGTGATACGGAGCACTCGATCTTGGAGGTTGAGACGAAGTCTTGTTCTGAAAGCCAGGGTTGGGTGGGTGGGAAGAACCACTGCCACCTTTGCTCTTCTGCTGATACGGCTGACGGAACGGAGGAGGAGGAAGCCAAAACTTCTGCTGCTTGGCCACTTGAGTAGAGGAAGAAGGAGTAACATCTCTGACTCGCTTCCTGGAAGCATCACACCTCAACTGAGCAGCCTCTTGCTTCAGTGCCATGTTGTAGAACTCATCGTATCTCAAGGGCTCGAAGAGGACAAGAGCAAGCTGAATATCTTCTCTGAGACCACCCCTGAACTGATATATCATGCTCTTCTCATCAGGCACGTCCTGCTTGGCAAAGCGGGCAAGCTTCTGGAACAATTTGTTGTAGTCATAGACAGACAAAGAGCCTTGCTTCAGATTGCAGAATTCCTCACGCTTGCTTTCAACCACGCTCTGCGGAATGTGATGAGCTCGGAAATCTCGACGGAAATCATCCCAAGTGATAACACGTCCACCTCTGGAATCCTTGTACTGCTGGAACCATTCTGCAGCTTGATCTTTGAGTTGGAAGGAAGCGAACTTGACAAAGTCCTCAGGCCTGACGTTGCTGCACTCGAAATGCTTACACAGATCCACAAGCCAATCGTCAGCATCGGTTGCCTCAACACAATTACTGAAAGTTTTAGGCCCGTTAGCAAGGAACTGGTTGAGTGTAGCAAAGTGACTCTGATTGCTGCCTTGATTCCCTTGACTGCCTTGATTGCGCTCTTGAAGAATTTGCATGATCAGCTGAGTGTTTGCATTGGTTGCGGCCATCACAGCTTGCCATGCCTCTGGAGGAGGTGGAGGCGGTGGCGGATCTTGATTCCGGTTCTGACTAGTGCTCTTAGCGGGAGCCATCTTGAAGAGGTTGACCACCGTTAGCACATAGACTGACAAATATTGAAGCTGAATCCAACGGAATGAAAAATTGCAACATATAGTCTTCACATCCGAACAAAATGAACGAATGCATTCCTCTTTAAATGGTCACATATCCATAAATTGAGAAGCCACGTAGAATTAAGGTAGAGAAACAAATCAACAAGGTACGGATCAAGAACGAATAATCGGTAAGAAATCCCAATCTCAAACCAATATCCGTGGAAGAAGAACTAGAGCTACTAGAATTCCCACCTATGGAACTCCCGAACTTTTCCGGTTATGTAATCAGGTGTTGGGGATACAGGGGAAGCATAATATCTCACCCAAACTAGCAAATCCTACATCCAGCTGTATCCATCCTTCAACACATAACCAAGAAAACTTCGGAAACCATCTACCTCAACCTTCGAAAAGCATCCGTTATACAAGTTATGGCGATACTCCCGAACTCCCGCCCCAGTACTGGGTGGCGTCGAGGTTATCTCACCAACGAACTGCATAAAAGAGATTTTCGATGTCGGCGAACATATCTCAAGTATTCCAGAATTGCAACGATAAAATTATGATGACAACACCTCAGAGCTCAACTCCCCGGGACACTTCCACTAAACCCCTGACAGGAGGCACCAAGACAGTATTCTCATCATAAGCCATCGGAACAAATCCAAGATACTCGCGTGATCCTAAAATTTTTTTTAGTGAAATTTGAGAAGAGGAGAGTCAAAACTCTACGTCAGGATGCCTTACCAGAGCGATGAGGAGACTGGGAAGTAAAAAGAATTCCTAAGCTCTCCGATATATAATTCCTAAATGACTCAAAACATTTTTCTAGACACAACTCGGCTGCTAAAAACGATCAAGCAATGGGGCTCCTAAGGTCGGGGAAGGCTCTGATTACCAACTTGTAACGCCCTCGATGCAGCTATAGCTCCCACGTGTCGAGGCACGACTTAGAGGCATAACCGCATAGAAAGCAATGTCGCAAGTTAGGCGATCATTACAACATCCCATGTAAAGCATAATAAAAGGGGGAGAAACATAGTTGGCTTACACTCGCCACGTCACATCAAAGTACATAAATAACATCCATCATACCAGCACTCATGGCCCGACTACGGCGCCAAAATAGAAGAAAACCCAACATGCGACAAGGCCCTGAATCAAACCCCAACTAGGCACCCCTACTGATCATCGAGAAAGGAAACATAATAACGCTGAGAGTCCTCGTCGAACTCCCACTTGAGCTCGTACTCGTCACCTGGAGCGAAATCACCTGGACCTGCATCTGGAATTATAGTATCTGTGAGCCACAGGGACTCAGCAATCTCGCACCCTCACGATCAAGACTATTTAAGCTTAAAGGAAGGGTAAGGCAAGTATAAGTGGAGCTGCAGCAAGCGGCTAGCATATGTGGTGGCTATCTTATTCGCAAAAGAGAGCGAGAAGAGGAGGCAAAGCACGAGCAATAATCTAGAGGAACAACCTGCGCAAGCATTACTCCAACACCGTGTCCACTTCCCGGACTCCGCCGAGAAGAGGCCATCACGGCAACACACTCAGTTGATTCATTTTAATTAATTAAGGTTTAAGTTATCTACAACCGGACATTAACAAATTCCCATCTGCCCATAACCGCGGGCATGGCTTTCGAAAGTTCAATCCCTGCAGGGGGGTCCCAACTTAGCCCATGAAAAGCTCTCACGGTCAACGAAGGAATAGACCTCCACCCGAGACACACCGATCAGACTCGGTAACCCGGTACAACAAGACAATTCGACAGGTTAAAACAAGACCAGCAACACCGCCCGAATGTGCCGACAAATCCCGATAGGAGCTGCACGTATCTCTTTCTCAGGGCACACTTAGATGAGCAAGACGACGGGTAGGCCAGCCCAGAGTTGCCACTGGTAGCCCCGGACATCGCTCGGTTGGACCAACACTCAGAGGAGCACTGGCCCGGGGGGGGGGGGTAAAATAACATGACCCTTGAGTCTGCAGAACCCAAGGGAAAGAAAAGGCTAGGTGGCAAAAGGTAAAACCAAGGTTGGGCATTGCTGGAAAAGCTTTAATCAAGGCGAACTATCAAGGGGTTCCCATTATAACCCAACCGCGTAAGGAACGCAAAAATCCGGGAACATAACACCGATGTGACGGAAACTAGGGCGGCAAGACTGGAACAAAACACTAGGCGAGAGGCCGAGCCTTCCACCCTTTACCAAGTATATAGATGCATTAAGATAACATAGCAATATAATGATATCCCCAACAAGTAAATAAAAGATGTTCCAACAAGGAACGACCTCCAAACTACACCTGCAACTAGCAACGCTATAAGAGGGCTGAGCAAAGCGGTAACATAGCCAATCAACGGTTTGCTAGGACATGGTGGGTTAGAGGTTTGACATGGCAATTGGGAGGCTGACAAGAAAATGGTAGGCATCGTAGGATTGGCATAGCAAGAGCGAGCAATCTAGCATAGCAAAGATAGTAGTGATTTCGAGGGTATGATCATCTTGCCTGCACAGTTGTCAGAGTTGACTGGATCCTCACAAGCAAACTCAACGGGCTCCTCGGTAGCGAACTCGTCTCCCGGCTCTACCCAAACAAGACAAACAAGCAACAAGGATACAATCAACCACGTGCAAGAACAAGCAATATGATGAAATGATGATATGCTATATGGAATGCGATGCGGGATGCAAAATGCAAGATATGACAGGAAATGCATGAACCTGGCCTCAACTTGGAATTCCAAGGGTGCCACTGGAAAGATGAGATGAAATCGCTTGAAAACGATATAAAGATCATTGGAATCGGAGTTACGGTTTGGAAATGGCAAGCGTTTTAAAATATGACACCGGTCTGCGATTTACAGCAAGTAGGCATCTAAACGCAATGCAACGAACATGCTACAGCCACCAAACATGACAACAAAATACATGGCAGGGATGCACACAAGATGCTTAACAAAAGACTAGCACTGAGCCACGGCCAATTCATCCATTATGAGGTTCAAACAAGCATGGCAAAAACACAAATGCAAAACAGATTCCAGACTTAGTGAAATTAACACTAGTCTGAAATTTCAGATCACGAAGCCCTCTTCGAAGCAGCAAAACAACATGATACAAGACCTGAACATGACAAATAAGAACATGGCATGGAGCTACTCAACAAGCTTAACAAAAGACCCAAAGTGACCTGGGGCCAAAAGGGTTCACGAAATATATTAACGGGCACACGAACATAGCTAAAACACAATCAGTTTTCAGACTTAGTGAAAACTGAGACATGCTGAAATATAACTCACGAAGGCATGTAAACGAGCTCGATGCACTCACCACGGTACAAGTCACAGCAAGTCAAGCATACATCCATTAAGAAGGCACAAAATACAAGCTAGACATGGAAAGAACAATGGCATAGCATGCACGGATCAACTACAACAACGCCGGCAAAATCGCAAACGAGTTGACGATCTTCCCAGATTCACCACGAAGCAAAAGTAGAGCTCGATTGACTCAAGCTATGGTGCTCCATAATTGCAAACAAAGACACGTATGGATAGAGAATAACATGAATAACAAAAGTCCCTTACTGATCATCCTCAAAAGAGGCACGGATCATTAGGAAACAAACTGAACATATGGCATCAAGAACTAAAATATCCCAGACTTAGTGAAAACAACTAAGTCTCTGAAAACAGATTTCCCGGGTGTCTCTCTTTGCAAGCTTGCAAAAGTCACCACACACATTCTAAAACTGCATGGGTTGCACCTCTGAAAAGAAGACAAAATGCTTAACAAAACATATGAAGGACTCACAGGCATAGCATGCACACAATAATCATGGCAAAAATGACAAAAATCTAAGATGAACTAGCAGATCTGACAATTAACTCACGAAGCCTCCTTCTAACAGCATTTTGGGCATCAAGATAAGCTCAAATGAAAATGATGCAATGGAATGAAATGGTGTACTCGTCGAGGCGAAGATTTTGATATATCATATGTCCAAATCGGAGCTATGGATGCAAAGTTACGAGGCCTCGAACAGGAGCATATGAAGTAAAGATTCTAGGGACTTAGACGAAATTTCAACCTCTCTCTCAGATCTAGGGCTTGCACGGATATCGAGGCGCGGCCGGGCACTGTAGCTGTTCGTCGGGAAGAAGAACGCAGCAAGCCGGCGGGAGGAGGTGGTGGCCGGCGGCCGGATCTAGCCGGGCCGGGGTCGCCGGACGGCGACGCGGCCGCGGCGGCTGGCGGCTGCGCGGGGCGGCGCTCGGGGCCGGGAGGTGGCAGCGGGGCGGCGCGGCACTGGGGTTCCGGCGGCGAGGTCCGGCCGGCTCCGGGCGGCGGAGATGGCGGGGCGGCGGCGCGGCCGGTCGGCTCGGGGAAGAAGGACAGGCGGCGGCGGCGGAGTGGCCCGGTCGGGCGTGGGAGCGGGTTGGAGATGGGCTTCGGGCCCGGCCGCGGTGGCGATGTGGACCGGGCGGCGGGGCGAATCGTGGCGCGCCACGTGGCGGCGGACAGGCGGACCGGACGTGTCCGTCGGCGGGAATGTGTCTGGCGGCGCGCGGTGGGATTTTTTTAGGGTTCGGAGGTAGGGGAAGATCTGAAAAACGGGGGTGTATATATAGGCATAAGTGGAGCTAGGAGAGTCCAAATGAGGTGCGGTTTTCGGCCACGCGGTCGTGATCGAACGCTCTAGGACATGGAGCAGAGTTTGGTGGGTTTTGGGCCAAATTGGAGGGGTGTTGGGCTGCAACACACAAGAGGCCTTTTCGGTCCCTCGGTTAACCGTTGGAGTATCAAACAAAGTCCAAATGGTACGAAGCTTGATAGGCGGTCTACCGGTAGTAAACCAAGGCCGCATGACAAGTCTCGGTCCAATCCGGAAATGTTTAATCCCCACACACGAAAGAAAGCTAGAAATGGCCACCGGAGGAGAACGAAGCGCCGGAATGCAAAACGGACAACGGGGAAAATGCTCGAATGCATGAGACGAACACGTATGCAAATGCAATGCACATGATGACATGATATGAGATGCATGAAAACGAGAACAACACATGGAGACAAAGACCCGAACCCGAGAAATAAATATAACTTAACGCCGGAAACGGCAAGAGTTGGAGTACAAATTTGGAAAGTCGTATCTGGGGCGTTACAACACTCCACCACTACGAAAAGATCTCGTCCCGAGATCTAGGACTGAAAGAACTCCGGGTACTCAGAACGGAGGTGATCCTCGCGTTCCCAGGTAGCTTCACGGTCGGAATGGTGAGACCACTTGACTTTGAGAAATTTGATTGACTTGTTGCGAGTCTTGCGTTCAGTCTCTTCAAGAATAGCAACTGGGTGCTCACGATAGGAGAGATCTTCTTGGAGCTCAATGTCCTCGAAGTTGACGGTGCAGTCAGGAGTCTTGAAGCACTTTAGAAGCTGAGAGACATGGAACACATCATGAACATTTGCAAAGTTTGAAGGAAGCTCAAGTTGATAGGCGAGGTCGCCTCTCTTGCTGACAATCTTGAAAGGTCCCACGTATCTAGGGGCAAGCTTCCCTTTGATACCGAAGTGACGAGTACCCTTCATAGGAGAGACGCGGAGGTAAACATGATCTCCGATCTCGAAAACCAAATCACGGTGCTTACTATCATAGTAGATCTTCTGGCGGGATTGGGCTGCTTTGAGGTTATCACGAATGACTTTGCACATTTCTTCTGCTTCTGTGATTAAGTCATTACCCAGCAGCTGACGTTCACCGGTTTCAGACCAGTTGAGAGGGGTACGACACTTCCTGCCATACAGAATTTCAAATGGGGCCTTGCCCGAACTTGCTTGAAAACTGTTGTTATAGGAGAATTCAGCATAGGGAAGACAATCCTCCCACTTCATGCCGAAGGAGATCACACAAGCCCTGAGCATATCTTCAAGAATCTGGTTGACACGCTCAACTTGACCGCTTGTTTGAGGATGGAAAGCTGTGCTGAAGCGGATGTTCGTGCCCATGGCCTTCTGGAAAGAATCCCAAAACTTCAAGGTAAAAATGCTGCCACGGTCTGAAGATATCACTTGAGGAATACCGTGCAGAGAGACAATGCGAGAGGTATAGAGTTCCGCCAATTGAGCTACAGTGATCGACTCTTTGATAGGCAGAAAGTGAGCCACTTTGGTGAGCTTGTCGATGACGACGAATATAGCATCATTGCCACGCTTGGACTTTGGAAACCCAGTCACGAAGTCCATTTCAATGTGGTCAAACTTCCATTCTGGAATGGCAAGAGGTTGGAGGAGACCAGCTGGCCTTTGGTGTTCTGCCTTCACTCTTCTGCAGACATCACATTCATTCACGAATTGAGCGATCTCGCGCTTCATTCGAGTCCACCAATAAGCTTGCTTGAGGTCCTGATACATCTTCGTGCTCCCAGGGTGGATGGAGAGGAGGGAATTGTGAGCCTCGTTCATGATCACTTTACGAAGTTCACCTTTGGGCACAACAATACGATCCTCGAAGAAGAGAGTGTCCTTGTCATCAAGACGGTAGCACTTGTACTTGGACTGACTCTTGGCAATCCCAATCTTCACCTTTTTCACCATAGCATCAAGAAGCTGGGCTTGGCGAATCTGGTCTTCTAAGGTAGGAGAGACTTGAAGGTTGGCGAGGAAACCTTGAGGAACAACTTGCAGATTAAGCTTGCGAAAAGCTTCACAAAGCTCGGGTTGATAAGGCTTGAGAATCAGACTGTTGCAGTAGGCCTTTCTGCTCAAAGCGTCAGCAATCACATTGGCCTTGCCTGGAGTATACTCAATACTCGGATTATACTCTTGAATCATTTCGACCCATCGAGTTTGCCTTAGGTTGAGACTAGGCTGAGTGAAGATGTACTTGAGACTCTTGTGTTCAGTGAAAATGTTCACTTTTCTTCCCAATAGAAGATGTCTCCAAGTCAAAAGAGCATGCACAACTGCCGCCAACTCGAGATCATGAGTGGGGTAGTTCTTCTCATTAGGCTTCAACTGGCGAGATGTATAAGCAACAACTTTCTTCTCTTGCATCAAAACTGCGCCAAGACCTTGGAGAGAGGCATCACAAAAGACCTCGTACGGCTTGGATTCATCAGGCGGAGTCAGAACTGGAGCAGTGATCAACTTCTCTTTCAAAGTGTTGAAAGCAATATCACACTCCGGAGACCAAACATACTTGACGTGCTTCTGAAGAAGATTAGAGAGAGGCTTCGCAATCTTAGAAAAGTTTTCAACGAATCTTCGGCAATAGCTTGCGAGACCGAGAAAACTGCGGAGTTGCTTCACATTCTGAGGAGGTTCCCAATTCACAATTGCGGATACCTTTTCGGGATTCATGGAAATGCCCTTGGCAGAGATGATATGACCAAGATAAAGAACCTCATCGAGCCAAAATTCACACTTGGAGAACTTGGCGTAGAACTGATGTTCCCTGAGTTTATCGAGAACCAAACGCAAGTGCTTGGCATGATCTTCCTTGTTCTTCGAGAAAACCAGAATGTCGTCGAGATAGACCAAAACGAAGTCATTGGTGTAGGCGTTGAAGATGAAATTCATCATGCGAGAGAACGTCGGAGGAGCGTTGGCGAGGCCAAAAGACATGACAGTGTATTCATATGAACCAAAGCTTGTTCTGAATGCTGTCTTGGGAATGTCTTCTTCACGAATGCGAATCTGGTGATAACCCATACGGAGATCAAGCTTGGAGAATACTTGGGCACCTTTGAGTTGTTCGAACAGCTCATTGATGTTGGGAAGTGGGTATTTGTTCTTGATGGTTTTCTTGTTCACCGGACGGTAATCAACACAAAGTCTGTCCGTTCCATCCTTCTTCTTCACAAAAAGAACACCACAACCCCACGGAGAAGTACTAGGCCGGATGAGACCCATTCTTTCTTGCTCATCGAGTTGCTTCTTCAGTTCCTTCAGCTCTTCCGGTCCGAGCTTGTAAGGACGTTTGCACACAGGTTCTGTGCCAGGCTCAAGCTCAATAACGAATTCAACTGGCCGGTGCGGAGGCATTCCTGGGAGCTCTTCTGGAAAGACGTCTTGATATTCGCAAATGACAGGAATTTGGGAGATGGCATCCAATTCACCCTTCTCATTGAGAGAAAACAGACGGATAGTACTATCCCGAGTGGCAAAGACAATTACATCCTCAGACGAGTGAGTCAATTGAATCTGCCTGGCTGCACAATCAAGATGTGCCGTGTGCTTAGAAAGCCAATCCATCCCGAGAATAAGATCAATATCCGAGTTACCAAGCGCCATAGGAGAAGAAAGAAACTTGTAGTCACCCAATGTGATAGAAACATCCGGAGCCATCATTTTGGTGTTCATGAACAAACCCGGAGAAGAAACCGCTATCGGCTTAGGCAAATCAATAGTATGAACATCATGCATGGATGCAAAAGGCTTCGACAAAAATGATAAAGATGCACCAGTGTCAAAAAGAACTCTTGCGGGAATGTCATTAACAGGAAGGTTACCCATGATCACATCTGGTGATTCCTCTGCCTGAGCTGCATTCAGCAAGTTGACCTTGGCGGACTTGGGGTTATGCTTGACCACAGCTGTACTTGCCGATCTGACAGGAGGAGGAGGAGGAAGACGCCTCTGGTTGAAACACTTGTTGGCATAGTGACCCTTCTGTTGGCACTTGTTGCACGTGACCTCTGAAAGCGGACGGTGATACGGAGCACTCGATCTTGGAGGTTGAGACGAAGTCTTGTTCTGAAAGCCAGGGTTGGGTGGGTGGGAAGAACCACTGCCACCTTTGCTCTTCTGCTGATACGGCTGACGGAACGGAGGAGGAGGAAGCCAAAACTTCTGCTGCTTGGCCACTTGAGTAGAGGAAGAAGGAGTAACATCTCTGACTCGCTTCCTGGAAGCATCACACCTCAACTGAGCAGCCTCTTGCTTCAGTGCCATGTTGTAGAACTCATCGTATCTCAAGGGCTCGAAGAGGACAAGAGCAAGCTGAATATCTTCTCTGAGACCACCCCTGAACTGATATATCATGCTCTTCTCATCAGGCACGTCCTGCTTGGCAAAGCGGGCAAGCTTCTGGAACAATTTGTTGTAGTCATAGACAGACAAAGAGCCTTGCTTCAGATTGCAGAATTCCTCACGCTTGCTTTCAACCACGCTCTGCGGAATGTGATGAGCTCGGAAATCTCGACGGAAATCATCCCAAGTGATAACACGTCCACCTCTGGAATCCTTGTACTGCTGGAACCATTCTGCAGCTTGATCTTTGAGTTGGAAGGAAGCGAACTTGACAAAGTCCTCAGGCCTGACGTTGCTGCACTCGAAATGCTTACACAGATCCACAAGCCAATCGTCAGCATCGGTTGCCTCAACACAATTACTGAAAGTTTTAGGCCCGTTAGCAAGGAACTGGTTGAGTGTAGCAAAGTGACTCTGATTGCTGCCTTGATTCCCTTGACTGCCTTGATTGCGCTCTTGAAGAATTTGCATGATCAGCTGAGTGTTTGCATTGGTTGCGGCCATCACAGCTTGCCATGCCTCTGGAGGAGGTGGAGGCGGTGGCGGATCTTGATTCCGGTTCTGACTAGTGCTCTTAGCGGGAGCCATCTTGAAGAGGTTGACCACCGTTAGCACATAGACTGACAAATATTGAAGCTGAATCCAACGGAATGAAAAATTGCAACATATAGTCTTCACATCCGAACAAAATGAACGAATGCATTCCTCTTTAAATGGTCACATATCCAGAAATTGAGAAGCCACGTAGAATTAAGGTAGAGAAACAAATCAACAAGGTACGGATCAAGAACGAATAATCGGTAAGAAATCCCAATCTCAAACCAATATCCGTGGAAGAAGAACTAGAGCTACTAGAATTCCCACCTATGGAACTCCCGAACTTTTCCGGTTATGTAATCAGGTGTTGGGGATACAGGGGAAGCATAATATCTCACCCAAACTAGCAAATCCTACATCCAGCTGTATCCATCCTTCAACACATAACCAAGAAAACTTCGGAAACCATCTACCTCAACCTTCGAAAAGCATCCGTTATACAAGTTATGGCGATACTCCCGAACTCCCGCCCCAGTACTGGGTGGCATCGAGGTTATCTCACCAACGAACTGCATAAAAGAGATTTTCGATGTCGGCGAACATATCTCAAGTATTCCAGAATTGCAACGATAAAATTATGATGACAACACCTCAGAGCTCAACTCCCCGGGACACTTCCACTAAACCCCTGACAGGAGGCACCAAGACAGTATTCTCATCATAAGCCATCGGAACAAATCCAAGATACTCGCGTGATCCTAAAATTTTTTTTAGTGAAATTTGAGAAGAGGAGAGTCAAAACTCTACGTCAGGATGCCTTACCAGAGCGATGAGGAGACTGGGAAGTAAAAAGAATTCCTAAGCTCTCCGATATATAATTCCTAAATGACTCAAAACATTTTTCTAGACACAACTCGGCTGCTAAAAACGATCAAGCAATGGGGCTCCTAAGGTCGGGGAAGGCTCTGATTACCAACTTGTAACGCCCTCGATGCAGCTATAGCTCCCACGTGTCGAGGCACGACTTAGAGGCATAACCGCATAGAAAGCAATGTCGCAAGTTAGGCGATCATTACAACATCCCATGTAAAGCATAATAAAAGGGGGAGAAACATAGTTGGCTTACACTCGACACGTCACATCAAAGTACATAAATAACATCCATCATACCAGCACTCATGGCCCGACTACGGCGCCAAAATAGAAGAAAACCCAACATGCGACAAGGCCCTGAATCAAACCCCAACTAGGCACCACTACTGATCATCGGGAAAGGAAACATAATAACGCTGAGAGTCCTCGTCGAACTCCCACTTGAGCTCGTACTCGTCACCTGGAGCGAAATCACCTGGACCTGCATCTGGAATTATAGTATCTGTGAGCCACAGGGACTCAGCAATCTCGCACCCTCACGATCAAGACTATTTAAGCTTATAGGAAGGGTAAGGCAAGTATAAGTGGAGCTGCAGCAAGCAGCTAGCATATGTGGTGGCTATCTTATTCGCAAAAGAGAGCGAGAAGAGGAGGCAAAGCACGAGCGATAATCTAGAGGAACAACCTGCGCAAGCATTACTCCAACACCGTGTCCACTTCCCGGACTCCGCCGAGAAGAGGCCATCACGGCAACACACTCAGTTGATTCATTTTAATTAATTAAGGTTTAAGTTATCTACAACCGGACATTAACAAATTCCCATCTGCCCATAACCGCGGGCATGGCTTTCGAAAGTTCAATCCCTGCAGGGGGGTCCCAACTTAGCCCATGACAAGCTCTCACGGTCAACGAAGGAATAGACCTCCACCCGAGACACACCGATCAGACTCGGTAACCCGGTACAACAAGACAATTCGACAGGTTAAAACAAGACCAGCAACACCGCCCGAATGTGCCGACAAATCCCGATAGGAGCTGCACGTATCTCTTTCTCAGGGCACACTTAGATGAGCAAGACGACGGGTAGGCCAGCCCAGAGTTGCCCCTGGTAGCCCCGGACATCGCTCGGTTGGACCAACACTCAGAGGAGCACTGGCCCGGGGGGGGGGGGGTAAAATAACATGACCCTTGAGTCTGCAGAACCCAAGGGAAAGAAAAGGCTAGGTGGCAAAAGGTAAAACCAAGGTTGGGCATTGCTGGAAAAGCTTTAATCAAGGCGAACTATCAAGGGGTTCCCATTATAACCCAACCGCGTAAGGAACGCAAAAATCCGGGAACATAACACCGATGTGACGGAAACTAGGGCGGCAAGAGTGGAACAAAACACTAGGCGAGAGGCCGAGCCTTCCACCCTTTACCAAGTATATAGATGCATTAAGATAACATAGCAATATAATGATATCCCCAACAAGTAAATAAAAGATGTTCCAACAAGGAACGACCTCCAAACTACACCTGCAACTAGCAACGCTATAAGAGGGCTGAGCAAAGCGGTAACATAGCCAATCAACGGTTTGCTAGGACATGGTGGGTTAGAGGTTTGACATGGCAATTGGGAGGCTGACAAGAAAATGGTAGGCATCGTAGCATTGGCATAGCAAGAGCGAGCAATCTAGCATAGCAAAGATAGTAGTGATTTCGAGGGTATGATCATCTTGCCTGCACAGTTGTCAGAGTTGACTGGATCCTCACAAGCAAACTCAACGGGCTCCTCGGTAGAGAACTCGTCTCCCGGCTCTACCCAAACAAGACAAACAAGCAACAAGGATACAATCAACCACGTGCAAGAACAAGCAATATGATGAAATGATGATATGCTATATGGAATGCGATGCGGGATGCAAAATGCAAGATATGACAGGAAATGCATGAACCTGGCCTCAACTTGGAATTCCAAGGATGCCACTGGAAAGATGAGATGAAATCGCTTGAAAACGATATAAAGATCATTGGAATCGGAGTTACGGTTTGGAAATGGCAAGCGTTTTAAAATATGACACCGGTCTGCGATTTACAGCAAGTAGGCCTCTAAACGCAATGCAACGAACATGCTACAGCCACCAAACATGACAACAAAATACATGGCAGGGATGCACACAAGATGCTTAACAAAAGACTAGCACTGAGCCACGGCCAATTCATCCATTATGAGGTTCAAACAAGCATGGCAAAAACACAAATGCAAAACAGATTCCAGACTTAGTGAAATTAACACTAGTCTGAAATTTCAGATCACGAAGCCCTCTTCGAAGCAGCAAAACAACATGATACAAGACCTGAACATGACAAATAAGAACATGGAATGGAGCTACTCAACAAGCTTAACAAAAGACCCAAAGTGACCTGGGGCCAAAAGGGTTCACGAAATATATTAACGGGCACACGAACATAGCTAAAACACAATCAGTTTTCAGACTTAGTGAAAACTGAGACATGCTGAAATATAACTCACGAAGGCATGTAAACGAGCTCGATGCACTCACCACGGTACAAGTCACAGCAAGTCAAGCATACATCCATTAAGAAGGCACAAAATACAAGCTAGACATGGAAAGAACAATGGCATAGCATGCACGGATCAACTACAACAACGCCGGCAAAATCGCAAACGAGTTGACGATCTTCCCAGATTCACCACGAAGCAAAAGTAGAGCTCGATTTACTCAAGCTATGGTGCTCCATAATTGCAAACAAAGACACGGATGGTTAGAGAATAACATGAATAACAAAAGTCCCTTACTGATCATCCTCAAAAGAGGCACGGATCATTAGGAAACAAACTGAACATATGGCATCAAGAACTAAAATATCCCAGACTTAGTGAAAACAACTAAGTCTCTGAAAACAGATTTCCCGGGTGTCTCTCTTTGCAAGCTTGCAAAAGTCACCACACACATTCTAAAACTGCATGGGTTGCACCTCTGGAAAGAAGACAAAATGCTTAACAAAACATATGAACGACTCACAGGCATAGCATGCACACAATAATCATGGCAAAAATGACAAAAGTCTAAGATGAACTAGCAGATCTGACAATTAACTCACGAAGCCTCCTTCTAACAGCATTTTGGGCATCAAGATAAGCTCAAATGAAAATGATGCAATGGAATGAAATGGTGTACTCGTCGAGGCGAAGATTTTGATATATCATATGTCCAAATCGGAGCTATGGATGCAAAGTTACGGGGCCTCGAACAGGAGCATATGAAGTAAAGATTCTAGGGACTTAGACGAAATTTCAACCTCTCTCTCAGATCTAGGGCTTGCACGGATATCGAGGCGCGGCCGGGCACTGTAGCTGTTCGTCGGGAAGAAGAACGCAGCAAGCCGGCGGGAGGAGGTGGTGGCCGGCGGCCGGATCTAGCCGGGCCGGGGTCGCCGGACGGCGACGCGGCCGCGGCGGCTGGCGGCTGCGCGGGGCGGCGCTCGGGGCCGGGAGGAGGCAGCGGGGCGGCGCGGCACTGGGGTTCCGGCGGCGAGGTCCGGCCGGCTCCGGGCGGCGGAGATGGCGGGGCGGCGGCGCGGCCGGTCGGCTCGGGGAAGAAGGACAGGCGGCGGCGGCGGCGGAGTGGCCCGGTCGGGCGTGGGAGCGGGTTGGAGATGGGCTTCGGGCCCGGCCACGGTGGCGATGTGGACCGGGCGGTGGGGCGAATTGTGGCGCGCCACGTGGCGGCGGACAGGTGGACCGGACGTGTCCGTCGGCGGGAATGTGTCTGGCGGCGCGCGGTGGGATTTTTTTAGGGTTCGGAGGTAGGGGAAGATCTGAAAAACGGGGGTGTATATATAGGCATAAGTGGAGCTAGGAGAGTCCAAATGAGGTGCGGTTTTCGGCCACGCGGTCGTGATCGAACGCTCTAGGACATGGAGCAGAGTTTGGTGGGTTTTGGGCCAAATTGGAGGGGTGTTGGGCTGCAACATACACGAGGCCTTTTTGGTCCCTCGGTTAACCGTTGGAGTATCAAACAAAGTCCAAATGGTACGAAGCTTGATAGGCGGTCTACCGGTAGTAAACCAAGGCCGCATGACAAGTCTCGGTCCAATCCGGAAATGTTTAATCCCCACACACGAAAGAAAGCTAGAAATGGCCACCCGAGGAGAACGAAGCGCCGGAATGCAAAACGGACAACGGGGAAAATGCTCGAATGCATGAGACGAACACGTATGCAAATGCAATGCACATGATGACATGATATGAGATGCATGAAAACGAGAACAACACATGGAGACAAAGACCCGAACCCGAGAAATAAATATAACTTAACGCCGGAAACGGCAAGAGTTGGAGTACAAATTTGGAAAGTCGTATCTGGGGCGTTACAACACTCCACCACTACGAAAAGATCTCGTCCCGAGATCTAGGACTGAAAGAACTCCGGGTACTCAGAACGGAGGTGATCCTCGCGTTCCCAGGTAGCTTCACGGTCGGAATGGTGAGACCACTTGACTTTGAGAAATTTGATTGACTTGTTGCGAGTCTTGCGTTCAGTCTCTTCAAGAATAGCAACTGGGTGCTCACGATAGGAGAGATCTTCTTGGAGCTCAATGTCCTCGAAGTTGACGGTGCAGTCAGGAGTCTTGAAGCACTTTAGAAGCTGAGAGACATGGAACACATCATGAACATTTGCAAAGTTTGAAGGAAGCTCAAGTTGATAGGTGAGGTCGCCTCTCTTACTGACAATCTTGAAAGGTCCCACGTATCTAGGGGCAAGCTTCCCTTTGATACCGAAGCGACGAGTACCCTTCATAGGAGAGACGCGGAGGTAAACATGATCTCCGATCTCGAAAACCAAATCACGGTGCTTACTATCATAGTAGATCTTCTGGCGGGATTGGGCTGCTTTGAGGTTATCACGAATGACTTTGCACATTTCTTCTGCTTCTGTGATTAAGTCATTACCCAGCAGCTGACGTTCACCGGTTTCAGACCAGTTGAGAGGGGTACGACACTTCCTGCCATACAGAATTTCAAATGGGGCCTTGCCCGAACTTGCTTGAAAACTGTTGTTATAGGAGAATTCAGCATAGGGAAGACAATCCTCCCACTTCATGCCGAAGGAGATCACACAAGCCCTGAGCATATCTTCAAGAATCTGGTTGACACGCTCAACTTGACCGCTTGTTTGAGGATGGAAAGCTGTGCTGAAGCGGATGTTCGTGCCCATGGCCTTCTGGAAAGAATCCCAAAACTTCGAGGTAAAAATGCTGCCACGGTCTGAAGATATCACTTGAGGAATACCGTGCAGAGAGACAATGCGAGAGGTATAGAGTTCCGCCAATTGAGCTACAGTGATCGACTCTTTGATAGGTAGAAAGTGAGCCACTTTGGTGAGCTTGTCGATGACGACGAATATAGCATCATTGCCACGCTTGGACTTTGGAAACCCAGTCACGAAGTCCATTTCAATGTGGTCAAACTTCCATTCTGGAATGGCAAGAGGTTGGAGGAGACCAGCTGGCCTTTGGTGTTCTGCCTTCACTCTTCTGCAGACATCACATTCATTCACGAATTGAGCGATCTCGCGCTTCATTCGAGTCCACCAATAAGCTTGCTTGAGGTCCTGATACATCTTCGTGCTCCCAGGGTGGATGGAGAGGAGGGAATTGTGAGCCTCGTTCATGATCACTTTACGAAGTTCACCTTTGGGCACAACAATACGATCCTCGAAGAAGAGAGTGTCCTTGTCATCAAGACGGTAGCACTTGTACTTGGACTGACTCTTGGCAATCCCAATCTTCACCTTTTTCACCATAGCATCAAGAAGCTGGGCTTGGCGAATCTGGTCTTCTAAGGTAGGAGAGACTTGAAGGTTGGTGAGGAAACCTTGAGGAACAACTTGCAGATTAAGCTTGCGAAAAGCTTCACAAAGCTCGGGTTGATAAGGCTTGAGAATCAGACTGTTGCAGTAGGCCTTTCTGCTCAAAGCGTCAGCAATCACATTGGCCTTGCCTGTAGTATACTCAATACTCGGATTATACTCTTGAATCATTTCGACCCATCGAGTTTGCCTTAGGTTGAGATTAGGCTGAGTGAAGATGTACTTGAGACTCTTGTGTTCAGTGAAAATGTTCACTTTTCTTCCCAATAGAAGATGTCTCCAAGTCAAAAGAGCATGCACAACTGCCGCCAACTCGAGATCATGAGTGGGGTAGTTCTTCTCATTAGGCTTCAACTGGCGAGATGTATAAGCAACAACTTTCTTCTCTTGCATCAAAACTGCGCCAAGACCTTGGAGAGAGGCATCACAAAAGACCTCGTACGGCTTGGATTCATCAGGCGGAGTCAGAACTGGAGCAGTGATCAACTTCTCTTTCAAAGTGTTGAAAGCAATATCACACTCCGGAGACCAAACATACTTGACGTGCTTCTGAAGAAGATTAGAGAGAGGCTTCGCAATCTTAGAAAAGTTTTCAACGAATCTTCGGCAATAGCTTGCGAGACCGAGAAAACTGCGGAGTTGCTTCACATTCTGAGGAGGTTCCCAATTCACAATTGCGGATACCTTTTCGGGATTCATGGAAATGCCCTTGGCAGAGATGATATGACCAAGATAAAGAACCTCATCGAGCCAAAATTCACACTTGGAGAACTTGGCGTAGAACTGATGTTCCCTGAGTTTATCGAGAACCAAACGCAAGTGCTTGGCATGATCTTCCTTGTTCTTCGAGAAAACCAGAATGTCGTCGAGATAGACCAAAACGAAGTCATTGGTGTAGGCGTTGAAGATGAAATTCATCATGCGAGAGAACGTCGGAGGAGCGTTGGCGAGGCCAAAAGACATGACAGTGTATTCATATGAACCAAAGCTTGTTCTGAATGTTGTCTTGGGAATGTCTTCTTCACGAATGCGAATCTGGTGATAACCCATACGGAGATCAAGCTTGGAGAATACTTGGGCACCTTTGAGTTGTTCGAACAGCTCATTAATGTTGGGAAGTGGGTATTTGTTCTTGATGGTTTTCTTGTTCACCGGACGGTAATCAACACAAAGTCTGTCCGTTCCATCCTTCTTCTTCACAAAAAGAACACCACAACCCCACGGAGAATTACTAGGCCGGATGAGACCCATTCTTTCTTGCTCATCGAGTTGCTTCTTCAGTTCCTTCAGCTCTTCCGGTCCGAGCTTGTAAGGACGTTTGCACACAGGTTCTGTGCCAGGCTCAAGCTCAATAACGAATTCAACTGGCCGGTGCGGAGGCATTCCTGGGAGCTCTTCTGGAAAGACGTCTTGATATTCGCAAATGACAGGAATTTGGGAGATGGCATCCAATTCACCCTTCTCATTGAGAGAAAACAGACGGATAGTACTATCCCGAGTGGCAAAGACAATTACATCCTCAGACGAGTGAGTCAATTGAATCTGCCTGGCTGCACAATCAAGATGTGCCGTGTGCTTAGAAAGCCAATCCATCCCGAGAATAAGATCAATATCCGAGTTACCAAGCGCCATAGGAGAAGAAAGAAACTTGTAGTCACCCAATATGATAGAAACATCCGGAGCCATCATTTTGGTGTTCATGAACAAACCCGGAGAAGAAACCGCTATCGGCTTAGGCAAATCAATAGTATGAACATCATGCATGGATGCAAAAGGCTTCGACAAAAATGATAAAGATGCACCAGTGTCAAAAAGAACTCTTGCGGGAATGTCATTAACAGGAAGGTTACCCATGATCACATCTGGTGATTCCTCTGCCTGAGCTGCATTCAGCAAGTTGACCTTGGCGGACTTGGGGTTATGTTTGACCACAGCTGTACTTGCCGATCTGACAGGAGGAGGAGGAGGAAGACGCCTCTGGTTGAAACACTTGTTGGCATAGTGACCCTTCTGTTGGCACTTGTTGCACGTGACCTCTGAAAGCGGACGGTGATACGGAGCACTCGATCTTGGAGGTTGAGACGAAGTCTTGTTCTGAAAGCCAGGGTTGGGTGGGTGGGAAGAACCACTGCCACCTTTGCTCTTCTGCTGATACGGCTGACGGAACGGAGGAGGAGGAAGCCAAAACTTCTGCTGCTTGGCCACTTGAGTAGAGGAAGAAGGAGTAACATCTCTGACTCGCTTCCTGGAAGCATCACACCTCAACTGAGCAGCCTCTTGCTTCAGTGCCATGTTGTAGAACTCATCGTATCTCAAGGGCTCGAAGAGGACAAGAGCAAGCTGAATATCTTCTCTGAGACCACCCCTGAACTGATATATCATGCTCTTCTCATCAGGCACGTCCTGCTTGGCAAAGCGGGCAAGCTTCTGGAACAATTTGTTGTAGTCATAGACAGACAAAGAGCCTTGCTTCAGATTGCAGAATTCCTCACGCTTGCTTTCAACCACGCTCTGCGGAATGTGATGAGCTCGGAAATCTCGACGGAAATCATCCCAAGTGATAACACGTCCACCTCTGGAATCCTTGTACTGCTGGAACCATTCTGCAGCTTGATCTTTGAGTTGGAAGGAAGCGAACTTGACAAAGTCCTCAGGCCTGACGTTGCTGCACTCGAAATGCTTACACAGATCCACAAGCCAATCGTCAGCATCGGTTGCCTCAACACAATTACTGAAAGTTTTAGGCCCGTTAGCAAGGAACTGGTTGAGTGTAGCAAAGTGACTCTGATTGCTGCCTTGATTCCCTTGACTGCCTTGATTGCGCTCTTGAAGAATTTGCATGATCAGCTGAGTGTTTGCATTGGTTGCGGCCATCACAGCTTGCCATGCCTCTGGAGGAGGTGGAGGCGGTGGCGGATCTTGATTCCGGTTCTGACTAGTGCTCTTAGCGGGAGCCATCTTGAAGAGGTTGACCACCGTTAGCACATAGACTGACAAATATTGAAGCTGAATCCAACGGAATGAAAAATTGCAACATATAGTCTTCACATCCGAACAAAATGAACGAATGCATTCCTCTTTAAATGGTCACATATCCATAAATTGAGAAGCCACGTAGAATTAAGGTAGAGAAACAAATCAACAAGGTACGGATCAAGAACGAATAATCGGTAAGAAATCCCAATCTCAAACCAATATCCGTGGAAGAAGAACTAGAGCTACTAGAATTCCCACCTATGGAACTCCCGAACTTTTCCGGTTATGTAATCAGGTGTTGGGGATACAGGGGAAGCATAATATCTCACCCAAACTAGCAAATCCTACATCCAGCTGTATCCATCCTTCAACACATAACCAAGAAAACTTCGGAAACCATCTACCTCAACCTTCGAAAAGCATCCGTTATACAAGTTATGGCGATACTCCCGAACTCCCGCCCCAGTACTGGGTGGCGTCGAGGTTATCTCACCAACGAACTGCATAAAAGAGATTTTCGATGTCGGCGAACATATCTCAAGTATTCCAGAATTGCAACGATAAAATTATGATGACAACACCTCAGAGCTCAACTCCCCGGGACACTTCCACTAAACCCCTGACAGGAGGCACCAAGACAGTATTCTCATCATAAGCCATCGGAACAAATCCAAGATACTCGCGTGATCCTAAATTTTTTTTTAGTGAAATTTGAGAAGAGGAGAGTCAAAACTCTACGTCAGGATGCCTTACCAGAGCGATGAGGAGACTGGGAAGTAAAAAGAATTCCTAAGCTCTCCGATATATAATTCCTAAATGACTCAAAAACATTTTTCTAGACACAACTCGGCTGCTAAAAACGATCAAGCAATGGGGCTCCTAAGGTCGGGGAAGGCTCTGATTACCAACTTGTAACGCCCTCGATGCAGCTATAGCTCCCACGTGTCGAGGCACGACTTAGAGGCATAACCGCATAGAAAGCAATGTTGCAAGTTAGGCGATCATTACAACATCCCATGTAAAGCATAATAAAAGGGGGAGAAACATAGTTGGCTTACACTCGACACGTCACATCAAAGTACATAAATAACATCCATCATACCAACACTCATGGCCCGACTACGGCGCCAAAATAGAAGAAAACCCAACATGCGACAAGGCCCTGAATCAAACCCCAACTAGGCACCACTACTGATCATCGGGAAAGGAAACATAATAACGCTGAGAGTCCTCGTCGAACTCCCACTTGAGCTCGTACTCGTCACCTGGAGCGAAATCACCTGGACCTGCATCTGGAATTATAGTATCTGTGAGCCACAGGGACTCAGCAATCTCGCACCCTCACGATCAAGACTATTTAAGCTTATAGGAAGGGTAAGGCAAGTATAAGTGGAGCTGCAGCAAGCGGCTAGCATATGTGGTGGCTATCTTATTCGCAAAAGAGAGCGAGAAGAGGAGGCAAAGCACGAGCGATAATCTAGAGGAACAACCTGCGCAAGCATTACTCCAACACCGTGTCCACTTCCCGGACTCCGCCGAGAAGAGGCCATCACGGCAACACACTCAGTTGATTCATTTTAATTAATTAAGGTTTAAGTTATCTACAACTGGACATTAACAAATTCCCATCTGCCCATAACCGCGGGCATGGCTTTCGAAAGTTCAATCCCTACAGGGGGGTCCCAACTTAGCCCATGACAAGCTCTCACGGTCAACGAAGGAATAGACCTCCACCCGAGACACACCGATCAGACTCGGTAACCCGGTACAACAAGACAATTCGACAGGTTAAAACAAGACCAGCAACACCGCCCGAATGTGCCGACAAATCCCGATAGGAGCTGCACGTATCTCTTTCTCAGGGCACACTTAGATGAGCAAGACGACGGGTAGGCCAGCCCAGAGTTGCCCCTGGTAGCCCCGGACATCGCTCGGTTGGACCAACACTCAGAGGAGCACTGGCCCGGGGGGGGGGTAAAATAACATGACCCTTGAGTCTGCAGAACCCAAGGGAAAGAAAAGGCTAGGTGGCAAAAGGTAAAACCAAGGTTGGGCATTGCTGGAAAAGCTTTAATCAAGGCGAACTATCAAGGGGTTCCCATTATAACCCAACCGCGTAAGGAACGCAAAAATCCGGGAACATAACACCGATGTGACGGAAACTAGGGCGGCAAGAGTGGAACAAAACACTAGGCGAGAGGCCGAGCCTTCCACCCTTTACCAAGTATATAGATGCATTAAGATAACATAGCAATATAATGATATCCCCAACAAGTAAATAAAAGATGTTCCAACAAGGAACGACCTCCAAACTACACCTGCAACTAGCAACGCTATAAGAGGGCTGAGCAAAGTGGTAACATAGCCAATCAACGGTTTGCTAGGACATGGTGGGTTAGAGGTTTGACATGGCAATTGGGAGGCTTACAAGAAAATGGTAGGCATCGTAGCATTGGCATAGCAAGAGCGAGCAATCTAGCATAGCAAAGATAGTAGTGATTTCGAGGGTATGATCATCTTGCCTGCACAGTTGTCAGAGTTGACTGGATCCTCACAAGCAAACTCAACGGGCTCCTCGGTAGCGAACTCGTCTCCCGGCTCTACCCAAACAAGACAAACAACCAACAAGGATACAATCAACCACGTGCAAGAACAAGCAATATGATGAAATGATGATATGCTATATGGAATGCGATGCGGGATGCAAAATGCAAGATATGACAGGAAATGCATGAACCTGGCCTCAACTTGGAATTCCAAGGGTGCCACTGGAAAGATGAGATGAAATCGCTTGAAAACGATATAAAGATCATTGGAATCGGAGTTACGGTTTGGAAATGGCAAGCGTTTTAAAATATGACACCGGTCTGCGATTTACAGCAAGTAGGCATCTAAACGCAATGCAACGAACATGCTACAGCCACCAAACATGACAACAAAATACATGGCAGGGATGCACACAAGATTCTTAACAAAAGACTAGCACTGAGCCACGGCCAATTCATCCATTATGAGGTTCAAACAAGCATGGCAAAAACACAAATGCAAAACAGATTCCAGACTTAGTGAAATTAACACTAGTCTGAAATTTCAGATCACGAAGCCCTCTTCGAAGCAGCAAAACAACATGATACAAGACCTGAACATGACAAATAAGAAAATGGCATGGAGCTACTCAACAAGCTTAACAAAAGACCCAAAGTGACCTGGGGCCAAAAGGGTTCACGAAATATATTAACGGGCACACGAACATAGCTAAAACACAATCAGTTTTCAGACTTAGTGAAAACTGAGACATGCTGAAATATAACTCACGAAGGCATGTAAACGAGCTCGATGCACTCACCACGGTACAAGTCACAGCAAGTCAAGCATACATCCATTAAGAAGGCACAAAATACAAGCTAGACATGGAAAGAACAATGGCATAGCATGCACGGATCAACTACAACAACGCCGGCAAAATCGCAAACGAGTTGACGATCTTCCCAGATTCACCACGAAGCAAAAGTAGAGCTCGATTGACTCAAGCTATGGTGCTCCATAATTGCAAACAAAGACACGGATGGATAGAGAATAACATGAATAACAAAAGTCCCTTACTGATCATCCTCAAAAGAGGCACGGATCATTAGGAAACAAACTGAACATATGGCATCAAGAACTAAAATATCCCAGACTTAGTGAAAACAACTAAGTCTCTGAAAACAGATTTCCCGGGTGTCTCTCTTTGCAAGCTTGCAAAAGTCACCACACACATTCTAAAAATGCATGGGTTGCACCTATGGAAAGAAGACAAAATGCTTAACAAAACATATGAAGGACTCACAGGCATAGCATGCACACAATAATCATGGCAAAAATGACAAAAGTCTAAGATGAACTAGCAGATCTGACAATTAACTCACGAAGCCTCCTTCTAACAGCATTTTGGGCATCAAGATGAGCTCAAATGAAAATTATGCAATGGATTGAAATGGTGTACTCGTCGAGGCGAAGATTTTGATATATCATATGTCCAAATCGGAGCTATGGATGCAAAGTTACGGGGCCTCGAACAGGAGCATATGAAGTAAAGATTCTAGGGACTTAGACGAAATTTCAACCTCTCTCTCAGATCTAGGGCTTGCACGGATATCGAGGCGCGGCCGGGCACTGTAGCTGTTCGTTGGGAAGAAGAACGCAGCAAGCCGGCGGGAGGAGGTGGTGGCCGGCGGCCGGATCTAGCCGGGCCGGGGTCGCCGGACGGCGACGCCGCCGCGGCGGCTGGCGGCTGCGCGGGGCGGCGCTCGGGGCCGGGAGGAGGCAGCGGGGCGGCGCGGCACTGGGGTTCCGGCGGCGAGGTCCGTCCGGCTCCGGGCGGCGGCGCGGCCGGTCGGCTCGGGGAAGAAGGACAGGCGGCGGCGGCGGCGGAGTGGCCCGGTCGGGCGTGGGAGCGGGTTGGAGATGGGCTTCGGGCCCGGCGGCGGTGGCGATGTGGACCGGGCGGCGGGGCGAATCGTGGCGCGCCACGTGGCGGCGGGCAGGCGGACCGGACGTGTCCGTCGGCGGGAATGTGTCCGGCGGCGCGCGGTGGGATTTTTTTAGGGTTCGGAGGTAGGGGAAGATCCGAAAAACGGGGGGTGTATATATAGGCATAAGTGGAGCTAGGAGAGTCCAAATGAGGTGCGGTTTTCGGCCACGCGATCGTGATCGAACGCTCTAGGACATGGAGCAGAGTTTGGTGGGTTTTGGGCCAAATTGGAGGGGTGTTGGGCTGCAACACACACGAGGCCTTTTCGGTCCCTCGGTTAACCGTTGGAGTATCAAACAAAGTCCAAATGGTACGAAGCTTGATAGGCGGTCTACCGGTAGTAAACCAAGGCCGCATGACAAGTCTCGGTCCAATCCGGAAATGTTTAATCCCCACACACGAAAGAAAGCTAGAAATGGCCACCGGAGGAGAACGAAGCGCCGGAATGCAAAACGGACAACGGGGAAAATGCTCGAATGCATGAGACGAACACGTATGCAAATGCAATGCACATGATGACATGATATGAGATGCATGAAAACGAGAACAACACATGGAGACAAAGACCCGAACCCGAGAAATAAATATAACTTAACGCCGGAAACGGCAAGAGTTGGAGTACAAATTTGGAAAGTCGTATCTGGGGCGTTACAACACTCCACCACTACGAAAAGATCTCGTCCCGAGATCTAGGACTGAAAGAACTCCGGGTACTCAGAACGGAGGTGATCCTCGCGTTCCCAGGTAGCTTCACGGTCGGAATGGTGAGACCACTTGACTTCGAGAAATTTGATTGATTTGTTGCGAGTCTTGCGTTCAGTCTCTTCAAGAATAGCAACTGGGTGCTCACGATAGGAGAGATCTTCTTGGAGCTCAATATCCTCGAAGTTGACGGTGCAGTCAGGAGTCTTGAAGCACTTTAGAAGCTGAGAGACATGGAACACATCATGAACATTTGCAAAGTTTGAAGGAAGCTCAAGTTGATAGGTGAGGTCGCCTCTCTTACTGACAATCTTGAAAGGTCCCACGTATCTAGGGGCAAGCTTCCCTTTGATACCGAAGCGACGAGTACCCTTCATAGGAGAGACGCGGAGGTAAACATGATCTCCGATCTCGAAAACCAAATCACGGTGCTTACTATCATAGTAGATCTTCTGGCGGGATTGGGCTGCTTTGAGGTTATCACGAATGACTTTGCACATTTCTTCTGCTTCTGTGATTAAGTCATTACCCAGCAGCTGACATTCACCGGTTTCAGACCAGTTGAGAGGGGTACGACACTTCCTGCCATACAGAATTTCAAATGGGGCCTTGCCCGAACTTGCTTGAAAACTGTTGTTATAGGAGAATTCAGCATAGGGAAGACAATCCTCCCACTTCATGCCGAAGGAGATCACACAAGCCCTGAGCATATCTTCAAGAATCTGGTTGACACACTCAACTTGACCGCTTGTTTGAGGATGGAAAGCTGTGCTGAAGCGGATGTTCGTGCCCATGGCCTTCTGGAAAGAATCCCAAAACTTTGAGGTAAAAATGCTGCCACGGTCTGAAGATATCACTTGAGGAATACCGTGCAGAGAGACAATGCGAGAGGTATAGAGTTCCGCCAATTGAGCTACAGTGATCGACTCTTTGATAGGCAGAAAGTGAGCCACTTTGGTGAGCTTGTCGATGACGACGAATATAGCATCATTGCCACGCTTGGACTTTGGAAACCCAGTCACGAAGTCCATTTCAATGTGGTCAAACTTCCATTCTAGAATGGCAAGAGGTTGGAGGAGACCAGCTGGCCTTTGGTGTTCTGCCTTCACTCTTCTGCAGACATCACATTCATTCACGAATTGAGCGATCTCGCGCTTCATTCGAGTCCACCAATAAGCTTGCTTGAGGTCCTGATACATCTTCGTGCTCCCAGGGTGGATGGAGAGGAGGGAATTGTGAGCCTCGTTCATGATCACTTTACGAAGTTCACCTTTGGGCACAACAATACGATCCTCGAAGAAGAGAGTGTCCTTGTCATCAAGACGGTAGCACTTGTACTTGGACTGACTCTTGGCAATCCCAATCTTCACCTTTTCACCATAGCATCAAGAAGCTGGGCTTGGCGAATCTGGTCTTCTAAGGTAGGAGAGACTTGAAGGTTGGCGAGGAAACCTTGAGGAACAACTTGCAGATTAAGCTTGCGAAAAGCTTCACAAAGCTCGGGTTGATAAGGCTTGAGAATCAGACTGTTGCAGTAGGCCTTTCTGCTCAAAGCGTCAGCAATCACATTGGCCTTGCCTGGAGTATACTCAATACTCGGATTATACTCTTGAATCATTTCGACCCATCGAGTTTGCCTTAGGTTGAGATTAGGCTGAGTGAAGATGTACTTGAGACTCTTGTGTTCAGTGAAAATGTTCACTTTTCTTCCCAATAGAAGATGTCTCCAAGTCAAAAGAGCATGCACAACTGCCGCCAACTCGAGATCATGAGTGGGGTAGTTCTTCTCATTAGGCTTCAACTGGCGAGATGTATAAGCAACAACTTTCTTCTCTTGCATCAAAACTGCGCCAAGACCTTGGAGAGAGGCATCACAAAAGACCTCGTACGGCTTGGATTCATCAGGCGGAGTCAGAACTGGAGCAGTGATCAACTTCTCTTTCAAAGTGTTGAAAGCAATATCACACTCCGGAGACCAAACATACTTGACGTGCTTCTGAAGAAGATTAGAGAGAGGCTTCGCAATCTTAGAAAAGTTTTCAACGAATCTTCGGCAATAGCTTGCGAGACCGAGAAAACTGCGGAGTTGCTTCACATTCTGAGGAGGTTCCCAATTCACAATTGCGGATACCTTTTCGGGATTCATGGAAATGCCCTTGGCAGAGATGATATGACCAAGATAAAGAACCTCATCGAGCCAAAATTCACACTTGGAGAACTTGGCGTAGAACTGATGTTCCCTGAGTTTATCGAGAACCAAACGCAAGTGCTTGGCATGATCTTCCTTGTTCTTCGAGAAAACCAGAATGTCGTCGAGATAGACCAAAACGAAGTCATTGGTGTAGGCGTTGAAGATGAAATTCATCATGCGAGAGAACGTCGGAGGAGCGTTGGCGAGGCCAAAAGACATGACAGTGTATTCATATGAACCAAAGCTTGTTCTGAATGCTGTCTTGGGAATGTCTTCTTCACGAATGCGAATCTGGTGATAACCCATACGGAGATCAAGCTTGGAGAATACTTGGGCACCTTTGAGTTGTTCGAACAGCTCATTAATGTTGGGAAGTGGGTATTTGTTCTTGATGGTTTTCTTGTTCACCGGACGGTAATCAACACAAAGTCTGTCCGTTCCATCCTTCTTCTTCACAAAAAGAACACCACAACCCCACGGAGAAGTACTAGGCCGGATGAGACCCATTCTTTCTTGCTCATCGAGTTGCTTCTTCAGTTCCTTCAGCTCTTCCGGTCCGAGCTTGTAAGGACGTTTGCACACAGGTTCTGTGCCAGGCTCAAGCTCAATAACGAATTCAACTGGCTGGTGCGGAGGCATTCCTGGGAGCTCTTCTGGAAAGACGTCTTGATATTCGCAAATGACAGGAATTTGGGAGATGGCATCCAATTCACCCTTCTCATTGAGAGAAAACAGACGGATAGTACTATCCCGAGTGGCAAAGACAATTACATCCTCAGACGAGTGAGTCAATTGAATCTTCCTGGCTGCACAATCAAGATGTGCCTTGTGCTTAGAAAGCCAATCCATCCCGAGAATAAGATCAATATCCGAGTTACCAAGCGCCATAGGAGAAGAAAGAAACTTGTAGTCACCCAATGTGATAGAAACATCCGGAGCCATCATTTTGGTGTTCATGAACAAACCCGGAGAAGAAACCGCTATCGGCTTAGGCAAATCAATAGTATGAACATCATGCATGGATGCAAAAGGCTTCGACAAAAATGATAAAGATGCACCAGTGTCAAAAAGAACTCTTGCGGGAATGTCATTAACAGGAAGGTTACCCATGATCACATCTGGTGATTCCTCTGCCTGAGCTGCATTCAGCAAGTTGACCTTGGCGGACTTGGGGTTATGCTTGACCACAGCTGTACTTGCCGATCTGACAGGAGGAGGAGGAGGAAGACGCCTCTGGTTGAAACACTTGTTGGCATAGTGACCCTTCTGTTGGCACTTGTTGCACGTGACCTCTGAAAGCGGACGGTGATACGGAGCACTCGATCTTGGAGGTTGAGACGAAGTCTTGTTCTGAAAGCCAGGGTTGGGTGGGTGGGAAGAACCATTGCCACCTTTGCTCTTCTGCTGATACGGCTGACGGAACGGAGGAGGAGGAAGCCAAAACTTCTGCTGCTTGGCCACTTGAGTAGAGGAAGAAGGAGTAACATCTCTGACTCGCTTCCTGGAAGCATCACACCTCAACTGAGCAGCCTCTTGCTTCAGTGCCATGTTGTAGAACTCATCGTATCTCAAGGGCTCGAAGAGGACAAGAGCAAGCTGAATATCTTCTCTGAGACCACCCCTGAACTGATATATCATGCTCTTCTCATCAGGCACGTCCTGCTTGGCAAAGCGGGCAAGCTTCTGGAACAATTTGTTGTAGTCATAGACAGACAAAGAGCCTTGCTTCAGATTGCAGAATTCCTCACGCTTGCTTTCAACCACGCTCTGCGGAATGTGATGAGCTCGGAAATCTCGACGGAAATCATCCCAAGTGATAACACGTCCACCTCTGGAATCCTTGTACTGCTGGAACCATTCTGCAGCTTGATCTTTGAGTTGGAAGGAAGCGAACTTGACAAAGTCCTCAGGCCTGACGTTGCTGCACTCGAAATGCTTACACAGATCCACAAGCCAATCGTCAGCATCGGTTGCCTCAACACAATTACTGAAAGTTTTAGGCCCGTTAGCAAGGAACTGGTTGAGTGTAGCAAAGTGACTCTGATTGCTGCCTTGATTCCCTTGACTGCCTTGATTGCGCTCTTGAAGAATTTGCATGATCAGCTGAGTGTTTGCATTGGTTGCGGCCATCACAGCTTGCCATGCCTCTGGAGGAGGTGGAGGCGGTGGCGGATCTTGATTCCGGTTCTGACTAGTGCTCTTAGCGGGAGCCATCTTGAAGAGGTTGACCACCGTTAGCACATAGACTGACAAATATTGAAGCTGAATCCAACGGAATGAAAAATTGCAACATATAGTCTTCACATCCGAACAAAATGAACGAATGCATTCCTCTTTAAATGGTCACATATCCATAAATTGAGAAGCCACGTAGAATTAAGGTAGAGAAACAAATCAACAAGGTACGGATCAAGAACGAATAATCGGTAAGAAATCCCAATCTCAAACCAATATCCATGGAAGAAGAACTAGAGCTACTAGAATTCCCACCTATGGAACTCCCGAACTTTTCCGGTTATGTAATCAGGTGTTGGGGATACAGGGGAAGCATAATATCTCACCCAAACTAGCAAATCCTACATCCAGCTGTATCCATCCTTCAACACATAACCAAGAAAACTTCGGAAACCATCTACCTCAACCTTCGAAAAGCATCCGTTATACAAGTTATGGCGATACTCCCGAACTCCCGCCCCAGTACTGGGTGGCGTCGAGGTTATCTCACCAACGAACTGCATAAAAGAGATTTTCGATGTCGGCGAACATATCTCAAGTATTCCAGAATTGCAACGATAAAATTATGATGACAACACCTCAGAGCTCAACTCCCCGGGACACTTCCACTAAACCCCTGACAGGAGGCACCAAGACAGTATTCTCATCATAAGCCATCGGAACAAATCCAAGATACTCGCGTGATCCTAAATTTTTTTTTAGTGAAATTTGAGAAGAGGAGAGTCAAAACTCTACATCAGGATGCCTTACCAGAGCGATGAGGAGACTGGGAAGTAAAAAGAATTCCTAAGCTCTCCGATATATAATTCCTAAATGACTCAAAACATTTTTCTAGACACAACTCGGCTGCTAAAAACGATCAAGCAATGGGGCTCCTAAGGTCGGGGAAGGCTCTGATTACCAACTTGTAACGCCCTCGATGCAGCTATAGCTCCCACGTGTCGAGGCACGACTTAGAGGCATAACCGCATAGAAAGCAATGTCGCAAGTTAGGCGATCATTACAACATCCCATGTAAAGCATAATAAAAGGGGGAGAAACATAGTTGGCTTACACTCGACACGTCACATCAAAGTACATAAATAACATCCATCATACCAGCACTCATGGCCCGACTACGGCGCCAAAATAGAAGAAAACCCAACATGCGACAAGGCCCTGAATCAAACCCCAACTAGGCACCACTACTGATCATCGGGAAAGGAAACATAATAACGCTGAGAGTCCTCGTCGAACTCCCACTTGAGCTCGTACTCGTCACCTGGAGCGAAATCACCTGGACCTGCATCTGGAATTATAGTATCTGTGAGCCACAGGGACTCAGCAATCTCGCACCCTCACGATCAAGACTATTTAAGCTTATAGGAAGGGTAAGGCAAGTATAAGTGGAGCTGCAGCAAGCGGCTAGCATATGTGGTGGCTATCTTATTCGCAAAAGAGAGCGAGAAGAGGAGGCAAAGCACGAGCGATAATCTAGAGGAACAACCTGCGCAAGCATTACTCCAACACCGTGTCCACTTCCCGGACTCCGCCGAGAAGAGGCCATCACGGCAACACACTCAGTTGATTCATTTTAATTAATTAAGGTTTAAGTTATCTACAACCGGACATTAACAAATTCCCATCTGCCCATAACCGCGGGCATGGCTTTCGAAAGTTCAATCCCTGCAGGGGGGTCCCAACTTAGCCCATGACAAGCTCTCACGGTCAACGAAGGAATAGACCTCCACCCGAGACACACCGATCAGACTCGGTAACCCGGTACAACAAGACAATTCGACAGGTTAAAACAAGACCAGCAACACCGCCCGAATGTGCCGACAAATCCTGATAGGAGCTGCACGTATCTCTTTCTCAGGGCACACTTAGATGAGCAAGACGACGGGTAGGCCAGCCCAGAGTTGCCCCTGGTAGCCCCGGACATCGCTCGGTTGGACCAACACTCAGAGGAGCACTGGCCCGGGGGGGGGGGGTAAAATAACATGACCCTTGAGTCTGCAGAACCCAAGGGAAAGAAAAGGCTAGGTGGCAAAAGGTAAAACCAAGGTTGGGCATTGCTGGAAAAGCTTTAATCAAGGCGAACTATCAAGGGGTTCCCATTATAACCCAACCGCGTAAGGAACGCAAAAATCCGGGAACATAACACCGATGTGACGGAAACTAGGGCGGCAAGAGTGGAACAAAACACTAGGCGAGAGGCCGAGCCTTCCACCCTTTACCAAGTATATAGATGCATTAAGATAACATAGCAATATAATGATATCCCCAACAAGTAAATAAAAGATGTTCCAACAAGGAACACCTCCAAACTACACCTGCAACTAGCAACGCTATAAGAGGGCTGAGCAAAGTGGTAACATAGCCAATCAACGGTTTGCTAGGACATGGTGGGTTAGAGGTTTGACATGGCAATTGGGAGGCTTACAAGAAAATGGTAGGCATCGTAGCATTGGCATAGCAAGAGCGAGCAATCTAGCATAGCAAAGATAGTAGTGATTTCGAGGGTATGATCATCTTGCCTGCACAGTTGTCAGAGTTGACTGGATCCTCACAAGCAAACTCAACGGGCTCCTCGGTAGCGAACTCGTCTCCCGGCTCTACCCAAACAAGACAAACAACCAACAAGGATACAATCAACCACGTGCAAGAACAAGCAATATGATGAAATGATGATATGCTATATGGAATGCGATGCGGGATGCAAAATGCAAGATATGACAGGAAATGCATGAACCTGGCCTCAACTTGGAATTCCAAGGGTGCCACTGGAAAGATGAGATGAAATCGCTTGAAAACGATATAAAGATCATTGGAATCGGAGTTACGGTTTGGAAATGGCAAGCGTTTTAAAATATGACACCGGTCTGCGATTTACAGCAAGTAGGCATCTAAACGCAATGCAACGAACATGCTACAGCCACCAAACATGACAACAAAATACATGGCAGGGATGCACACAAGATTCTTAACAAAAGACTAGCACTGAGCCACGGCCAATTCATCCATTATGAGGTTCAAACAAGCATGGCAAAAACACAAATGCAAAACAGATTCCAGACTTAGTGAAATTAACACTAGTCTGAAATTTCAGATCACGAAGCCCTCTTCGAAGCAGCAAAACAACATGATACAAGACCTGAACATGACAAATAAGAAAATGGCATGGAGCTACTCAACAAGCTTAACAAAAGACCCAAAGTGACCTGGGGCCAAAAGGGTTCACGAAATATATTAACGGGCACACGAACATAGCTAAAACACAATCAGTTTTCAGACTTAGTGAAAACTGAGACATGCTGAAATATAACTCACGAAGGCATGTAAACGAGCTCGATGCACTCACCACGGTACAAGTCACAGCAAGTCAAGCATACATCCATTAAGAAGGCACAAAATACAAGCTAGACATGGAAAGAACAATGGCATAGCATGCACGGATCAACTACAACAACGCCGGCAAAATCGCAAACGAGTTGACGATCTTCCCAGATTCACCACGAAGCAAAAGTAGAGCTCGATTGACTCAAGCTATGGTGCTCCATAATTGCAAACAAAGACACGGATGGATAGAGAATAACATGAATAACAAAAGTCCCTTACTGATCATCCTCAAAAGAGGCACGGATCATTAGGAAACAAACTGAACATATGGCATCAAGAACTAAAATATCCCAGACTTAGTGAAAACAACTAAGTCTCTGAAAACAGATTTCCCGGGTGTCTCTCTTTGCAAGCTTGCAAAAGTCACCACACACATTCTAAAAATGCATGGGTTGCACCTATGGAAAGAAGACAAAATGCTTAACAAAACATATGAAGGACTCACAGGCATAGCATGCACACAATAATCATGGCAAAAATGACAAAAGTCTAAGATGAACTAGCAGATCTGACAATTAACTCACGAAGCCTCCTTCTAACAGCATTTTGGGCATCAAGATGAGCTCAAATGAAAATGATGCAATGGAATGAAATGGTGTACTCGTCGAGGCGAAGATTTTGATATATCATATGTCCAAATCGGAGCTATGGATGCAAAGTTACGGGGCCTCGAACAGGAGCATATGAAGTAAAGATTCTAGGGACTTAGACGAAATTTCAACCTCTCTCTCAGATCTAGGGCTTGCACGGATATCGAGGCGCGGCCGGGCACTGTAGCTGTTCGTTGGGAAGAAGAACGCAGCAAGCCGGCGGGAGGAGGTGGTGGCCGGCGGCCGGATCTAGCCGGGCCGGGGTCGCCGGACGGCGACGCCGCCGCGGCGGCTGGCGGCTGCGCGGGGCGGCGCTCGGGGCCGGGAGGAGGCAGCGGGGCGGCACGGCACTGGGGTTCCGGCGGCGAGGTCCGTCCGGCTCCGGGCGGCGGCGCGGCCGGTCGGCTCGGGGAAGAAGGACAGGCGGCGGCGGCGGCGGAGTGGCCCGGTCGGGCGTGGGAGCGGGTTGGAGATGGGCTTCGGGCCCGGCGGCGGTGGCGATGTGGACCGGGCGGCGGGGCGAATCGTGGCGCGCCACGTGGCGGCGGGCAGGCGGACCGGACGTGTCCGTCGGCGGGAATGTGTCCGGCGGCGCGCGGTGGGATTTTTTTAGGGTTCGGAGGTAGGGGAAGATCCGAAAAACGGGGGGTGTATATATAGGCATAAGTGGAGCTAGGAGAGTCCAAATGAGGTGCGGTTTTCGGCCACGCGATCGTGATCGAACGCTCTAGGACATGGAGCAGAGTTTGGTGGGTTTTGGGCCAAATTGGAGGGGTGTTGGGCTGCAACACACACGAGGCCTTTTCGGTCCCTCGGTTAACCGTTGGAGTATCAAACAAAGTCCAAATGGTACGAAGCTTGATAGGCGGTCTACCGGTAGTAAACCAAGGCCGCATGACAAGTCTCGGTCCAATCCGGAAATGTTTAATCCCCACACACGAAAGAAAGCTAGAAATGGCCACCGGAGGAGAACGAAGCGCCGGAATGCAAAACGGACAACGGGGAAAATGCTCGAATGCATGAGACGAACACGTATGCAAATGCAATGCACATGATGACATGATATGAGATGCATGAAAACGAGAACAACACATGGAGACAAAGACCCGAACCCGAGAAATAAATATAACTTAACGCCGGAAACGGCAAGAGTTGGAGTACAAATTTGGAAAGTCGTATCTGGGGCGTTACAACACTCCACCACTACGAAAAGATCTCGTCCCGAGATCTAGGACTGAAAGAACTCCGGGTACTCAGAACGGAGGTGATCCTCGCGTTCCCAGGTAGCTTCACGGTCGGAATGGTGAGACCACTTGACTTTGAGAAATTTGATTGACTTGTTGCGAGTCTTGCGTTCAGTCTCTTCAAGAATAGCAACTGGGTGCTCACGATAGGAGAGATCTTCTTGGAGCTCAATGTCCTCGAAGTTGACGGTGCAGTCAGGAGTCTTGAAGCACTTTAGAAGCTGAGAGACATGGAACACATCATGAACATTTGCAAAGTTTGAAGGAAGCTCAAGTTGATAGGTGAGGTCGCCTCTCTTACTGACAATCTTGAAAGGTCCCACGTATCTAGGGGCAAGCTTCCCTTTGATACCGAAGCGACGAGTACCCTTCATAGGAGAGACGCGGAGGTAAACATGATCTCCGATCTCGAAAACCAAATCACGGTGCTTACTATCATAGTAGATCTTCTGGCGGGATTGGGCTGCTTTGAGGTTATCACGAATGACTTTGCACATTTCTTCTGCTTCTGTGATTAAGTCATTACCCAGCAGCTGACGTTCACCGGTTTCAGACCAGTTGAGAGGGGTACGACACTTCCTGCCATACAGAATTTCAAATGGGGCCTTGCCCGAACTTGCTTGAAAACTGTTGTTATAGGAGAATTCAGCATAGGGAAGACAATCCTCCCACTTCATGCCGAAGGAGATCACACAAGCCCTGAGCATATCTTCAAGAATCTGGTTGACACGCTCAACTTGACCGCTTGTTTGAGGATGGAAAGCTGTGCTGAAGCGGATGTTCGTGCCCATGGCCTTCTGGAAAGAATCCCAAAACTTCGAGGTAAAAATGCTGCCACGGTCTGAAGATATCACTTGAGGAATACCGTGCAGAGAGACAATGCGAGAGGTATAGAGTTCCGCCAATTGAGCTACAGTGATCGACTCTTTGATAGGCAGAAAGTGAGCCACTTTGGTGAGCTTGTCGATGACGACGAATATAGCATCATTGCCACGCTTGGACTTTGGAAACCCAGTCACGAAGTCCATTTCAATGTGGTCAAACTTCCATTCTGGAATGGCAAGAGGTTGGAGGAGACCAGCTGGCCTTTGGTGTTCTGCCTTCACTCTTCTGCAGACATCACATTCATTCACGAATTGAGCGATCTCGCGCTTCATTCGAGTCCACCAATAAGCTTGCTTGAGGTCCTGATACATCTTCGTGCTCCCAGGGTGGATGGAGAGGAGGGAATTGTGAGCCTCGTTCATGATCACTTTACGAAGTTCACCTTTGGGCACAACAATACGATCCTCGAAGAAGAGAGTGTCCTTGTCATCAAGACGGTAGCACTTGTACTTGGACTGACTCTTGGCAATCCCAATCTTCACCTTTTCACCATAGCATCAAGAAGCTGGGCTTGGCGAATCTGGTCTTCTAAGGTAGGAGAGACTTGAAGGTTGGCGAGGAAACCTTGAGGAACAACTTGCAGATTAAGCTTGCGAAAAGCTTCACAAAGCTCGGGTTGATAAGGCTTGAGAATCAGACTGTTGCAGTAGGCCTTTCTGCTCAAAGCGTCAGCAATCACATTGGCCTTGCCTGGAGTATACTCAATACTCGGATTATACTCTTGAATCATTTCGACCCATCGAGTTTGCCTTAGGTTGAGATTAGGCTGAGTGAAGATGTACTTGAGACTCTTGTGTTCAGTGAAAATGTTCACTTTTCTTCCCAATAGAAGATGTCTCCAAGTCAAAAGAGCATGCACAACTGCCGCCAACTCGAGATCATGAGTGGGGTAGTTCTTCTCATTAGGCTTCAACTGGCGAGATGTATAAGCAACAACTTTCTTCTCTTGCATCAAAACTGCGCCAAGACCTTGGAGAGAGGCATCACAAAAGACCTCGTACGGCTTGGATTCATCAGGCGGAGTCAGAACTGGAGCAGTGATCAACTTCTCTTTCAAAGTGTTGAAAGCAATATCACACTCCGGAGACCAAACATACTTGACGTGCTTCTGAAGAAGATTAGAGAGAGGCTTCGCAATCTTAGAAAAGTTTTCAACGAATCTTCGGCAATAGCTTGCGAGACCGAGAAAACTGCGGAGTTGCTTCACATTCTGAGGAGGTTCCCAATTCACAATTGCGGATACCTTTTCGGGATTCATGGAAATGCCCTTGGCAGAGATGATATGACCAAGATAAAGAACCTCATCGAGCCAAAATTCACACTTGGAGAACTTGGCGTAGAACTGATGTTCCCTGAGTTTATCGAGAACCAAACGCAAGTGCTTGGCATGATCTTCCTTGTTCTTCGAGAAAACCAGAATGTCGTCGAGATAGACCAAAACGAAGTCATTGGTGTAGGCGTTGAAGATGAAATTCATCATGCGAGAGAACGTCGGAGGAGCGTTGGCGAGGCCAAAAGACATGACAGTGTATTCATATGAACCAAAGCTTGTTCTGAATGCTGTCTTGGGAATGTCTTCTTCACGAATGCGAATCTGGTGATAACCCATACGGAGATCAAGCTTGGAGAATACTTGGGCACCTTTGAGTTGTTCGAACAGCTCATTAATGTTGGGAAGTGGGTATTTGTTCTTGATGGTTTTCTTGTTCACCGGACGGTAATCAACACAAAGTCTGTCCGTTCCATCCTTCTTCTTCACAAAAAGAACACCACAACCCCACGGAGAAGTACTAGGCCGGATGAGACCCATTCTTTCTTGCTCATCGAGTTGCTTCTTCAGTTCCTTCAGCTCTTCCGGTCCGAGCTTGTAAGGACGTTTGCACACAGGTTCTGTGCCAGGCTCAAGCTCAATAACGAATTCAACTGGCTGGTGCGGAGGCATTCCTGGGAGCTCTTCTGGAAAGACGTCTTGATATTCGCAAATGACAGGAATTTGGGAGATGGCATCCAATTCACCCTTCTCATTGAGAGAAAACAGACGGATAGTACTATCCCGAGTGGCAAAGACAATTACATCCTCAGACGAGTGAGTCAATTGAATCTGCCTGGCTGCACAATCAAGATGTGCCTTGTGCTTAGAAAGCCAATCCATCCCGAGAATAAGATCAATATCCGAGTTACCAAGCGCCATAGGAGAAGAAAGAAACTTGTAGTCACCCAATGTGATAGAAACATCCGGAGCCATCATTTTGGTGTTCATGAACAAACCCGGAGAAGAAACCGCTATCGGCTTAGGCAAATCAATAGTATGAACATCATGCATGGATGCAAAAGGCTTCGACAAAAATGATAAAGATGCACCAGTGTCAAAAAGAACTCTTGCGGAATGTCATTAACAGGAAGGTTACCCATGATCACATCTGGTGATTCCTCTGCCTGAGCTGCATTCAGCAAGTTGACCTTGGCGGACTTGGGGTTATGCTTGACCACAGCTGTACTTGCCGATCTGACAAGAGGAGGAGGAGGAAGACGCCTCTTGTTGAAACACTTGTTGGCATAGTGACCCTTCTGTTGGCACTTGTTGCACGTGACCTCTGAAAGCGGACGGTGATACGGAGCACTCGATCTTGGAGGTTGAGACGAAGTCTTGTTCTGAAAGCCAGGGTTGGGTGGGTGGGAAGAACCACTGCCACCTTTGCTCTTCTGCTGATACGGCTGACGGAACGGAGGAGGAGGAAGCCAAAACTTCTGCTGCTTGGCCACTTGAGTAGAGGAAGAAGGAGTAACATCTCTGACTCGCTTCCTGGAAGCATCACACCTCAACTGAGCAGCCTCTTGCTTCAGTGCCATGTTGTAGAACTCATCGTATCTCAAGGGCTCGAAGAGGACAAGAGCAAGCTGAATATCTTCTCTGAGACCACCCCTGAACTGATATATCATGCTCTTCTCATCAGGCACGTCCTGCTTGGCAAAGCGGGCAAGCTTCTGGAACAATTTGTTGTAGTCATAGACAGACAAAGAGCCTTGCTTCAGATTGCAGAATTCCTCACGCTTGCTTTCAACCACGCTCTGCGGAATGTGATGAGCTCGGAAATCTCGACGGAAATCATCCCAAGTGATAACACGTCCACCTCTGGAATCCTTGTACTGCTGGAACCATTCTGCAGCTTGATCTTTGAGTTGGAAGGAAGCGAACTTGACAAAGTCCTCAGGCCTGACGTTGCTGCACTCGAAATGCTTACACAGATCCACAAGCCAATCGTCAGCATCGGTTGCCTCAACACAATTACTGAAAGTTTTAGGCCCGTTAGCAAGGAACTGGTTGAGTGTAGCAAAGTGACTCTGATTGCTGCCTTGATTCCCTTGACTGCCTTGATTGCGCTCTTGAAGAATTTGCATGATCAGCTGAGTGTTTGCATTGGTTGCGGCCATCACAGCTTGCCATGCCTCTGGAGGAGGTGGAGGCGGTGGCGGATCTTGATTCTGGTTCTGACTAGTGCTCTTAGCGGGAGCCATCTTGAAGAGGTTGACCACCGTTAGCACATAGACTGACAAATATTGAAGCTGAATCCAACGGAATGAAAAATTGCAACATATAGTCTTCACATCCGAACAAAATGAACGAATGCATTCCTCTTTAAATGGTCACATATCCATAAATTGAGAAGCCACGTAGAATTAAGGTAGAGAAACAAATGAACAAGGTACGGATCAAGAACGAATAATCGGTAAGAAATCCCAATCTCAAACCAATATCCGTGGAAGAAGAACTAGAGCTACTAGAAGTCCCACCTATGGAACTCCCGAACTTTTCCGGTTATGCAATCAGGTGTTGGGGATACAGGGGAAGCATAATATCTCACCCAAACTAGCAAATCCTACATCCAGCTGTATCCATCCTTCAACACATAACCAAGAAAACTTCGGAAACCATCTACCTCAACCTTCGAAAAGCATCCGTTATACAAGTTATGGCGATACTCCCGAACTCCCGCCCCAGTACTGGGTGGCGTCGAGGTTATCTCACCAACGAACTGCATAAAAGAGATTTTCGATGTCGGCGAACATATCTCAAGTATTCCAGAATTGCAACGATAAAATTATGATGACAACACCTCAGAGCTCAACTCCCCGGGACACTTCCACTAAACCCCTGACAGGAGGCACCAAGACAGTATTCTCATCATAAGCCATCGGAACAAATCCAAGATACTCGCGTGATCCTAAAATTTTTTTTTAGTGAAATTTGAGAAGAGGAGAGTCAAAACTCTACGTCAGGATGCCTTACCAGAGCGATGAGGAGACTGGGAAGTAAAAAGAATTCCTAAGCTCTCCGATATATAATTCCTAAATGACTCAAAACATTTTTCTAGACACAACTCGGCTGCTAAAAACGATCAAGCAATGGGGCTCCTAAGGTCGGGGAAGGCTCTGATTACCAACTTGTAACGCCCTCGATGCAGCTATAGCTCCCACGTGTCGAGGCACGACTTAGAGGCATAACCGCATAGAAAGCAATGTCGCAAGTTAGGCGATCATTACAACATCCCATGTAAAGCATAATAAAAGGGGGAGAAACATAGTTGGCTTACACTCGCCACGTCACATCAAAGTACATAAATAACATCCATCATACCAGCACTCATGGCCCGACTACGGCGCCAAAATAGAAGAAAACCCAACATGCGACAAGGCCCTGAATCAAACCCCAACTAGGCACCACTACTGATCATCGGGAAAGGAAACATAATAACGCTGAGAGTCCTCGTCGAACTCCCACTTGAGCTCGTACTCGTCACCTGGAGCGAAATCACCTGGACCTGCATCTGGAATTATAGTATCTGTGAGCCACAGGGACTCAGCAATCTCGCACCCTCACGATCAAGACTATTTAAGCTTATAGGAAGGGTAAGGCAAGTATAAGTGGAGCTGCAGCAAGCGGCTAGCATATGTGGTGGCTATCTTATTCGCAAAAGAGAGCGAGAAGAGGAGGCAAAGCACGAGCGATAATCTAGAGGAACAACCTGCGCAAGCATTACTCCAACACCGTGTCCACTTCCCGGACTCCGCCGAGAAGAGGCCATCACGGCAACACACTCAGTTGATTCATTTTAATTAATTAAGGTTTAAGTTATCTACAACCGGACATTAACAAATTCCCATCTGCCCATAACCGCGGGCATGGCTTTCGAAAGTTCAATCCCTGCAGGGGGGTCCCAACTTAGCCCATGACAAGCTCTCACAGTCAACGAAGGAATAGACCTCCACCCGAGACACACCGATCAGACTCGGTAACCCGGTACAACAAGACAATTCGACAGGTTAAAACAAGACCAGCAACACCGCCCAAATGTGCCGACAAATCCCGATAGGAGCTGCACATATCTCTTTCTCAGGGCACACTTAGATGAGCAAGACGACGGGTAGGCCAGCCCAGAGTTGCCCCTGGTAGCCCCGGACATCGCTCGGTTGGACCAACACTCAGAGGAGCACTGGCCCGGGGGGGGGGGGTAAAATAACATGACCCTTGAGTCTGCAGAACCCAAGGGAAAGAAAAGGCTAGGTGGCAAAAGGTAAAACCAAGGTTGGGCATTGCTGGAAAAGCTTTAATCAAGGCGAACTATCAAGGGGTTCCCATTATAACCCAATCGCGTAAGGAACGCAAAAATCCGGGAACATAACACCGATATGACGGAAACTAGGGCGGCAAGAGTGGAACAAAACACTAGGCGGAGTGGCCCGGTCGGGCGTGGGAGCGGGTTGGAGATGGGCTTCGGGCCCGGCCGCGGTGGCGATGTGGACCGGGCGGCGGGGCGAATCATGGCGCGCCACGTGGCGGCGGACAGGCGGACCGGACGTGTCCGTCGGCGGGAATGTGTCCGGCGGCGCGCGGTGGGATTTTTTTAGGGTTCGGAGGTAGGGGAAGATCCGAAAAACGGGGGGTGTATATATAGGCATAAGTGGAGCTAGGAGAGTCCAAATGAGGTGCGGTTTTCGGCCACGCGATCGTGATCGAACGCTCTAGGACATGGAGCAGAGTTTGGTGGGTTTTGGGCCAAATTGGAGGGGTGTTGGGCTGCAACACACACGAGGCCTTTTCGGTCCCTCGGTTAACCGTTGGTGTACCAAACAAAGTCCAAATGGTACGAAACTTGACAGGCAGTCTACCGGTAGTAAACCAAGGCCGCATGGAAAGTCTCGGTCCAATCCGGAAATGTTTAATCTCCACACACGAAAGAAATCTAGAAATGGCCACCGGAGGAGAACGAAGCGCCGGAATGCAAAACGGACAACGGGGAAAATGCTCGAATGCATGAGACGAACACGTATGCAAATGCAATGCACATGATGACATGATATGAGATGCATGAAAACGAGAACAACACACGGAGACAAAGACCGAACCCGAGAAATAAATATAACTTAATGCCCGAAACGGCAAGAGTTGGAGTACAAATTTGGAAAGTCGTATCTGGGGCATTACAAAGCACCTGCCTCTCATGTTGGAGGGCTCGGCCAGAGCATGGCTGAACCAGTTAGCACCTAGCAGCATTTACACTTGGGAGGATCTCTCCCAAGTGTTCGTCACCACATTTGAAGGCACGTGCAAGCGACCGGCAGGACTGACAGAACTGCGGTCTTGTGTACAGAAGCCAAATGAAACTTTCAGGGATTACATCTAGAGGTGGACCACGTTACATCACTCGGTGGAGAATGTGCCTGACCACCAAGCAGTTTGTGCCTTCAAGGAAGGCGTCAAGTACAGAGAACTGAGTCTGAAATTCGGTCAAACCGGAGATATGTCCCTGAATCGGATGATGGAGATTGCCACCAAGTATGCTAATTGTGAAGATGAGGATCGACTCCGGAGTGGCAAGCTGAAGTCAGTCGCCCAAGAAACCGAAGGAAATTCCAATCGGAAACAGAAGTGGAAAGCCAAGCCAGCTGCTCGCGGGGAAGCCTTGGCTGTAACTTAGGGAAAGTTTAAAGGGAAACCTAAAGGGCCTTGGAACCCCAAAAAGGTTAAAGACCAGGACGGAAATGATGTGTTGGACTTGCCATGTCTCGTCCACGCGAAGAAAGATGAAGAGGGTAATTTCATTTACCCGAAACATACCACTCGACAGTGTCGACTCTTGATCCAGCAGTTCCAGGGCAAGCAGCCCAAAGGTAAGGAAAAGGAGTCGGACAAGGTCGAGGACAAAGAGGACAGTGACGACGGATACCCTCAAGTCAATTCCACCTTGATGATTTTGCTGATGTTGAGAGCAAAAGTCGACTGAAAGTCATCAACCGAGAGGTGAATATGGTTGCTCCGGCGACACCAAGTTATTTAAAATGGTCCCAGACTGCCATCACGTTCGACTAGTGCGATCACCCAACGCATATTGCCACCCCTAGGAGGCAAGCTCTGGTGGTCGACCCAGTGGTTGAAGGCACTCGACTGACCAAAGTCCTGATGGATGGTGGCAGTGGTTTGAACATATTGTATGCTGAGACGTTGAAAGGGATGGGCATTCCGATGTCCAGACTCAGTGCCAGCAACATGAGTTTCCATGGAGTCATTCCTGGGAAGAAGGCTGAATCACTCGGCCAGATTGCTCTTGATGTGGTTTTCGGTGATTCCAAGAATTACCGCAAAGAGAAGTTGACATTTGAAGTTGTAGACTTCCAGAGTGCCTATCACGCTATTTTCGGCAGGTCGGCTTATGCACGCTTCATGGCCCGACCGTGTTATGTGTATCTCAAATTGAAGATGCCTAGTCCCAAAGGTGTGATCACTATTACGGGCAATCGGAAGAAAGCGGAAGAATGTTTTCAGAAAGGTTCGAAGATCGCCGACGCTCAGATGGCAGTGGTGGAGTTGCAGGAATACCAGAAGACTACAGACCCAAGTGATTTGTTGCGAGCCAAGAAGCCCGCTACGGAGTCAGTTTTTCAGTCGACTGGCGATACAAAGACAGCTCATATCCACCCGATCGACCCCAGCGCTGCTCCAACTCATATCTCGACAACACTCGACTCCAAATAGGAAGAAGCGCTCATCCAGTTCCTCCGTGAGAACTGGGACATTTTCGCATGGAAGCCCTCTGACATGCCGGGTGTTCCCAGGGAGCTGGCTGAGCACCGCCTAAGAGTTGACTCAAAAGTAAAACCTGTCAAGGAACATCTCCGACGGTTCGCCGTCTAGAAGAGAAAGGCCATGGGCGAAGAGGTAGCTCGGCTCTTAGCGGCGGAGTTTATCCGAGAAATCTACCACTCCGAGTGGCTCGCCAATGTTGTCATGGTCCCCAAGAAGGACAAGTCACTTCGCATGTGCATTGACTTTAAACATATCAATCGGGCCTGCCCGAAAGATCATTTTCCTCTCCCCCGCATCGACCAGATAGTCGACTCGACTGCAGGATGTGAGCGACTGTCTTTTTTAGACGCCTATTCCGGGTACCATCAGATCCGTCTGTATGGACCTGACGAGATCAAAACAGCTTTCATCACCCCATTCGGGTGCTTCTGTTATGTTACCATGCCATTCGGCCTCAAGAATGCCGGAGCCACATTCATGAGGATGATTCAGAAGTGTTTGCTCACCCAAATCAGTCGGAATATGGAGGCATACATGGATTATATTGTGGTCAAGTCACGAAAGGGTTCTGACCTGTTGACTGACCTTGCTGAAACCTTTGCCAACCTCAGAAGGTTCGATATCAAGCTTAATCCATCAAAATGCACATTCGGAGTTCCTGGCGGAAAGTTACTCGGTTTTCTTGTTTCCGAACGGGGAATCGACGCCAATCCAGAAAAAGTCGGTACTATACTCCGAATGAAAAGTCCTGTGCGAGTGCACGATGTTCAGAAGCTTACTGGTTGCTTGGCCGCCCTAAGTCGATTCATATCTCGCCTCGGTGAAAATGCATTGCCTCTTTACCGATTGATGAAGAAGTCTGACAAGTTCGAGTGGACTCCTGAAGCTGACGCAGCGTTCGCAGAGCTCAAAGCTCTGCTCTCCACCCAGCCGGTGCTTGCTGTCCCAATCAGCAAGGAGCCTTTGCTGCTTTACATTGCAGCCACAGGACAAGTCGTCAATATGGTACTTACGGTCGAGCGGGAAGAAGAAGGGAAAACCTTCAAAGTTCAGCACCCAGTGTATTATATTTCTGAAGTCTTGACCCCATCGAAGCAAAGATACCCTCATTATCAGAAGCTCGTATATGGGATTTACATGACTACAAAGAAAGTTGCCCACTACTTCTCTGATCATTCCGTTACAGTCATCAGCGACACTCCGTTGTCAGAGATCTTGCATAACAGAGACGCAACTGGTTGAGTGGCAAAATGGGCGATTGAACTTCTTCCTCTAGATATCAAGTTTGAGGCAGAGAAAGCTATCAAGTCCCAGGCAATCGCGGATTTCGTCATCGAGTGGATTGAACAGTAGCTGCCGACTCAGATTCACTCGGAGCATTGGACCATGTTCTTTGACGGTTCCAAGATGCTAAATGGTTCCGGAGCCGGAGTGGTGTTGGTCTCCCCCAGAGGAGATAAACTCAGATATGTTCTTCAAATCCACTTTGATTCCTCTAACAACGAGGCAGAATACGAAGCACTTTTATATGGGTTGCGCATGGCCATTTCACTCGGCGTCCGTCGCCTCATGGTCTATGGTGACTCAGATTTGGTGGTCAATCAAGTGATGAAGGAATGAGATGTCAGAAGTCCAGCCATGACTGGTTATTGCAATGCAGTGAGAAAGCTGGAGAAGAAATTCGAGGGGTTGGAGCTTCATCACATACCCCGACTGAAAAATCAAGCAGCTGATGATCTGGCAAAAATAGGTTCCAAAAGAGAAGCCATTCCCAGCAATGTGTTTTTGGAACACATCCACACACCATCAGTCCAGGAGGATCCCTTCACTGAAGAGGCCACGCAGCCAAAAAGTGCCACAGATCCGACTGAAGTTGAAGTTCCAGCTGTGGTCGACCTGATCATGGAAGTCTTGGTTATCACCCCCGTCTGGACAGAACCGTACATCGCGTACATCCTAAGGAAAGAACTCCCAGAAGACGAGGAAGAGGCTCGACAGATCGTCCATCGATCCAAGGCCTTTACAGTCATAAAGGGACAATTATATAGAGAAAGCGCGATTGGAGTCGGCCAGAAGTGTATTACACCAGAAGAAGGTCAGATGATCCTTAACGATATCCACTCGGGGACCTGTGGTCATCATGCGTCCTCTCGGACCATTGTGGCTAAAGCATACCGAGCGGGGTTCTACTGGCCAAGAGCCAATGAGATGGCCAAAGAGATAGTCGACAAATGTGAAGGATGTCAGTATTACTCCAATATGCCGCACAAGCCCGCGTCAGCCCTGAAAACCATTCCACTCGTCTGGCCTTTCGCTGTTTGGGGGTTGGACATGGTTGGACCACCGAGAACAGGCAGGGGCGGCTTCACTCATGTGCTGGTAGCAGTCGACAAGTTCACTAAATGGATTGAAGCCAAGCCTATCAAGAATCTTGATGCTTGCACCGCTATCAGTTTCATCAGAGAGTTGATATTCAGATATGGAGTTCCACACAGCATCATCACCGACAACGGGTCAAACTTTGATTCCGACAAATTCAGGGCCTTTTGCGCCTCTCAGGGCACTCGGGTCGACTATGCTTCGGTCGCTCACCCTCAGTCGAATGGGCAAGCAGAAAGGGCAAACGGCCTAATTCTCAAAGGACTGAAACCCCGATTGATGCGCGATCTCAAGCACGCAGCAGGTGCATGGGTCGACGAGCTTCCATCAGTCCTTTGGGGATTGAGGACAACCCCAAATCGATCGACCGGAAGAACCCCATTCTTTTTGGTTTATGGAGCCGAGGCAGTCTTACCGAGCGACCTGCTTCACAACGCTCCCAGAGTCGAGCTCTACTCAGAAGATGAAGCAGAACAAGCCCGGCAGGACGCAGTCGACCTCCTAGAAGAAGAAAGAGAAATGGCCTTGATTCCATTAACCATCTATCAGCAAGACTTGCGTCGATTCCATGCCAGAAACGTGAAGAGCCGAGCTTTCCAAGAAGGAGACTTAGTCCTCCGAGTGGATCAGCAGAAACCACACAAGATCGCTCCTACTTGGGAAGGCCCCTTCATAGTCACCAGAGTCCTCCACAATGCAGCATACCACCTCTACAATGTCGATCGCCAGATTGATGAGCCACGAGCCTGGAATGCGGAGCTACTCCGCCCCTTTTATACTTAAAATTCTCACTCACATGAGATGTAATAAGAAAAACTCCTGTAGTTTATTTATCAAAGACAAGAGCGTTATAATTTTCCTAGTGATTATTATTGTTTTTTTTGTTTGCATAAGAAATCCCCCAGTGGGTGGCTTAGCTGCGAATCCGCTTCGCCTAAGTTTGAAAAAATCCTACCGAGTGGAGAGCAATCCTCCCACTCGGGGGCTTAGCTGCAGTCCAGCACTCGCGTAAGTTCTCTCACTTGGAGACTTAGCTGCAGTCCGGCACTCGCCTAAGTTTGAAAAAATCCTACCGAGTGGAGAGCAATCCTCCCACTCGGGGGCTTACCTGCAGTCCAGCACTCGCCTAAGTTCTCTCACTTAGAGACTTAGCTGCAGTCCGACACTCGCCTAAGTTTGAAAAAATCCTACCGAGTGGAGAGCAATCCTCCCACTCGGGGGCTTAGCTGCAGTCCAGCACTCTCCTAAGTTCTCTCACTTAGAGACTTAGCTGCAGTCCAGCACTCGCCTAAGTTTGAAAAAATCCTACCGAGTGGAGAGCAATCCTCCCACTCGGGGGCTTAGCCGCAGTCCAGCACTCGCCTAAGTTCTCTCACTTAGAGACTTAGCTGCAGTCCGGCACTCGCCTAAGTTTGAAAAAATCCTACCTAGTGGAGAGCAATCCTCCCACTCGGGGGCTTAGCTGCAGCCCAGCACTCGCCTAAGTGCTCTCACTTGGAGACTTAGCTGCAGTCCGGCACTCGCCTAAGTTTGAAAAAATCCTACCGAGTGGAGAGCAATCCTCCCACTCAGGGGCTTAGCTGCAGTCCAGCACTCGCCTAAGTTCTCTCACTTGGAGACTTAGCTGTAGTCCGACACTCGCCTAAGTTTGAAAAAATCCTATCGAGTGGAGAGCAATCCTCCCACTCGGGGGCTTAGCTGCAATCCAGTACTCGCCTAAGTATGAAACACATCTCATTCCTCAAGGACGACGAGGGGCGGGTCAACTGCCACCTTCTCCTGGAGAGCTTCACCACAAATACAATGTGCGCTCTGTCCCACTCTGCAGTAACAGGGTGTGGGTCGACCGCTGCCTTCCCTTGGGGAGCTTCGCCACAAATACAAGACATGGGTCGACTGCTTCCCTCTCCTTCGGAGCTGCGCTGCGAATGCAAAAGTTGTCTCGAATGAAGAATGGGTTCACTCTGCAGGAGATTCATAAAGATATTCAATGGTAAACCGAGTTCAGGTAAATTCCAAAGGTGCCAGATCACAGATCGAAGTACTCGGGCATGCAGCCCAAAAAAGTTTAACGATTACAAAAACCACTCGGCATTCCGAGGCAAATTTAAGGTGGGACATAAGAGTTTGTTCACTCTGCAGGAGGAGGGCTGGCAGGCTCGACGAACTCATCCAGGTCGACACCGTCGGCTATCCGAGTGGCTGCAGCGATGAAAGTCTCCATAAAGTTTCGGAAGTCATGCTTCTGGGTGTTGGCTACCTTGACTGCTGCCAGTTTGTCCTGTCGCACATCCTTGTAGTGGACACGAACCAAAGACAGAGCCACGTCAGCGCCACACCGAGCAGCAGACTTCTTCCACTCCTGCACTCGGTCGGGAATTTCATTTAGTCGAGTCATCAGGGACTCTATATCATTTTGGAGCACAACCTCTGGCCAAAGTGCCGGGTCAATCCATGACATGGAGACCTTCAGTCGAGCCAAGTAGTCCACGGCACTGTCGATGCGAGATTCCAGACAGAGCAGATTCATGGCAGTTTCATCTTTCACGGGAGAGTTGATTGGATCCAAATCAGGCTCGATCCGCCCAGTCTCCTCTTCAAAGTTCTGGCAAAACTCTGCATTCACGATCCAAGGATAAGTCAATTTTCATACACTGAGTCGACTCAAAAAAAAGGGGTCAGTCGGAACAGAATGTGCACCTTCAAGCTTGATGAACAACTTCTTGGCAAGACTTCGCAGATAGCTCTCTAGATCATCCCTCCTGCGAGCAATGCCTTCCATTTTCTCGCCCTGGACGAGATTCGCCTTCTTCCAGCACGAGCACTCCTTGTTGGAGTCATTCAGAGCGGTCTTCAGCCTGGTATTCTCTTCTTCCAACTGGCCGACCGAAGCCAGCTTTTGTTCGGCCAGAGCGGTCTTGTCGTCAGCCTCCTTACGAGCAACAGCCAAATCCTGATCCTTCTTCGCCAGAGCTTCTCTCAGTTTTTCTGCAAAAGAAATGATGATTGATTCAGAAATAGCAGAAGGGTACCCAAGCCTAAAACTGATCAGTCGACAAACTCGTCTTACCTACGGCGCCGTCTCTGACCTTTTGCAGCTCTGTCCTGGCCAGCTCCAAGTCAAGGTTCAGTTGAATCTGCTGCCTCTCCAAGTCAGCAAAGCGAGCTCCAAGATCACAAGATTTCTGAAATCAAAGGGGAGAGTTATTAGCTAGATGGCTTCTCTCTTTTTGGATCTCAATACAAAGTTCTCCCCCTCTCTTGTGGAGATCTATTCGATGTAATCTTCTTTTGCGGTGTGTTTGTTGAGACCGATGAATTGTGGGTTTATGATCAAGTTTATATATGAACAATATTTGAATCTTCTCTGAATTCTTTTATGTATGATTGGTTATCTTTGCAAGTCTCTTCGAATTATCAGTTTGGTTTGGCCTACTAGATTGATCTTTCTTGCAATGGGAGAAGTGCTTAGCTTTGGGTTCAATCTTGCGGTGTCCTTTCCCAGTGACAGTAGGGGCAGCAAGGCACGTATTGTATTGTTGCCATCGAGGATAACAAGATGGGGTTTATATCATATTGCATGAGTTTATCCCTCTACATCATGTCATCTTGCTTAAAGCGTTACTTTGTTCTCTTGAACTTAATACTCTAGATGCATGCTGGATAGCGGTCGATGTGTGGAGTAATAGTAGTAGATGCAGGTAGGAGTCGGTCTACTTGTCTCGGATGTGATGCCTATATACATGATCATACCTAGATATTCTCATAACTATGCTCAATTCTGTCAATTACTCAACAGTAATTTGTTCACCCACCATAAATACTTATGCTCTTGAGAGAAGCCACTAGAGAAACCTATGGCCCCCGGGTCTATCTTCCATCATATTAATCTTCCAATACTTAGTTATTTCCTTTGCCATTTATTTTACTTGCATCTTTTATTTCTCTTTATCATAAAAATACCAAAAATATTATCTTATCATATCTATCAGATCTTACTCTCGTAAGTGACCGTGTAGGGATTGACAACCCCTTATCGCGTTGGTTGCGAGGATTTATTTGTTTGTGTAGGTGCGAGGGACTTGTGCGTGGCCTCCTACTGGATTGATACCTTGGTTCTCAAAAACTGAGGGAAATACTTACGCTACTTTGCTGCATCACCCTTTGCTCTTCAAGGGAAAACCAACGCAGTGCTCAAGAGGTAGCAGGAACAAGAATCAACTAGCATAGGAAGGCAAAACAAGTGCAACTTCAAAACAATCAACACATAGAGAAGAAACTTGATATTATTGAGATATGTAAGGGCATAAGTTCCTTTCTCATAATAATTTTCAGAGGCATCATGAATGGTTTCAACAATATAACTATCACATACAACACTCTTTTCATGATGCACAAGCATAGAAGATTTATCACTCTTTATGGCATACATGTCATCATAATAATCATCATAGATAGCAACTTCATTGTCATAATCAATTGAAACCTCTTCCAAAATAGTGTATGTATCACTAAATAAAGTCATGACCGATCCAAATACACTTTGATCAATATTTTAATAAGATTCAACACCCTCCAAAATAGTGGGATCACTACTACCTAGAGTTGACACTCTGCCAAACCCACTTTCATCAATGTAATCATCATAAATAGGAGGCATGCTATCATCATAATAAATTTTCTTATCAAAAGTAGAAGGAATCAAAGGATCATATTCATTAAGAAAATCATCCCCAAGCTTATGACAAGCATTATTTCCAGCAAATAAATCTTCAAACATATCATACTCATCAAACATAGCATCCCCAAGCTTGTGGTTTTGCATATCATCACAATCATTTTTATCAATAGCATGAATGGCACCAATAGTATAGCAAACATTATCATCATATTCTTCCAAGCAAGTGCTAAAAATATTTTCAAGATCATAATTGATATTGTTGTCTTCCCAATCATAATCATCACAACAAGCAATAGGCATAACAAAATCATCATCCTCCATCAACATATTTGATTCACTTTCATGAGGCACAATGGTGATGGGATGTGACGCACCCGATTTGACCGTACAATAATCATACACACAAACATGTATGATCAAGATCAAGGACTCACGGGAAGATATCACAACACAACTCTACAAATAAAATAAGTCATACAAGCATCATATTACAAGCCAGGGGCCTCGAGAGCTCGAATACAAGAGCTCGATCATAGACGAGTCAGCGGAAGCAAACAATATCTGAGTATAGACATAAGTTAAACAAGTTTGTCTTAAGAAGTCTAGCACAAACTGGGATACAGATCGAAAGAGGCGCAGGCCTCCTGCCTGGGATCCTCCTAAACTACTCCTGGTCGTCATCAGCGGCCTGCACGTAGTAGTAGGCACCTCCCGAGTAGTAGTAGTCGTCATCGACAGTGGCGTCTGGCTCCTAGGCTCCATCGTCTGGTTGCAGCAATCGGGTATAGAAAGGGGGAAAAGAGGGAGCAAAGCAACCGTGAGTACTCATCCAAAGTACTCGCAAGCAAGGAGCTACACTACATATGTATGCATTGGTATCAACTGGAAAAGAGGTATCATATGTGGACTGAGTTGCAGAAAGCCGGAATAAGAGGGGGATAGCTAATCATGTCGAAGACTACACTTCTAGCCACCTCCGTCTTGCAGCATGTAGAAGAGAGTAGATGGTAAGTTCACCAAGTAGCATCGCATAGCATAAACCTAACCGGCGATCCTCTCCTCGTCGCCCTGCTAGAGAGCGACCACCGGGTTGTATCTGGCACTTGGAAGGGTGTGTTTTATTAAGTATCCGGTTCTAGTTGTCATAAGGTCAAGGTACAACTCCAAGTCGTCCTGTTACCGAAGATCACGGCTATTCGAATAGATTAACTTCCCTGCAGGGGTGCACCACATAACCCAACACGCTCGATCCCATTTGGTCGGACACACTTTCCTAGGTCATGCCCGGCCTCGAAAGATCAACACGTCGCAGCCCTACCTAGGCACAACAGAGAGGTCAGCACGCTGGTCTAAATCCTATGGCGCAGGGGTCTGGGCCCATCGCCCATTGCACACCTGCACGTTGCGAGGGTGGTCGGAAGCAGAACTAGCCCCCCTCAATACAAGAGCAGGCTTACGTACCAATCCGGTGCGCGCCGCTCAGTCGCTGATGTCACGAAGGCTTCGGCTGATAGCACGGCGTCGAGTGCCCATAACTGTCCCCGTGTAGATGGTTAGTGCGTATAGGCCAGTGGCCAGACTCAGATCAAATACCAAGATCTTGTTAAACGTGTTAAGTATCCGCGAACGCCGACCAGGGTCAGGCCCACCTCTCTCCTAGGTGGTCTCAACCTGCCCTGTCGCTCCGCCACAAAGTAACAGTCGGGGGCCGTCGGGAACCCAGGCCCACCTCTATCGGGATGGAGCCACCTGCCCCTTCAGCCCCCAACTCCGAATAGTACCACAGGTAATGTAACAGTGTAAAGTATATACTATATGCCCGTGATCACCTCCCGAAGTGATCATGGACCAGTAGTATAGCATGGCAGACGGACAAGAATGTAGGGCCACTGATGATAATCTAGCATCCTATACTAAGCATTTAGGATTGCAGGTAAGGTATCAATAGTTGTAGCAACAATGACGGGCTATGCATCAGAATAGGATTAACGAAAAGCAGTAACATGCTACACTACTCTAATACAAGCAGTATAGAGGAGAGTAGGCGATATCTGGTGATCAAGGGGGGGGGCTTTCCTGGTTGCTCTGGCAAGAGAGAGGGGTCGTCAACTCTGTAGTCATAATGGGTAGCAGCGGTGTCGGTCTCGGTGTCTAGCGAGAGAAGAGGGGGAAGAAACAATAAATATAATGCAAACAAATGCATGGCGGTGCATGACATGGCAAGTAGCGGTGCTAGGGGTGCCCTAACGTGGTATGAGGTGATACCGGTGAAGGGGGGAAAACATCCGGGAAAATATCCCTGGTGTTTTGCGTTTTCGGACAGATGAATCGGAGGGGGAAAGTTGCATGTTTGCTATGCTAGGGATGCGTGGCGAATGAACGAGCTGCGTATCCGGATTCGTCTTGTCGTTCTGAGCAACTTTCATGATGAAAATAATTTAATCCGAGTTACTAATTAAAAGATATGATTTTCTAAAGATTTTATTAATTTCTGGAATTTAATTAATTATTTAAATTAATTTGAAAATGGATTAATGACATCAGCATGAGGTCATGCTGACGTCAGCAGTCAACAAGGTTGACTGGTCAGAGACACATTTTAATTAAACAATTTAATTACCCTAATTAGTATTAATTAGGGTGTGGGCCCCACTGTCATACTAATTAATTAGCTAATTAGATAACTAATGTTTAATTAGATTAATTAGTTGTTTCGTTTAGTTAAGCAAAATTAATTAAGTTAATTATTTCTTTAATTAATTAATTAATTATTCTTATTTTTATTTTATATATTATTATTTTTCAATTCCCTTCTTTTTAAAAAAATCGTTCAAGGGGGGCATGGGCCCTGGCTGTCATAGGGCCAGGGGGGCAATCGGGTTTGGGCGCTAGCGGGCGCCGGGGAACGTGCGCCTGGGCGGGCGCTTGCCCGCAAGGAGTGCGACGAGGCGAGGCCGGTGTCCAGGGCGGCCTCGAGGAGCAGGGGGGCAGGGCGGCGCACCGGCGTGGAGCCGCGGCAGAGTCACCGCTGGGCGGAGGCAGGGGGTACGGCAGCGCGGCAGGTGAAGGAGGGCATTGGCGGCAGAGGCTGTTCGGCCGGGAGCTGCGAGGCGTGCGCAGTTGCGCGGCGGCCAGCGAGTGTGGCGCCCGGGCGGCTTGGCGAAGGCCGGCGCTGGCCAGGGGGCAAGTTGCGGTGGCCAAGGCGAAGACGAGCGAGGCGAGCGCGGCCGGGCGCGGGGATGCGGTGGGCGAGGCCACGACGAGGGGCTGCGGGCTGTGGGCTGCGTGCGTGCGTGCTTGGCGGGGCAGCGCAAGCAGAGAGGGAGGAGGGGAGTCGGCGGCTCACAGGGGGGCGGTCGAGGAGGGCAGCGGGCTCGGGGTGGCCGGCGAGGCAGATCCACGTCGGGGGCGAGGTGGCGGCGACGGGGTCGACGACAGGGTGGTCGAGGCGGAGGCGCTCCGGGCGGTGGCGGTGTGACTTCGGGGCGAGGTGGCTCCGGTGCACAGCGACGGGGAGGCGACGGGAAGCGGTGCTGGGCAGCCCCGAGTGGCGGGGTGCGGCCGTCGAGGCGGCGTCAGGGGAGCGGTCTCGGGCGCGGCGGGGTTAGAGGCCGATCCTGATTGGATCGGGGGAGATGGAGAGTGGGGGGGATGAGTGGGGGGAGTGGGGAGGAGTGGATCGATCTAGGGTTTGCCATGATGGGGGGGGGGGTTAAGCAGGGGGGTGAGGGGCCGGTTGGGCCTTCGCCCAGTTCGGCCGGTGGCCTGCTAGGCTGGAGCCCAGTGAGGGGGGGGGTTCTCCTTTTTTTCTCTTTTGTATTTTTTTTATTTCTTTACTTTTCTGTTTTCTTTTTTTGTTTTATTTTAGTTTCTCTCTTACTTTAGTTTTACAAATTATAAAAGTAGCCCCTAAACTAGTGTTAATAAATACGCTATGACCCCAAACATTTTGGCACCTTAAATAAAGTATACTTCATTTATTATTATTTTAAATGCATTTTAAATAATTGTTTTTTGTTGTTATAATTAATTTAGTGCATTGGAACATTTTATAAATAGATGGTTTCTCCACCAACATTACTTCCGAATTATTTGCCACGTTTCGAACACTTTAGTTTTGACTTTTGAAAACTTTAATTGTTTGACTTGATTTTAAATTTGAAATTTGACGGGATTTGAATCATCGCAAGATTAACAACAGTAATCGTGGTGACGTGGCATCATTAGCGAAGGGTTACTGTAGCTTGAATATCCGGGCGTCACAATTCTCCTCCACTACAAGAAATCTCGTCCCGAGATTTAAGAGGTGTGTAAGGGGGAAAGATCTGGTTACGAAATTCTAACGAATCTTCTCGATCTTGGTTGCTCTTCTCGAAGAAGGTCGATCCATTACGTGGATGTCTTCATTACTCTGCTCAGGTCATCATGATGAAGTCAGCATCCTTTCTTCGAGAACTCCATCGTACTTACAAAAAGGATAATGGGTAGTTTTGGAAGAACGGAACTCTACAAGGTGGCTATCTTGGTTTATAACCCAAGGAATGTGGCAGAAAGTAACTCTCGAATGGAAACTTAAGACAATATCAAGAGCAAGGTAAGTAGGTACCATGAGAAGTTTCAAGCGGGTAGGCAATCATTCGATGCCTGAAACAAAATGTGAAAGGGGTCTAGAGCAACGAGAATAAGTATTGCGTGTGATAACAGAATAGTTCACTTGGCAGGTGGCCCGTGAATTACATATGAAGTCAAGCGCGAGGAATAACTTCGACAACAGGGTGTACAGGAGAGTCAGGTTTCGATCCTGTGGAACTGTGGGTTATGGGCCCACCAGGTGGGATAAAAGTAGGAGTGGTGACATCTTGCATGGTCATGATAGCAAGGCATGTCAGAGGCTAGCCTGTCAGTTATGTCGGCAACAACATCGGTACCAAGGGCGAGGGGCGAAGAGAATCATTTTCCTGCTCGTTGTACGAGGCGGACCAATAGGCAAAGTTCTCGTCCATCGGTGGTTACCGGGATGCTATCAACAATGGTAACAGGGTCTCACTCTCAGAGTTGTACAACGAGGTGCTTACTAAGCAGTGAATTATCAGTGCTCAGTTAAGTCAGATTACAAGAAAGCTTAACAAGACAATGGAAAGGAAAATGCGATTATCAGGTTAAACAGAACAATGGAAAGGGAAATGTGTTTAAACACATATGCCACGGGTATATCTTTCCCAAGGACGAGCAGAGCATGATATCCATGACATGATAGAAAGCAGAAAAACCTTTAGGTAAGGGGAGAGAAATTTCATGACATTATAAGATTCTTGGGAATTGCACTATAGAAGCAAGTTCCAAAACAAAAGTTCATCATTAACCAAGGAGAGGGTGAGGAGGTGGCTGATGGACTCAGCGCAATTCCTCAAGATTTCCAAAAGCTGGATTTCCACACTTATGTGAACAAGGAGATAAAATTTGTCAAATCAAATGATATAATGTTGTATGCTCGAGGAGAACATCCACGAGTAAACATTGATTCAAATCAATAGGGTTGCTAGAAGTTTTGAATTCACACTTCATAGTTCATTTGTCGGTATTCCGGTTAGGATCAACACGAGGACCAAGAAGGAATGGTGATGGTGATAAGTATTACTTTATCAAGAATTCTTAAGAGGTGGTGAGATTCTCACGACATTCTTGACATAAAAGATGGTAATACTCCAAGGTAAAGAAGAACAAATGATGCGTAGCAAGGAAGTCAAGGTATAACACAAAACACGAACAAGTTTGTGTTGGAGGGAAGGCAATAAAGTTGTCGATGATAACACAAATCATCAAGGGTAAGGATGGTCTTTCTCATCATGAATTCAATTGATATTCTGGAAGAGCTCAGAATGTTGATGATGATCACGACACATTTGTCGAGAGATTTCCTGAAGATGTAATCGATCGGCGATGACATCAAGTCAAAGGAACGATGAAGCGAAAGGTTATTGGAACCACGATTACGACACAAACTCGAAATCAAGCTTGATGATCAAGGCGAAATGATATGATGAGGAAGATCGATGTAAGCTTAGCTCATCGTCGAAAGTTGTACTCCGGGAATAAGGACCAGGTAGCACAGTTAAAATCAGCATGATAATGATATAGCCAATCAGGCTAGGAATGACTTGAAGGATTATTAAACTCGTAAGCAATGAGAATTACTTAGAGTTATTGAATCGTAATGCGGAATCAATTCACTTATCGGTGTTCTCGAGTGAAATAACTCAGAGCCCATGAAAAATTGTAATCGGTGAGAACGTAATACTTGATGCAGAACTCATAAAAAGTTATGTAGTCCCAAGATAATCTCGAGATGATAGGGGGTTAATACTTGGAGGTAGAGCAAAATAGAGGGTTGACAAGTGTATTGATCTGCAAAAGACAAGTGCTTTAACTTGTCCGAGAAAAGGAATCAAGGAATATCAATATGGCCGAAGCCATAGTTGCAAGGGATCCAATTTAAAGACACCGAAAGAAGTATCCAACTGATTAAAAGTTTTGCAAGAAGCTTCCATGATAAGTTCCACATCGGGTCCATGGGCATGAACACTAAGTTCAAGGTCGACTCCCACTTCTTTAATGCATAACCTTTCATTCATTTCTCGTGTTACAAAAATGACATTAGTTGTTGAAAGTTTTACCTGGTGTAATACCAGATAAGTATGACCCATGCAATCTTATGGGTTCAAACAAGTTAGGGAAGGTGTTGGTTCAACTCATTGGGGCCTCTTAGGAATATATACCACACACTTCGGAGTAAATAATGCAAGCTCGAAAGTAGAGTATGGTTATCAAGGCAGAGGATACAAATTACCAAAGGCATTATATACCCATGGAAAGGCTCACGAGGTTGTTGAATATGAAGGACACTGTCGGATAATAATCCAACAAGGGGTTTGTGGTCTACAACGGAGCTGTTGCAAGTATCGATACTCTATTAGAGGAAGAAACCATGCAAGGGCATCAGATTATAAAACACCTGAATGATTCGATGCTTAGATATCAAAGGAATTATGATTTCCAAAATAGAAGGATCAGAGGCAGACGCTCTAATCCAGGGTGGATAAGTTCAATAGACCTAAGGGTACAATCGACGACAATTGGATTTGTTGAGAACCACCTCATGTTTAAAATGACGTCTGAGCTGGAAAGACAATTTAAAAGGATCAACTGAGGATTGCGTGCATTCGCACTCATGTTGAATCAAAGGGATCAAAATGACGGTGCCTAAGGATACTAACGAATATTGCCAGACATATGGAAAGCAAACATCATGCAAGCAGACAAGTATTGCAGAGCAATAAGCTACTAAGGATTTTTGGAGGATCGAATAGTATTTCGATGACCATTGTGAAACACATGAACAACTGGGGGATGAGCAGATACTCGATAAGTGCGAGAATTATCCGTAGGGGTATTCAGGTGACAAAGAACAGCAAGGCAATAAGCTCAAAGGATTATCGAAACAACGACGAGTATTTCAGGGTATCTTGTAATAACAAGACCAACTGAGAATAAAAGTAAGATCGACAGGTGTAAGTATTTATCCATAGGGAATTTTAGGTGGTAGGGAATTGCAAAAGCAACAGGCACACGGTCTCGAGAAAATATCGGAGAGTATTGTCAGAATCTTCTGTTGAAGCAGTCGATCATCCGTAATGAAAGGGTTCTCCGGCAGGAAGTGGTAACGAGAACCTAGAGTTAGATTTTAGCAAAATCATTTATCCCGAATAGAAGAGAGATCAGAGTCCCAGAGTATAGATCGAGGAATAAAAGATCCTAATAACACCCGATGGCGACGTGGGCCTAGGGGCCGCATAGCCAAGTTAGTAAAACATTTTTTATCGACTAGACTCAACTTCGGCCAAGGAGTGTGGAAGGGGGATTCCTACAGGCAGTCGGCTCTGATACCAACTTGTGACGCCCCCGATTTGACCTCACACTAATCATACACGCAAACGTGTACGATCAAGATCAGGGACTCACGGGAAGATATCACAACACAACTCTACAAATAAAATAAGTCATACAAGCATCATATTACAAGCCAGGGGCCTCGAGAGCTCGAATACAAGAGCTCGATCATAGACGATTCAGCGGAAGCAAACAATATTTGAGTACAGACATAAGTTAAACAAGTTTGTCTTAAGAAGGCTAGCACAAACTGGGATACAGATCAAAAGAGGCGCAGGCCTCCTACCTGGAATCCTCCTAAACTACTCCTGGTCGTCGTCAGCGGCCTGCACGTAGTAGTAGGCACCTCCCGAGTAGTAGCAGTCGTCATTGACAGTGGGGTCTGGCTCCTGGGCTCCATCATCTAGTCGCAGCAATCGGGTATAGAAAGGGGGAAAAGAGGGAGCAAAGCAACCGTGAGTACTCATCCAAAGTACTCGCAAGCAAGGAGCTACACTACATATGTATGCATTGGTATCAATTGGAAAAGAGGTATCATATGTGGACTGAACTGCAGAAAGCCGGAATAAGAGGGGGATAGCTAATCCTGTCGAAGACTACGCTTCTGGCCACCTCCGTCTTGCAGCATGTAGAAGAGAGTAGATGGTAAGTTCACCAAGTAGCATCGCATAGCATAAACCTAACCGGCGATCCTCTCCTCGTCGCCCTGCTAGAGAGCGACCACCGGGTTGTATCTGGCACTTGGAAGGGCGTGTTTTATTAAGTATCCGGTTCTAGTTGTCATAAGGTCAAGGTACAACTCCAAGTCATCCTGTTACCGAAGATCATGACTATTCGAATAGATTAACTTCCCTGCAGGGGTGCACCACATAACCCAACACGCTCGATCCCATTTGGCCGGACACACTTTCCTGGGTCATGCCCGGCCTCGGAAGATCAACACGTCGCAGCCCTACCTAGGCACAACAGAGAGGTCAGCACGCCGGTCTAAATCCTATGGCGCAGGGGTCTGGGCCCATCGCCCATTGCACACCTGCACGTTGCGAGGGCGGCCGGAAGTAGAACTAGCCCGCTTAACACAAGAGCAGGCTTACGTTCCAATCCGGCGCGCGCCGCTCAGTCGCTGACGTCACGAAGGCTTCGGCTGATACCACGACGTCGAGTGCCCATAACTGTCCCCGCGTAGATGGTTAGTGCGTACAGGCCAGTGGCCAGACTCAGATCAAATACCAAGATCTCGTTAGACATGTTAAGTATCCGCGAACGCCGACCAGGGTCAGGCCCACCTCTCTCCTAGGTGGTCTCAACCTGCCCTGTCGCTCCGCCACAAAGTAATAGTCGGGGGCCGTCGGGAACCCAGGCCCACCTCTACCGGGATGGAGCCACCTGCCCCTTCAGCCCCCCAGTAGGGGCGGCCTTCCTTTTCTTGTCTCCCACGACTGGAGGGGGAACATCTTCATCTTCCTCCTCATCTTTGGGGGAGGAGTGCGTCGCGGAGTTATCGGATGATGAGTCCGATAACACCTAGCGCCGGGAGCTCTTTCGGGTTCCCTTGGTCTTCTTGGTCTTCTCCGGCACCTTGTAAGGAGCCGGAGTCAGCATCTCCATCAGGGGAGCATCCGCAGTGTCTTCGGGCAGAGGGGCCGGACAGTTAATCTGCCCCGACGTCTCCACCCAGTCCTGTCAATGGCATGGAGATTAGACCCCACACATGGTTAAGCTAGGGGAAATAAATATCCTACCGGATGTATAGAACTCACCGAATGCGCTCGGCGCTTCGCGCTTAGCCCATGGTCCTTGGTGAGAGAGGGAGGGACCTCGACGCCCTTGAACAGCACCTTCCAGACGTCCATGTGCATCGTGTCGAAGAGCTCGCTCAGAGTCTGGTGTTGGGACGGGTCAAACTCCCACAAGTTGAAGTCCCGTTGTTGCCACGGGAGGATCTAGCGGATGAGCATGACCTGGACTATGTTGACAAGCTTGAGCTTCTTGCTTGTCATGTTCAGGATACATTTCTGGAGTCCGTCCAGCTCCACCGATGAACCCCACAAGAAGCCCTTCTCTTTTCAGGAAGTGAGCCGTGTAGGGAATCCGGATCGAAACTTGGGGGCAGCCACCCGTTTGGTGTCGCGTGGCTCGGTGATGTAGAACCACGCCGATTGCCACCCCTTTATGGTCTCCACGAAGGAGCCTTCAAGCCATATAACGTTGGGCATCTTGCCCACCATGGCTCCACCGCATTCTGCTTGTGGGCCGCCCACCACCTTCGGCTTGATATTATAGGTCTTTAGCCATAGGCCGAAGTGGGGGCGGATGCGGAGGAAAGCCTCACAAACGACGATGAACGCCGAAATGTTGAGGATGAAGTTCGGGGCCAGATCATGGAAGTCCAGCCCGTAGTAGAACATGAGACCACGGACGAATGGATGAAGGGGAAACCCCAGTCTGCGGAGGAAGTGGTGGAGGAAAACTACCCTCTCATGGGGTTCTGGGGTAGGGACGATCTGCCCCGTAGCGGGCAGCCGATGCGCGATATTCGCGGCTAAGTATCTGGCTCCGCGCAGCTTTTTGATGTGTTCTTCCATAACGGAGGAAGCCATCCACTTGCCTCCCGCTCCAGACATGTTTGGAGGAGGTTGAGGAGAAAGATGTGGACTTGGGCGTTGGGGCTCGAGTGCGCAAGAATGGATGGGCAAGGAGGAAGAAGGCGTGGGTAGAGAAATGTTAAACCTTATCCCTTTATAAGGGCGGCCAAAACTATGCGCCCCCACTAGCCTAGTAAAATTCGCTTACCCCCCAAGCGCCGTAATCGATGGCGCGGTTGGGTTACCCACGCCCGTATTGATGAAAATCCCGTAATAAGGGGAACACGATCTCTGCTCCGACAAGACGTGTCAAGAAACTGCCTCGCGTTATGAGCGGGGCTAGTCAAAGGAAACGGTTCGAATAATCACCGGGCTATGGCATAATGTTATGTTGTCAAAACATGTCGGCAGATCAGATTTGTGGAAATATTATTCTCTCTACGGTGGTATGTGGAAATTATTTTGTAGGGTCAGACACTATCCTTGTATTCAAATTCTTCCGTGATGTATTCGGAGGAGGAACCCGCCTGGCAATGCCGAAGACAATACTGCGCGCCAGACTCATCGTCATTGAAGCCTGGTTCAGGGGCTACTGATGGAGTCCGGGATTAGGGGGTCTCCGGACAGCCGGACTCTATCCTTCGGCCGGACTATTGGACTATGAAGATACTAAATTGAAGACTTCGTCTCGTGTCCGGATGGGACTCTACTTGGCGTGGAAGGCAAGCTAGGCAATACGAATATGGATATTTCCTCCTTTGTAACCGACCTTGTGTAACCCTAACCCTCTCCGGTGTCTATATAAACTGGAGGGTTTAGGTCCGTAGGACAACAACAATCATACCATAGGCTAGCTTCTAGGGTTTAGCCTCTCCGATCTCATGGTAGATCAACTCTTGTAATACTCATATCATCAAGAATAAATCAAGCAGGACGTAGGGTTTTACCTCCATCAAGAGGGCCCGAACCTGGGTAAAACATCGTGTCCCCTGCCTCCTATTACCATTCGCCTTAGACGCACAGTTCGGGACCCCATACCCGATATCCGCCGGTTTTGACACCGACAGGCTCCTTGTCCTATGCATGCTTCTTCAAAAGGCGGTGGATTCCTATCTTCGGGTCGTTGGGGACGACCATGCTCTCTGTGGAGCTGCCCGGAGCACATGGTGTCCGTCCTAGCTATCATGGTGGGGGCTTCGAGCAACGATGGTGAGGAAGGTGGCGACAACCCATGATGCGTCAAGAATTGGGACGACCGTTTCGACGAGGCGTGCTTGCCGGCGGCACCATTGCCACTAGCGGGGCTTCCAGCAGCGCCACCATCTGCACATGCCCTCTGGTTTCTTCCTCCCAGCCCGGTGGCGGTGCCATCCTGATCCTGGGAAGGCGCTGAATCCCAGCCAGTCCCTCCTTCTGTATGCTTCGTCCCCCCCCCCTATAGTTTCGAAGAAGGGGAGAAGAGAGTGAAGGCATCACGGGAATTTTATGTTTTTTCAATCTAAAATCTGTAGGCACTTGCCAAATTTTAGTTCAAATTATGTAATCTCCTTAATCCATGTTTGTGTTCTGTAAGATCTGTACTTGTTGATCAACATATTAATAACAAAGATAAACCTTGCCGGGGACTCGTGCAAGTAATATGTCCATGCAGAGGTGGGATACCTCTATACTTTTAAGTAAACTAGTTTCCCTCGGTAGGCTATCCTGCCGGTACCCTCAGTTTGTTGTCATGGAGTTAGGCCTACTGGGCACAAATCATAAAGAGGGACCAGCCCCCTGCCAGACCTTTTTCGCTAAAGGCCAGTACGGCCATCCTGGCCGAAGAAACGTTCGAGTCAAGGGATGGGAGCACCTAAGTTTCAAAGGCAGCAAGGTTTTCTTATGCACAAGTCCCTACTTACAGAACACGCATGGATAAGAGAAGGAACTTATCTGTTTGGCTTGCCGGGGATCACAATTTAGGCTCGTCTTCTCATCTCCTCTTTGGGACCAAGTCCACGACAGGATCCTGCAGTTTATGCATATGAAAATGATGCCAGATGCAATCTTATCTACATGAACATGCAATGCTCATGGTATGCTTAGGTCTACACCTGGCTTTGTACAAGGGGTTACATGCAACTAAGGCAAAGCCTGTACAAAAGGGTGGCTGTCGGGCAGGGCCCGACAACCGCGCCTTATAGGCAGAACTTGCAAAGATGCTCAATGTTCCATGAGTTTTGCAACTGAATGCCATCTCCGGTCTCCAGATGGACTGCGCGAGGTCTGGTGACTCGTACTACCCGGTAAGCGCCTTCCCACTTCAGCGTCAACTTGTTTGTACCCTTGGCGGACTGAACGCGCCTAAGGACAAGGTCGCCTTCCTCAAAACACTAGGCGTGAACCCTGCGGCTGTGATAGCGATGTAGGGCTTGCTGATAGCATGCAACACGCGTAGCAGCCCGAGGACGGTTCTCCTTGAGAAGCACATCATCCTCACACTGGTGCTGTTCCTGCGCTACTTCATCGTAGGCAAGCACTCAAGGTGACCCGTAAATGAGTTCCGTGGGGATAATTTCTTCTGCCCCATAGACTAGGGAGAAGGGAGTCTGCCGGGTAGCTCGATTTGGTGTCGTTCCGAAGGACCAAAGAACTACCGGCAGCTCTTTGATCCATCGCGTACCACACTTTTGCAGCTTATCAAATGTTCTTTTCTTGAGTCCTCGCAATACTTCAGTGTTCGCCCTCTCAGCTTGCCTATTGCTCCTGGGATGTGCAACAGAGGCAAATGAGATATTTCTTCCGAGGGCATGAACATATTGCATGAAGGCTTGGCTCGTGAATTGGGTGTCGTTGTCAGTGATGATCTGCCCAGGGACTCCGAAGCGGCACACCAATCCTTTCAAGAACTTGATAGGTGACCGAGCAGTCACCTTTCTCACGGCTTCTACTTCCGGCCACTTTGTAAACTTGTTGATTGCAACGAACAAGAATTCAAAGCCCCCGGTAGCACGGGGGAAAGGACAGAGGATGTGGAGCCCCCAGACCAAAAATGGCCATGACAAAGGGATTGTCTGAAGAGCTTGGGCAGGAAGATGGATATTCCTGGAATGGAACTGGCAGGCTTCACATTTGGTGACTAGCTCGACCACATCTTGGAGGGCTGTGGGCCAATAGAATCCTTGCCAGAATGCTTTCCCAACCAAAGCCCTTGATCCAATATGGGAGCTGCACATGCCTTTGTGTATTTCTGCCAGCAGTTCCTCCTTCTTCCTGGCAAATGCACTTCAATTTCACACCATTGGGCCTTCTTCTGTATAGCTGTCATTGACAAACGGATACATACTGGCCCTCCGATACATACTGGCCCTCTAGGCTACTCTTTCAGCTTCTTCTTGCTCTTCAAGAAGTTCTCCGGTTTGGAGGAAATGAACTATGTGTCGCGCCCAAGTTGGAGCCTGGGGCTCGGCAACGAGGACTAGCGGTACTTCCTCCTTCGTGGGAGTGCACCCCTCGACCATGGGGACCAGTGGTCTGGTGGGAGGGGGTAGCTCAGCAGCTGAAGGGCAGTTGTTCCTATCAAGCCCTCTGCCGAGAGCCTCGAGAGGCTCTACCGAGAGAGGCTTGCCAAGTCCAGTTTCCTCCTCTTCCGGGCCATTGTTGCCGGGGATATGGAGGGTTGAGTAAGATGGAGAACAAAAGTTCATGGTTCCACACGGATCTTTTGCGCAGCGCACTTTGACAGATGATCAGCAATGCTGTTTACCGCATGGGGACGTGCTCTGTTTGCAATCCGTCAAAGCGCTCCTCCAGCTTTCTCACTTCCTCAACGTATGCCTCCATCCATGGAGTTTGGTAATCCTTGTTGACTTGTGTCACCACGAGTTGTGAATCTCCACAGATGATCAGCTTCTTGATTCCCAACTCCGTTACAATCCTGAGCCCGGCAAGGAGAACTTCGTACTCGGCAGTGTTATTGGTCGCTTTCTCCCTGGGAAAATGCATCTGGACGACGTACTTCAGATGCTCTCTAGAGGGAGCAACAAGAAGCACACCAGCTCCTGCACCTTGCAGGAGAAAGCACCATCGAAATACATGATCCATTCTTGGGGAGCTTCCTTGCCAGGAATAACTGTCTCCAATACTTCTTCATCAGGGGTTGGCGTCCATTCTGCAATAAACTCTGCCAACGCTCTACTCTGGATTGTTGATGTGCTTTCAAACTTTAAACCAAAGCTGGATAACTCCAATGCCCACTCCACTATCCTGCCGGTAGCCTCAGGGTTTCGGAGTATCCATTTGAAAGGAAAACATGCGACAACCGTGATCTCGTGGGCTTGGAAGTAGTGGTGCAGTTTCCTTGAGGCCATGACAAGGCCAAAAATCAACTTTTTCACGCCAGAATACCTGAATCTAGCCCCCTAAAACAGGAAGCTGACGAAGTATACTGGGCGCTGCACCACCTTATTCCTTGTCGCGTCCTTGGGGTAGCCTCCGTTGTCGTGATCTCCTTTGTCTTGATCTACGCCTGGCCTTGCCAGGCTACGCTCACTTTCCTCCCCGGAAGGGACACTGGCCGAGGCTGCTGCTTCTTCCACTTACCGCTGTGCCACTACTACCACACTAACCAATTGATTAGTTGCCACCAGGTATAGCAGCAACGGCTCTTGCGGTTTGGGAGCAACCAAAGTGAGCACACATGACAAGTAGGTCTTCAAATCTTATAGTGCAGCGTCTGCCTCTGGAGTCCACTTCATGGGTCCTACCTTCTTCAAGATTTTGAAGAATGACAAGGCGCGCTCGGCAGACTTGGAGATGAATCTGCTAAGCACGACAACACACCCAGTCAAACGCCTCATATCCTTAACTGTCCTAGGTGCCTGAATCTGCTCGATAGCCTTGATCTTTTTGGGGTTGGCCTCTATCCCGCGGTGGGATACAAAGAAACCAAGTAGCTTGCCAGAGGGAACGCCAAACTCACACTTCTCCGGGTTCAGCTTCAAGTTGATCTTGCACAGATTAGCAAACGTCTCTTCTAGGTCTTGGATGTGGGTCAATCTGTCCTTGGTCTTGACCATAATATCATCCATGTAAGCTTCAATGTTTCTGTGAAACTATGACTCAAAACCAATCTGGACTGCCCTTGCAAAAGTGGATCCGGCGCTCTTCAACCCGAAAGGCATTCACACGAAGCAGTATGGGCCACATGGGGTGATGAACGAGGTCTTCTCTTCGTCTTCCTTGGGCATAAAGATTTGATGATATCTAGACTATGCATCCAGAAAGGAGAGCAAATCATATCTGGAAGTGGAATCCATAATCTGGTCGATGTGCGGCAAGGGAAACTGGTCCTTCGGGCATGCCTTGTTCAGATCTATGAAATCTATGCAAAGCCTCCATTTCTCATTAGCCTTGCGCATGACCATTGGGTTTGCTAACCATGTTGGATGTAGTACTCCTCTGACCAAACCAGTTGTGCCTCAAGTTTCTTGATCTCCTCGGGAATGAACTGCTATTGCTCTGAAGCTTGCTTTCAGATCTTCTGCTTAACGGGTTGGGCATGTGGGCAGACAGCAAGCTGGTGCTCGATTACCTTCCTTGCAACACCGGGGATATCAGATGGTTGCCAGGAAAACACATCGAATTCGCCCACAGGAAGGCAACATGCGCGCTTTCCTATTTGTCATCGAGGGTGGCACTGATAGTGAAAGTACCATCAGCGTTAGCCAATCCTGTCAGGACCTTTTTCACAGGGGGTGTAGCATTGGATCTCTTCCTGTTGGAACCCTTCGGCAAGTCATCATCGGGCGCAATGTTCTTCGAGGAGATACATTTCCCAGATTCCTTGATGGCATTCTTGCTACCTCTCTTCTTTCTCTTAATTTCCTTGGTGGGAACAACGACCTCAGCGGCCTCTGCCGCGACTGCATCCCGGTACATCTTGTACACACAAATGATTGCGTCCTTCTTGTCTGATGGGATAGAAATGACGCCCATTGGCCCTGGCATCTTCAAGGTGTCGTAGGCATAGTGGGATGCCTCCATGAATTTGGCCAAGGCTGGGCGTCCAAGTATTCCGTTGTACGGTAGGGGGAGGTCGACCACATCAAACACAACCTTCTCAGTCCAGTAATTCAACTCTCCCCCGAATGTCACCGGCAACATGATCTTTCCCTTAGGATGACTCCTGTTGGGGTTGATCCCTTGGAATGTGCCAGTAACCTCAAGCTCTTCCTCTGCTATCTGAAGTTTGCTGATGACCTTCGGAGAAATCAGATTCAACCTGGCCCCACCGTCAACCAACATCTTTGTGACTTTGAGGTTGCGGATCTTTGGTGAGACCAACAATGACAAACACCCTTCCACAATGGTGCGGTCGGGGTGGTTCTCTTCGTCGAAGATGATGGGCGTGCATGACCACTTGAGCGGCTTCCGAGAATCTACATCTGGCTCCATGGCATTGACTTCATGCACCCACTGTTTAAGCTAGCAGTGAGAGGAGTGCAGAGACGCACCCCTGTCAATGCACAGGGCATCAATGGCCTTCTGGAATTCCTTCTCGCTAGTTTCCTCTTCATCCCCTCCATCACATTCATCATTGCAATCTTCCTTCTCACGGCCTCTGGCAGGTTTTCCTTGATTCCGAGGAGCCTTGCCGGGGTGACTTGCTTCGCCGCCTCGGCCCTTCCCGCCGGCGCCATTCTGACCTTTCTCCTTATCATGCTTCTCATACTCAACCCTCTACTTCTTGACGAGCTGTTCAACTTGATGGCACTCCTAGAGATCGTGGCCCTTGGTCCGATGAATCTTGCAGTACGACCCATCACCTTTCCCAGCCTTCTCAGCAGCCGTTGCCTCCTGGCAATCAGTGCACGTGGCAACTTCCTTGCCGGTGCTTCGGCCTTAGCCTTCTTGCCGGTACTAGGCATGCCGGATCCCTCAACAATCATTACTCCCTTATCTTTGCACCTCTTGTTGCGCTTCTTGTTCTCCTTCTGACGGGTGGCCTCGTCATCATCCTCTGAGTCGATGACGACGCCTTCTTTTCCCCCAGGGAGTTTCCTCCCCTCCTCCACCCAAGCACACTTGTCCACCAAGGTGTAAAGCTCCTTCACAGTCTTGGGAATCAAATGTTCATCTTGGAATGTATCCGACGATTGCGCATGTTGGATTGGAACGCAGCTATCACAACTGCCGGGTGGATGTCTGGAATATTTCTGTGGACTCGGCTAAACCTCTGCATGTACTTCCGCAGAGTCTCTCCTCCCTTCTACAGGAGAAGCTGCAAATCATTGGGCCGCCCTGGTTCTTGATGGGCGCCCCGTGAAGGCATCAACGAACTCATGGCATAGGTCAGCCCAGGTCGAGATGGAGTTCTCCGACAATTGCATCAGACAAGACCTCATGTTTGGCTTGAGTGCCAAAGGGAAGTAGTTGGGAAAAATCATCTCATCTCTTCCCCCGGCAGCTTGAACAGCAATGGTGTATGTGCTCCAGAACTCTGCCGGGTTCAGTCTCCCATCATACTTCTCTGGTTTCTCTGGCTTGAACGTGCGAGCGGACGGCCAACGGACTTGCCGCAGCTCATAGGTGAAGGCAGGGCACCCAGCCTCGAAAGGCAGTTACCCGCCCCCACCAAGAGCGGGCTCGTCGATGTTGGGGCCATCGCACCCATCAGACTGGTGGTGGTTGTCGTGACATCGCTCGATGGTGACGCGCGTGCTTTCCCTCCGCCTGTCCTCCGGGGCCCGCCATTGGTCTTGACGTGTTCGAGGATCGCATGAAGCCATTGAGACATCATAAAGCTCTTGGTCGCGTGGCCCTCGTGCTGGTTGCCACGGTGGGGACTGCACCATGGGGGTGGCCCCTCCCGCACAGCCAGCAGCGTGGGCTGCCGTCATCGCCCGGGGAGTCCATGGCGGGCTAGCTCGTTGCGACCCTCCAACCTCGGCAAAGCCAATCAGGCTCTGAATGGTGGCTCTCCACTCATCCATCTGTTCAGCTACCGACGAAAATCTCAGCAGCAGCTAGGGCCGCTCCATGGCCTCCGAAGTGGTGCTTGGCATAGGTGATGACGATGTAGATCACAGCGTCCACTACAAAAAAGACACAACCGTGACATTTTTGGCTGAACAATTTTTTCTGTCATGCTTATGACACTCCTATGATGATAGTTGTGACAAAACATGGTATCATCATAGATGTGGTGGGCTCCTACTTCTATGACAAAAAATCATGACAAAAAATGGGCTTTTCATCCTGGGCGGGCCGGAGACGCAGCTGCATGAATTCTTTGGGCCGTCCATGACGGAAAAAACCATGGTAGAAGCGAGGGCGACGAAAATATCAGGGAGTTCCCGGTTACGGTGGGTGGTCGGGGGCCGAGCGATGCGTGTTTCTCTCGTACACATATGCGCGCGTGTGTGAGGCGTTGCGCTCTAACTGAACCCGAGTGAGGCGTTGGGCTTTGACTGAACCCGAGCGATTGCACTAGCTACATTACTGAACCCGAGTGATAGATCCCTTGCTATTAACTAAACCAGAGTGATTCCTTTGCTACTGCTACTAACTAAAGCTGATCGATGCTGCCTCTGGATGAACAATGAGCGTTGTTAGGGGGGGGGGGTTGGATGAACAGTTCCTTATGGGGGTTGGATGAATAGGACCCCATGGTAGTAGAGGCCGTTGCCACTAGATGAACATCACCCCAATATTGCCGGTAGGGGGTGGATGAACAGGACCCTGTGGAGAGCTGGTTGAACAGTAACCGGTGGAGGGCTGGATGAGCAGTACCCCGTGGAGGGGTGGTGTGATGCCCCGAGACCGTTGCGCCAGGTGTCTTCCAGTTTTTCGCTGTTGTTGTCTTGTCTTTCGCTTGCGTGTTGCATCTTGCCATGTCATCATCCGCATTGCATCATCATATTTTCAAAACTTGCATCCGTCCAGGTTCCCCCAGTTCCGTCCGTTGTCCGTTCTGAGCCCAGACACACTTGCACGCGCCCGCGACATGTCCGAAATATTATTTTATAAGTGGCGGGATAATGTTCTCGGAATGGGTTGAAAGTTGGCATGCGGTGTTGTTATGTTGACAGTAGACCGCCTGCCAAGTTTCATCGCATTCAGAGTCCGTTTGATAGCCCAACCGTTAAACTATAGCGGCAATATAGTCGGTCAAACGTCGGACGTTTTCGGTCTCCGAAAACCTTGCCGGGCTGCATTTCCGTCTCTCTCTTCTCATCCTGAGACCTCTCCTACATAGCCTAGGCCCATCCTACCCCTCTTTGCACAGTGCATCGACCCCTCGCACGTGTTCAAAACTTCCCCGAACCCGACCCACTCAATCGTCACCGATGGGTCCGGATCATCCCCAGATATCTGTAAAACATCTCCATTTTGTTAATTGGGCCCCCTAACCTATTTATCCGGGATCGTTCGATTAAGATCGGAGGGACCAAATGCCCCTATCCGAAAATCCTTTTGCTATATATGTATAGACCAACCCTAAAATTTAGGGAGATGTCCCATCCTCCCAGTCAGCCACCGCCGCCACTCCACAAAATCTCCCTTGGGATCCATCCCCATTCTTCTTCCAATTAGCCCGAAAGCCCCCTCCTGTTCCTCGATCCCCAAACCCCGCACCTCCTGGAGCTACTTCTTTCGCCGGCGATTGGAACCACCACTGCCAGGCCGACCCCCTCCTTCTTCCCTCGTTCTTCCTCCTCCCTCTGTTCGTCTCTCTCTCAAGGCTCTCTCTCTACCTTGGATAGAAAACGCCCTATCCTTGAAGGAACACCGCCGCCGCCGTCAAGTCGTCATGGCCTTCCCGACGTCGTCGGTTGCCCGCAGCTACCAAATCGGATCCGTCCCCGAGGGATCCACCGCGGCCCGCCGTTCCTTCTGCTGCCGCCTGCTTCCTCTCATGCAAGACCTAGACGAATGAGCGCTTCCTCCTACTCGATTTACCTGTGCCCAGGTGCTCCACCGCCGCCTTGCTTCGTCCTCTCCATCCTCCCGCCGTGGAGCAGCACACGAGCTCGTGGATGCCCGGCGCCCGAGGCCTCCTTCCTCCCTGATGCTCGTCACCCCGAGCCCCAGTGCTCCAAGGTCGGCCCTTCTGCAGCTCCTCGTCGCCTCACTACCCTTCTTCCCCTGGTTGTTCTCTCTTCCTAACCTCGCGGTCTCTCTCTCTTTCTTCAGGACGAACAAGAGGAGCCCCGTTCGCGCCATGGATCCCTGCCTCGCCGGATCCAAGGTGGATCCATCCGTCCCCGCCGTTTCCCGCGGATCCGCCGCCACCTGCCATTTCTTGCCTCTGCTTTGAGCTGTGTCGAGCGTTCCAGTGAGGACGCCAGCTCCCCCACTCTACCACGTTGACTCGATCGAGTCAACCGCCAGATCCGCTACGTGCTCGGGCCGCCTTCCCCTTCGCTTGTTGACTGAGGCCCAGCGCACCAAGCCTCCGCCAGCCCAAGCCGTCCTGCTGCACTGACCGGGCCAGGCCCATGGTGAGTGCCCCAATGCCCTGCAGTTTCGCCCATGCCTTGTTTTTTTCCAGATCTGCATTTTAGCTTTATCCAGAGACTGCAGTTTTTCAGAAAAGCCCTTGCACTTCATGCATATCCTAACTCCACAACAGTGCATCGAAATTAAACAAACTTTATATGAAACATGCTTAGAATTTTGTGTAGATTAATAAAATATCCAACTTTCATCTATGTTTAAAATGGTTAAACTGCTGTTTGTTTAAATTTGCTTAAATACCATGTTAAAATGCTTTATTTCATAACTAAATGACCGTAGCTCCAAACTTAACAAACTTTATATGTAAATGGGGTAGAAAAATGCCTAGTTTAACATGGTGTACTTGATTTGCATGTTTAACAACTATAAAGTATGGTTTAGGTTAGAACAGTACCAAATCCATAATTTGCACATGAAGTTTTTCCGGACTTGTTGCTTGTTGTTCCGGCCTCATTTAAACTTTCCTAGATGTATAGTTTACTTATGCTTCACCCCTTTCCATGCTAATCAACATTTAATATTGTTGAGTACATAAACGGGAGAGAACTAAATAAGTCATGTGGTGTTCCGTCAATATGCAACTCATTGCATATTGAGCTCCACTTAATTTGTAGGATTGCTTGTGCACTTTGCCTTGCCATGCCTCATTAAACTAGACATGCATCATACTTGGTTGTGCATCATGCCATGCTTATGTGATGGTTGTTTACTATGTTGTTTGCTTCTTTCTGGTGTTGCTTCTTCGGGTTAGTTCCAATAACGTCGCGTTTGTCAGGATCCGTTCGACTACGTTCGTTTGTCTTCTTCATGGACTCGTTCTTCTTCCTTGCAGGATCTCAGGCAAGATGACCATACCCTCGAAATCACTTCTATCTTTCCTTGCTAGTTGCTCGATCTATTGCTCTGCCGTGATACCTACCACTTGCTATATCATGCCTCCCATATTGCCATGACAAGCCTCTAACCCACCATTCCTAGCAAAACCGTTGTTTGGCCATGTTACCGCTTTGCTCAGCCCCTCTTATAGCGTTGCTAGTTGCAGGTGAAGATGAAGTTTGTTCCATGTTGGAACATGGATATGTTGGGATATCACAATATGTCTTATTTAATTAATGCATCTATATACTTGGTAAAGGGTGGAAGGCTCGGCCTTATGCCTGGTGTTTTGTTCCACTCTTGCCGCCCTAGTTTCCATCATACCGGTGTTATGTTCCTTGATTTTGTGTTCCTTACATGGTTGGGTGTTATGGGGACCCCTTGACAGTTCGCTTTGAATAAAACTCCTCCAGCAAGGCCCAACCTTGGTTTTACATTTGCCTAACAACCTATTACCCTTCCCTTGGGTCGGCCAACCCAAGGGTCATCTTTATTTTAAACCCCCCGGGCTAGTGCTTCTCTAAGTGTTGGTTCGAACTAGAGTCCTTTGCAGCGCCACCTCGGGGAAACTTGAGGGCTGGTTTTAGTTGAACGGAGCGCTCATCCGGTGTTGCCTTGAGAACGAGATATGCGCAGCTCCTATCGGGATGTCGGCGCATCGGGCGGTCTTGCTGGTCTTGTTTTAGCGTTGTCGAAATGTCTTGTAACCGGGATTCCAAGGCTGATCGGGTCTTCCAGGGAGAAGGAATATCCTTCCTTGACCGTGAGAGCTTGTGATGGGCTAAGTTGGGACACCCCTGTAGGGTTTTGAACTTTTGAAAGCCGTGCCCGCGGTTATGGGCAGATGGGAATTTGTTAATATCCGATTGTAGAAAACTTGACACTTAACTTAATTAAAATGAATCAATCGCGTGTGTAGCCGTGATGGTCTCTTTTCGGCGGAGTCCGGGAAGAGAACACGGTCTCGTGTTATGCTTGAACGTAAGAAGCCTCAGGATCACTTCTTGATCATTATTAGCTTCTCGACCGTGCTTTGCTTCTCTTCTCACTCTCTTTTGCGTAAGTTGGCCATCATATATGCTTAGTGCTGCAGCTCCACCTCATTACCCTATCCTACCCATAAGCTTAAATAGTCTTGATCTCGCGGGTGTGAGATTGCTGAGTCCTCGTGGCTGACAGATACTTCCAAACAGTTGCAGGTGCCGATGATACCAGTGTAGATGACGCAACCGAGCTCAAGTGGGAGCTCGATGAAGATCGTGTTCATTGTGTTGTTTCGTTTCCTGTTGATCAGTAGTGGAGCCCAGTCGGGTCGATCGGGGATCTAGCATTTGGGGTTGTCTTTCTTTATTTGGTTCCGTAGTCGGACCTTGATTGTATTCTGGATGATGTAATGCTATATTTATGTATTGTGGGAAGTGGCGATTGTAAGCCAACTCTTTATCCCTTTCTTATTCAGTACATGGGATGTGTAAAGATTACCCCTCTTGCGACATGCCTACCATGCGGTTATGCCTCTAAGTCGTGCTCCGACACGTGGGAGATATAGCCGCATCGTGGGTGTTACAAGTTGGTAATCGGAGCCTTCCTCGACTTAGGAGCCCCCTGCTTGATCGAATCGCTGACGTTGTTGAGTCTAGAACAAAATGTTTTGAGTATTAGGATTATATATATCGGAGAGTAGGATTATTTTACTCCTCAGCCCCTTTATCGCTCTGGTGAGGCCTCCTGACGTAGAGTTTTGACTCTTCTCTCCTCAAATTTCACAAATTTTTGTTTTAGGATCACGCAGGTATCTTGGAATGGTTCCGATGGTTTTGTGACGAGAACATTGTTCTTGGTGCCTCCTGACATTTAGGGGTTGTGGCAGTGTCCCGGGGAGTTGAGCTCCGAGGTGTTGTCGTCACAATTTTATCGTTGCAGTTCTGGAATACCTGAGCTCGCCGACATCGAAAATCTCTTTTATGCAGTTTTTGGTGAGATAACCTCGACGCCACCTAGTACTGGGGCGGAAGTTCGTGAGTATTGCCATAACTCGTATAATGGATGCTTTTCAAAGGTTGAGGTAGATGATTTTCGAAGGTTTCTTGGTTATGTGTTGAAGGATGGATACAGCTGGATGTAGGATTTGCTAGTTTGGGTGAGATATTATGCTTCCCCTGTATCCCCAACACCTGATTGCATAACCGAAAAGTTTCGGGAGTTTATAAGTGGGAATTCAAGTTGCTCCTAGGATATCTTCCGATAGATGTATGATAGGAAATTGGGGTTCGACGTCTAGTGGTCCGCCTATCCACGGTTGGTTTTACAGTGGTCTATTTGTGTCTTAAAGAGTCCTTGGCTATGCGGACTCGGGGACGCTTCGTATGTCATGTGCACTGCCTTGTACATGATGGTATTGTATGATCGAGCCCGTGTGGGCCCCACCATGAAAACTTCGGACGAAATCTCTATCATATGTTTGTTTCCGGCTTATTTTGTAAGCTAATCCTTTGTTTTGTTTTGAGTTGTGGTATTCGAGTTGCTTCAATGTCAGGTGTTGATTCCATACCTTTCCTAAGTGGTGTTCTCACACTTCTATGTGAATACCAATCCCTTCGTGATCATTGAGATTGTCATGTCAATTCTTTTCCAACCGGCGTGCTTCTCTTCAAGTGGATCCGATCATTTCAACATTCGCAAGAGCACCTCTCAATTTTTTCTCAATGGTGTTTATTCCATCTGCCCAAGTTGCCTTTGTTTTACCCACCCTCCCACCCTTTTTCTTCAAGGACTCAGATATCTTAATCAAGTATCATTTTGTTGATGTGAAGTCTCTCCATTCTTTTCCGTTAATGTTCTCATATTGTGATTCTCATGAAGATACTAACGGAGCTTTGAGTTTACAATTCTTTGTTTTTTCCTCTCTGGTGGATTTAATTCAAGCTTTGTTGATCATATCCTTTCCTTGGTTCAAATGCTTTCTCATGTCGGTGCACCTCTTAAATCATCCACTTCTCGCTATTCAATTGTTCCGGAGTGCTGAAGATATCTCGAAGATTCGTGTTTCCACTCTGCATTCGTTCAAGCTTCAAGCCATTTAATTAAACCGACGCAATCTATCTTTTAAATCATTTCAATGGTGTTTCTCTTGAGTGGGCCCTAACCCAAAGGTCTTTTCCCAGGATCTTACCTGACTCTTCTAATTTTCCCGGAGTTATTCTCAAATTCATTTCAAAGTTTGACGTAAGAATGATTTGTCATCAGTCAAATGCCTTTCTCCAAGATCTTTCAAATTCTTTTCATCGTTGGTTCAAACTTTCTATTCTTCATTATTCCGGAGTGTCTCAACAATTTGGTGCTATTTCTTCTCGTCATTCTCTGTATTTGAAGACCGAAGAAGAGTTTTCCTCCAAATGTTATCCGTTCTCTGAAAGATTCGTGATTCTAACTTGTTGCCATCCTCTCATAATTGTTTTAAGTGTAGAATTCTTTTCACCCATCCCGAGCAATTCAAGAGTCTTTTCAGTTTGATTCTTTGAAGGCCATCATCTCAAAATTATTCATTCTCAGCTTTTAGCTCTCATTGTCTAAATCTTACCTGTGCATCGCTCAAGTATTCTCTAGTCAGTTCATGATCTCTTCGTCTCACTTGTATCTAAATTCCCTCAAGTATCTTCATTCATTTTCCAATTCTTCCCAGTGATTTGTGCCTTTGCTACTCTCATTTTCAATTCTTACGGTGGTTCGTTCAAGAGTTCTCTTCCTTGGTTATCATATCAATTCATTTGTTCTTTCCAATCCTACTGGTGATTCGTTGAAGACCTTCTCAAGTTCGCGCTATATCTATCTGAATCCTTTCTACGAGAATAAGTAGTATGCCAAATCCATTGTGGGCCATCAATTTAATTGGTGAAGTATAAGCATAATGTAATTCTTATTCTTGTTTCATCGAGTGAATTCAATTCCTTATTCCGGAGGTTCATCAAATTCTTGATTCCATTTGTTCTTCTTTCTTTCCGGAGTTCCAAGTTTTTTCTCGGTTATATCATCGTGAAGCTCCATCTAATCAATGCAAGGATTCATCTTATTCTTTTCAAGCTTCTTTTCCTTGCGACCTTCTTTTATCTATATGGAGTTCTTCGAGAGTTTCTTCATGGTGGTCCGTCAAGGATTCCTTTCATTCTTCATTCGTTGTTCAAGATTCCTCTCGAAGTTAAGATCCGCCAAGCTATACTCTAAAATGAACATGGTGTTCAACACATGTCTTGTTTTGAGGAGTTTAAGCATGCTTCTTCTTGCATTCTGAAGTGAAATTCTTTCTATCTTATCTTTTGAGATGGTGTTATGTCATTTTGACAGTTTCCTTCATGTTTATGATTGACAAGTCATCAGGAATGAGATATTTAAACCCATCACTTTCTTCCTTGGAGTTATCTTGGTTTAGATTTCACCGAAAGACGTCCATTGGGAATGTTGCTATTGTGATGCTTATCAATGATCCAATCTTCTCCTTCCTATCCCGGTGAAATAAGCTTCTCGTCTCCTTGTTGATATCAATCCAATCTGTTGTGTCTGTAGTGGCAGAATTTCACCTCATAGTTTTGAGATGTTCTCCATCAGTCCACTACAAGCTTGTTCTTTCCGTTGGTGGTTTTCCATCAACTCCATTATAACCTTCTTGGAAGGGTTTTTTCCAAGCTCATTTGTGGCAGAAGGTGTCATTTTCTTCTCAATTATTTCCTTTCCAATGATCTAGTTTCTATTCTTCCGTTCCGGAGGCATTATGATGTTGCACTATTCGACCCATCATCCCTTTTTTGTAAAGATCATGTTCTTTCCTTTGCTTATCCATTCAACCGGAGTGTCGTGCCCTCTTTTCAAGTTCTTCACATTCTATCAAGTTTTGCCTTCCTTCTCAACCGGAGTGCTGTTTGAAATGTTTCTTACCCATTGTGCCATTCTTTCAATTGTTCCGGAGGCAGTGTGTTGTTGATTTCATCAAGTATCCTCTCATCTTGTCAAGTTCATGTTCAATTCCTTCCATTTACAGTCGGAGTGCTGCCCAAATTATATCAGTCTTATTCCTTCTCTATCTTGTTTTAACCGAAGTGTTGTGCCTATCATTCCTCTTCTAACCGGAGTCTCATCCAAGTGCTTTCATTTTTTTCTCCAAGTTCATATTATTGCCTTCCATTTCCAACCGGAGTGTTGTCGTAATTGATCTATATCGTTGATTGTACTTCTCGTTTCAACCGGAGTGCTTGCATGTACTTCTTGTCCATTGCAACCCTTTTTCTTATGTCTTTCAACCTACAAGGTTCTAGTAAGGTTCCTTGTTCCTCTTTTCTAACGGAATGTTTTCAACTTCGTTCATATCCGTTGTATTCTTTCTTTCAAGTTTTCAACATCTCAAGGTTCTTTGGTTTAACTCATTTGTCAAAGAAGCAACTTAGTTTTACCTTTTCTCTTCCTCTTATGTTTTCCCTCTAGTGCCATCCTAGATCTCGGGACGAGATCCTCTTGTAGTGGTGGAGTGTTGTGACGCCCCGAGACCATTGCGCCAGGTGTCTTCCAGTTTTTTGCTGTTGTTGTCTTGTCTTTCACTTTTGTGTTGCATCTTGCCATGTCATCATCCGCATTGCATCTTCATGTTTTCAAAACTTGCATCCGTCCGGGTTCCCCCAGTTCTGTCCGTTCTCCGTTCTGAGCCCAGACACACTTGCACGCGCCCGCGGCATGTCCGAAATATTATTTTATAAGTGGCGGGAAAATGTTCTCAGAATGGGTTGAAAGTTGGCGTGCGGTGTTGTTATGTTGTCAGTAGACCGCCTGCCAAGTTTCATCGCATTCACAGTCCGTTTGATAGCCCAACCGTTAAACTATAGCGGCAATATAGTCGGTCAAACGTCAGACGTTTTCGGTCTCCGGAAACCTTGCCGGGCTGCATTTCCGTCTCTCTCTTCTCAGCCTGAGACCTCTCCTACACATCCTAGGCCCAGCCTACCCCTCTTTGCACAGTGCATCGACTCCTCGCGCGTGTCCGAAACTTCCCCGAACCCGACCCACTCAGTCCTCACCGATGGGTCCGGATCATCCCCAAACATATGTAAAACATCTCCGTTTTGTTAATTGGCCCCCCTAACCTATTTATCCGGGATCATCCGATTAAGATCAGAGGGACCAAATGCCCCTATCTGAAAATCTTTTTGCTATATATGTATAGACCAACCTAAAATTTAGGGAGATGTCCCATCCTCCCAGCCAGCCACCGCCGCCACTCCACAAAATCTCCCTCGGGATCCATCCCCATTCTTCTTCCAATCAACCCGCAAGCCCCCTCCTATTCCTCGATCCCCAAACCCCGCGCCTCCTGGAGCTACTTCTTCGCCGGCGATTGGAACCACCACTGCCAGGCCGACCCCCGCCTTCTTCCCTCATTCTTCCTCCTCCCTCTGTTCGTCTCTCTATCTCTCTCAAGGCTCTCTCTGCCTTGGACAGAAAACGCCCTGTCCTTGCAGGACCACCGCCGCCGCCATGGACCGCCACCGCCATCGATTCACCATGGCCTTCCCGACATCACTGGTTGCCCGCAGCTGCCGGATTGGATCCGTCCCCGAGGGATCCACCGCGACCCGTTGTTCCTTCTGCTGCCGACTGCTTCCTCTCGTGCGAGACCGAGACGAACGAGCGCTTCCACCTGCTCGACTTGCCCGTGCCCAGGTGCTCCACTGCCGCCTTGCTTCATCCTCTCCATCCTGCTGCCGTGGAGCAGCACACGAGCTCGTGGATGCCCGGCGCCCGAGGCCTCCTGCCTCCCTGATGCTCGTCACCCCGATCCCCAGTGCTCCAAGGCCGGCCCTTCTGCAGCTCCTCGTCGCCTCACTATCCTTCTTCCCCTGGTTCTTCTCTCTCCCTAACCTCGTGGTCTCTCTCTCTTTCTTCATGACGAACAAGAGGAGCCCCATTCGCGCCATGGATCCCTGCCTCGCTGGATCCGAGGTGGATCCATCCGTCCCCGCCGTTTCCCGCGGATCTGCCGCCACCTGCCGTTTCTTGCCTCTGCTTCGAGCTGTGTTGAGCGTTCCAGTGAGGACGCCAGCTCCCCTGCTCTACCACGTTGACTCGATCGAGTCAACCGCTAGATCCGCTACGTGCTCGGGCCGCCTTCCCCTTCGCTTGTTGACCGAGGCCCAGCGCACCAAGCCTCCGCCAGCCCAAGCCGGCCTGCTGTACTGACCGGGCCAGGCCCACGGTGAGCGCCCCAGCGCCCAGCAGTTTCGGCCCGTGCCTTTTTTTCCAGATCTGTGTTTTAGCTTTATCTAGAGACTGCAATTTTTCAGAAAAGCCCTTGCACTTCATGCATATCCTAACTCCACAACCGTGCATCGGAATTAAACAAACTTTATATGAAACATGCTTAGAATTTCATGTAGATTAATAATATCCAACTTTCATCTATGTTTAAAAATGCTTAAACTGCTGTTTGTTTAAATTTTCTTAAATAACATGTTAAAATGCTTTATTTCATAACTAAATAACCATAGCTCCAAACTTAACAAACTTTATATGTAAATGGGGTAGAAAAATGCCTAGTTTAACATGGTGTACTTGATTTGCATGTTTAACAACTATAAAGTATGGTTTAGGTCAGAACAGTACCAAATCCATAATTTGCACATGAAGTTTTTCCGGACTTGTTGCTTGTTGTTCCGGCCTCATTTAAACTTTCCTAGATGTGTAGTTTACTTATGCTTCACCCCTTGCCATGCTAATCAACATTTAATATTGTTCAGTACATAAACAGGAGAGAACTAAATAAGTCATGTGGTGTTCCGTCAATATGCAACTCGTTGCATATTGAGCTCCACTTAATTTGTAGGATTGCTTGTGCACTTTGCCTTGCCATGCCTCATTAAACTAGACATGCATCATACTTGGTTGTGCATCATGCCATGCTTATGTGATGGTTGTTTACTATGTTGTTTGCTTCTTTCCGGTGTTGCTTCTTCGGGTTAGTTCCAATAACGTCGCGTTTGTCAGGATCCGTTCGACTACGTCCGTTTGTCTTCTTCATGGACTCGTTCTTCTTCCTTGCAGGATCTCAGGCAAGATGACCATACCCTCGAAATCACTTCTATCTTTCCTTGCTAGTTGCTCGATCTATTGCTCTGCCGCGATACCTACCACTTGCTATATCATGCCTCCCATATTGCCATGACAAGCCTCTAACCCACCATTCCTAGCAAAACCGTTGTTTGGCCATGTTACCGCTTTGCTCAGCCCCTCTTATAGCGTTGCTAGTTGCAGGTGAAGATGAAGTTTGTTCCATGTTGGAACATGGATATGTTGGGATATCACAATATGTCTTATTTAATTAATGCATCTATATACTTGGTAAAGGGTGGAAGGCTCGGCCTTATGCCTGGTGTTTTGTTCCACTCTTGCCGCCCTAGTTTCCATCATACCGGTGTTATGTTCCTTGATTTTGTGTTCCTTACATGGTTGGGTGTTATGGGGACCCCTTGACAGTTCGCTTTGAATAAAACTCCTCCAGCAAGGCCCAACCTTGGTTTTACATTTGCCTAACAACCTATTACCCTTCCCTTGGGTTGGCCAACCCAAGGGTCATCTTTATTTTAAACCCCCCGGGCTAGTGCTTCTCTAAGTGTTGGTTCGAACTAGAGTCCTTTGCAGCGCCACCTCGGGGAAACTTGAGGGCTGGTTTTAGTTGAACGGAGCGCTCATCCGGTGTTGCCTTGAGAACGAGATATGTGCAGCTCCTATCGGGATGTCGGCGCATCGGGCGGTCTTACTGGTCTTGTTTTAGCGTTGTCGAAATGTCTTGTAACCGGGATTCCAAGGCTGATCGGGTCTTCCAGGGAGAAGGAATATCCTTCGTTGACCGTGAGAGCTTGTGATGGGCTAAGTTGGGACACCCCTGTAGGGTTTTGAACTTTTGAAAGCCGTGCCCGCGGTTATGGGCAGATGGGAATTTGTTAATATCCGGTTGTAGAAAACTTGACACTTAACTTAATTAAAATGAATCAATCGCGTGTGTAGCCGTGATGGTCTCTTTTCGGCGGAGTCCGGGAAGAGAACATGGTCTCGTGTTATGCTTGAACGTAAGAAGCCTCAGGATCACTTCTTGATCATTATTAGCTTCTCGACCGTGCTTTGCTTCTCTTCTCACTCTCTTTTGCGTAAGTTGGCCATCATATATGCTTAGTGCTACAGCTCCACCTCATTACCCTATCCTACCCATAAGCTTAAATAGTCTTGATCTCGCGGGTGTGAGATTGCTGAGTCCTCGTGGCTCACAGATACTTCCAAACAGTTGCAGGTGCCGATGATACCAGTGCAGATGACGCAACCGAGCTCAAGTGGGAGCTCGATGAAGATCGTGTTCATTGTGTTGTTTTGTTTCCTGTTGATTAGTAGTGGAGCCCAGTCGGGTCGATCGGGGATCTAGCATTTGGAGTTGTCTTTCTTTATTTGGTTCCGTAGTTGGACCTTGATTGTATTTTGGATGATGTAATGCTATATTTATGTATTGTGGGAAGTGGCGATTGTAAGCCAACTCTTTATCCCTTTCTTATTCAGTACATGGGATGTCTAAAGATTACCCCTCTTGCGACATGCCTACCATGCGGTTATGCCTCTAAGTCGTGCTCCGACACGTGGGAGATATAGCCGCATCGTGGGTGTTACAGGTGGTTGAACAGGACCCCGTGGAGAGGGCTGGTTGAATAGTAGCCGGTGGAGGAGAGGTGGATGACGATGGCATGTACCTAGGGTAGGGTAATAGGCCTGACCTAGACACCCTCCCCAAGGACACTACCCAAAGATCAACAGCATTCAAAGTACAGTAGTTTCCACCAACTGGAATCTCCTCAGAGTGCAACTCACTCGACCAACAACTCCAGTCGGATAACCCAATTCCATTCGACAAATATATCATCATTCGACCATACAAGAAACCACTCGGAAGACAGAAGACCTAAAGTCACTCAGGATGGCAACGGCCAGGCATTCATTCCGTAGTGTTAATGATCATTTATATGTCTTTATTACTAGCATTACCAGTAACATCTCATCTTTATGTACATTTGATAGAGGCGAAGGTGTCCCAATGTTTTGATGAGATGGTGGCTATCATTTTCAGTGGGAGTCGACCTTGACGATCCGACTACGAACGTGCGAGACGTCACACCTTAGCAATCGCTAAACCAACTTCCGAGGGGTTATTGACCACGCCGGAGCACGATCAACCTGACCACGAGGGTCTGTTTCCTGCGAGCAAACGAAGAACAAGCAAGAAACTGAGATTGCAATCTGGATATTGTTAATATAAGATGAAAGCTTTATTGATCAAGGTGGGGTTCTGTGACGTCTTGGTCTGGTTGTTGAACACAAACGAAGTACGCGAAGTTGCAGCTATGGCGAACTTTTGATCTAAACAAAACCCAAAGTCTAAACGACGCCCGAAGGGCTGTATATATGGAGGAAGAGGGGGGAATTTTGTGCCCCTTGGAGGAGGGATCCGAAACCAACCCTAACTCTTGTTTCCCCACACATTCGGACTCTAAAAACAGCCTATACTTAAGTATTTCGAAAATACATGGGCCTGGCCCTATAATAAGGTGACGCAACACCTAGAATAGCCTCTGGACGAAATTTATGAAGTGGCATCTTGTATATTTCGTCCAAGGCTTCATGCACTCCTTATGGTGGCTTCAAAGTCCTGAAATCATCACTTGTATCTCCGTTCTTGATCCCCTTGCGCATGCCATCATCTCCATGCTTGAACTTGTTCAAAGGTTCATCTTTCTTGTCCAAGCAAGGCCCTTCATTTGTAAGCAAAACAAATGTATCCAATTTAGGTAGCATCATATTCTCATGAACATTAGAATCGTTACCAAGAAACGAAAGTACCTGATAATTCAATTAGCATGCGCGAGCTCTAGTAATTCGTCCAATATGTATAGCAACAGGAGCTGTGGGTGTAACAATGGTATTGATGTCCTCATCATCCTCGTCTTCTTGAAATGAAGTCGTCCTCGATGAAAGCTCATCTTCCTCACCCAAAGAAGGCTTCAAATCTGCAATGTTAAAAGTGGGACTAACCCCAAAATCTGCAGGCAGCTCAATTTATATGCATTATCATTTATTGTCTCTAACACCTTAAAAGGACCATCAGCACGTGGCATTAGCTTTGATTTGCGCAAATTAGGAAATCTATCCTTACACTGTAACCAAACAAGATCTCCAGGTGCAAACACAACATGTTTTCTACCCTTATCTCCAACAGGTTTATATTTAGCATTCGTATGCTCAATGTTTTCCTTAGTTAACTCATGCATTTTTAAAATCAATTCAGCACATTCTTTAGCATCAAAATTAACCTTCTCCGAAGATGGAAGAGGCAACAAATCAATAGGTGCACGAGGTAGGAAACCATACACAATTTCAAAAGGGCACATCTTAGTAGTAGAATGCAATGAACGATTATAAGAAAAATCAATACGAGCCAAGCATTCTTCCCACATTTTCTTATTATTCTTCAAAACAGCCCTAAGCATAGTAGACAATGTTCTATTGACTACTTCAGTTTGTCCATCAGTTTGGGGGTGACAAGTAGTACTAAAAAGCAGTTTAGTCCCTAATTTAGCCCATAAACATCTCCAAAAGTGGCTAAGAAATTTAGTATCATGATCTGAAACAATAGTATTTGGCACACCATGCAAGCGAATAATTTCACAAAAGAACAAATCAGCAACATTAACAACATCATCGCTTTTATGACATGGTATAAAGTGTGCCATTTTTGAGAACCTATCCACGACAACAAATATGTTATCCCTCCCATTCTTTGTTCGAGGTAAACCTAAAACAAAGTCCATAGATATATCCTCCCAAGGAACACTAGGTACATGCAAAGGCATATATAAACCATGAGGATTGAGTCGTGACTTAGCTTTTTGACATGTAGTGCAGCAAGCAACAAAACGCTCAACATCCCGTCTCATCTTTGGCCAAAAGAAATGTGTAGCAAGTATATTTTCCGTCTTCTTGATGCCAAAGTGTCCCATTAATCCTCCTCCATGCGCCTCCTGCAACAACAAAAGACGAACGGAGCTAGCTGGAAACACAAATCCATCGTTAAGAACGAACTTGTTCCAAGTTCTCCCTTCCTTACAATTCTGCAATACATCTTTAAATTCAGCATCGTGCACATATTGATCTTTGATGGTCTCCAAACCAAATATTTTAAAGTCAAGTTGTGAAAGCATAGTATAACGACGGGACAATGCATCAGCAATAACATTTTCTTTACCCTTCTTGTGTTTAATGACATAAAGGAAAGCCTCAATGAATTCAACCCATTTAGCATGTCTACGGTTCAGTTTTGCTTGACTTTTAATGTGTTTCAAAGATTCATGATCAGAATGTATAACAAATTCCTTGGGCCATAAATAATGTTGCCATGTTTCTAAGGTCCGAACAAGAGCATATAATTCTTTATCATAAGTAGAATAGTTCAGACTAGGCCCACTCAATTTTTCAGAAAAGTATGCAACAAGTTTGCCATCTTGTAATAACACACCTCCTAACCCAATTCCACTAGCATCACATTCAAGCTCAAAAGTCTTATTAAAATCAGGAAGTTGGAGTAAAGGAGCATGTGTCAACTTATCTTTCAATACCGTGAAGGCTTCTTCCTGTGCGGTACCCCAAACAAAAGGCGCTTCCTTCTTTGTAAGCTCGTTGAGAGGTGCAGCAATGGTGCTGAAATCTCTCACAAAATGCCTATAGAAACCAACGAGGCCAATGAAACTCCTCACTTGTGTGACCGTTTTGGGCTACGGCCAACTCTCAATAGCTTCAATCTTGGCTTTATCAACTTCAATTCCCTGTGGAGTAACAACATAGCCAAGAAAAGATACTCGGTCGGTGCAAAAGGTGCACTTTCCAAGGTTACCAAACAAACGTGCATCACGTAGAGCAATAAAAACAGCACACAAATGTTCCAAATGTTCCTCCAAAGATTTACTATAAATCAGTATATCATCAACATAGACTACCACAAATCGTCCAATGAAAGCACGTAAAACTTCGTTCATTAACCTCATGAAAGTACTAGGTGCATTAGTTAACCCAAAAGGCATGACTAACCACTCCTATAATCCAAACTTAGTTTTAAATGTGTTTTTCCATTCATCTCCCAATTTCATATGAATTTGATGGTATCCACTACGCAAATCAACTTTGGAGAATATTGTAGAGCCTGTCAATTCATCAAGCATGTCGTCTAGCCTAGGAATAGGATGACGATAATGAATAGTAATATTATTAATGCCTCTACAATCAACACACATACGCGACGTACCATCCATTTTTGGCACTAAAATGATAGGAACAACACAAGGGCTAAGGGATTCGCGTATATAACCTTTATCGAGCAGCTCTTGTACTTGACGCATGATCTCCTTCGTCTCCTCTGGATTGGTACGGTATGGCGCACGGTTGGGTAATGATGCACCGGGAATTAAGTCAATTTGACGCTCAATCCCTACTTAGCCAAACAAGTTCATGCATTCAACCAGTAGCTAAAACAAACATATCAAGCAGGGTAAAGTAACTAGCAATTAACCAAATTTATTTATCAAATTTTAAATGCAAATAAGAACTCATATTCAAGTAGAAAATCATAGATATTGAAATAACACCATCCAAATGCTGGTGTGGCTTGCCTTAGTGTAGAGGAGGATCACACCCCTCTTGGTTTGCTTCAAGACAAGCTTCTCCTTCTAAAAAGAATTTAGAACCACAAAAATAATTATCAAAACACATTCTGAAAATCACCAGAAATTATAGGCAGCAAGGAAAAATCCACCTTTTGGTGTGCTGCTAGAGCTTTCTGGAACAAAGACAATGCAGAAAAAATCAAATCATTTGGACTTATGGTTTAGAAGTGGTGGGTGGTCAAAGTTTAGTCAATTTTCTGAATAATATTTGAATTAAACAGAAAACAAGGGGGTGATGTCAAAGACGTAAACGGGAAAGGCGCCTCCACTCGTACCGCTTCGGGCGCGAGTGGTGAGACCGACAGGTGGGTCCTGTGCGTCAAGAGAGAGAGGGGGATAGCAAGACCAGAGAGAGGCGGGGCTTCACTGGAGCTCACACCGGCGACGAGGGGGTTTGGGGCTAGGCTAGAGGGATAGGATTGAAGTGGGCCTCGTGGCGCACCTGCCCGTACCCGTGGCTTGGCGTGGGGTGGACGGAGCTGCTCGTGGTTGAGCTCGCAAGCTACGGTGGCGGACGGGTTTCACCGGAGAGGTTGAAGACGACGGCTAGGGACGGCTCCGCGGGCTTAGCGGCGTCCAGGCAGCACCAACAGACCACCAAGTCCCCGCCCAAGTAGTTGCTTGAGCTCGAGAGGCACCAGAGAGCGGCGGCTGGACTAAGGGGATCGTCAGAATCCTCTGGTCGGGGCGAAGGCTAGAGGCTTTCCCGACCGAGATGCTCATCTACGTGTTCGTGGAGATGATGTGGAGTGGTGCTTGGCTAGGATTCGAGGCGGGGTCGCTATATATAGCCGGAGCGAGGGGCGACGTGTCGCGGCCGGAGCTCTCTGGTCATGCGGTGAACGGCGACAAGAAGCTCCAAGGCGAGGGGGCAAACACTCAACGTCAACGCAGGAGCTTGCCCACGCTCGCGGACGAGCACAGGAGGCGGTGGAGGAAGTGGACAAGCGCACGCGTGCACTATGGCATTTTGGCCACGACATGCCCGTGCTTGCTGCGGCGACAACGGCATTGGCGAGCGCCAGGGAGCGGTCAAGGGTGATGGCTTGGGGTCGGTGGCGTGGCGCGGCAGGCGTCGGCGAGCGCTAGAACGACCACGCGCAAAACAGAGGGGAAAACGCCAGCGAGAGCGCGTCGAGACGTTGCCAGGCGCCGTGTCCTCACGCGGTCACCAAGCTGGCATGGTCAAAACGACATCCAGGCTTGGCCAAACCTTGTCTACGCGTTTTTCCATGCAGTGTTTAGTCTAAGAGAGGTGATGGCTCATGCCCATGCCGACCAAACTTGACTCTACTAAGCTGGCAAGGTTCTTACCAGAAACTTGGTCGCCAAGTTTGGCCACCTTTTAGAAGGCCATTAGGGCTGATCTTGTGGGGTTTAGGGCTTCTTAGGAGGGTGTTTACGCTCAAGAAAGATCAAGGCCAAAAGCTCAAGGAAAAATGTACTTGTTGTACAAACTGGAATTTTGGGCTAGAAGAGAAATGATTTTCTGCAGCAAAAATATTACAAAAAGTGATGCAATATTTTTTCATGGGAAGGTGTGCCAAGGTTCTAAGAATATTCAGGAATTATTTCAGATTTTTCCGGGCAAGAAAAATGGGGGTTGCTTTGGAGCACAAGTTTCTGAATTGAATTTCAGAGAGAAAAATGAATATTTTTCTTTTATGAAAAACATTCATTTGATTGTTTTGGTGATTTATTAGAGGAATAAGGTAGATAGGTCACTTGGGTGAAAGCCAAGGATATTCCCAAGTGACAAGTCCATTTGAAATGATCCAAAACCCAAATCAAGTCAGGGTAAAAACCACGGTAAAAACCATGTCAGGAAAAAGAGAGAAGACAAGTCCGGAAAAAGAGAGAAGGCAAAAATCCAGGCTGTCACAAACCTCCCCCACTTAAGATGAATCTCGTCCTCGAGATTCGGTTGCTTGGGAAAAAAATTCTGGGTATGCAGTCCTTCAAAATTCCTCTCTTTCCCAGGTTGCTTCTTCTTCGGTGTGATGCTCCCACTGAACCTTGTAAAACCTTATTTCTTTGCTGCGAGTGACCCTTTCGGTCTGATCCAATATTCTGATTGGCTTTTCCTCATAAGTTAAATCCTTAGCCAATTCTATCTCTGCCATATTAGTCCTTTCCTACAGTGGTGAGATACATCTCTTTAGCTGTGATATGTGAAACACGTTGTGTACTTCTGACAGTTCTGGTGGCAATTCCAACTGATATGCAACTGTTCCGACTCTGGCCATGACGGGGAATGGACCGATATATCTGGGTGCCAATTTTCCTCGGGTCTAAAACCTCTTGACTCCTTTCATAGGGGTGACTCGGAGATATACATGTTCTCCGGGTTTGAAGCTGATCTGACGATGTTTGGCATCATAGTAGCTCTTCTGTCGAGATTTGGCCAATTGCAGTCTGTTTCGGATTTCCTTGACTTGCTTCTCCGCTTCGAGCATTAAATCAGTCCTGAAAATGCGGTTGTCTCCGGTTTGAGACCAGTTCAATGGAGTGTGGCATTTCCGTCCATACAGGGCTTCATAGGGTGGCATCTTTAAGCTGGCCTGGAAACTGTTGTTGTAGGAAGACTCGGCGTAGGGCAGACAGTCTTCCCACTTGGGTGTACATGCCCTGAGCATATCTTCGAGTATTTGATTTACTCGCTCGGTCTGTCCATCTGTCTGAGGATGGTAAGCCGTCCTGTATTTCAAAGCGGTCCCCAAGGCTTGATGTAGTTGGGACCAAAATGCCGAAGTGAAGAGAGATCCCCTGTTGGAGGTGATAGTCTTGGGTACTCCATGCAGACTGACGATTCTTGACACATACAGCTATGCGAGTTGATTTGCACGGTATGTGGTCCGGATAGGAAGGAAATTTGCCACCTTTTTTAAGGTGTCCACTATGACCCATATTGCGTCGTTTCCTCGATGAGACTTCGGTAGCCCGGTGATGAAATCCATGCAGATATCATCCCATTTCACAACTCGAGCCATCTTCGCTGTCGAAGGTTCAAATCGGGCTGAGTGAATATATACTTAAGACTCTTATGGTCGGTGAATATCTGGCACTTCTTTCCAATCAGATAGTGTCTCTAGATTTTCAAAGCGTGCACCACCGTGGCCAATTCTAAATCATGAGTAGGATAGTTTCCTTCGTGTTGTCGTAGTTGGCGAGATGCATAAGCCACCACTTTGCCATCTTGCATGACTACACACCCAAGTCCTTTTCTGGATGGGAAAACTTTGTTTTTGCCACTCTAGTTTTTGCCCACTTTGCTTATGCCACTCTAGAATTTGACATCTCACTTTTGCCACTCTTACCTTTTGACAATACATCACAAATGCCATTCAGTGGCAAAAACGATAATTTTTCATTTCACTTTTGCCACTCTTAGCTTTTGACATGTATCACAATTGCCACTCTAAAGTTTTTGCTTTTTCCACGGAATGGCAAAAGTGATATATTGTCAAAAGCTAAGAGTGGCAAAAGTGAAATGTCAAATTCTAGAGTGGCATAAGCAAAGTTGGCAAAAACTAGAGTGGCAAAAACAAAGTTTTGCCTTTCTGGATGCGTCGCAGTAGACATCAAAACTGCGGTAGATGTCTGGAAGAGTTAATACTGGTGCCGATGTCAGCCTGATTTTTAACTCATTGAAACTCCGTTCGCAGTCCTCAGTCCATACGAACTACTTATCCTTCTTAAGAAGCTCAGCCATTGGCTTGGCGATCTTGGAGAAGCCTTCGATAAAACGACGATAATATCCGGCTAGTCCGAGGAAACTCCAGATTTCTGAAACTGTTGTGGGTGCGGTCCAATCAAGTACATCCTTTACCTTGCTTGGGTCCACTGAGATTCCTGCTGCCGAGAGGACATGCCCGAGGAATCCCACTTGTTGGAGCCAGAACTCACATTTGCTGAATTTGGCATAAAGTTGATGGTCGCGAAGCCTTTGCAGAACTGCTCAAAGATGCTCCTTGTGTTCGTCCTTGCTCTTGGAGTAAATGAGGATGTCATCAATAAACACCACCACAAATTTGTCCAAGAAGTCCATAAACACCTTGTTCATCATATGCACAAAGAAGGCAGGAGCATTGGTGAGGCCGAAGGACATAACGGTGTATTCGTAAAGACCTTACCGAGTGGTGAACGTGGTCTTAGGAATATCTTCCTTCTTTATCTTGAGTTGATGATATCCAGTCCTCAAATCAATTTTTGAGAATACTTTGGCCCCACTGAGTTGATCAAACAGATCTTCAATCCTTGGTAGTGGATACTTGTTTTTAATGGTGACGTCATTCAGCTGTCGGTAGTCTACGCACATTCATAGACTGCCATCCTTTTTGTCCACGAAGATTGCTGGTGATCCCCATGGTGAAGAGCTTGGACGGATGTATCCTTTCTGCAGCATCTCATCCAGTTTTTTCTTCAATTCCACCAATTCCGAGGAAGGCATCCGATAATATTTCTTATGTATCGGGGTGGTTCCAGGCACCAAGTCAATTGCAAACTCCAATTCTTGGTCTGGTGGCATGCCTGGTAATTCCTCAGGAAATACATCTGGATACTCACTAACCACTGGAATTAATTCCACCTCTTCTGCCACGGCTGCAAAAACCATATCTTTTGTGGGTATGTGCTTACGAGCATAAAAACTTGTGGTGCGACCTTCCATATTTTTAGGGTAACTTCTTTGGTCGCACAGCTGATGCAGACTTGATGTTGAGTTAACCAATTCATGCCCAGAATGACATCCAATTTGTTGGAGTCGATGATTATCAATGATGTTGGAAACTTGACGCCCTTGATGTCAATTTCCAAATTTCGGCAGACGAGATTGCTTCTGAGTAGGGATCCTGGGGATTGTACCAGCATGTGCTTTCCAAAAATCAAGTAAGGAAAATTATTTTGGGAAGCAAAACTCCGCGAAATAAAGGAGTGGGAAGCCCCCGAGTCAAATAAAATTACAGCGGGTATGTCATTAACGAGAAACATACCAATGATGACTTCCGGGTCCTCTTGGGCTTCGTCTGCGGAGATGTGATGAATTTGTCCTTGGATCTTATCTGGGGCGGAATACGGCTCCATGTAATTGACTTGCGGATAAATGGGGCTGCTTATTTGTTGTTCTTGGGACACTGTCTGGAGTAGTGTCCGGTTTGACCACAACTGAAGCATGAATTGTTGCGCTGACAATCGTCGCACACTGGGCTGGTCATGACATTCTTGACTTGAGTGGTTGTCTTGTTGACATTCTGCTGCCAGTTGGGTTTGTACTCCACCCGAGTCTGTTGCCAAGTACGAGCCTTTTGCACTGGTTGCATATCCTTCTTTGTCTCGAATTTGCGCTTGTGTTCATTAACAACTGGCTTGTTGTCGTGGAGGAGCTTGTGTTCCCTTTCTACGATGAGGGCCTTGTTTACCAGAGTCAGGAAGTCCGGGAAATCAAACATGCTGAGCACGCACCTGAGATGCTGATTTAGGCCTCCAAGAAACTGGTCGATCTTCCGCTCTTCTGTGGCAACATCGTGGAAAGAATAGCGGGCCAAATGGTTTAATTTATTCACATACTCATTGACGGTCATGCTGCCTTGAGTGAGAGTGAGGAATTCGCGTTGCTTGATTTTCATGACTCCGGTGGGAATATGATACTTGCGGAACCGATCCTTGAATTTTGTCCAAGTAATTTCTTCATGTGCAGGCCATATTGTCTTGGCATTATCCCACCATATAGCGGCAGCTCCTTCAAGATAATGTGTTGCGAAGGGAACCTTGTCTCCTTCTTCAGTGCGAGAAATCTCCAGTTTCGTCTCAATAGTCCTTAGCTAGTCATCGGCGTCCAACGGATCAATAGCGTGGCTGAAAATGGGAGGCTTGGTTCACTGAAAATCTGACAGCTTGGAGTGATGGCCATTCTGGTTTCCATTCTGCCCAATCGTAACTTGTACACTTTTCAGTATTCCCAGCAGATCGTTGCTCCTTCTTTCTTCAAACATTCGCAGGATTTGCTCAGTGGAAGGCGGATGTGGCGGTGGAGACGGAGGTGCGGGTATGGCTCAGGGGAACGTCATGCCTGTCTTGCGGAGCGACGAAGAGGGACATCCTCAGAAGCTTGGCTGCTGCTGCCTCCATGTGTCATCCTATTTTTCGTTTTCCCAATACATAGCAACCATGATGAGAAAATTCCAAAATGGGGAAAAAGGCCAATGACAAATCCCGGAAGAAAGCAGCGAATGAAAACCAGGTCGAATAAAAGAGTCCAACATAATTATACATAGTCCCAACATGAAAGTAAACATCACAACAGGTCTACTACCTTCGTACATGAAACTATGCATCATGACAAGTGCGATTACAGTCGTACATCATGCTCATGACTACAGCGATACTCTAACGATCTACTGCTCGGATGGTGCTGCTGCAGGCTCGTCTCCGGAGCCGGACCCAGATCTTGAACTGATAGTAGGGACCTCTAGGGGAAGAGGGATGCGCTGGCACTGCCTCGAGGGCTCTCCCTCAGGGGTAGGTGGGGGATGGGATCTAAGCATAGGAGCGACAGGAGTAGCGACAAGGGAAGACCATGCAGCAGGAGTGCTACGAGGGTTCATTGTCAGAGGGTTAACGTCACCCTGCGAGGTCACCGGGGGAACAGAGGTGGAAGGAACTGGAGTAGTATAGATGATAGAGGGAAGAGGGTTCCTCATACGAGCAGCCACGAGAGCGGTGCGAGCGCGTGAAAGCTCCTGAGCTAACTCGTAGTTCAGGAGGAAACTAGCGGTGATGTAGAGAGAAAGGTGGCTAGTGGGACGATCGCACGCCGGATTAATGAAGGGAAAACAGATACGCCCATTCAAGTGCAGAGATGGGTAGTATAAAAGACCAGGGTGGGTGTGCATGCGAACCTCGTTGTAGCGCAAGTCTACAAGAGCCTCGATAGTAGCAAACTAAACCGCCTGAGATGGCATAGAAGCAAGACCACCCTTAGTCGAACTAGTGCAAGCGCTGGAAGAGGAACTGTGGTGTAGAGTGACCTCAGCATAATACTCATACAATGCACCGTCCAGATGCTCGCGATACACCCGATACTCTGGATCAGCACCCTCTGGATAGAGTCGTCGCCACACGTTCTGAAGCAGGCGCGACGATGTGTACGCAGCTAGCTCAGGATGGTACAAGATCGGTACTGGTGCCATCTACACTCACAAACTATACGGTTAGTAATAACAACAAATAAACATGCATGCAATGCAACAACCAATTTCTATGACTACCGGCACTCAAATGAAACTATCTACCGTTTCACTAACGCACTAGCGATCTAGCGTGTCCTACAATCAGCGCGGCTCTGATACCAAGTGTTGTGGCACCCCGGCTCAGAGCAACCGATTTACCCCGCATTGCCAGCCCAAAGATCAAGTCTTCTGGCAATACACAACAACATGGTACAGAAATAACCGCTTTATTGATGCTAGCGGGTTACATAAGTCTGAAATTACATCGTTACACGAGGCCAAGCGGCACACATTGTGCTGCTAAATAGTATGTGCATTATTTAATGAACATGGCTGGGCCTCGATCACACGAACTATGCGGCAGCGGAAGAACGGCGAAGTGGAACTCCATAGCACAGGGACACCGACGTGGACACGGCCTAGACATGAGATGCGCTCCTATGCGAACCGACTTGCCTAAAATCTGGCATAACACGCCACGTCAGTACATTGAATGTACTTGCAAGCTCACAACAAACATAATCACGATGACAGACAATATCATGATAATTAATCTGATTAATTCAATGCAAGAAATACTACCAATGCAATGCAAACGAAACATGCACCGACTCACATGGACTCGCTTACCAGACGGTTACCTCGTAACCAAACGGTGACTGCACCGGGGTCACACCTGAAACCAAACACTCATGAACACCTCAAGAGTTCATGACTCACCACGACCAACTCCCTCTCAGGGCTAGGTCTTGGGTGGCCCCGTGTCTACCAAAGGCACCAACGACCACCATCGTGGCAAAAACGGTCCCAAATGGGGATAGGGTACCATAAAAAAACGAGCACACAAGGTTATGTCTGCCTACCAAGCTAGGGTATGCACGCCCATAACCTTCCCTCGCGGGAGGCACCGGTGAGAGCCACAACAAAGGACTGAATCAAGATCTTCCCATAAGGTAAATGTGGTCGCACTGAATTGAAAACCCGATTCAATGGCACCATGATGTGATCAACACCATATTCAAGTTGAACTTAATCAAGTTTAGCTTTGATATTTTTTTTTATCAATAACATGATATAATACCATAATCATGCAACTACTCGACATGCAATGCAAACAACTCACTGTCATGGATCAAACTCATAAACATCTTGCAATACTAAGAACCAAAACTTCTCTGGTTATAACTTGTTTTATTTATCAAACAATATTTTTATTAGCTCATCACTTAATTGAAAATATCACTTAATAAAATAACTATAATTAATTTCCATAGCCATATATCTAGTGCAAAGTTTTACTCTACTTAGCCAAACAAGTTCATGCATTCAACCAGTAGCTAAAACAAGCATATCAAGCAGGGTAAAGTAACTAGCAATTAACCAAATTTATTTATCAAATTTTAAATGCAAATAAGAACTCATATTCAAGTAGAAAATCATAGATATTGAAATAACACCATCCAAATGCTGGTGTGGCTTGCCTTAGTGTAGAGGAGGATCACACCCCTCTTGGTTTGCTTCAAGACAAGCTTCTCCTTCTGAAAAGAATTTAGAACCACAAAAATAATTATCAAAACACATTCTGAAAATCACCAGAAATTATAGGCAGCAAGAAAAAATCCACCTTTTGGTGTGCTGCTAGAGCTTTCTGGAACAACGACAATGCAAAAAGAATCAAATCATTTGGACTTATGGTTTAGAAGTGGTGTCTGGTCAAAGTTTAGTCAATTTTTTGAATAATATTTGAATTAAACCGAAAACTAGGGGGTGGGGTGACATCGAAGACCTAAACGGGAAAGGCGCCTCCACTCGTACCGCTCCGGGCACGAGTGGTGAGACCGACAGGTGGGTCCCACGCATTAGGAGGGAGAGGGGGATAACGAGATCAGAGAGAGGCGGGGCTTCACTGGAGCTCACACCGGCGACGAGGGGGTTTGGGGCTAGGCTAGAGGGATAGGATTGAAGTGGGGCTCGTGGTGCACCTGTCCGTACCCGTGGCTTGGCGTGGGGTGGACGGAGCTGCTCGTAGTTGAGCTCGCAAGCTACGGTGGCGAACGGGTTTCATCGGAGAGGTTGAAGACGACGGCTAGGGACGGCTCCGAGGGCTCAGCGGCATCCAGGCAGCACCAACAGACCACCAAGGCCCCGCCCAAGCAGTTGCTTGAGCTCGAGAGTGTAACACCCCGGATGTAACTTTCCCAATTTGTACTCCAACTCTTGCCGTTTCCGGCGTTAAGTTATATTTATTTCCTCGGGTTCGGGTTTTGTCTCCGTGTGTTGTTTTCGTTTTCATGCATCTCATATCATGTCATCATGTGCATTGCATTCGCATACGTGTTCGTCTCATGCATTCGAGCTTTTTCCCCGTTGTCCGTTTTGCATTCCGGTGCTTCGTTCTCCTCCGGTGGTCATTTCTAGCTTTCTTTCGTGTGTGGGGATTAAACATTTCCGGATTGGACCGAGACTTGCCAAGCGGCCTTGGTTTACTACCGGTAGACCGCCTGTCAAGTTTCGTATCATTTGGACTTCGTTTGATACTCCAACGGTTAACCGAGGGACCGAAAAGGCCTCGTGTGTGTTGCAGCCCAACACCCCTCCAATTTGGCCCAAAACCCACCAAACTCTGCTCCATGTCCTAGAGCGTTCGATCACGATCGCATGGCCAAAAACCGCACCTCATTTGGACTCTCCTAGCTCCACTTATGCCTATAAATAGCCCCCTCCAAATTCGGATCTTCTTCCCCGTCCAAACCCTAGTCTAAAAAAAACAGATCCGCGCCGACGGACATGTCCGGGGCCTAGCCAGACACATCCGCCGCCGCCTCTCGTCCACTCCACGCCCGCCACGTGTCCCTCGCGGGACCGCTTCGCCGCCGCCGCCGCGAGGCCCGCCGAGCCCAACGCGGGCCCCCGCGGCCCAGTCTTCCGCCCCGCCGCCATCTGCCAAGCCGCCGCCCTCCCCTTCGCGTCCGGCCGCCGCAGGAGCCCGGAGCCGCCGCGCGCGCCCGCTGCCGGCGCCGCCTCGCCTTACCTCAGGGCCCGGCCGCCCTACGCCGCCTCCGCGCCGCCCCGGGCCGGCGCCGCCCAGCCGCCACCGCCCCTCGCCGACTCTGGCGGCCGCGGCCACGCCCCGCCGCCTCCACGCCGGCCGGCCCACCCCGGCCTCTTCTCCATCACCGGCGAACCGACCTCGACGCTGACGAACCTCGGGAGTCGCGCCCGATGAACAGTGTCGCGCTCAGATCTGATCCACTGCTACAGTAACCCTAGATCGGGGTTGACTTTTGCCCTCTCCGTTAATTTTTTATGCCTACTTTGACCACCCGTTACTTTGCATCCGTAGCTCCGGTTTAGACATATTATATATCAAAATCTTCGTCTCGACGAGTACATCAATTCATTCCATTGCATCATTTTCATTTGAGCTCATATTGATGCCCAAAATGCTGTTAGAAAGAGGCTTCGTGAGTTAATTGTCAGATCTGCTAGTTCATCTTAGACTTTTGTCATTTTTGACATGATTATTGTGTGCATGCTATGCCTGTGAGTCCTTCATATGTTTTATTAAGCATTTTGTCTTCTTTTCAGAGGTGCAACCCATGCATTTTTAGGATGTGTGTGGTGACTTTTGCAAGCTTGCAAAGAGAGGCACCCGGTAAATCTGTTTTCAGGGACTTAGTTGTTTTCACTAAGTCTGGGATATTTTAGTTCATGATGCCATATGTTCAGCTTGTTTCCTAGTGATCCGTGCCTCTTTCAAGGATGATCAGTAAAGGAGTTTTGTTAATCATGTTATAGTATATCCATCCATGTCTTTGTTTGAAATTATGGAGCACCATAGCTTGAGTCAATCGAGCTCTAGTTTTGCTTCGTGGTGAATCTGGGCAGATTGTCAACTCGTTTGCGATTTTGCCGATGCTATTGTAGTTGATCCGTGCATGCTATGCCATTGTTCTTGCCATTTATAGCTTGTATTTTGTGCCTTCTTAATGGATGTATGATTTCCTTGCCATGACTTGCACTGTGGTGAGTGCATCGAGCTCGTTTACATGCCTTCGTGAGTTATATTTCAGCATGTCTCAGTTTTCACTAAGTCTGAAAACTGATTGTGTTTTAGCTATGTTCGTGTGCCCGTTAATATGTTTTGTGAACCCTTTTGGCCCCAGGTCACTTTGGGACTTTTGTTAAGCTTGTTGAGTAGCTCCATGCTATATTCTTACTTGTCATGTTCGGGTCATGTATCATGTTGTTTTGCTGCTCCGAAGAGGGCTTCGTGATCTGAAATTTCAGACTAGTGTTAATTTCACTAAGTCTGCAATCTGTTTTGCATTTGCGTTTTTGCCATGCTTGTTTGAACCTCATAATGGATGAATTGTCCGTGGCTCAGTGCTAGTCTTTTGTTAAGCATCTTGTGTGCATCCCTGCCATGTATTTTTTTGTCTTGTTTTGTGGTTGTAGCATGTTCATTTCGTTGCGTTTAGATGCCTACTTGCTGTAAATCGCAGACCGGTGTCATATCTTAAAACGCTTGCCATTTCCAAACCGTAACTCCGATTCCAATGATCTTTATATCGTTTTCAAGCGATTTCATCCCCTATATCCAGTGGCACACTTGGTTTTCCAAGTTGGGGCCAGGTTCATGCATTTCCTGTCATATCTTGCATTTTGCATCCCGCATCGCAGTCCATATAGCATATCATCATTTCATCATATTGCTTGGTCTTGCACGTGGTTGATTGTATCCTTGTTGCTTGTTTGTCTTGTTGGGTAGAGCCGGGAGACGAGTTCGCTACCGAGGAGCCCGTTGAGTTTTCTTGTGAGGATCCAGTCAACTCTGACAACTGTGCAGGCAAGATGATCATACCCTCGAAATCACTACTATCTTTGCTATGCTAGTTTGCTCGCTCTTGCTATGCCAATGCTACGATGCCTACCATTTGCTTGTCAGCCTCCCAATTTCCATGTTGAACCTCTAACCCACCATGTCCTAGCAAACCGTTGATTGGCTGTGTTACCGCTTTGCTCAGCCCCTCTTATAGCGTTGCTAGTTGCAGGTGAAGTTTGGAGGCCGTTCCTTGTTGGAACATCTTTTATATACTTGTTGGGATATCGTTATATTGCTATGTTATCTTAATGCATCTATACACTTGGTAAAGGGTGGAAGGCTCGGCCTCTCGCCTAGTGTTTTGTTCCACTCTTGCCGCCCTAGTTTTCCGTCATATCGGTGTTATGTTCCCGGATTTTGCGTTCCTTACGCGGTTGGGTTATAATGGGAACCCCTTGATAGCTCGCCTTGATTAAAGCTTTTCCAGCAATGCCCAACCTTGGTTTTACCATTTGCCACCTAGCCTTTTCTTTCCAAACCGTTAGCCGCCGGTGGCTACCAGGGGCAACTCTGGGCTGGCCTACCGGAAGTTTAGACAATCTGAGTGTGCCCTGAGAAAGAGATATGTGCAGCTCCTATCGGGATTTGTCGGCACATTCGGGCGGTGCTGCTGGTCTTGTTTTAACCTGTCGAATTGTCTTGTTGTACCGGGTTACCGAGTCTGATCGGTGTGTCTCGGGTGGAGGTCTTTTCCTTCGTTGACCGTGAGAGCTTGTCATGGGCTAAGTTGGGACTCCCCTGCAGGGATTGAACTTTCGAAAGCCGTGCCCGCGGTTATGGGCAGATGGGAATTTGTTAATGTCCGGTTGTAGATAACTTAAACCTTAATTAATTAAAATGAATCAACTGAGTGTGTTGCCGTGATGGCCTCTTCTCGGCGGAGTCCGGGAAGTGGACACGGTGTTGGAGTTATGCTTGCGCAGGTTGTCCTTCTAGATTCTCGCTCGTGCTTTGCCTCCTCTTCTCGCTCTCTTTTGCGAATAAGATAGCCACCACATATGCTAGCTGCTTGCTGCAGCTCCACTTATACTTGCCTTACCCTTCCTATAAGCTTAAATAGTCTTGATCGCGAGGGTGCGAGATTGCTGAGTCCCTGTGGCTCACAGATACTATAATTCCAGATGCAGGTCCAGGTGATTCCGCTCCTGGTGACGAGTACGAGCTCAAGTGGGAGTTCGACGAGGACTCTCAGCGTTATTATGTTTCCTTTCCCGATGATCAGTAGTGGTGCCTAGTTGGGGTTTGATTCAGGGCCTTGTCGCATGTTGGGTTCTTTTCTATTTTGGCGCCGTAGTCGGGCCATGAGTGATTGTTTGATGGGTGTTATTTATGTACTCTGATGTGACGTGGCGAGTGTAAGCCAACTATGTATCTCCCCCTTTTATTACATATTACATGGGATGTTGTAATGGTTGCCTGACTTGCGACATTGCTTTCAATGCGGTTATGTCTCTAAGTCGTGCCTCGACACGTGGGAGCTATAGCCGCATCGAGGGCGTTACAAGTTGGTATTAGAGCAAGTAAATAACCTGGCTCTGATACCATATGTGATAACCTGGCTTATTAGGGATGATAGACTACTCATATCAATAAGGAATTCCTTCTTTTCCGGGAGCCCATTCGGACAGAACTCCAAAGTTAAGCGTGCTCAGCTTGGAGTAGTGTTAGGATGGGTGACCGACTGGGAAGTTGCTCCCGGGTGCGCATGAGTGAGGACAAAGTGCACAGAAAAGACTAGTATTGATCTGTGGGGCCAGTCTAGATCCCGCCAGGAGTAACGACCACCGGCGGGTGTGTCCGGGGCGTTACAAGTTTGGTATCAGAGCCGACCCTCGCGGTTACACGGATGGTTGCGGACAGGTGCGCGGTCATGTTGTTCATGACGTTTGTGACCCGTCGTGGCACCCGGCATGGCACATGTACCGGACTGGATGCACAGACGTATGTGCCAAGAGGGAACGTTCCTGTGGCCCGACGAGGACGTCGGTTCCTCTGAGTGGGGGTGTATGTGATAACCTGGCTTATTAGGGATGATAGACTACTCATATCAATAAGGAATTCCTTCTTTTCCGGGAGCCCATTCGGACAGAACTCCAAAGTTAAGCGTGCTCAGCTTGGAGTAGTGTTAGGATGGGTGACCGACCGGGAAGTTGCTCCCGGGTGTGCATGAGTGAGGACAAAGTGCGCAGAAAAGACTAGTATTGATCTGTGGGGCCAGTCTAGATCCCGCCAGGAGTAACGACCACCGGCGGGTGTGTCCGGGGCGTTACAGAGAGGCACCTGAGAGCGGCGGCTGGACTGCGGGGATCGCCGGAGTCCTCTGGTCAGGGCGACGGCCAGAGGCCTGCCTGACCAAGTTGCTGCTCGTCTACGTGTTTGTGGAGATGGTGTGGAATGGTGCTTCGCTAGGATTCAAGGCGGGGTCGCTATATATAGCCGGAGCAAGGGGGGACGTGTCGCCACCGGAGCTCTCTAGACACGCAGCGAACGATGACGAGAAGCTCCAAGGCGAGGGGGCAAACACTCAGCATCAACGCAGGAGCTTGCCCACGCTCGCGGACGAGCATAGGAAGCGGTGGAGGAAGCGGACAAGCGCACGCGCGCACTCTGGCATTTTGGCCACGACATGCCCATGCTTGCTGCGGCGGCTCCGGCGTCGGCGAGCGCCACGGAGCGGTCAAGGGTGATGGGTCGGGGCCGGTGGCGTGGTGCGGCAGGCATCAGCGAGCGCTGGAACGAGCACGCGCGGAACAAAGGGGAAAACGCCAGCCAGAGCGCTTCGAGACGTTGCCAGGCGCCATGTCCTCGCGCGGTCACCAAGCTGGCATGGTCAAAACGACGCCCAGGCTCGGCCAAACCTTGTCTACGCGTTTTTCCATGCAGTGTTTAGTCTAAGAGAGGTGATAGCTCATGCCCAGGCCGACCAGACTTGACTCTACTAAGCTGGCAAGGTTTTGACCAGAAACTTGGTCGCCAAGTTTGGCCACCTTCTAGAAGGCCATTAGGGCTGATCTCCTGGGGTTTAGGGTTTCTTAGGAGGGTGTTTAAGCTCAAGAAAGATCAAGGCCAAAAGCTCAAGGAAAAATGTACTTGCTGTACAAACTGGAATTTTGGGCCAGAAGAGAAATGATTTTTTACAGCAAAAATATTACAAAAAGTGATGCAATATTTTTGCATGGGAAGGTGTGCCAAGGTTCTAAGAATATTCAGGAATTATTTCAGATTTTTCTAGGCAAGAAAAATGGGGGTTGCTTTGGAGCAAAAGTTTCCGAATTGAATTTCAGAGAGAAAAATGAATATTTTTCTTTTATTAAAAATATTCACTTGATTGTTTTGTGGATTTATTAGAGGAATAAGGTAGATAGGTCACTTGGGTGAAAGCCAAGGATATGCCCAAGTGACAAGTCCATTTGAAATGATCCAAAACCCAAATCAAGTCAGGGCAAAAACCACGTCCGAAAAAAGAGAGAAGACAAGTCTGAAAAAAGAGAGAAGGCAAAAATCCAGGCTGTCACACCGTCGACCCAGTATCGGTCGGTGCCGCAACGTCTTCAATCTTCGCTGCTCGACGCCGCAAGCGATCCGGTCGATCGCGGCTTTAGCGGTGGATCAAGCATGCGGTGGCTCGCCGGTCGGCCACCCCTCAAGTCACGGCAATCGAGCCCGGCGAATCTCTCTACGGGCTGTTCAACTGGCTCCGTTGAGACCGTGTCCGAGTGTGACAGCAGCGACCCTGCGACAGAAGTCCTGATGGTCGACACACCGCGCAGCCCACCTGGTTTCCAGCACGGCGACGGCGGCGATGGCGGCAGTGATCCGTCACATGTTCACGAGGAATATCGTCCTCAAGCCCTTACTTCGCAGCAGCGAGAGGAGCTGCATCGTCGCAATACAGAGGCACTCCACACTCCCATCGTTAGGGAAACCCCCAAGGCTCGGGCCTTGGAGACTGCGCGCCTGGGCACTTTGGCTGAGCGCACGCGACTAGAGAATCTCCAGCGTTCACTCGACGATCGCGCTCGATGGTTGGTCCCAGAATCCAGTCGACGACAGCGACAATTGTTTCCACCCGAGCTTCAGATATACCGTACCCTAATTCAGAATCTTACTGCTGCAGCCCGCATAGCAGAGTCAATCTAGCCATTCCAGTCATAGGCTGGAAAAGGTTTGATGCAGATTCGAGCGCTGCTCTGTGCAGCGGGAGAGCAGAACACAACAGTTTCCCAGTCGCGCAACAGGATACCTAGCAGATCTGTGGTTGCGGACACTATCCACTCGGCTCACAGCCCAAGATCGCCTCCGCGGCGTGAGGGCCGAGAACACCGTCAAGAGCAGTACATGGGTCGGAATTACGAGCAAAATGATCAATGGTTCGGCCATGGGGGCCGTCGTCGAGTGTCCACGCCCCCTCCGAGGGGCGGGTCGTATGCACCCCGGCGACCCGATGATAGACATCCGTATGGTGACGAGCAAAGACATCCAGTCGACCCCAAAGAACCTGGGTTTGATGCAAGATCAATTTTGGTACAAGGATTGGTCGACCGGAATAGAGCACATAGGGAAGGACAAGACAGAGATCGACCAACGAGCAGTCGAGTGCATGTATCAGGACTTGAGTGTTTCAGCAGTGCCATCAAAGCCGCAGAAATCCCTCCCAACTTTAGATTGGCGACTGGGGTAAGTAAGTTTACCGGTGAATCCCAACCTAACACTTGGCTAGAGGATTACTGTAACATCCCAAAATTGTAAATTTTGGAATGTTATAATAAATAGATAGATTTGATTGATTGTTTGATTGATTGTCTGAAAGTGAGTGAATTCGAAACTTTTGAAAGTTAAATGAGAGGGAATAAAAGGACTTTCCCAAACTTTCATATTTGCTTTCTGATCTCCATGAATTCAAATTCTTTTCAAATACAAAACCCTTGAGCGAAGATGATATGACTTCTTCCATTTAAATTAAATGAAAGGGTATTTGAAAATAATTGGATTTCATTTGGAAATATTTCAATTCATAAACTTCATGCAGCTCAATGATTTTCATGAGAGAAGATAAAAGGACTTATTCAAATTATATGAAATATGAGTTGGGAGTTTCAAAGAATTAAATTCAAAGTTATTTTGAATTTATTTTCAATTGGAGTTATTTGAGTTTTATTCAAATTATTTTTCTCCAAAAATAAAATATATGGAAATTAGGGTAACATGATTCCATACAATAGAAAATTGGAGAAAAATTTATTTGAAATCATTTTGGAATTTTTAAAATGATTTTTGTTGGATTCTATTAGACCAGTAGCACTCTTTGATTTATCTGAAATTGTGTGGATTTTATTTGGCATATTAAAAATGTTCAAGTCGTAGAGAATCTTTTTCTGAAAAGTTTGATATATTATATGCCTATATAATATTTTTGGTTATTTTGTTTTTATTATTTTAGTTCTCTGAAAAAAAAGGTTTATAAAAAAAAGAGTTTCCCTCCGCCGAACTGGGCCGACCCAACAAGCCGCGGCCCAGCCCAGTGCGCCATCGCCACCGACCCCGGGCGGAGTCCCGCCAGATCACACCGACCGCCGCCGCCGCCGTACTCTGCCCGACCTCCTCCCCCCTTGCCCCCTCCTCCACGCACCCAAGGCCCCGCCTCCTATAAATAGCGCGCCGCCGCCGCCCGCTCTCTCCCCGCGCCGCCGCCGCACTTCCCTTGTCCGCCGCGCCGCTGCTGCATCTCACCGGAGCTGCCGCCCCTCCCGCCGCATCTCACCGCCACCGCCGCAGCTCCGCCGCTCTGCCTCCCTGCTTCGCCGCCGCCGCAGAGCCGCCGCTCGCCTTGCCCGCGCGCCGCCTCGCCGGGGCACGCCGTTGTCCCGCCTCGCCGGAGTTCAACCTCGCCGCCGCCGGTTTTCTCTCGAAAACCACCACACCACTGCGAACCGGTATAAACCCAAACCTGGTCCGATCCGGTTTTATTTTAAGATCGGTTTAAAAAAAACCCTAGACTAGATCTGTTTTTTTAGGTTTTAGTAAACAGCGAACGTCCACTGTTTAGACCGTATAAGCGAACGTTCACCTTTTAGTTTTTTTTTCTTTTTCTGTTATTTCGGCCAGGGACCCGTTTGTGAATAACATATTTGCAGAATAGCCCCTGATCTTCAAAACGCCGTAACTGTTTACTTGTTAGTCCAAATCCAACGAAACCAACGCCCACTTCTTCGTTACGATCTCCTCTATCCAGTAATCCAATCCAAACATGTTTTTGAAAAGTTTAAAATTTGAATTAGATCAGATTTGAATTCAAACTTCGTTTGATCATAACTTGAGTTTCGTAGCTCCGTTTGAGTTGATTCTTTTTGCAAATCGAAGCTCTTGACCTAAACATTCTAATAAGGCCAAATTCACATAATTTTGGTACTGTTAGAAATTGTTTTATGTTGCAAGAGTTATTTGCTTGGTTTTGATGTTTCCGAATCGTCTTCTTCGTTCTTTCTGATCTTTTGAGTGATTGCTTATGTATGGTTACTATTGCTTGCTTACGATAGATTGACCGGAGTGTGATGAGTAGAACTATCAAGAGTTTTGAGTGCGAATCATCTTCGTCAACATTGCAGGCAAGTTCACACTTTGATCATACCTTTTCTACTACCCAGTTTTATTGCATTAGATCAATCTTCACACATTGCATGATTAGGATCTAATTAAACTGTGGGATGGGAAGTAGATGAGGTAGTACCTATTACCTGTTTATTATCAAACCTTTGGGAGTTACTTCTACGTTTGCTTATTATGCCATGCTATGCTAGTAGACATTGATTGGTTTTGAGAGTATCCATGACAGATGTGAGATTGTTAATTAATGATTTACTTAAGGTGGCAACTTAAACACACATCTGGGTGGATTGAGGCACCTGGTTATTCTAGGATTGCCTGTCTAGGCACCTGGGTAATCCAGGACTTGCCTGTTTTCTTTTGGACCGCCACCCAGGCTCAAAGGGATCATGAGATTTTTCAAACTAGAAACTTCCGTGTGCAGCCACAAGCCATTATGGGCTCTGGCATAGTTGATTAAGTCGTGCGAACTCTTACAGGGTAGACTAGCAGATGTAGGGGAAAGTAGGTGTACCGGTCTATCCATCGTAAGGTGCTAGCGCTTCTGAAAGACTGTGTCTCGGTCATCCGTTTCTCAAACACCATGTAGTGCGAGAAATCCAACGGAGGCGATCGAGTCTTGTGGGGAAAAGTGCGCAAACCTCTGCAGAGTGTATAAACTAATCATGATTAGTCGTGTCCCCGGTTATGGACATCTTGAGTATCTAGTTCTTGGATTATCCTGTTGATCTCATCACGTTACTTAAATAATTTGTTGGGTTTTGTTAATGATTACTTCTAATTGGGATTGAGAATGCTGTCAACCATTCTCAATGTTCAACAACCACCATGATAGTTAAATAAAATTTATTCCTTTGCAGTAGGGAAAAATTGGCTTTACGCAAAAACCTTATAACCATAGAGCTTTTCCACCAGCCAAATATGCATGTAGTGATAGTCTTTATTCATCATTCTCTATGGTGTGAATTTGCCAGTACATTCAATGTACTGACCCTCTGTGGCTGCAACGTCTCATGTTGCAGGATTATCTTACGACGAGTAAGTGATACGTTAGGGTTACGATTTCTACACTCAACTTTGCCGTTGGTGTTGATGGGAATCCACAACCTTGTTACTTTCGCTATTTTGGATTTGAGGTAATAGTATTTACGTTACTTTTACATTTGATTTACCTCTGTTATAAATCCTCGAGTACTGTGTGTGTCATCATACCGATCCAGGGATGACACTTAAGCACAGAGACTTGACCCATCCGGGTCGGGTCGCTACAAGATGGTATCAGAGCACATGTTGACTGTAGGACGTGACCCTAGAAACTGGCAAGCCCATAGCAAAGATTTTTCTCTACAACTTTCCCTTTCAAAAAGATCTTTTACCTCTCTTCTCTTCTGAGCTTATTCAGATATTCCCTTTTAGTGAGACTATACCCCTTTCCCCTTTTGACCACACGAAGATTCGACTGATGAGACCGCTCCAAGAAGTACAAGATATCGGACAACTAAGACCACTTCGGAATGAAGAGTATTTTCCGTGCATCTAAATAATGGAAACTAAAACGGTTGAAGGCCGAAGACAAGTAGAATTTGAAGGCTCTGAAGAATTCCCAGATTTATATGACCTAGGAAGGCTACCCTTATGGAACTTGGCACACTATGGAAGTTGTCAATACCCAAGATCAAGGTGTATCAGAGAAAGACCAAGCATGGAGAGTTAAAAACCTCAAAGTTTTGTCAAGAAAACCCTAAGGCAGGGGATATCAATTATGGAAGATAGCTCATGGCAATGACAAGGGCAGAAACACGGTTATCCGTGATGTCATCACCGCTGATGCTATTGTCACCGTGCTGAGTTAAGGATGCATTTCATCAGAATGGATTTGATGGAAGAAGGCTGATGGAGCACCTATCATAAGATGAAGTTTTAGCCCTAGCCGGTGTATCACCAGGATCTGGAGTAGTACATCAAGAAGTTTAAAATGGAGCTCCAGGAAGTCGTATTAGACAAGGAAGTATTTCATGAGGAACTCAGGATCCTGAAGATGAGAGTAGCCAAGCTGGAGGAGCTACAACCTCGAGATACCGGAGAATTGTCAAGAACCGAAGGACAGTATTACCATGGTTCATGTGAAGGATGTTGAAACCAGAAGTTTGAAATGCAACTCCGGAATATTAAAGGATGTCACGAGAGATTTCACGTCAACAGAGATTGATCTGGCAAAAGAACTTGAGAAAGACAAGCATGATCGGAAGAAGCCATTGGAGGCATGAACAAGGCTTGAAGAGTTTGGAGACGTTGAAGATTTATTGACCTTAGAAGACCAAACCCCTGTTATATACCTAAGTTAGATGCGACGTTTGTGAGTTGTCATTTGTTTGATGTTTTTCGACAGCCACAACAAAAATCTGTCTTTTCAAAACTTTTGTTTGTATTGTGTGCATCCCTCTCTATCTCTCTTATCTTACCCCAAACCCACATGGACCCAATAGAGGATGAATGGAGATGAGCTTGTATTTTCTGGACCGATGAGTCAGTTGGAGACAGACCGATGGATTTAGAACATGGAAGATCACATGTAGAATAACCCTATAGTTGGACATGATATGACCCAGCATGCTCTTCAGTGCTTTGAAAGAGGTGCTGCTACTTGGTGGAGGATGTAACAAACCATCAATGGATGGCAAAGAGTAACCACTTGGGAAGAATTTAAGTTGACTCTGCAGAGATCTCAATTTGTGTCCCAGAAGTTGAAGCCTTATGGAAAGGATATGAAGAAACCTTGTGCATGCAAGATTTGTGGAGAAATAGGACACACCCATAAAGAACACAAGGATAAATGCCCTAATTGTGAAGGAAGTCACCCAATTGAAGAATGCCCAATTAGGTAGATTACTTGTTTCTTGTGTGAAGGGACTACCCACTATCCTGCTCAGTGTCACATTTACCCCATGGTACAACGAACCATCCAACATAAGAAAGAAGTAATGAAAGGAGCCCTCATGGAAATTTCAGAAGAACCTGTGATGAAGGAAGAGGTGGAGGACACGCCCAAAGAAGAACCAATTAAACCCTACACCAAGTCATGCTATTCATGTGGAGAAGAAGGTCACATCTCCTAGAATTGCATGAATGGGGATCTAGTAGAATTCCCGACAGAGGAAGTAGAATATGACCCACAGGAAATAGAAGCCATGATTGGCATGGAAAGGTCCAGGAAGAGAAGCAGATTGGATTCCAGGAAGGACCTGAGTCATATCACCTGTTATAGGTGCAAGGAGTCAGGGCACTACCTCAACAATTGCCCAAAAAGGAAACCTCGATACTTGTCAGAAGTAATATGTTTTAGTTGTAAAGGAGCAGGGCACTTTGCTAGAGAATGCCCCAAGGAGAAGGAAACTTGTGCTAGATAGTTGAGTTTGCAACAAAAGAAATGGAGTAGTAGAAGTGAGAACATTTTATTTTATATCGAGGTGTTGAGTTGAGACATGTAATGGAAAAGCGGGAGATTGTAATCAATTGCGAGTGAATAAAGTTAACATCGTTGGTACTAATATGGATTTTATGAGTTGTTACTCTATGAAGAAAGATTTTGATCATTTCTGAGGATATGAGAAATATGGTCTAGGGAAGATTTGTGCATTTTAAGGGTGGTAGTACCCTATAAGAACCGTTGACCCCTGGAAAAGATAAGGATACTCCACTGAGTGGATTTCGGACAAAAATGAATACGAGTTTTGTCTCGATATGTGTGATGCCCCAAGAGTATGTGGGATGAAGTTGGAGACCGTTAGTTGTTTGGACCAAATGTGATCAAGGAGTCAGAAGAGAATGTTAAGTTGAGTCGAGATAGACTGAAGGTAGCTCAGTCCAGGCAGAAGAGTTATGTAGACTCAAAAACTCAAGGAGGTAGTCTATGAAATTGGAGACAGAGCATGTCTTCATGTGTTCCCTTTGCGAGGAGTTAAACGAATTGGAGTTAAGGTAAAGTTAGCCCCGAGATTTGTAGGACCATACCGAGTTTTGGAGCGTATGAGAGAAGTGGCCTACAAGTTGGAGTTACCCGAAGGACTGTCAGGAGTTCAGGATGTGTTTCACGGTTCCCAGTTGAAGAAGTGCCATGCAGAAATGGCCAATATTCCCGTGTAAGGACGCTTGATCGCGGAAAGGATAATGATGTTCCACGAAGTGGAATATGGACTTCATAAGTATAAGTTTTTATCTCGGTATGAGGGATATCCCACGAGGATGAAGAGATAAATTACTATTGGATATAAAGGAGGTATGATGTCGGAAATATCGATCAATGGAAACTCCATGATGTGTCTGAGTAATCATGTCCTAGTTTGGTGCCAATAGAAGGAAGAAGACAATACAATTGGATGGATTCTAAGTATGCTAGGAAGCTGGAAGTTGGATGTTGGAATAACGATAAGTTGCCCGATGATAAGTTCAAGGACTACAAGTGATGAGGTGTGCCATAACCCACAGGCCTCAGGACCTGCCAAGAAGGAAGCACATTCTTGCTGAAGGAAAAACCCTGGAAGTGGATATACCTTTGTCGACAGACGATTTTATAGGAGTTTACGCAAAACCTGGGAGTTGTGAAGGAACGATAGATGTTTGTCTGCCTTGCAGAATCAATGGATTATTCCGAACTTGGTTCGTCGACGAGAGAAATTCTGCAATGCTTGTGAGGATGACCGAGTGTTACAATGCGAGATTCGCTAAAGCATATACAAGGAAATGATTTGGGTGCGGGATGGATTGATCACCATACCGACTTACTCTTATTATTCGCCTTGCTATATGGGATGGTAAATCTGAGTGACTTACCTATAGTGGAGAGACGACGATCAAAACCTTGTTTAAACCTTAGAATGGTATAGGTATTTTTCCCTTGTACAAGGCAGCTTTGCCAACCGTAGGTTATACGGTGAGGATCACCCAGACCCATTTCCTGCAGGAGAAACCAAAAATTGTTGACCACCATGAGATATCGATAGTTGTTTAGTTTTGGCGCCAGACCCGTCAGCTAAGAAGGCCCAATCTCAGAAGAACCTTACCAAGATGAAAGGATAGAAAAATTGTGGTAAGGTTATGCCACTACCGGAAGAGCCCGGATAAGGAATTATTCTGAAGATCTAAGAAGACCGACACTGTCAAGAATAAGGATGGAGTATATGAGTTTTGATAGAACCGTAACCATGCTTCTAAGGGTGGTAGCACCCCAGACCCCGGTGATGATTGATGGAATTTGAGGAGACCCCCAAACCCTAACCTTTTCTTGCTAGCCTCTCCGAATCTCGAGGACGAGATTCATTTTAAGGGTGGTAGGTTTGTAACATCCCAAAATTCTAAATTTTGGAATGTTATAATAAATAGATAGATTTTATTGATTGTTTGATTGATTGTCTGAAAGTGAGTGAATTCGAAACTTTTGAAAGTTAAATGAGAGGGAATAAAAGGACTTTCCCAAACTTTCATATTTGCTTTCTGATCTCCATGAATTCAAATTCTTTTCAAATACAAAACCCTTGAGCGAAGATGATATGACTTCTTCCATTTAAATTAAATGAAAGGGTATTTGAAAATAATTGGATTTCATTTGGAAATATTTCAATTCATAAACTTCATGCAGCTCAATGATTTTCATGAGAGAAGATAAAAGGACTTCTTCAAATTATATGAAATATGAGTTGGGAGTTTCAAAGAATTAAATTCAAAGTTCTTTTGAATTTATTTTCAAGAGTTATTTGAGTTTTATTCAAATTATTTTTCTCCAAAAATAAAATATATGGAAATTAGGGTAACATGATTCCATACAATAGAAAATTGGAGAAAAATTTATTTGAAATCATTTTGGAATTTTTAAAATGATTTTTGTTGGATTCTATTAGACCAGTAGCACTCTTTGATTTATCTGAATTTGTGTGGATTTTATTTGGCATATTAAAAATGTTCAAGTCGTAGAGAATCTTTTTCTGAAAATTTTGATATATTATATGCCTATATAATATTTTTAGTTATTTTGTTTTTATTATTTTAGTTCTCTGAAAAAAAGGTTTATAAAAAAAAAGAGTTTCCCTCCGCCGGACTGGGCCGGCCCAACAAGCCGCGGCCCAGCCCAGCGCGCCATCGCCACCGACCCCGGGCGGAGTCCCGCCCGATCACACCGACCGCCGCCGCCGCCGTACTCTGCCCGACCTCCTCCCCCCTTGCCCCCTCCTCCACGCACCCGAGGCCCCGCCTCCTATAAATAGCGCGCCGCCGCCGCCCGCTCTCTCCTCGCGCCGCCGCCGCACTTCCCTCGTCCGCCGCGCCGCTGCCGCATCTCACCGGAGCCGCCGCCCCTCCCGCCGCATTTTGCCGCCGCCGCCGCCGCTCCGCCTCCCTGCTTCGTCGCCGCCGCTCGCCTTGCCCGCGCGCCGCCTCGCCGGGGCACGCCGCTGTCCCGCCTCGCCGGAGTTTAACCTCGCCACCGCCGGTTTTCTCTCGAAAACCACCACACCACTACGAACCGGTATAAACCCGAACCCGGTCCGATCCGGTTTTATTTTAAGATCGGTTTAAAAAAAGCCCTAGACTAGATCTGTTTTTTTTTAGGTTTTAGTAAACAGCGAACGTCCACTGTTTAGACCATATAAGCGAACGTTCGCCTTTTAGTTTTTTTTCTTTTTCTGTTATTTCGGCCAGGGACCCATTTGTGAATAACTTATTTGCAGAATAGCCCCTGATCTTCGAAACGCCGTAACTTTTTACTCGTTAGTCCAAATCCAACGAAACCAACGCCGACTTCTTCGTTACGATCTCCTCTATCTAGTAATCCAATCCAAACATGTTTTTGAAAAGTTTAAAATTTGAATTAGATCAGATTTGAATTCAAACTTTGTTTGATCATAACTTGAGTTTCGTAGCTCCGTTTGAGTTGATTCTTTTTGCAAATCGAAGCTCTTGACCTAAACATTCTAATAAGGCCAAATTCACATAATTTTGGTACTGTTAGAAATTGTTTTATGTTGCAAGAGTTATTTGCTTGGTTTTGATGTTTCCGAATCGTCTTCTTCGTTCTTTCTGATCTTTTGAGTGATTGCTTATGTATGGTTACTATTGCTTGCTTACGATAGATTGACCGGAGTGTGATGAGTAGAACTATCAAGAGTTTTGAGTGCGAATCATCTTCGTCAACATTGCAGGCAAGTTCACACTTTGATCATACCTTTTCTACTACCCAGTTTTATTGCATTAGATCAATCTTCACACATTGCATGATTAGGATCTAATTAAACTGTGGGATGGGAAGTAGATGAGGTAGTACCTATTACCTGTTTATTATCAAACCTTTGGGAGTTACTTCTACGTTTGCTTATTATGCCATGCTATGCTAGTAGACGTTGATTGGTTTTGAGAGTATCCATGACAGATGTGAGATTGTTAATTAATGATTTACTTAAGGTGGCAACTTAAACACACATCTGGGTGGATTGAGGCACCTGGTTATTCTAGGATTGCCTGTCTAGGCACCTGGGTAATCCAGGACTTGCCTGTTTTCTTTTGGACCGCCACCCAGGCTCAAAGGGATCATGAGATTTTTCAAACTAGAAACTTCCGTGTGCAGCCACAAGCCATTATGGGCTCTGGCATAGTTGATTAAGTCGTGCGAACTCTTACAGGGTAGACTAGCAGATGTAGGGGAAAGTAGGTGTACCGGTCTATCCATCGTAAGGTGCTAGCGCTTCTGAAAGACTGTGTCTCGGTCATCCGTTTCTCAAACACCATGTAGTGCGAGAAATCCAACGGAGGCGATCGAGTCTTGTGGGGAAAAGTGCGCAAACCTCTGCAGAGTGTATAAACTAATCACGATTAGCCGTGTCCCCGGTTATGGACATCTTGAGTATCTAGTTCTTGGATTATCCTGTTGATCTCATCATGTTACTTAAATAATTTGTTGGGTTTTGTTAATGATTACTTCTAATTGGGATTGAGAATGCTGTCAACCATTCTCAATGTTCAACAACCACCATGATAGTTAAATAAAATTTATTCCTTTGCAGTAGGGAAAAATTGGCTTTACGCAAAAACCTTATAACCATAGAGCTTTTCCACCAGCCAAATATGCATGTAGTGATAGTCTTTATTCATCATTCTCTATGGTGTGAATTTGCCAGTACATTCAATGTACTGACCCTCTGTGGCTGCAACGTCTCATGTTGCAGGATTATCTTACGACGAGTAAGTGATACGTTAGGGTTACGATTTCTACACTCAACTTTGCCGTTGGTGTTGATGGGAACCCACAACCTTGTTACTTCCGCTATTTTGGATTTGAGGTAATAGTATTTATGTTACTTTTACATGTGATTTACCTCTGTTATAAATCCTCGAGTACTGTGTGTGTCAGCATACCGATCCAGGGATGACACTTAAGCACAGAGACTTGACCCATCCGGGTCGGGTCGCTACAATTACCAAGTGGCTGTGCAGATTGGCGGCGGTAATGATGAGGTAGCCATGAAGCACCTTCCTTTGATGTTGGAAGGGTCAACCAGAGCTTGGTTAAATCAGTTGGCTCCTGGCAACATATTTAGCTTGGAAGAGTTGGCCCGAGTGTTTGTTAGAACATTTGAAGGCACTTGCAAGCGGCCTACAGGGCTGACAGAGTTGCAGCATTGTGTTCAGAAGCCGAATGAGACGTTGAGAGATTATATCCAGAGGTGGACCACTTTGCATCACACAGTGGAAAACTTGTTGCCACACCAAGCAGTTTGCGCCTTCAAGGAGGGCGTTTAGTACTGAGAGCTGAACCTGAAATTCGGTCGGGCAGGAGATATGACTCTGACCCGAATGATGGAAATAGCCACTCGGTACGCTAACGGTGAAGAAGAAGGCGGACTTCGCAGTGGCAAGAGCAAACCAGTCGCCCAAGATGCCAGAGGAGGTAATTCCAGTCGAAAACAAAAGCGCAAGGCCGAACCCGCCGCTCCTAGTGAAGCCGCAGCAATGACTCAGGGAAAATTCAAGGAAAAACCTAAAGGTCGATGGGTCCCCAAAAAGGTGAAGGATTCGGCAGGAAATGATATGTTAGATCTGCCGCGTCATATACACACCAAAGTGGATGAAGAGGGAAATCTGATTTACCCCAAGCATACCACTCGAAAGTGTCGACTCCTTATCCAGCAATTCCGAGAGGGCTAGTCCAAGGAGAAAGAGAAAGAGTCTGATAAGGATGAGGACAAAGAGGAAGATGATGGTTTCCCCAACATCAATGCCACTTTGATGATTTTAGCTGATGTTGAGAGTAAAAGTCGATTTAAAGTCATTAACAGAGAAGTGAACATGGTTGCTCCGGCAACACCAACATATTTGAAGTGGTCAAAGACTCCCGTTACATTTGACCAGTTAGATCACCCGACACGTGTTGCTACCCCATGGCGGCAAGCATTGGTGGTCGACCCGGTCACCGAAGGCACCCAATTGACCAAGGTCCTGATGGATGGTGGCAGTGGCTTGAACATTCTTTATCCTGAGACTCTCCGAGAGATGGGCATCTCGATGTCCAAACTTAGTGAAAGCAATATGCACTTCCACAGTGTCATTCCTGGGGAAAAGGCTGATTCACTCGGCCAGATCATTCATGACGTGGTTTTCGGCGATTCGAACTATCAGAAGAAAAAGTTGACATTTGAAGTTGGGGATTTTTCACAGTGCTTATCACACTATTTTGGGCAGGCCTGCGTATGCTCGCTTCATGGCTCGACCATGTTACGTATACCTCAAGCTGAAGATGCCTGGGCCCAAAGGTGTGATTACGATCACTAGTAATCGGCGGAGAGCGGAGGAATGTTTCCAGAAAGGCTCAAAGATTGCCGATGAACAGATGGCAGCAGTGGAAATGCAAGAGTACCAGAAGAACGCAGATCTGAGTGATTCGCTGCGTGCGAAGAAGCCCGCTTTAGAATCTCCATTTCAGTCATCCAGTGAAACGAAACAAGTTCATGTTCACCCAACCGATCCTAATGCTGCTCCGACTCATATCTCAACAACACTCGACAACAAATAGGAAGAAGAGCTCATCCAGTTCGTCCGTGACAACTGGGACATCTTTGCATGGGAACCTTCTAACATGCCAGGTGTACCCAGGTGACTGGCTGAGCACCGTGTGCCAGTCGACCCGAAAGCAAAACCTGTCAAAGAGCATCTCTGTTGGTCCATCGTGGAGAGGAGGAAAGCAATTGGTGAGGAGGCGACTCAGCTTCTGGCAGCTGAGTTCATCCACGAGATATACCACTCTGAGTGGCTCACCAATGTGGTCATGGTCCCCAAAAAGGACTATTCACTTCGCATGTGCATCGACTTCAAGCATATCAATCGGGCCTGCCCGAAAGATCATTTCCCTATGCCCCGCGCCGATCAAATTGTTGACTCGACTACGGGATGCGAGCATTTGTCCTTTCTGGATGCTTATTCTAGGTACCATCAAATCTGACTGTATGGTCCTGATGAAATAAAAACAGCTTTTATCACCCCATTCGGGTGCTTTTGCTATGTTACCATGCCCTTTGGTCTCAAGAATGCTGGTGCCACATTCATGCGCATGTTTCAGAAGTGTCTGCTGACTCAAATCAGTTGGAATGTGGAAGCATACATGGATGACATCGTGGTTAAGTCACGTAAAGGTTCTGACCTACTAGCTGACCTCGCCGAAACCTTTGCCAATCTGAGAAGGTATGATATCAAGCTTAATCCATCAAAGTGCACATTCGGAGTCCTAGGAGGAAAGTTACTCAGTTTTCTCATTTCTGAATGAGGGATCGATGCAAACCTAGAAAAAGTTGGTGCAATTTTCCGAATGAAATGCCCTGTGCGTGTGCATGATGTCCAGAAGCTTACTGGTTTCCTGGCCGCATTGAGCTTCTTTACCGACTGATGAAGAAGTCTGACAAGTTTGAGTGGACTCCTGAAGCGGACATAGCGTCTGTAGAGCTCAAAACCCTGCTTTCCACCCAGCCGGTGCTTGCTACTCCAATCAGCATAGAGCCTTTACTGCTTCATTTCGCAGCCACTTGACAAGTTGTTAGTACAGTGCTCACGGTCGAGCAGGAAGAAGAAGGCAAAGCCTTCAAAGTTCAGTGCCCAATGTATTATATTTCTGAAGTCTTAACCCCGTCCAAGCAGAGATATCCTCATTATCAGAAGTTGGTTTATGGAATTTATATGATGACAAAGACAGTTGCACATTACTTCTCAGATCACTCGGTTTCAGTTGTTAGTGATGCTCCATTATCATAAATTCTGAACAACAGAGATGCAACTGGTCGAGTGGAGAAGTGGGCGACTGAACTCCTTCCGTTAGATATCAAGTTTGAGGCAAAGAAAGCAATCAAGTCCCAAGCAATCCATTATCATGCATATAAGAGATCAAAGAAACTCAAATAACTTTCATGGATATAAAAAGATAGATATGATCATAAACTCAATGTTCATCAGATCCCAACAAACACACCGCAAAAGATTTACATCATATGGATCTCCAAGAGACCATTGTATTGAGAATCAAGAGAGAGAGATGAAGCCATCTAGCTACTAACTACGGACCTGAAGGTCTACAAAGAACTACTACACATCATTGGGGAGGCACCAATGGAGGTGGTGAACCCCATCCGAGATGGTGTCTAGATTGGATCTGGTTGTTCTAGACTCTACGACAGTTGGATGAATATTTCGTCGACTCCCCTAGGGTTCTGGGATTTTTGGGGTATTTATAGAGCAAAGAGGCGGTCCGGGGGCACCCGAGGTGGGCATAACCCACCAGGGCACGCCTGGGCCTCCTGGCGCGCCCTGGTGGGTTGTGCCCACCCGAGGCACTCCCCAGGCGCAGCCAAGGCCCGTTGTGTTCCTTTTATCCCATAAAAATTCTATGTAAAGTTTCGTTGCATTTGCACTCCGTCTGATATTGATTTTATGTGATGTAAAAAACACGAAAAAACATGAACTAGCACTTGGCACTATATCAATAGGTTAGTACCAAAAAATGATATAAAATGACTATAAAGCATCCAAGATTGATAATATAACAGCATGGAAAAATCAAAAATTATAGATAAGTTGGCGACATATCATCATCCCAAGCTTAACTCCTACTCGTCCTCGATTAGGTAAGTGATAAAAACAGAATTTTTGATGTGGAATGCTGCCTATCATGTCATATCATATTCTTTTCTTTGTAGCATGGACAATTGGACTTTTAGTTGTTCAAAGCACTCGAATATTAGCTACACCCAATACTTTAGTTGGTGCTTTTATAAGAGAAGATGGAGACTCAAAATAAAAATTGCATAAAGTAAAAGAAAGGCCCTTCGCAGAGGGAAGTAGGGATTTGTAGAGGTGCCAGAGCGCAAAGCGAAAAACTTAGAGATAAATTTTTTTTGAGAGGTGTATCTATCCCACCAATGAAAACAACTTAGATTTCCCAATACTTTCCACGCATAGATATATCATAGGCGGTTCCCAAACGGAAAATAAAGTTTATTCCCTTTTCCACCATACTTTCACTTTGCATGGCTAACCGTATCCACGGGTGTCCTCCATACCAACACTTTCCAAGGAACTTATTATTTGACAACATAATGTAAATTCAATTTTGTTTTTTTCATTTCCGGACTGGGCAACTCTAATACCTTTGCCTTAGTCTCATGCAATGACAAGTGAATAAACACTCATCTTGAGAATAACACATCTAGCATGGAAAATATTAGCCACCCCTCGTCGCTCCACGAGCGAAACAAACACACAAAAGAGAAGTTTATTTTGAAAATTAGAGATGGTACATGCAAATTTTCTTAGAATGGCAAAAGAATACCGCATATAGGTAGATATAGTGGACTCATGTGGCAAAACTGGGTTAAAGGTTTTTTGATGCACAAGTAGTGATCATACTTAGTGCAAATGAAGGCTAGCAAAAGATTGGGAAGCGACCAACTAAGAAACATATAATCTCATAAGCAAGCATTAAGCATAAATAAATCCAAATAATGCACCATAAGTAGGATATACTTTCATTGCATGACTATTGACTTTCGTACTTGCATAGGGAATCACAAACCTTAACACCAATATTCTTACTAAAGCATTATTACTCACCAACATAACTCACATATCACATCACCATATCTCAAAACTATTACTAAGAATCAAGTTTATTTTCTCCAATGATCTTCATGAAAGTTTTTATTATATCCTTCTTGGATATCTATCACTTTGGGACTAATTTTCATGTATTGCTTTTGAAAAACTCCAACAAATATAAGTGAAGATCATGAGCATAATATATTTTTCTTTCTCTCAAATTAATTTAAGTGAAGCAAGAGAGAATTTCTTGAAAATTTTACCAACTCTCAAATAAATCTAAGTGAAGAAAGAGAGCATTTCTTCAAAAATACTAAAGCACACCGTGCTCAAAAAGATATAAGTGAAGCACTAGAGCAAGTCCATTGCTCAAAAAAATTAAGTGAAGCATAGAGAGCAATTCTAACAAGTCATGACATAATTTTGGCTCTCTCAAATAGGTGTGTCCAGCAAGGATTGATGATGTAAAACATAAAACAAAACAAGCAAAGACTCATATCATACAAGATGCTCCAAGAAAAACACATATCAAGTGATGAATAAAAATATAGTTTCAAGTAAAATACCGATGATCGTTGGAAGAAAGCGGGGATGCCACTCGGGGGCATTCCCCAAGCTTAGTTGGTTGCTCAGTTTTGGATAATAGCTTGGGATGTCGGGGCATCCCCATGCTTAGGCTCTTCCATCTTTCCTTCATCCATCGTAAGATAACCCAAAACTTGAAAACTTCAATCACACAAAACTCATCAAAACCTTCATGAGATCCGTTAGTATAAGAATAATAAATCACTACTATAAGTACTATATCAAACCAATTCATATTTTTTGTATTATATCTACTGTATTCCAACTTTTCTATGGCAAAAACTCATCAAAGAAAACCATAGAGCCATCAAAATAAGCACACAGCACAAAGAAAATAGAATATGTCAAAACAGAATAGTGTGTAGCAATCTGACTATTTCGAATACTTTTGTAACTCCAAAAATTATGAAAAATAAGGACAACTTGAGAAATTTGTATATTGAACTATTGCAAGTGGAATGGGTATTTTATCGCCCTCTGGTAAAAAATGAAATTAATTTCGTGATCATAAAAGTTTCTGTTTTTTAGCAAGATCAAACAACTATCACCCAAGAAGATCCTAAAGGCTTTACTTGGCACAAACACTAATTAAAACATAAAACACACACTCATAACAGTAGCATAATTGTACTAACACTTAAGAACATAAAGCAAAAAGCAAAAATAAAATTTATTCATTGGGTTGCCTCCCAACAAGCGCCATAGTTTTACACCCTTAGCTAGGCATAAAGCAAGGATCTACGTTTTGTCATCTTTGTCTCAACTCTTCAATCAAACACTTAGAATCCTTCAGAGATTTAGCATAAAGATCTTCAATAACAATACTCCTAGGAATAAATTGAAAGATTTCATTCTTGCAAAAAGGATCTCTTATCACTTCAACAAAATCCGGGTGAACATTAATCATCTTAAGATCTCCATTATTACTATTACTAGAAGTTGCACCCTTATTCTTGGATCTACCCCTCCTTACGGGAGTTTTCTCGATAGGTTTAGCGGAAGCAAAAGCCATGCTTAGATTACTAAAGATTTCTTCTAGTTTATCAATCCGAGACAGACTTTCTTCTATTCTTTCATGTATTAAGGTACCCTTCTCTTTTAACAACTTAAGAATATCTCCCACTTTTGACACAGTATTGGTAGAAAAATTATGAATCTTTTTATCTATAATTTCCATATGATCTTCGTTGAGCATTTTCTTTTCAATAGCATCTAGTCTTTCCATAACATGCTCAAGAGTCAAAGTTGTTTCATTGATCATAAGTGGTGGTGAGCCCACTAAATTTCCCATAGCATTAAAGGCATCAAGAGAAGGACACATGAAGAAATTTGCACCGGTAATCGTATCAAGGACGAATCTATACCAAGTGGTGATGCCAACATAAAAACAATGAAGAAGAACAGCGGTGGATTACTTACAGGTAGATCTATTATGAGCATTGCAAATCCTATACCAAGCATCTTTTAAATTTTCTCCTCCCCTTTGTTTAAAGTTGAGAACCCCGTTCTCGGGAGTGCAAGCAATAGAGGAAGAACTTTCCATAATGATAATAATGGCAAACAAGGTTGCACACAAAGACAAAACCGACAAGAAAACGGCGAACGGAAAAGAGAGGCGAATAAAACGGCAAATTTTAGTGAAGTGGGGGAGAGGAAAACAGGAGGCAAATGGCAAATAAAGTAAATTGCGAGGCGATGAGATTTGTGATTAGGAACCTGGTATATGTTGAATATCCTTCCCGGCAATGGTGCCAGAAATGGCGTGTTGACAGGAGGCTATCTTGACTTGATTCTCCTCGGCAACAGTGCTAGAAATCCCTTTTGATGTCGCTTGAAGCTACGTCGGTATTTCCCCAAAGAGGAAAGGACGATGCAACACAATGGCGGTAGGTATTTCCCTCAAATATGAAACCAAGGTTATCGAACCAGTAGGAGAACCCAGCAACACAATGTAAACAACCCTTGCACACAGATAACAAATCCTCGCAACCCGACGTGTTAAAGGGGTTGTCAATCCCTTTCGGGTAACGGTGCTAGAAATTGGTGCGAAGACGGGAGAGAGTTGTAATAGATTGAACAAATAGATCGCAAATAAAATAAAAGTGCAACAAAGTATTTTTGGGTTTTTGGTTTAGTATATCTGAAAATAAAAGCAAATAAAAATAGATCGCAAAGGCAAATAAATGAGAAAGAAGACCCGTGGGCCATAGGTTTCACTAGTGGCTTCTCTCAAGAAAAATAGCAAACGGTGGGTGAACAAATTACTGTTGGGCAATTGATAGAACCTTAAATAATTATGACGATATCCAGGCAATGATCATTATATAGGCATCACGTCCAAGATTAGTAGACCGACTCCTGCCTGCATCTACTACTATTACTCCACACATCGACTGCTATCCAGCATGCATCTAGTGTATTAAGTTCATGGAGAATTTGATAGAGGCAAAGGTGTCCCGTCTTTCGATGAGATTGTGGCTATCGTTTTGGAGGAAGTCAACTTTGATGATTCGACTACGAACGTGCGAAGAAGATGCCGCCTTAGCAATCGCTAAACCAACTCCGAGAGGTTATTGACCACGCCAGAGCACGATCTACCTGACCATGAAGGTCTGTTTCCTGCAGGCAAATGAAGAACAAGGAAGAAACTAAGATTGCAATCTAGATATTGTGAATATAAGAGGAAAGCTTTATTGATCAAGGTGGGGTTCTGTGATGTCTTTGTCTGGTCGTTGAACACAAACGAAGTACGCGAAGTTGCAGCTATGGCGAACTTTAATCTAAACAAAACCCAAAGTCTAAACGATGCACTAAGGGCTGTATATATGGAGGAGAGAGGGGGGATTTTGTGACCCTTGGAGGAGGGGTCCGAAACCAACCCTAACTCTTGTTTCCCCACACATACGGACTCTAAAAACAGCCTATAATCAAGTATTTCGAAATTACATGGGCTTGGCCCAAACATAAGGTGACGCAGCAGCTAGAATAGCCTCTGGACGAAACTTATGAAGTGGCATCTTGTATATTTCTTACAAGGCTTCATCCACTCATTATGGTGGCTTCAAAGTCCTGGAATCATCACTTGTAAGTCCGTTCTTGTTCCCCTTGTGCACGCCATCATCTCCATGCTTGAACTTGCTCCAAGGTTCATCTTTCTTGTCCAAGATAGGCCCTTCTTTTGTAAGCAAAACAAATGTATCCAATTTAGGCAGCATCATATTCTCATGAACATTAGAATCGTTACCAAGAAACGAAAGTACGTGGTAATTTAATTGGCGTGCGTGAGCTCTAGCAATTGGTCTAATATGTATAACAGTAGGGCCTGTGGGTGTAACAATGGTATTGATGTCCTCAACATCCTCCCCTTCTTGAAATGAAGTCGTCCTCGACGGAAGCTCATCTTCCTCACCCAAATAAGGCTTCAAATCTGCAATGTTAAAAGTGGGACTAACCCCAAAATCTGCAGGCAGCTCAAGTTTATATGCATCATCATTTATTTTCTCTAACACCTTAAAAGGACCATCAGCACATGGCATTAGCTTTGATTTGCGAAAATTAGGAAATCTATCCTTACAAAAATGTAACCAAACAAGCTCTCCAGGTGCAAACACAACATGTTTTCTACCCTTATCTCCAACAAGTTTATATTTAGCATTCATACGCTCAATGTTTTCCTTAGTTGACTCATGCATTTTTAAAATCAATTCAGCACGTTCTTTAGCACCAAAATTAACCTTCTCCGAAGATGGAAGAGGCAATAAATCAATAGGTGCACGAGGTAGGAAACCATACACAATTTCAAAAGGGCACATCTTAGTAGTAGAATGCAATGAACGATTATAAGCAAATTCAATATGAGGGAAGCATTCTTCCCACATTTTCTTATTATTCTTCAAAACAGCCCTAAGCATAGTAGACAAAGTTCTATTGACTACTTCAGTTTGTCCATCAGTTTGGGGGTGACAAGTAGTACTAAAAAGCAGTTTAGTCCCCAAGTTAGCCCATAAACATCTCCAAAAGTGGCTAAGAAATTTAGTATCACGATATGAAACAATAGTATTTGGCACACCATGCAAGCGAATAATTTCACGAAAGAACAAATCAGCAACATTAACAGCATCATCTCTTTTATGATATGGTACAAAATGTGCCATTTTCGAGAATCTATCCACGACAAAAAATATGCTATCCCTCCCCTTATTTGTTTGAGGTAAACCTAAAACAAAGTCCATAGATATATCCTCCCAAGGAACACTAGGTACAGGCAAAGGCATATATAAACCATAAGGATTGAGTCGTGACTTAGCTTTTTGGCATGTAGTGCAGCGAGCAACAAAACACTCAACATCCCGTCTCATCTTTGGCCAAAAGAAAAGTGTAGCAAGTACGTCCTCCGTCTTCATCACGCCAAAGTGTCCCATTAATCCTCCTCCATCCGCCTCCTACAACAACAAAAGACGAATGGAGCTAGCTGGAATGCATAGCTTGTTAGCACGGAACACAAATCCATCATTAACGACAAACTTGTTCCACATTCTTCCATCTTTACAATTCTGCATTACATCTTTAAAATCAGCATCATGCACATATTGATCTTTGATGGCCTCCAAACCAAGTATTTTGAAGTCAAGTTGTGAAAGCATACTATAGCGACGAGACAATGCATCAGCAATAACATTTTCTTTACCCTTCTTGTGTTTAATGACATAAGGGAAAGTCTCAATGAATTCAACCCATTTAGCATGTCTACGATTTAGTTTAGCTTTACTTTTAATATGTTTCAACGATTCATGATCAGAATGTATAACAAATTCTTTGGGCCATAAATAATGTTGCCATGTTTCTAAAGTCTGAGAAGAGCATATAATTCTTTATCGTAAGTAGAATAATTCAGACTAGGCTCACTCAATTTGTCAGAAAAGTATGCAACATGTTTGCCATCTTGTAATAACACACCTCCTAATCCAATTCCACTAGCATCACATTCAAGCTCAAAAGTCTTATTAAAACCAGGAAGTTGGAGTAAAGGAGCATGTGTCAACTTATCTTTCAATACCGTGAAGGCTTCTTCCTGTGCGGTACCCCAAACAAAAGGCACACCCTTCTTTGTAAGCTCATTGAGAGGTGCAGCAATGTTTGCTGAAATCTCTCACAAAACGCCTATAGAATCCAGCGAGGCCAAGAAAACTCCTCACTTGTGTGACCGTTTTGGGCTACGGCCAACTCTCAATAGATTCAATCTTGGCTTTATCTACTTCAATTCCCTGTGGAGTAACAACATAGCCAAGAAAAGATACTCGGTCGGTGAAGAAGGTGCACTTCCAATGGTTACCAAACAAACGTGCATCACGTAGAGCAATAAAAATAGCACGTAAATGTTCCAAATGTTCCTCCAAAGATCTGCTATACATCAGTATATCATTAAAATATACTACCACAAATCGTCCAATGAAAGCACGTAAAACTTCATTCATTAGTCTCATGAAAGTACTAGGTTCATTAGTTAACCCAAAAGACATGACTAACCACTCATATAAACCAAACTTAGTTTTGAATGCTGTTTTCCATTCATCTCCTGTAACATCCCAAATTTTTAAAATTTGGAATGTTAATAGGATCATTCTTTTCATCATGATTTCTATGCTTATTTAAAATTTCTGAATATTCAAAGTGTTTATCAACTCAAGGCAATATATTTGGAGTGGGCATAATATGACTTCTCCCCTATTAGAAAATGCTAAGAGTATATTCTGGTGTCCACCTAAATTATTTTTGGCATTGTAGTAACTCAAAATTATTTTATAGTTGTTATCATACTCTTTATATGCGTGTATTGCAAAATATTCTTTCTAGTGTATTTGTGTTTTAAAAAATTTCACTATTTTGTAAAGTAGCATTAATGTCTTACTATGTGTTCTGGTAATTTTATTTTGATTTGTTTTAGATTTGTTTAGCTATATTATTACTTCTGTAGCAGAGGTTTAAAAAAAAGAGAAACCGCACACGCGTGCACATGCCGTTGTGCAGCACAGCTGCAGCCCAGCTCCTTTTCCTCGCCCGCGCGCGCAGCCCAGTAGGTAGGCCAGCCCATTTCCCGCACAGCCGCAGCCCACCCTGCAGTTCACGTTTTGTTTTTCTTTTCTTCTCTCTCTCCCGCTGACAGGGATGGCCCGCTTGTCATCTCTCTCCTCTGCCCGTGTTCTTCCTGGAGACTCCTCCCGATCCAAATCCCCATCGTTCGATCTACTGTCCCTCGTCCAGTCTTCACTCCGTATAAATAGTCCCCTTACTCTCCTCTGCCGATTTTTGGCAAAATCCCTCTCTCCCGTGCCCGTTTCACCTTGCCCGGATCTCGCCGGAGTCCGCCACCGCAGGAGCACCTCCGCCACTCGATTTCATCGCCACAGAAGGTTCCTAGCTTGTCCTTCTGCCCCTATTCTCTTACCCATGGTCTCGTATCTCTCCCTCACCTATTAGTTCTCGCAGGGAAGCACCCACCCGAGTGCTTCGACCTCCGCCCCGACGAACACCGCCGTCGCCGCTCCAGCCGAACCTCACATACTTTAGCAGAAGGCCCGGTCGTCCCAGAGGACGTTTTGGAGTTCGACGTGTCCCTCCTCGCCTCGTCCTGTTCTCCCCGAGCTCGGGAGGCCTCTCCAGCGACGCCAGCTTCAAATCCGAGCCGTGCCGCCGCCGTCTCGTTCAATTCCGGCTGGCATACTCTGTTCCTCTCCGGTGAGTCATCCCATCCGTCCGATCTCCCTCCGACGGTCTAGATTAGATCAGTGCTTTTTTTTCTATAAACCGGTATGCACTATTTAGTGGACGTTCGTCGGTTAGCCACAGCAGCAAACAACCTCCAGCCAATCATCATGCGACACGTGGCACGTCCACGGCAGCCACGGCAGTTCTTCCCAAAACGCTTTTATGGCATAATTATTCTTTGCAGATTCCATATCAAATTTTCATTTAGGTTTATCTTGACATCCGGAACTCCAAATTCATCGATTCTTTTTCCTGTGTACTCGTAGAGACCAGAAGAATACCGCAGAATCAAAATTTCACATTGTTGAACTATTCAAATATGAAGTTGTTTAAATTTGAATTCAAACTTCTGGAGGCCATATCTTTTAAACCATTGATCCAATTCAGTTGATTCTTTTTGCATTGTGATCCTGCCAGCATGTAGATGATATATACCTACTGATAAGTTCTGTTATTTAAGTTTTTATTTGAATTTGTTGATGTTTACTTTATTGTGGTGTTATGGGAGTACGGTTTATTTATCGGTGCCTTTGTTAATCGTATAGATTGTCCGGAGTGTGAAGCGGATCAGAATTGAGCGTTAGAGTACTTCAACAGCGTTCAAGGCAAGTTGCACTTTTTGATTATGCTCATCTTATATTCTGCTATGCATGTGTGGTTTTATGCTATGATATATGTGTTGGCCTGATATGTGTACCCCGTGTTGTCATGTTTGGTATTGATTGTGCTCTGTGATGGTGTGATCAACTTGCTATGGTAGACGTGGGCATGTCTCGAGTGATCCATGAAAGTGGTGAGTGTTTATAGCCGTAGGCTCGGGATTATTAACCAGGTGAATGCGTCACTGGCAGAGCGCTCTATTGCCCCTAGAGAATGCGCCATTGACAGAGCGCACTTGAGGCGAGGTTAGTTTTCGGAACTTAAATCAGGTGAATGCGTCCTTGGCAGAGTGCTCTATTGTTCCTAGAGAATGCGCCACTGACAGAGCGCACTTGAGACATACTTCTAAAGTTCTTGTCATGTTTATTTAGAATCTTTGGGTTATCTTGGGCTAGTAAACTAGAGACGGTTGTGAGTTCAGGTAGTGGAGGTAGGTGAGGACATTCTTCTCCAAACTAACTTGTGTGTTTTGTTTGTCATACATTGCTTTGTGGATGTAGGTTTGCTATATCATTTTGTGTGATTTGCCAATACATTCAATGTATTGACCCTTTGTGGTTGCAACTTATCATGTTGTAGGATTTTCAGATGATCAGTCAGATACAGTAGGATCGCGAGCCATCACTCGACATGTTCTCTAGTGGGCATTGATGGACTCGTCGTTTATTATGCTACCTTTCCGCTGTTATTATTGAATAAGTTAGCTATGTGCTACTCAGTTTGTAATATTTTATAAATTCTGGATCATAAGTTATAGTAAATGATGCACTTATTATTTGATATTCATATGTACTGTGTGTGCTAGCAAGTCGATCCAGGGACTAGCACAGTGAGCACAGAGACATCGAATCTTATCAAATTCGGGTCGCTACATCTCCTAATTTCATACGAATTTGATGGTATCAACTACGCAAATCAACTTTGGAGAAAATTGTAGAGCCACTCAATTCATCAAGCATATCATCTAGCCTAGGAATAGGATGACGATAACGAATAGTAATATTATTAATGCCTCTACAATCAACACACATACGCGACGTACCATCCTTTTTAGGCACTAGTATAATAGGAACAACACAAGGACTAAGAGATTCACGTATGTAACCTTTGTCCAGTCGCTCCTGTACTTGATGCATAATCTCCTCCATCTCCTCTGGATTGGTACGGTATGGTGCATGGTTGGGTAGCGATGCACCGGGAATTAAGTCAATTTGATGCTCAATCCCTCGAATAGGTGGTAATCCCGGTGGCACGTCTTGTGGGAAGACGTCACCGAACTCCTACAAAATGTTAGTGACAGCAGGGGGCAAAGAGGAAAGCACGTCCTCGAATGAAAATAATGCCTCTTTGCACATAAAAGCATAGCAAACAGATTTGCTGAAATCTAGCTCATCAATATCAGATTTTGTGGCAAGTAAACATGCACTTTTCAATTTAATTTCAGAAGCAACACTAGATGGTTTATTATTACTTTTCAATTGTTGCTCAAATTCTTTTGCCACAATCTAATTTTCACTCTTATTTTTCTCCTGTTTTGCTTTATTAGCTCTATTAATATCATCTTTCAAAATGAATTCAGGAGTCATAGGAAGCAAAGTAATATGGCTATCCTAATGAACAAGAGTATACTGATTATTTCTACCATGGTGTACAGATTTTTTTATCAAATTGCCATGGTTTATCGAGTAATAAGGAACATGCTTGCATGGGTACCACGTCACAATCAACATAATCAACATATGTAGAGATACTAAAATGCACACGAATAGTACGTATTACCTTAACCTTGCCGCCGTTGTTGAACCATTGGATGTAGTAAGGATGTGGATGTGGTCTTGTGGTGAGAGATAGCTTCTCCACCATCTCCATGCTTGCCAAGTTGTTGCAGCTCCCTCCATCTATGATGATGCGAACAGAACATTCCTTCACAATTGCCTTTGTATGGAACAAATTATGCCTCTGATTTTGCTCAGCTTGTGTGACCTGCACACTCAAAACACGTTGAGAAACTAAACATTCATACATGTCAGCATCTTCAGGAGCCATGTATTGCGTCTCATGATCAAAATCATCTCCACCGTGTTCTTCACGTGTAATATGAGCCAAAGTCTCGTCATCATAGTCACTAGCGGACTGATACCCACCATCCTCAGTAGCAATCATCACACCCTAAGATTTGCATTCTCTCGCCAAATGTCCTCTTCCCTTACAACGACGACAAATAATATCACATGTGTGCCCTGTTGATGCCATAGAAGAAGAAGAACTCTGTACAGGCCCGATAGGTGTGCTCTTGGCAGATAATGGTGGTTGTGCCTGCTTCCTTGTATCACGGCTGGAGGTAACAGCTGATGGAGGTGTCAGTGCAGTAGAATGTGTGGAAGTAGAGGATGCACACGGTGTCCATGATGAAGGTCGACCTGCAGAAAAGTTACTCCGTGCCAATGCCTGTCGATCCTGCACTTCACGTTCAGCTTTACAAGCAAGATGGAATAAACGAGTGATATTATTATACTCCTTATACTCTAGAATGATCTGAATCTCTCTGTTTAATCCACCCATAAAACGTGCAAGCATAGCTTCATTCTCCTCATCAATACCACATCTAATCATGCCAGTTTATAATTCGTAATAATATTCTTCTACAAAAAAATTTCCTTGTCTTAAGCGCTGCAATTTTTGAAGTAATTCACGTTGATAATATGGTGGAACCCAACGAGTACACATAGCAGTTTTCAAAGCAGCCCGAGTAGCTGGAATATGATATAATCTACAATGTTCAGACCACCAAACACATGCAAAACTAGTGAAAGCACAAATAGCAGCAGGAACACGTCTCTCCTCGGGATATTGTAAACATGTAAAACGTTGTTTAGTTTCTAACTCCCAAGTAAGATATATATCAGGAACATATCTACCCTCAAATGGTGGAATATTCAATTTTAGTTTAGGAAGAAGGTCATGATCTCATACCTCAGGTGGTGGTGCAGCCCTACCGTTGCGATGATATACCTGAGGACGACCAAGTGGTGGTGGTGCTGGTGGTTGCACATAGTTTTGATTTTGATCAACCTCATCCTCGTAATGGTCCTCCACCTCTGCAGTAGCAGCTGGAGCTACAAAAGCATCAACAACAGCACCAGAATTTTGCCCAGGGTCAATGGGAACGCGTTGTGCTCGTCCCACTTGATTTGGTAGGTGACGTTGTTGTTGTTGTTGTTGTTGTTGTTATTGTAGAGGTGCGACAGGTGCAGCCAGCGGTGGTGGTGGAAAATGCGAAAGCAATTCAGTAAACTTGTTATCGAGCTTTGTTTCGAACGTCTTCTCCATGCCATCTATCTTCTCCATGGCCTCGTCAAATCTGTTTAGCACATCTTGCACCTGTCCACTCATCATTTGCTAAAACTTATCATGAAGCCCCTTGTTCGTCAAGTTCTCCCAATCAATCTCGTCGACTTGTGATCCTGCAATGGTTAGCAGCAATAGAACACACAAGAATATGATCCTACAGACTACTAACAAGTGGTGGTGGTGGGTATCACAAATCCATCAAGCAAATCTCAAATTCTTACCAGTTCTTACCCAGCAGTAGGCGGTGATCGGCAACCGATGTAGTCAAAACTCTCAAAGCTTGGATAGAGCGATTACCAGGGAGAGTCAAACGCACGATGTAGATTTATGTGGAGCTAGGAAGGCTTATAATATGGTAGCAAAAATATTAGCAATAATCAATTCAGAGATGCAAAGTTGAAAAAATGCTCAACGACGGTACTGTGCTGGTCCTAGGCTAGACCGTGCTAGAGACGCGAGCCTAGAACACTAACAAAATCACGCGCTGCACGTAAACAAGGGAAAAGCACACTCTGGAATTTTTTTGGCGCTCCTCTTTTTTTGCGCTCCTCTGTTTTTCACTTTTTTTCTTTCATTTCTCTCGTTTTTTTCTCTGTCTTTTTCTCTCTCTCCGTCTTTCCAAAACAAACTAGATAAGATGTAGATTGGATCAAGTGAAGATGTGAACGATCTCAACTATGATTATGACAATGAACGATGGGTAGCACGTGGTGGAAATTGATGGATGGGTGGTGGACAGCGGAAGGGATAATGATGTAGCGGCGGTGTGACTAATGTGAACAGAACTCGAAACTCTAAACAAACTAGACACTAAGACCAGCAACTCGACACGACGATGAAACCGATAATCCAACTATGCAAGCAATAAAAAGAAAATTGCAAAGGCTCAGACTGGCTTGGACAAAGGATGAATAGATCTAACTTTTTTGTGGCTTTTTCTTGGACAATAGGTAAGAAAATAAATCTAATCTAGGAAAAACTGGAAATTCTCACCGAGCAACCTGAAAACTAATACCACTTAATTGAGGCAAAGGTGTCCCGTCTTTTGATGAGATTGTGGCTATCGTTTAGGAGGAAGTCGACTTTGACGATCTGACTACGAACGTGCAAAGACGTCGCACTTTAGCAATCGCCAAACCAACTCCGGAAGGTTATTGACCACGTCAGAGCACGATCAACCTGACCACGAAGGTCTGTTTCCTGCAAGCAAACGGAGAACAAGCAAGAAACTAAGATTGCAATCTGGATATTGCGAATATAAGAGGAAAGCTTTATTGATCAAGGTGGGGTTCTATGTAACACCCACGATGCGGCTATATCTCCCACGTGTCGGAGCACGACTTAGAGGCATAACCGCATAGAAGGCATGTCGCAAGAGGGGTAATCTTTACATATCCCATGTACTGAATATGATAGAGGCGAGGGTCCCGATCTTTCGATGAGATGATAACTATCGATTTGGTAGAGACGACTTTGACGATCCGACTACAAACGTGCACGACGTTGCGCCTTAGCAATCGCTAAACCAACCCCGAGAGGTTATTGACCACGCAGGAGCACGATCAACCTGACCACGAAGGTCTATTCCTGCAAGCAATCGAAGAACAAGCAAGAATATGATTAACCAATCTGAATATTGCGAATATGGATGAAGTATTGATTAAAGTGGGGTTTCATAAGCGGTCTTGGTCTGGTCGTTGGACACAAACGAAGTACACGAAGTTGCAGCGATGGCTAACTTTTAACTAAATAAAACCCAAGGAAAAAGCTACTAGATGGATCTACTTATATAGGAGCAAGGGGTGGCGGCCAAGGAGGTGGGAGGACGTCCCAAGGCAGCCTAAAACTAACCCTAGGTCGTACAAGGCTCATGGGCCCAAGTGGAGGTGATGCAACACCTTTGGGCTTGTAGTTTGACTCGGATTCTGCTGCAACGTCAGATTGTTTCGTCCGTAACTCAATGCTCCGGACGAATTTGAAGGTGAATCCAATTGGGTTGGAAAGAGCACGAAATCTAGTTTCCAACAAAAAAAGAATCACCCAATTCGGAGTCCGTATGAAAAAGTTGTTGGCGTTTTGAGTTAGGTATGCCTGTGCAGTCCGAATCTGAATCCAGAACGTGAAAGACTTGGACTCTATCTTCTCTTGGCCCAAAAGTGACGTGAGAGGACTTTTTGAACACAAACATAAACTTCTCCTTTTCCCTTATCTTCATATGTGGATTATACAAATGTCCCATACACCTACAATTAGACAAAACACAAAAGTGTGTGAAGTATTTTTGTTCTGGATAACATAAATAGATTATTGAATAGTTTGCATTAGAAATCATCTGACAAATATGCATGTATGCAATATTTTTGGTCGTATCCAAGGTAGTCATGTCCTCATCATCCTCTCCTTTTTGAAAACAAAGCCGTCCTCGGCGTTGCTTAATCTGAAATGTGACTAACAAAAGAGACAAGGTGTACATGTTGTATATGTATATGTCATCCAGTTTAACTTCCTTTGATTTTTGCACGTATGACACATGTATACATGAGTAACTTTCATAGTTCATAAAAACTAAAGCCAAAAAATTATCACAAGAAGTAGAAGGCATGAAAATATTAGAACTCGGTTTGCACATATAAGTGAAGCTCTTATTCATGTCAAAAGATTCGCAATGTTCATCATTAAACCATCCCAACTTTGGTGAATAAACCTTACTTGCATCAAATTTACATGCTACAACATGCTTAAATAAGCAAACATGCAATAAGTCATTGGACACAGAATCATCACCAAGATTGGAGGCCATATCAAAATGATTAAACATTAGTTCTTTTGCATCAACAGTTAATTCAATGGGTGCACTCAAAATTATTGATATTTCAGTTGTTTGATCACATGACGCATTCATGACAGTAACAAGATTCTCTAAAATAGGTGGTGTGCTCAAATCAACAGGTAACTCAATACATGACGCATTCAAGTTAACTAGGCATGCATCATTCTCATGTGAAGTTATATCATCAATACCTTTACTGTTACCTTGTGGCAAAGATGTAGCTGATGTAGGTACAGACGTTGACAATGTACCATACCCTTGAGATGATGCCGCGCTCATAATCCGAGGTGCAATGATGCAGGAACCCACCGGCGGTGGTGAGCATGAACTGGAATAGTAGTTGTCGTAGTCACCTAATGCATCCTCCTGTATCTGTCTCTCAAAGGTACAGGCACGGACATACATACCAGTAATGCAACGAGGAATATACTGAAATCTTGCCTGAATATTATGGTTCAAACCACCAAAAAATCTATTCATTGTATCATTCTCAGATTCTTCTATGTCACAATGATGCATATAAGATTTGAACTCTTGGTAGTAAGCATGAACAGTGTTGTTGCCTTGTTTAAATTGTTCAAATTTGCGAAGCAATTCACGACGATAATAAGGAGGGAAAAATTGTTATCTCATTACAGCTTTCAAAACTTTCCAAGTTGTGGGTTGGTTATCAATGTTTTTCTTACAATGTACACTCCACCAAAGAGAAGCAAAACCAGTAAATGCTCTAATGGTAGCTCGTACTCTCTCAAGTTCAGAAAAATCATGGTGACTAAAAACTTGTTCCACTTCAAGCTCCCAAGCTAGATAAATAGCAGGATTAAATCTACCCTCAAATGATGGTAAAGAGATAACCTGACCATATGCTTGTGTGTGTTGTCCCAACTCTCGTGATGGTGAAGATGTGTCCGTCGTCCAAGAACTTCTATCTCTGGAACCTGTCATGATTAGTAGAAACAAGAACCAAAATTTGAGAATAATGTTCCTATGAACTACTAGGATGTGGTTGTAAAGTGCTCACAGTCAAGCAAATATCAATATCTTACAAGTTCTTACCATGCGGCAGGTGGTGACAGGCAACCAGCGGTGTCAAATAACTCCGAAGATTGTGTAAAGCGATTGCCAGGGGAACGTGCGTATACACGGTGTAGAAATATGTGGAGCTGGGTTGGCTATATATGGTAGCAAAAGATTAGCAATAATCAATTCAGAGATGCAATGTTGAATAAATGCTCAACGACGGTACTGTGCTGGTCCTAGGCTAGACCGAACTAGAGACGCGAGCCTAGAACACTAATGAGGTCACGTCGTAGCACAACCAGCATCAATGAAGGATACTAAGTAGCTCTGGATAGCAAGATATAAGTGAAGATCACAACGGCAGTAAAGATAATGATGTGAAACAACAGCCAAGCTGTTTTACTGAACAGTGCACAAAACAGATTCCAATCCGAATTCAACTACGAGATTGAGTCTAAAAAGATCCGAATTTTTTTTTTCTCTTTTTTTTCCTCACACTTTTTTCTTTCTCTCCTTTTTTTCTCTGACTTTTTTTCTCCCTCTTTCCAAAACAAACTAGATAAGATGCAGATTGGATCAAGTGAAGATGTGAACGATCTCAACTATTATTATGACAATGAATGGTGGGTAGCACGTGGTGGAAATTGATGAATGGGTGGTGGACAGCGGAAGAGATAATGATGCAGCGGTGGCGTGACTAATGTGAACAGAACTCGAAACTCTAAACGAACTAGACACTAAGACCAGCAACTCGACACGACGATGCAACCGATAATTCAACTATGCAAGCAATGAAAAGAAAATTGCAAAGGCTCAGACTGGCTTGGACCAAGGATGAATAGATCTAACTCTTTTTTGTGGCTTTTTCTTGGACAATAGGTAAGAAAATAAATCTAATCTAGGAAAACTGGAAATTCTCACCGAGCAACCTGAAAACTGATACCACTTGATAGAGGCGAGGGTCCCGATCTTTCGATGAGATGATAACTATCGATTTGGTAGAGACGACTTTGACGATCCGACTACAAACGTGCACGACGTTGCGCCTTAGCAATCGCTAAACTAACCCCGAGAGGTTATTGACCACGCAGGAGCACGATCAACCTGACCACGAAGGTCTATTCCTGCAAGCAATCGAAGAACAAGCAAGAATATGATTAAGCAATCTGAATATTGCGAATATGGATGAAGTATTGATTAAAGTGGGGTTTCATAAGCGGTCTTGGTCTGGTCGTTGGACACAAACGAAGTACACGAAGTTGCAGCGATGGCTAACTTTTAACTAAATAAAACCCAAGGAAAAAGCTACTAGATGGATCTACTTATATAGGAGCAAGGGGTGGCGGCCAAGGAGGTGGGAGGACGTCCCAAGGCAGCCTAAAACTAACCCTAGGTCGTACAAGGCTCATGGGCCCAAGTGGAGGTGATGCAACACCTTTGGGCTTGTAGTTTGACTCGGATTCTGCTGCAACGTCAGATTGTTTCGTCCGTAACTCAATGCTCCGGACGAATTTGAAGGTGAATCCAATTGGGTTGGAAAGAGCACGAAATCTAGTTTCCAACAAAAAAAAGAATCACCCAATTCGGAGTCCGTATGAAAAAGTTGTTGGCGTTTTGAGTTAGGTATGCCTGTGCAGTCCGAATCTGAATCCAGAACGTGAAAGACTTGGACTCTATCTTCTCTTGGCCCAAAAGTGACGTGAGAGGACTTTTTGAACACAACATAAACTTCTCCTTTTCCCTTATCTTCATATGTGGATTATACAAATGTCCCATACACCTGCAATTAGACAAAACACAAAAGTGTGTGAAGTATTTTTGTTCTGGATAACATAAATAGATTATTGAATAGTTTGCATTAGAAATCACCTGACAAATATGCATGTATGCAATATTTTTGGTCGTATCCAAGGTAGTCATGTCCTCATCAGAATAAGAAAGAGATAAAGAGTTGGCTTACAATCGCCACTTCACACAATACATGAATATAGCATTACATCATCCAAAACACAATCAAGGTCCGACTACAGAACCAAATAAAGAAAGACAACCCCTAATGCATAGAAACGTCCGGAAAGGAAACATAGTAACGTCCTGAATCCTCGTCGAACTCCCACTTGAGTTCGGTCGCGTCCCCTGCACTGGCATCATCGGCACTTGCATCTGGTTTTTGGAAGTAATCTGTGAGTTACGGGGACTCAGCAATATCACACCCTCGCGATCAAGACTATTTAAGCTTATGGGTAGGAAAAGGTAGTGAGGTGGAGCTACAGCAAGCACTAGCATATATGGTGGCTAACTTACACAAATGAGAGCGAGAAGAGAAGCGAAGCACGGTCGATAAACTATCATGATCAAGAAGTGATCCTGTAACTACTTATGTTCAAGCATAACACGAGACCGTGTTCTCTTCCCGGACTCCACCGAAAAGAGACCATCACGGCTATACACGCAGTTGATTCATTTTAATTAAGTTAAGTGTCAGGTTTTCTACAACCGGATATTAACAAACTCCCATCTTCCCATAACCGCGGGCACGACTTTCGAAAGTTCAAAACCCTGCAGGGGTGTCCCAACTTAGCCCATCACAAGCTCTCACGGTCAACGAAGGATATTCCTTCTCCCAGGAAGACCCGATCAGACTCGAAATCCCGGTTACAAGACATTTCGACAATGGTAAAACAAGACCAGCAAAGCCACCCGAATGTGCCGACCAATCCCGATAGGAGCTGCACATATCTCGTTCTCAAGGCACACCGAATTGTCCAAACTTCCGGTAGGCCAACCCAGAGTTGCCCCTGGTGGCCACCGGCGGCTGACATGTTGGACCAACACTCAGAGGAGCACTGGCCCGGGGGTTTAAAATAAGGATGACCCTTGAGTCCGTGGAACCCAAGGGAAAAAGGCTTAGGTGGCAAATGGTAAAACCCAAGGTTGGGCCTTGCTGGAGGAGTTTTATTCAAGGCGAACTGTCAAGAGGTTCCCATTATAACCCAACCACTTAAGGAACGCAAAATCAAGGAACATAATACTGGTATGACGGAAACTAGGGCGGCAAGAGTGGAACAAAACACCAGGCATAAGGCCGAGCCTTCCACCCTTTAGCAAGTGTATAGGTGCATTACCAACAATAATCATGTTCCAACAAGGAACAAACTCCATCTTCACCTACAACTAGCAATGCTATAAGAGGGGCTGAGCGAAGTGGTAACATAGCCAAACAACGGTGTGCTAGGAAAGGTGGGTTAGACGCTTGACATGGCAATATGGAAGGCATGATATAGCAAGTGGTAGGTATCGCGGCATAGCAATAGAGCGAACAACTAGCAAGCAAAGATAGAAGTGTCACAAGTACAATGTCCTATTGCACTTGGAGCTGCGCCACAAGTACAATGTCCGGTTGCACTTAGAGCTGCGCCACAAGTACAACGTCCGGTTGCACTCGGAGCTATGCCACAAATACAATGACTGGCTGCTCTCAGAGCTGTGTCACAAGTACAATGTCTGGTTGTTCTCGGAGCTGCGCCACAAGTACAACGTCAACCCCGAGTGGGGAGCAACCCATTCGCTCGGATTTTTAGTTGTTATTCACAATTCACTCGAAGTCAAAAAACTCAAAGGTGATGAAGACAAAGCAACCATATTCAAATAAAAACCAAGTTCGGATAAATCTAGCAAGGTTTGGAATTGCGAACAGAAGTTCGGGCGTCAGGCCCGAAAGAGTTTAACGGTTACAAAATCACTCGGTATTCTGAGGCAAATAAAAGTGAGGCATCAAGTTTGTTCACTCCGTGGGAGGAGGACTAGCTGGCTCGACGAACTCGTCCAGGTCGATTCCATCGGTGGTGCGAGTAGAAGCCTCGATGAAGGTCTCCATGAAGGATTGGAAGTGAAGCCTCTTGGTATTGGTGACCTTGAGAGCCGCTAGCTTCTCCTCCCTAACTTCTTTGCAACGAATGCGGACCAAAGACAAAGCCACGTTAGCGTCGCACCGAGCAGATGACTTCTTCCATGCTTGCACTCGACCAGGGATTTCGTTGAGTCGATTCATAAGAGACTCGAGGTCATTTTGGTACGTCACCCTTGTCCAGAGTTCTATGTCAACCTGTGACACCGCCACTTTTAGTCGTGCAAGGTACTCCATAACGCTGGCGAGGCGAGATTCCAGCCACAACACGTTCATCGCAGCTTCGTCCTTGATGGGGGAGTTAATGGTGTCCAGGCTCGTCTCAATCCGCCCAGTCTCTTCCTCAAAATTTTGACAGAATTCTGCACATGCAGAAAAATAATGAGTCAACAGTCATATGACGATTCGGCAGTTGCAAACTAGTCGGACAAGGGAAAGTACCTTCAAGCATAAGGAACATCTTGTTGGCGAGTCCTCCCAGATAAGCCTCTAGTTTGTCTCTCTTCTGAGTGAGATCTCTGACCTTGTCAGTCAGGGCCACCTTGTCCTTCTTCAGCTGCACGACTTCTTTGTTGGCTTCATCAATGGCAGTCTTCAGTTTGGTGTTTTCCTCTTCCAACTTGCCGACTGAAGCCAGCTTCTTGTCAGCAAGTTTAGTTTTCTCTTGTGCCGTCTTCTGCGCTGCTGCATGGTCGAGGTCCTTCTGCTCCAAAGCCTGCTTCATTTTGTCTAAAGAAATAACATTCTTCAGACGAGCTTGGAGTTGTCTATTTTCACTACACACATCTGTTCGAGTAGAGTCACTCGGTTCAAAAGATGAAACGAAAAAATGACAAGGAAAACAGTCAACAAGTTATTACCTCCCATGGCAGCTGCTTTATCCTTAGCCTTCTGCAAGTTCTCCTTGGCCAGCTCCAGGTCGAGATTGAGCTGGATCTGTTTCCTCTCCATTTCAACAAACTGAACCCCGAGTTCACAAGATTTCTGCAATTAATGGGTAAGACACGTTAGTCGACAGGAACAAAGATCAATTGCTTCCGAGCGATAAGATACAAGTTCAGGTCATTACGGCAAAACGAGTTCTAAGACTACTGTCGAATCCAACATTCAATAGTAGTCTCGGGGACTACACCCAGTGGGTGCACTTGTCATGCCCCCACTAGTTCGACTCGCCACTCGACATGGTCCGTCCAATCGAAGTAAAAAACGGCAACACTTATTCTCAGACCACCGCCGACTGCCCGCAGTCACCCGCGGTCTCGGGGACTACACCTAGTGGGTGCACTCAACGTGCCCCCACTGGTCCGGATCCCACTCGACACGACCTGTCTAGACTGAGTGGAAGAACTGTAAAGAGACATTTGACAAAGACCCCCACTGAATCAAACATTCGACGGCGGTCTCGGGGACAACACCCAGTGGGTGCACTCTGCGTGCCCCCACTGATTCAAGGATACACTAGACGCGACCTAGTCGACTCAAGTGGAAGAACTATTCAGCAAAAGTTAAATCACCCAGTGGCTGAACAGATGCAAGGTGCAGACTCATGATAGATGCACATTAAAGGTTTCAAAACGCTCATCCACGGACATCTTACGAATAATAAAGCATCAGTTTTCAAGTACCATATCCTAACAGAGCAAAGATCAAGCTGAAAGATCAGTAAAAAATCAACTCACCTGGACATTGGTTTGAAGAGCAGAGCTGGCATCGTAGGCAGTCATGCTAGCTTCGTGCACCACCTTCACTCGCTCCATCATATGGCCTGCTTGGCGTATAGCTTCCTTAGCAGCGCTCACTGGGTCCTCTGGGACATGATGGGTAACAAAGAGCGGAGTTGGTGTAACAGTCGAAGAAGTCAGGGGATCTGAGGCATGGAGTTGGACGGACGGGGCAAGGACGTGGGCGGTCGATGCCTAAGGACGATCAGTCGACACAGGATTGGCAAAAGGAACAGAAGCCCGAATTGGATCTCTGGATTGTTGGATCACTGGTTCTGGTGCCGATGTCGATTGTGGTACCTTGATGGCAGGCACCCTCCTGCTCGAAGTCCTGCCTTTTCTTCCCGTGGTCTTCTGAGGCACATCTTTGTCATCGTCTGGAAGTTCAATGACATTTTGTGGTGCTGCAAAAGACTCGACCACAAAAGTTCAGTCGATCGACAGTACAATTGACAAAATGAGGGAAAGATTGTAGAGTTGTACCTGCTTTGGAAGTGGCCGCGTCTTCAGTCTCCTCATCATCTTGATCCTTGTAAATGTCCATGGAGGTCCTAGAAGTAGCAGCGTTGAAAGTTATACTGAGATGCTTTGAGGGGGCGGTCTTGAGCTACTTGGCGACCTTTTCAGACGGTTCCGGATACGAAGTCCGAGTGCGTTTTTGCACTTGTGTGCTTGGAGGAGCTGCTTTGCCACGCCCGCCCGCAGGGTCTTGAGACTGTTTGGATGGATGTTCTAAGCGGGGTGGTGACTCGACTTCCTCACTGCCGCCCGAGTCGTCACTATCGTCTTCATGGTCATCGGGGGATTGGCACTCGCCATTCTCGCCCGAGTCATCACTATCGTTTGGCATCGAGTACATCTCAGTATAACTCTGCAAGGCAAGTAGTTAAACAAGCATCAATCAGATTCAAGGAAATTTGCAAATCAGAATAAAAAGGCACTTGGTAACAAAGGTTAGACCTTGTCCGGCTCATTTTCAGCGTCGAATGGTGCAACTCTTCTGGACCCCCTGGGGTTGTGTTTGTTTTCAGTTATGCTCCGTAGCCACTGCGCCACCGTCTCCTCGGTGACTTCCTCTGGGTCGACCCGAGCAGTGTTGTTAGGGCGCGAGTACATCCACGTCGGATGATCGCGGGCTTGGAGAGGCTGGATGCGTCGACTGAGAAACACCTCCAACAAATCCATGCCAGTCACGCCATCACGGACTAATTGGACTACCCGGTCGACTAGCATGGACACCTCTCCCTTCTCTGCTGGAGTCACAATCAATGAAGAGGGTTGGCGCACTCGGTCCATGGTGAAGGGGGGAAGACCAGTCGACTGACCAGGAGTCGGAACGTCTTGGCAATAGAACCAGGTCGACTGCCACCCCTCACCGACTCAAACTATTCAACTAGCCTAAAAATAAAAAACCTTCAATGGAAGAGTTTACTTTTTTTTTGCAAAATTTCTGTAAATTTGAAGTTGAACTTAATTAAACAGGCCAAGCAATTTGCTCACAATCACAAGAAATTTCCCCCCCGCCATATTTTCTTCCCGGAAGGGTCATAGAAGGAAGTGCTCCTACCCCTCGTCTGAATCCCTAAACCCCCACACATTTGGATCATGTGCGTCTTTTCATCATTCGGATTTTCCTTCTTCACAGTTTGAGAACGTCAAGTAAAGATGTGCTTGAATAAACTCCAATGCAGTCGACAGCCCAAGAAGTTTTCACACAGAGAGATGTACGCAACGAGATATGTGATTGTGTTGGGGGAGAAGTGATGAAGTTGGGAACCAACAAAGTTCAAGAAACCTTGGAAAAAGGATGCGGAGGCAGAGTGAAACTGCAGTCAATGTGGGTTGCGAGAAGGATGCACTCACCCTCCTGTGGCCAAGGCTTGGTTTCGTTCCCCGGCAACCTCCAGGACTGGTGACCAATCAAGACTCCAGCGGCCAAATCCTCCAAGTCTTCTTTCTATATCGTGGATCCAATCCAGTCCCCTTGGATCCAACCAGGCGGAAAACCTGACCTCGACGACGACCCCAAACTTGTCTTCTTGCCCTTCACCATCGTCGCCGCCTTCTTCGAGCGCTCCAGGGCCGTCTTCTTGTCCTTTCCCATGGCGAGGGAGTGCACGCAAGCGAAGCGGAGACGACGAAGATGGTGGAGAGCGCGGTGGAGAAGCAGAGGAGGAAGAGGACGATTGGGACGCACTATGCGTTGCATCGACCCAGGCGCTATTTATGAGACCACTTCCGAGTGGCTGACGAGTGGGCCTGAGGGATCTAATCATATCCCACAGCAGGTGCTCGTCCAATACGTGGTGGACAAGGTGGCGCAAAGATCGAGGCGCCCCCATCTATCCACTTCGATTACTGTGGCGCGCTCCGTCCCGCATGCTTCCTCGAAATTTCAAATCCCGTGAAATCTGGGAACGACAGAGTAACCAATCGCGCTGAAGATTTCGTACCATAACTCACTCGAACATTATCAACATAACTCACTCGACGACCTCTGAATTGATTAAGGCGACTGAAACAAGGCTGAAGCCCCAGCATGACTCCCTGATTCCGGTGAAATGCCTCCGAGGCGTGGAATCGAGTCAAAACCAACTTCAAACTCTCTATTCACTCGGACCTCAATCCATACGGGGGCTAATGACGATGCCATTAACCTAGGGTAGGGTCATAAGCCTGACCTAGATGCCCTAACAAAGGTCACTACCCTAGAGTCAAGAACATTCAAAGTACAACAAAGGATACCGACTAAAGTAACCTTGGAGTGCAATCTACTCGACCAATTATCTCATTGGGATACCCCAATTCCATTCAACCAAGAGGAAGTCACTCGACCATACAAGAAACCACTCAGAGTACGAAAGATCTAAAGCCACTCAAGATGGCAACGGTCGGGCGTTCACTCCGCAGTCTTTAAGATCATTTATATCTCTTTATAGTTGGCGTTATTAGTAACGCCCTGTCTTAATGTACATTGAACCATGTGTGACGGGCGATGGCTGGGGTCCTGGCGTACTCTATATAAGCCACCCCCTCCTCTGGCACAGGGGTTCGCACCTCCCTGGAACTCTCACGCATAATCTAGTCGACCAAGCCTCCGGGCACCGAGACTTAGGGCTGTTACTTCCTCCGAGAAGGGCTTGAACTCGTAAATCTTGCATGCACAACCTCACCATAGTTAGGATCTTGCCTCCTCCTACGTACTCCTTATTGTATTGTCAGACTTACTCCGACAACAGGTCCCAAATGTCAGAATCCAAATCTGTCACGGTCATGCAGCCTTTCCCATGAAAATTTACAGCCCATTTGGTGTGCTAGTTCGAAATAAGTTTGTGGGTGCTGGTGGGGGCTAATCACTTGGCTTCTCTAATGCATAGTGAGCTCAAGCAGCCGGCGAGTGTGATTTTATTTCCCTTGGTTGGTATTTGTTACAATATTTCACTTTAAATTAAACAAATGGCAAGCCATTTGCCTTATTTCAAAGAAAATATGACAGTCACAATCGGGTTGAAAAGGACAAGAACATCTAACTCCAACTTACAAACTATACAAAAGCACGAGGGTTAATTGTTCATCAGGTTTAGACAAAACCCAGGTTGAAAAGGGTAACAACATCTAACTCCAGCATTGTTTTCGGCAGTCACATTCAAATGGATCGGTCAGGTCCATAGAATGAACATCCTGGGTCGTAAAATTTACTGGATTATGACCCCAATATGTTGTAAATAGAAGCCCGACATGTTTAGAAGCTCTTTTGCCCACCTGAAACTCCTTTTTTTGCTCTTCGACATACCCATCCATCAAAACCATGCTGCTGATAAGCTTAAGACTGATGGACAATAGTAACCTCGCATTCAGCAGGAAGAATGTGACAAATCTAGTGTTTGCATGGTTGGCTACATATCGTTCTAGCGTTATTGTCTCCAATCGAATGTCATGAGAAGTGAGAAAATCCCGGTGCTTACGAATCCACCGATTGGTTATAACTTTCTTACCTTGTCATGTTGCCTAAATAGACATGAAGATTGAAAACAGTTAAGGTCTAAGAAAAGAGTGTCGAAAGAGCAACAGCTGAACGGTTAATTCTAGTACACTATATGCGGGCTTCCAATGTGCGTGAAATTATCACCTTTATATACAACTTCTCCAGACATGGAAAGCATTGCAGCAAGCCAATAATCTTGTTCAGATCAAAACTATTCATTTGGATATATAAGATCTTGACAGAATCCAGCACCATGGATAGGCTATCCATGGAGAAACTCTTCATTGAGCATAGAACATAATATTAGTACAAAATGTGTACTCCGAGATGATATATAACTTATGTGCATAAAATTAAAATGCAGCTTATGGTTACAAGTCTAGATGATAATATAAAGTACCTGAAGAACTATGGAGCCAAACACCATATTGAAATGAGCACAGAGATCATGTATTACACCCAAGGTCTCCGGTCTAGGCGCAGAGAGGACTGTTATTTGTGACGCTGAATAACTAGAATCAAGGATCAACCTTCGAAGTGAAGGGGCATCTTGGATGATGAGCTGCCTTCCATCAAAAGAAATTCCAATTCTTACAAGGTTAGGCAACTTTATTTGGAGACAACCGATTCTAATTGTGAAAACAAGCACCAAGCACTCCAGGGCAGGGCAACTGGAGTGGATGATGTTGTGCAATGAGGCCTCCGATATACGAACCCGCACAAGTGAAAGTTTCTTGAGAAATGTGAGTCGAAGGTTTAGTACCAGATTGTCTGGTAGGTAGCACAACGCAAAGGTGGCGGTGCGGAGAGAGGAGGAAAACCGTGAGATGGACATCAGTGCTGAGGGCACAAGTACATGGCGTTCGGTATCTGGTAGGTGATTTCCAGGGGAATAGTAGTACTCAAGCAGCTGTAGTTTTGTGAATTCAGGGGATTTCAGCCAGGCGTCCACCGTATAGGGCATGGTATGCTTGCTCAGGTAGCATGACAGGATGCAGAGGCTTTGAACGGAGCCCTGGTGGGAGGAGATGATGGCTCTGGGGATTTCAAAATCATTGAAGAGAGATAGCTGAGGACAGTCGAGATTAAGCGGCACGGCGCGCCATAGAGGGCGCCACCGAATTGAGAGGACTTGGGTGCGGCAACAATCCTTGGTGGGGAGAAGCGAGATGATCTCCCCAAGGATGGCGTCCGGGAGATCGCTGATGCGGTCCACCCGAGATTCTATGGGTTCCTAGGATTCGGTGGGGGCGGGGTCGCCACTTCCCCCCATGCTGTCGGGTGCGGGATCTACAATAGGCATTGCCGCTGGTGGGAGCCTCATCTTCTTGGCGCTGGGGTCAGCTGACTCCATTTTCCTTGAGGGCGTCGCGTCGTGCTCACGGATTTGAGCAGAGTAACGAATGACGAGCCTAGTTGTAGTGCGAGTGAAGAAGAAGGGGAGCTGGGGTTTTTCTGTAGTAGCGATGAAGAAGGGGAGCTGGGTTTTTTTTGTAGTAGCGAGGAAGAAGGGGAGCTGGGTTTTTCTGCAGGAGTGAGGTGAGGAATTTGGGGGTACAAGTGGAGCGAGCTGACGTGAGGTGGGTGGGACTGAGGAGGAAGAAGAGCACCCATGGTTTTTTGGGGGGCGGTGTACTGGGTGTGCGTAGCGCCTCTCATTAAGTAAATATATGGGCTTTTGAATTGATTTTATTATTTTCTAGGGTGGATGGGCTGTTTTGTCTTGGGACCAGAGAAACAATTACTACTAGTACAATGGAGACACTCTACAACTACCCAGAAAAACAATTACTACTAGTATAGTGGATACACTATCGCTTCTGGCTCCTCTTAGGTCAACGAAACGTCTCCCTCTACTAAACGTCGTTTTACTTTTGTTCACCGACATGCGGGCCATGCCGCGTGCGGGCCCAATTGCCATCCACCAAATTAGAAGGCAGTATGAAGGTGGAGAGTCACCCCAGTCGTAGTGCGGCAGTAACGAGCCATCATATCACAAAACCCCACCTCCCCGCAGTCTAAGTTTGACAGACGAAGCAACCATCATTTCACTCTTCGCTGAATCCCCTTCTCCCTCACCGTCTTCAAGAAAGCCAACATTCGCATCTGCAACTGTTCTTCTCTCCCAACGAAGGGAAGGTAAGCAGATCCGTGATGTTGGTATATTTTCGTTCAGAAAAAAAGAACTTTTGCAAAGCAGTAACCGATCCTCACTCTCTTTTTTGTTTCATTTTCATTGCGATTGTGTTTTCCTTTGAGTGTTCTCCTAGTATTCATCAGTTTCATGATGGACCAAGGAGAACCAGGCAAAGATCTGCCGATATTGGAGCAGACGCAGGAGGCTGATCCCCACAAGACAGAGAGCTCCAAGAAGATGGAGGCAGCCACCGAGCTGACCCCAGATATGCTCACGGCCACTACTAAGATGGTCAACGCCCCGTTTGAGGTTACAACCCCCGTGGCACTACAGGAGCTGTTTTCCCCCTTTGAGGATATGTCCCCCCTCCCCGCTGAGCTGCCCAAGGAGATTTTCTTCTTTGCCGATATCGATTGTGGTTTTTCATCTAAGTATGTGGTGTTGAATAATGCAAAATTTTATTAGCTTCGATGCCATGCTATACATAGTAGTTTAAATAACTTGTGTTTCTTATACTAGAAAGTAATTCAGAATTTGTTTCTGTTTCAATTAGAGCCCTGATGCAGACAAGGATTGTGTGGTTGTACATGACACTCGCTAGGAGGCGGATGACCTGAATATATGCACTGGGAAAACAGAGTTCTTAGGCTGTTGGATTCTGCAAGCCATTTGCGCTTATACCGATGTCGAGTTGTATTCCAGCCTCACTATTGTCAGGCGTGTTGTCCAGGGTGTACTGAAGCACAAGAAGTTCAAAGCTACTCCTTCGTTTGTGAGGCATACTGTTCTTGTCAAGCTTACACTGGAAGATGACGTGGCATGCCTCCACAAAAAAGTTTATGAGTGGCAAGGCCACAAGGTTATCTTTATGAAGGTTCACAGGATTGAGCTGCCACTGGACGTCCTTGATGATTTTCATGGCAAGGTCCGTCTTGTGTCCAGCGCAAATTAGATAGATGCATGAAATAGTTGCCCCAGCTAGTGTTTAATAGTAGTTTGGATTGTGTCTAATTATCCGAAACTTTCCTATTATCGAGCCCTCTGGGGCTAGTACTCTGTTTGAATCCATCTATGGGAACTGCTGCTACTTTTGTGTGCCTGTGAATCATGTGAGAACCATCGTAATTGTTGCCGAAACAGATGCGTCCTCACTAGTTTTTTCATGAATATAGCATGGTAAGACATAAGTTGTTACCGTTTATCATATGAGCAGTGTGTGTTTGATGAAATAGAGTACTCATTCAGGAACTGTGCGCTGATGTATACATAAGTACTTGTAAACGCTATTGGTGCTACCCCACTTGTAAGCAGTTGTGCAAAACACGGCACATTGGCCCAGCTCGCATCAACACTAGGCTATCGACCAGCTAACAATCAATAATCTATTGTGTGACATATAAGCAACTACGTATCTTGTTATAGTGGTTCATGCAGTTAACTGAGGCCACAATGTAAATTCCAAACATTCACACGCTAGTCCAGCATTCATGTGGAACACTCACATTAAACGCGGCTTCATAAAAAACTTGAAAAGCATAAGTTAAGAAATTTTATACATCTCAATGATTCATAGAACATAACAAACATATACTAGTTCACAACAAAAGACAAAGTTGTGAGAAGGTTTACAAGTCAGGAAAAAACATGCGAGGCTTCTCTGAGCAAAGGGCCTCCCGGCAGGCTTAAATTCCCTAGAGTTCACTCTGGTTTTTACTTGTTGCCACCATCCAAGGTTAGGTTCTCCCATTCCAGAATAACCAATTATAATTGTGTTCTCAGCTGGAATGCTGAACTGAACCATGTAGTGTACTGACCAACTGAAATTCTTGTGCATTCCACTAAATTTAAGCATCGCAAGTTGCAGAAATAAGCAGACCACAATGCCTCTTGTCCGCGTACCAGCCCCAAAAACCTTCATGCAACCGTGCCAGCTAGTCGTCGGTCCATGGATGAACTCGTACAAAGTGCATTTTGGACTAGGATGCAGTTGTTTTCGCTCATCCCTGCACTGCAATCAGGAAGTAAAACGTACGAATCAACTTCTTTTAGATTGTGTTGGTCATTCTACCTAGTTACTACCAATGTGGGAATACCTGGAACACTGGTGGTTAGAGGACGACAGCTAGGAATATCCATCTTATGTTGTGCAGTTGTACTAAAACTGAGGTGTGTACTTTTGATTGCGTAGATAGAAATGATATGGAGACAGACATCCCTGTTTGCACAAATACGAAATCTGGTTATTTAAACAGTGATAGATATTTGCAGTGGTGTATGATTAACATCAGCATCTATTGTGTTATAATTGGCACTAGATTGACAATATGAAAGTGCCCTTAAGTAAGTAGCATCACATCACATAAACACTGCCACTAGATTAACATGCAGAAAAATAGCATTAGTATCACTATTATGAGAGTAGCACATGGTCAGTAAATTTGCAATCAAATTTGTGCAGTTCCACTGGGATGAAGCAATGTTAGCGGTGCGAGATTTAAGTGTAACTGCAAAAACACAATTCATGGGAAATAAAGCAAGACGGAAGCACTTCATAAAATGGTGGTGGCATTGCTTCAATTTATCAACGGCACTAGACCATTACTTATAGTGACATTAGGTGGCATTGCTTAATGCTTCATGTGATTTTACATTAACGGTAGTGATATGGGCGTAGGGACAGCAGGGGCATAAAGTGGTGAGGCAGATGTGGTTGCCGAGAGCGGAAAACACTAAGGCAACACGTCTGCATTTGTCCCATTTTTTATCTCCTTGGCCACATTTTCCTATGTGAGCACAGGAAATCTAGACCCGCTCATTGTCATTTTCGCTGTCCCCCAACACCCCTCACTTTCTTTCCTTTTTCAACCAAGAGACAGTTCCACTTCCCCCCACCCTTCTCCATCCACCATGCTTTCTTCGCCTTTTCAACCAGGAGACCGATTGGGTAGCCAGTATCTACTATTTCCCTCGTTTCGTCTTAGAACCAAGTCCTAGATCCATGCTACAGCTTTCTCAGTTTCTTCCCTATTTGAACCAACTCTTAGATTCGACTGTATAAACTAGCTTTACCTCTAATAATAGTAAAAGTCTAGGTGGCTTTGGAATAGCCGACGAAAGTAGAAAAAGACTCACATACATCCACGTGGGGAGCTGGGGCAGTAGAGAAAGGCAGGTTTCGAAGGAATATATACCTGAGGGTCGTTGGCATGTGGCAAAGACAGGGTCGGGAGGCTGCATCTTGGCCACAATACCGCAGGGAGGAAGAAGAGGTCGGACGCCCTCCCAAGCCGGCGCTCTCTCCGAGAGAACGGCATGGCCACCGATCGGGACGCGCGGGCAGCCGTTGGTCTACCGACGACAGTGTGAACGATGCACCTACACCCCTGCCCCGGTCAAGGTGGTCCGACCGGATTTGTGACCAGCCGTGAGCAGAGAGAGAGTGTGGCCACCTATGTATTGCTTAGATCTGGAGAGCATGAGAGAATGAAAGAGAGTAACCCTAGTAAAGCAAGCGCTAAGGCTCCTACTTATATATATAGTGGAGTGATTTTGTTGTACCAGCTTCAAAAAAATGCGCTCCTATGTGTAGCCGTGAGTGGGTGTGAGAGAACTAGTGCGTGCATACACCGCTTCTCTTCATGAGAGTACAATGTACTATGCCCAAAGAACATTTGCCACAAGAGTAATAGTATAAGTGTGTGACGTGTGAGCTAAAATAAAAGGTGTAGGACGTCTTTTGTTTTTTAGAAGTTCTAAGGGTAGGGTGTGAAGAGCACATATCTGTGTGACGTCTACCTGCAGATAGATGGTGGGTGCGAGAGGACTCGTGAGAGTCGTGACTCATGAGGGTGCGTGTGTGCGTGAGAGAGAGGGGGCATGTATCAATGCAATGCATGTGTCCGTAAATCATTATCCGACAAACATTCGCCACAAGCCATTTCCTAATGAACGCCATAAGAACCGTTAGATTGGCATCCGATAGTGTCAGTTTTGCCATGTCATTTAACAGAGCAGCCACTCCTCCTACACACAAATCTTCCACTGAGTGTTAGCAACTGCCGTATGCTCCTCCCTCCATTCCAAAATGCAGTGCATATAGCTTTATTGAAAATTCAAACCTCGCATACTTTTACCGAGTTTTCGTGTACCAAAATGCACATATGGAATAGCAAGTATATATCATTTCATTCATCTTCGAGAGGGAACTATAAAGATGGGGGAGGAGTCTACAAAGAAAGACCATTGTATCACCTGCAGCAATTTCGACCATCCTTTGGTGTGGAGGAATATCATAGGAACTCTATATGATATGATTTTTATAGGATTTTTTACTTTAGAGCCAATTGGTTCGTACGAATAGATTCATGTACTCCACATTTCAAAGGAAATAAACATGATATCATTTTTATAGCTTTAGAGCCACTTGGTTCGTATGAATGGATTCCTATACTCCCATAATTTCAAAGGAAAATAAAGATTAGCATATATTCAATAGAAAAGTTCCTATGATGTGAACCAAATGACATTGATTTTCTAATCCCTCCTCATAGGAATTGAGATACATGTCATCTCTAGATTCAACAGAAAAGTTCCTATGATGTGAACCAAATGACATATCTTTTCCAATCCCTACTCATAGGAATTGAGATACATGTCATCTCTTTCGCTACAACTTCCATGTATACATCTTCTATTCCTAAATAGCTAGTACAACACACTAGTAGCTTTTTTCCTAGACATGCAACTATGGCACAAGAAGACGTCATGCATGGAAGTCATAAATCACATTGTTTTTCTACTCTATTCATGCAAGCACCACATCATCAATTTGTGCATGTTACTCATAAGTTATTTCTTGCATTAAATTTTTTATTGACAATGTATGTGCTGGTCACGTGCACACATATGTAGTTCACAGGCACATTTTTGTTAGAAATGTCATTCTTTTAACTGCAATTCATTTTTTCTCTTTGTACTCCCTCTGTCTAGGTGTGTAATTCATCTTCCGAAAACCAAATAATCCCAAAACACTTAGGCACGGTACATTAACTCCCTCCTTGTTTCTTGTTTCATGACATGTCAACCAATAAGAGATGTGGGATGTGCATGCTTTCAATGGCTTGAGACTTTCAAACATGACATGCAATGGTTAAGTCATTGCATGGAATGCTATTAACTAGCAAAAAACCTAAGATGACTTATACACCTAGACAAAGGGAGTATTACATTTTTTTCATTTTAAGCATACATTCACTTCCCATTAGTTATAGATGTTTTTGGAGGAACTTTTATGCATTATCTATACCCCTATATAGTGTGTGAATAACTTTGAAAGATGGTCGTTGTATGAAGTTAATCCGAAAGTGCGGAGATGCCAAATCCGAGCACTACTAGCCATTGGATATCATCAACATTCCACCAGATTCTGCCACATGTACAATCTAGAAGAATCCATGGTTGAACTTAAGCATAATGCACAAACCTCAAAACACAAGCTCTTCTCCTTTGTTCTAGAATCTTCCATATCATAATTGCCAAAACTTTTTTTCTAAATGAATTACCATTATTTGTTTTTTACTTTATGCTTTACAATGCACAATCCCATGAATCTTAACCTTTTTATAAAACTAATTGATTTTGAATGAGATGAACTATAAGAACTAAATGAACATCTACATCATGCATATATGATTCAAAGCTTTACATGCTATAGTGTGTATTTATTCATAATTTGGTTTCCAAATCTCATGCGTTCAATGCATGCGTACCTTACTAGTTTTGAGTAGAGTAGCAAATTTCACGCAGCCGCGGGTATATCAAATGCAGGGCCCATGCATCATTGCCTTTCGGTCGAACCTACGTCCACAATTTTTTGTACGTATATCTCCACTTGTCCCCGAACCCAAAATGCTGCCTCGTTCCCATAAAACCAAGCGGCCCACACATATTAAGGCGTCGACTCGAACTCAATCCCTCTCCCATTTAGTACGACGTGGCCCTGCACGCCGTAGTACTCCTACAAACCCTACCACTGCACCATCATCGGTTTTCTTCAAGAGGACGAGGGAGAAGCGGATTTGTAGTGGAGGCGCTTAAAAAAGGATTTGTAGTGGAGGCCCCTACCCTAGGGTGCCCTAGGTAGCTGCCGCACGCATCATTGGTTTTCTCTTTTCTTTATGCTCTTCTGCCCTAGAGTGAAATGATGGTTGCTTCGTCCGTCCAGCTTAATGAGGGAAAGATGCGGCTTTGTGATTTGACCCCTCATCACTCATTTACTACTAGTGCGGCGCTACGACCGAGGTGCCTCCAAGTCCAACCGCTGCTCCGAACTGTAATTTGGTGCATCGCACGTGGAACAAGATGGTGGATGAGCCACATGCCGGCCAAAGGGGTCCTGTTAAGTGTGTCGCCATTTCGTGTGCGGACTGACCCTGCTTGAGTTTCTACGCCAACACGACAGGAGCAGCCTACCACTTGGTTTTGCTCCTTGGTGAATCCCGACTATATTGATATAAAAAGATATGTACTGTACTACCCTCTCCGTCTCGGTTTATAGGGCATGCACGTAGTTCTAGGTCATCCATTTGACTAACTAAATATGAGATACTATGTCACAAGAAGTATATCATTGGATTCTTAAGCAGATGTAGTTTCTAAACATATACTGTTCATCACATATATAGCCAGTTAAATTCTCAACCTAGAACAACGTGCATGCCCTGTAAACTGATACAGAGGAAGTAGTAAAAATGAGGTGATTTTACCGAGCCATGGGTAGGGAGCAAGGCCTGTCATGCGGTCCCACGTGTCATGATGTAACAAGGCGATGCGCGTGTCCCTCTTGAGGCAGAACAATGGCAGAAGCAATACTACGTGGTTTTCTTGAAGGAGATAATGGCGAAGCGAAGTGTGAAATAATGGTTGCTTCGTCCGTCTCGGAAGGTGCGGCAATGTGATTTGACGTCTCATTGCTCATTACTACTACTGGGGTGGTACGACTGGGGTGTGTTCCCCCCGCTGTTCTGCACTGTTATTTGGTGCATGAAACGTCGACCCGGTTGCTATATGTACCTGCATGTCAGCGAGAGGAAGTACATAATTCATGAAAGCGAGCGTCGACGGAGGAGTACAAGACACGGCTTGGTTTTTGCTGCTTCGCGCGATCCATCGATACAGACCTGGACTAAAAAAGGCGAGGGCGGGTCTTTTCCTGGGCGGCAGGCAGGGGAGTTTGGCATAGTCTGTTCGAGGCAAGGAGGCAGGAAGGAAACAAGCAAATAAAGGTTGAGCGACTTTGTTTTGGGAAAATTTGATTTTACGGAGTATGTACCCACTATGGAGGTAGTACTACTTACTACTCCCTCCTTTTCCGGTTTATAGGGCTTATCTAAAAAAATTGTTTTTCCATTTTATAAGTCTCAATTCTACTGGTAGTAGTAGTACCATCGCATGTTGGATTTCGAGGTGCGTTAAATCACCCGATGCAAGCAGTGTCAAGAGAAAACTCACCAATGCATGTAGAAGTTCATGGAAATTTAGTGGTCATGCATGCATTCATTCTAATTAATGCCTCGGTAAACATAACTTCTTGAAAAAAACGAGCGTACTAATTACTTGTGGAAACTACGAAATTAATTCCACCACTCACCGTCTACCTTGGTTGGAGAGATTTTGAAATTGAGCCATAAACTGGAAAGGAGGGAGTAGTAACATAGCCTAGGATAGCTTGCTGCACCATGGACTCCAAGGAAATTGTTGTAGTAGCATTACTCCTATATACCACTGTACTACTCCTACTACTCCCTCCGTTTCTTTTTAGTCCACATATAAGGTTTGGTCAAAGTCAAGCTTTGTAGAGTTCAATTAACTTTATATTAAAAAATATAAACACTCACAATATGAAATCAATATTATCAGATGCACCATGAAACATATGTTCATACTATATAGTTTTAGTATTGTAGATGTTCATATTTTTTATATAAATTTGGTCAAACTTTGTGTAGTTTGACTTTAAACAAATCTTATATGCAGAGTAAAAAGAAACGGAGGGAGTATTAAAAGATATATATTCCAAACAATATGATAATTTCTCTAACCACGGTAGGGACGACGAGTAAACGGAGGGAGTAGTAAAATTTTCTCCTCGTCCTACGAGCCACCGCGCCCGTGGGTGAGGGAGCGAGCGTAAGGCGTACTAGTAAGGAAGCTTCACCTCATCCCACGAGCCACCGCGCCCGTGGGCGGGGGAAAAGCGTACTAAGCAAGCTTCTCCTTGTTCTGCGAGTTGACGGGACACATCAAAACTAATACGTACAGAGCATCTTGAGTGTATAGAGCCTTGCCTCTAAGGTAGGCCCCACATGGTTTGCCTCTTTTTTAACATAACGTGTCAAGTCGCAATTTGTTTGTTCACCCGTGGTAGACGATCCTCCATCAAGTGGACAACCAGTACACGTGCCAAATTACCATGTGGGCTACCTTTTCGTACAGAAATGAGCTCCACTGTGTACCCGCACGAGTGTGGTTGGGGAAGAGACGGGAGTACGTGCGCCGTGCGTGCACCTCTTCTCTTCGTGCACGCCCCCCACCTACGTGGGTGTGTGTGAGAGAGATACAAACCTAGACATAATGCACCGTCCATCCCCATGCCTCCGCCCAGTCCGATCACCAGTCACCACCACGCCCCACTCCTCCTCACCATATCTCTCATCTTTCTCGAGATATCATTTTTTCGCTGAAATTCTCGAGATACCATTTTTCTGATAAAATTCTCGAGATATCATTAGTTTTTACACATGGGATTACTCCTACATGGGTCAATGACAATGAGTGTTTTGTAAAAAAATGCATCTTGATGTTCCATGCAATGCATCGGCATCTTGCTAGTCCGTGAAAACAACACATGGCAAAATTTCACGGTGAACGAGGGATTTAAATCTGCTGGGAGGGGTTGTTTGGATCTTGCCCGGGGTAGCCAAAATATTGGCGACCCTTTTGTCCACCGGTGCCTTTGCCACTGATGAACAAGGAATGGCTCGGGTGCTCATGCATCCTCTAGCACGCATGTTGGAGACGAGCTCGCACGAGTTGTGCTTTTTTGGTCCCACCACGCCGCCCGAGCCGGCCGTAGACCGACCAGCGACCCGCAAATTACGCCATCCAACCGTAGCTGCACACATTCTGACAGGAACTCAACCAACCGGACGAAATTCATGCAAACACGGCGATATTTCATATAAACAATGACGGAATTCATATAAAATACCAGATTTTCATACAAACATGACGGATTTCATTACATTCAAATCAATTAAGCGGTGCTAGTTCTGGATAGCACAGGTATATAATACCTGGCCTAAATGGTCGCCCGCCGATCCATTTGTGTTCCTCATGTCCGGCAGCACGATCACCGGACTGTCGGGAGCCCCGGAGGTATATGCTTCAGCGCAAAGGACGACTCGCTTCCCCACTGCCCAACTGATATGGTTGGCTGATGCCCAACAAGATGGTGGAAGGGGGCTTCTCCGCTTCCGTGGAGTCCATGTGGGGTCGACGAAGGTCCTCGCAACAAAAGGATCCAGCAAGCCACCTGTTGTGTACGCCGGCGCCGCCTCCGCGATGGCCTTCATGGGACCCAAGCGGCGGCGGCCTCCCGTGTTCTACTTCTCCTTGATGATGGCGGTGGGCGTGGAGGTGCTAGCCACCGACTCGTCGCTCTCCGTGCACCCGGCTTCTGTCTCTGCTTGCATGGCATGGTCGCCAACATGGGAGTCTCGTCCACAGAAATGGGAGACATGGTCGCAGACATGGGAGGCATGGTACGAGGCGGCGGCGTGGACGACATCGACGATGCCCGTGCGCCACTCCTCGTCGAGCTAGCCTGGAGCGACGAGTTGCTGAACCGCGCGCTGGCTTGGGGTGACAACTGGCTTCATCGGGTGAGGGGAGGGAGGTGTATCAGCGAGCAGCATAGCTCGTACCCGGCGGGCTCGGCGGGCCACCCAGCCGACTTGGATGCGGGATGACTACTCTTCGTAAGCCATTGTAAGAGTGAAAAAATGGTGAAGGAGGAGATAGGGGAGCGGCGGAGGTGTGCGATTCTTGGCCGGTGTTTGGCCTCGTTTAAATAGGAGATTAAATAGATGGCGGATGGGAGGAGCTCGGCCGGCGTTGCGTTTAATGCGAGCCCGGTCATGAACGAACATGTGTCCAGAGTGGGTTTCTTGGCTTCCACACGGGTTTCATGGAGGCGTTTGAATGCGGCTAGGAGGCGTGTTCAGCCAGGTGTGCAGCGAGTGGCGCCCTCGACTCTGACGTACCACACTGCGTCGTTCTTCCACTGACGTGTGGGCTCTTTGGGTACATGGCCTGCATGTCAGTGACCCAACGTAGGTGGCACATGACAGAGGAACTTTTGGTGGGCAAGGGCGGTCAAAAGCCGGCCTTTCATAAACCAATGATTGTTGATTGAGTGTGACGTCATCTATTTCATGTAGATAAGCCTACTATATAATGGAAGAGAATTTTCAAATTTTCATAGATACATTGATAGCCCGTTCGATACATTGTGATTCATAAAGACCGTTGCAAACATCAATGTTCTTCTTATCATAGATAAGATTGATTAATACCCGTAACTATCCATGACCTTAACAAAGGGTGCATGCACGTATAGGTTGAGCGTGTGTCTTGCGTCGTGTGCTGTGTGCATGCAGGCATGCGAGTGTTGCATGCGTGCATGTGAACGTTTCAGTGTTGCATGCACATGTGCGTATGTGCGTGTGTTCGTGAGTGCATGTGTACGTGTCAGTGTTGCACGCCTGCATGTGTGTGTGTGTGTGTTCGTTATGTGTACATGTCAGTATTGCACGCCTGCATGCGTGTGTGTGTTCATGCGAGTGTTGAGGCTACACGTCAGTCTATTGACTTTTTCATCTCTGGTCAGTAGATTTTACAGCCGTTGGATACGAAATCAAGGGCCTGCAGTTTAACTTCAACCTCCACCCCCTGAGCCGCCAGCCACCACCGGCCGAACAACCGGCCGCCGCCGCCCACGGCCAGCCCGCGCCAGCACGCCACCCCGCCCGCCCTGAAACTACTCCCCACCGCTGGTCCGCCGCCGCCCCGGCCACCCCTCTAACCCCCCCCCCCCCCATGCTGAGCTTTTTCTCCGGCGATCCCCATGCCACCGCCAAATCACCGTGCCCCCACCGCCGGCAACTGCCAACCAGCGGTCTCACGACTTCGAATCCCCACCGACCACTAATTTATTACCATTTCTGTCCTTCATATACGCGCTGACGGGTGGGCCCTATGGTAATGTGCGCTGCTGAATGTGGACCATTTGACTGGTCAATTGATTGTGTCATCAACAAATTACGGAGCTGTATGGTGAGCCAGTGACCGTATGATCACCCTAAAATGTATTTTATTAACACAGTACAGACTCAAACTACCATTTCTTTCTTTCATATACGCGTTGATAGGTGGGCCCCACAGTTACGCGCCCCGATGGTGCAACACTAGTTGAGGCACGTCGAACGTTTGACTGGTCAATTGATTGTGTCATCAACAAAATACGGAGTTGTATGGGTGAGCCAGTGACCGTATAATCACGACATGTATTTTTTTAACATGGTATAGACGCAAGCGCTCATATATACGCGCAAGCACTCACCGCTATAAGCGCACACACGCAGACCCTACCCCTATGAGCACCTTTGAGAGAGTGAGCCAGCATATGATCTTGAGATTTTATGAAGTCACCATAGGTGCCTCGTAGTCCAGTGGAACATCTCCTCCCACTGAATGCACATCGTTGGAAAATACTCAAATTAACCCAGGATAAATGTGAGCACTAGGACTTTAACCCTGGTGAGCTCAAGAAACCACTGTCCTCCTAACCATCCAACCACAGGTTGGATAGCACCACAAATTGTATGTGGTGACCGTGATGAGCTTATTATGAAGTCCAATGACCATATCGTGCTTTCACTTCAAATACAATGACTCTAAGTGTTGTCAGCAAAATACGGAGCACACATCAAATACAATGTCCGTTAGTGTCATCAACAAAATACAGAGATGTATCGTGACCTAGATACCGTATGATCACCACAAGAATGTATACGGTGACCATAATGAGCATATTCTGAAGTCCAGTGACCGTTAGTGCTTTCGATTGAAATACAGTTACCGTCACAAGTGAATGTGTCATGGGCATGCATACTTTTAGAGGGCTGAGAGATAGTTTGTGTGCCTACGTGAAAGTGGTGTAGAAAGAGGGGGTGTCCGGTGGAGACAAGGAGAGATATGCCCTTCGTTTCTCTTTCCTGTGAGCAATATTTTAGGAGAAAATATAAACATTCAGAATGCAGAATGGATATTTTTGGATGCACCATGCAGTTAACTTTCATGGATAACATTGTACTATTATATATGCTTATTTTCTTAGTGGCCGATTGCGTGTGCGGTGTGGTGGGCACATCATTTCTAGTTGTGGTGGGTTAACATGAGGACTCATGAGTCGGTTCCATCCCGCGCCACATAGGTTGGACCGAGACGCATTATACGAAGACCCATGTGGAGGACTCGGCGTACAACACAAAGCTACCAGAGTTGTGGAGGACTCTATCCCCACTGGTGATAAGCCGACTATATATGATTTGTAACCCTAGGTCCCGAGTATGTTATAGAAGCCTGGGGGCTAGTTCGTCGATAGTATACACACACGCACAATGCCTGGTATTCACGTGTACTTTGCACACACCCCTATCACGAATATACAGTACCAGGAGTAGGCTTTTTCCTCAACTGCAAGAGTCTGAACTTGGGTAAAACTTTGCCTCGTATTACCATCCAGCCTAACAGTCAGGGATATCCTACGGAATGATCTGATGGAATCATATCTGCCAACTACTAAGAGAGAGGTGTGTCTGTGGGGGGGGGGCGCAATGTGTGCGTGCGGTAGACACGTAGGCACATATATGTGCGCATGGAGGACTAGTAGAGACCGTGCGTGTGTATATATGCATGTGAGAGAAATAGTGTTTTCCAACTGAGATTAGTGAAAAGAGTCGTACATAGTAGTCAGAAAGAGAGATAGATAGATAGAGAGAGAGTGTGTGCGTGAGACACCCCGACACCCCGAGAGAGATTGTGAGCATGTGTGAAAGAGAAATGCTGATGTATATAAAGTGTGTGCACTTATGCGTTAGATAGAGAGATATATAGCGCGTTTGTGAGAACGGGCCAAGGCATAGTGCATCTATGTGTAAAAGACGGTTCTACGCATTAAATTAAAATATAAATGGCATTATTATTTTTGGATGAGATCATGAATTTTGCAATTTGTGTATGAACAAAAATCGGTCCATCAGACACCCATACTCTATTGAATTCTAGCATGTGCATGTGTTTATTTCATATTATCGATCCATAGAGTGAGAGCGGTTTGAAATACAGGTAATGCATTGCTTTTGCAATTCATATATAAACATTAATTAGTGCACTCCATGTTGTTAGTGTGAAGCACTTTATACATTTGTCACTTACATGGATACATTCCAAATTGCTTGCCACGAAATAGAATACATGTTGAATTCAACATAAATGGGGTTTCGAAGATTCGAATTCATAGGAAGTGCATTCATCTATTTGAACCCGAGATAATGGCATTTGTAAATCAGATCTAAAAGGGGGCATCAATCTTTGTTGTGCATTTGAACATGCTATATATTCATACGCATGTCTAACTCTTTTCTTGCAACCAAGGAGATTATATCTGGAACCATGCATGAATTGAGGTAAGTTGCATATTTTTTAATATATACTCGTGTACAATGTATATTCAAATGTACCCCCTCCATTCCAAAATAATCATAGTTTTAGGATTTTCAAGAGTAAAGATTTGTGAAGTTTGATAAATCCTGAAAGTCCAATTCAAGAGAACCAAAAACGTTAATGCTTCTGCTCCCAAATATTGAACGAAGTGCCAAATAAGCCTCTGGTCACCTGAAACCGCGCGACACTAATGTTTGGTGGTAGGAAATTATTGTCCTGACTCTGGCCCGTGTAGCCTATCGGCCCGATGTCCAAAGGTCTAAACCGGGGTAGGTTTGTAACTTCAGGAAGACGCCAGTCTCAACCACCCCCGAGAAGCATTCATACGCTATGGGCGCCTAAACACCCATGCGCTCGGCCAAAATCTATCCCGCCCACCATTTGGAACACCTGAGATTACTGTCCTACCCCCAACCCGCAATATGTCCAAAATTTTAGATGGGGGCAAAGTTTGTAACTTTCCCCAAATTTCAAACAAGCGAGTCCCAAACCGAAACATTGTCCCCCCTTAGTTCCCCCTCCCTCCGTTTCCCCATTCATACTCTGTGGGCGCCAAAACACCCTCTACACCAGCCGCGAAACCCCAGCCTCCTCCGTCCTCTACCCCATCGCACCCAATCCACCGCCGCGCTCCTCCATCACGCCGGAGCCGGTACCCCGACATCATCGTCCAACGCAACCGCAACGCCCTCAAGGACTTAGCAGCTGAAGCCGAGGCAGAGTTATCTCCATTATGACGGTGCCGACGTGCGTTGTACCAGACCACTTCGACCACGCCGTCCTGCGCCTCACCGCTGCTGCTCCACTGTCGCAACCGTCCACCGCACCAGAGCTTTTCCTACTACACCGTTGTTCGCTGCCTCAGAACTGGTTCCCCGCCGCCGAAAGACGGCCACCGCACCACACTCAACAACTTGGCCATGGGTTCGTCCAAGGCTCCACCGTCCTCCACAACTTCTCATTTCCAGCGAACCACAAGAAGATAATTGGAAAAATAGAAGGACACATCACTGCTAGCAGAAAGAGGTACTCCTCTTCCCTTATTCGTGCAAATCTTATGTCTCTGCTCACAGCGTATTCTTCCCACGAAACAAACTAGTTGAGCGCTTCTTATTGCATCTTCTTCATGATACTAAATGCACAATGTTTCCTCCCATTTACTATTTCACCTTTGCTAGAGGTCAGTAGCCCGCCTGGATTTCAATTCAGGGCCAGTCAAATCGCAATTAAAAGAAGCAACACCCGCTTAGGCACGCGGAGCACCTAGTCTGCATGTTCGCCAGGGAAGCGGCGCATCGGTGTCTATCATAGGGGTGTGGGGCGCAGGAGCTACTTGCACCCGATCTGGAGGTCGACGGGGCTTGAAGGGATGGCCGGGGGGCAATTCGAAGCACGGCGGTGTGGTGAGGTCGAGGGGAGGGAGGAGGCAGGGGACTCGGCCGATGGTCGCTCGCGTTTCGAGGAAGATCGTAACACTAACTGGCTGGAGGTAGATGAAGGCGATCTGCCCGTTCTTTGTACATCGGGCGGTGCAGAAAAAATGGAATGACCTATTTGTTTTCAGTTGACTGTTATTTTCATAGGACCACACCTTGTGGTGTGCTGGAGGAGCATCTGCATTTCTCAGCCATCCCTGTGCTCATATTTCAATATCCTAGAATCTAGTAATTTCGTGTGCCATGCATGTTGTAGAGCTATCATATGTCTCCCGTCATTTATTTCTCACTGACCTGCTATCTGCTACCTTTACACTGTACTACTCGTGCACACACTTCACCCATACTCACACTATTGTTTTTTTATGCATGGGTATTTCAGACTCTGACGCAGTGTTCATGAATACAAAAAAGAAAAGACAGAAGTTGCCCAAGTGTAATTTGAAGATAAACACTAAGCGTTTCAGTGCTCTAAAGGGTGCAGTGTCAGCGGATGGAGACAATAAACATAGCTCTGCAGTTGATGATCTCAATTGCCACACACAACCATCCTAGGTGCTTGCTTTAACTTCGCGCTGTCAAAATGTGGTTGCATGTTGCATATGGTGTCTAGCTTGTATTTCTTCCAATTTGGTTAAATTGCATCTGCTTACTATACACATTATACCTTAGATAATGACATGCCTTCCTATTTTTGATACATACTACATATGTCTATTAACCATGTTCATACATCAAACTAATGCTCTTTTGTATCCCTCATCAATCACTTATGACGAGACAGTCACCCAAGTGGGTTACTGTGAGACGCGCTACTCATTTAAAGAGTGCAGTGTCATCCTCCCCACATGATTCTCAAGAAACAACAAGGCTAAATGAAGATAGTCAACGTAGCTCTCTAGTTGATGACCGCAATTCCCCCACATCACCATCGCAGGTGCTTGCTCTTACTTGGCAGTGTGATATGTGGTTGCAATACATAAAAGTTGTGTTCATCAGTATCATGTATCAATGAATTTGGAAGTGCGAATTTCATTCCTTTTTCTTGTGTGTTTACTTGACAAATAAAATTCTAAAAGGACGAAGGCCCGGAATGACGGTGGTCCTCTGGAACAACTGAAACAGATGATCTCGGCAGATTCTCCTGCTACTCCTACTGCAGTGCAAGTTCCAAATCTTATCTCCCCTACTCCACAACCCCAGGTGCTTGCTCTAACATGGCAGTGTGATATCTGGTTGCATGTTGCATATGGTGCCTAGCTTGTATTGCTCCTAATTTGTTAAATTACATCTCCTTAGCTTACACATTATACATGTGAATATGACACACCTTCCTATTTTTGGTACATACTACATCTGCCTATCACACCATGTTCTTACATCAAACTACTGTTCTTGTGTATCCTGCATTTATCGCTTATGATGAGACAGTCACGCCCATGGGTTAGTATGAGATGCGCTACTCTTATAAAGAATGCAGTTTCATCCTCTCCACATGATTCTCAAGAAACAACAAGCCTAAATGAAGATATTGAACGTAGCTCTATACTTGAAGACCGCACTTCCCCTACACCACCATCGCGGGTGCTTGCTCTAACTTCGCAGTGTGATATGTGGTTGCATGTTGCATACGGTGTCTAGCTTGTAATGCTTCTAATTAGGGTAAATTGCAATTGCTTAGTTTACACGTTATACCTGTGAATATGACAGGCCTTCCTATTTTTGGTACACACTACATCTATGTGTTAACCATGTTGTTACATGAAACTACCTCTCTTCTGTATCCTGCATCAATCACTTACGATGAGACACCTTTATTCGTTGCATATTGCATATTATTTCTAGCCTGTTGCTATGTATTGCTTCTAATTTGGTCAAATACGTTTGTTAGGTCACACTTTTAATTTGGGAGAGTGATATTGGTTTCATCTTTCATATGGTTTCTAGCTTGCATTGCTTCTAACTAGTTCAAACACCTTGTGCTTAGTTTACACTTTATACATCATACATGTCAATATGTCATGACGTCCTGTTTTTCATACATATTCCATCCTCCTATCATGCGACTGCCTTACATGAAAGTAGTATTTGTCAGTATCATGCATCAATGAGTTCTGAAGAGCAAATTTTATTCCTTTTTCTTGCGGGTTTACTTTCCAAGGCAAAATCAAAAAAGAGGAAGGAAAAGAGTAAGGAAGGCGATGATGGTGGTCCTCTGCAACAATGCATACGGAGCATCTGTACGGATTCTCCTTGTACCTCTAGTGCATTACAAGTTCCAAGTCTCCGCTCCTCTACTCTACCATCCAAGGTGCTTGCTCTAACTTGGCAGTGTGATATCTGGTTGCATGTTGCATATGGTGTCTAGCTTGTATTGCTCCTAGTTAGTGTGAACTTCATCTGCTTAGCTTACACATGATACATGTGAATATGTCACACTTTCCTGTTTTTGGTACATACTATATCTATCTATCACACCATGTTCTTACATGAAACTACTCTTCTTGTGTATCCTGCATCAGTCACTTATGACGGGACACCTTTAAGTTGGCAGTGTGATATTGGTTTGCGTCTCGAATATGATTTCTAGCATGTAGTGCTTCTAGTTTGATGAACACCATCTATGACGAGACAGTTTTAACTTGGCAGAGTGATATTGATTGCACCTTCCATATGGTGTCTAGCTTGTAGTGCTTCTAATTTGTTGAAGTGCCTTCTGCTTAGTTACCACATCATAGGTGTGAATATGTTAGGCCATCCAGTTTTTCATACATATTCCATCCTCGTATCGTGACTTTGCCTTTCATCAGAGTACTGTTCGTTAGTATCATGCATGAATGAGTTCTGAAGAGCGGATTTTATTCCTTTTTCTTGTTGGTTTCACCTCACAATGCAAAATCAATAAAGCAGAAGGAAATTGGTAAGGCATTGGATGATGGTGGTCCTTCCGAGCAACTTAAACGAAGGGTCTCTATAGATTCTACTCCACCATCCTCCCAACAAGATTCGCATGACAACGCAGGGCTAGACAGTTAACGTAGCTGTGTAGATGATGAGCACATCTCCCCTAATCCACAATCATAGGTGCTTGCTCTGACTTGGCACTATTATATGTGGTTGCATGTTGCGTATGATGTCTAGCTTGTATTGCTTCTAACTTTGTTGAATTGCATCTGCTTACTTTACACAAAATGCCTGTGAATATGACATGTGTTCCTGTTTCTAGAACATATTATATCTGATCACACCATGTTCTTACATCAGACAACTGTTCTTGCATAACCCGCATCAGTCACTTATGATAAGGCACCTTTAAGTCACCACTTTGATATTGGTTGTGTCTTGCATATGATTTCTAGCATGTGCTGCTTCTAATTTGTTGAAACGCCAGACAGTTTGAACTTGGCAGAGTGATATTGGTTGCACCTTTCATATGGTGTCTAGCTTGCAGTGCTTCTAATTTGTTGAAATGCCTTCTGCTTAGTTACCACATCATAGGTGTGAATATGTCACGCTGTCCTGTTTTTCATACATATTCCATCCTTGTATCATGTGTTTGCCTTTCATCTGAGTAGTGTTCGTCAGTATCATGCATGAATGAGTTCTGAAGAGCGAATTTTATTCCTTTTTCTTATCGGTTTGACTTCACAATGCAAAATCAATACAGCTAAAGGAAATTAGTCCGACAGTGGATGATGGTGGTCCTTCGGAGCAACTCAAACAGAGGGTCTCTACAGATTCTACTCCGCCATCCTCCCAACAAGATTCGCAAGATAACACAAGGCTGGATAGTCAATGTAGCTGTGTAGATGATGAGCACATCTCCCCTACTCCACCATCACAGGTGCTTGCCCTAACTTGGCACTATTATATGTGGTTGCATGTTGCGTATGATGTCTAGCTTGTATTGCTTCTAACTTTATTGAATTGCACGCTTACTTTACACATAATGCCTGTGAGTATGACACCTATTCCTGTTTCTAGAACATACGTGTAGATGATGAGCACATCTCCCCTACTCCACCATCACAGGTGCTTGCTCTAACTTGGAACTATTATATGTGGTTGCGTGTTCCGCATGATGTCTAGTTTGTATTGCTTCTGATTTTGTTGAATTGCATCTGCGTAACTTACAACTTATACCTACAACGATCACTTACCCATAAGACACATTTAACTTGGGAGTGTGATGTAGGTTGCATCTTGCATTGTATTCTAGCTTGTACTACTTCTAATTTCTTGAAATGGCACTTACGATGAGACACTTTTTACCCGATAGAGTGATATTGGTTGCATGTTCATATGGTGCCTAGCTTTCATTTCTTCTAATTTTGTTGAAATGCCTTCTGCTTACTGTTTTTCATACATATTCCATCCTCCTATCATACGTCTGAATGTGCGATGCTGTCTTTTTTTGTATATATTCCATCCTCCTAACCTATGCTTGCCTTACATCAAAGTAGTGTTCGTTTGTATCATGCATTAACCAGTTATGCAGAGCTAATTTTATTCATCTTCTTTTGGTTTTGACTTCATAAGGCAATATCAGAAATTAGGAAGGAAAATAATATGTTAGGGGATGTTGGTGGTCCTCTAGACCGATGCAAACAAAGACTCTCTAGATTTGCCACTGCTACTGCTAATGAAGTTGAAGTCCCAAGTCTACATGATGAGTTCATCTCCCATACTCCACCATCGCAGGTGCTTGCTCTAAGTTGACAGTGTGATAATTGGTTTCATGTTGAATATGTTGTCTAGCCTGTATTTCTTCTATTTTGAGTAAATTGCACCTGCTGAGTTTATACGTTATACATGTGCATATGACATGCCTTTCTGTGTCTAGAATACACTGCAACTATCAATCATACCATGTTCTTACATCAAAGTACTGCTGTTGTGTATCCTGCATCGGTCACTCATGATTGGACGCTTTTAACATGGTAGTTTGATAGTGGTTGCATCTTGCATTGATTTCTATGTTGTACTGCTTCTAATTTTTCGAAATGGTACTTATGACAAGACACTTTTAACTTGGCAGAGTGATATTGGTTGCATCTTCATACGGTGTCTAGCTTGCATTACTTCTATTTTCTTGAAAATCCTTCTGCTTAGTTTACACATCATAACTGTGAATATGTCACGCCGTCCTATTTTTCTTACATATTCCATCCTCATACTGTTGTCTTACATCAAAGTATTGCTTGTCTGTATCATGCAGCAATGAGTTCTGAAGAGCGATTTTATTCTTTTGTGTTGTGGGTACGGCTTGACATGGCAAAGTCAAAAAAGAGCAATCAAAAGAATATAGTAGGGAATGGTGTTACTCGTCAGGTGAAACGAAAAAAGGATCTGCCCTCGAGATTCTGCTGGTACTTATAGTGTAGTAGAAAGTCCAAGTCCACCGGCTAAATCTAAAAACACAGTATCACCTGCTCCACCACCTGCAGCATCCGCTTCAACTGTACCAGCATCTCAACGAGTTACTCGTTTGTTTGCTCCGGAACTGGCCAGTTCTCAAGCTTCCTTCACACCTAACACTACTTTCGAAGCACTGCTGACACAACAGGACTTGGCAAGATCAGATGAACCTCATGAGCATCAACACCAAGATGGTACCTGACCGAGTCAAGTTGTAGTTGCATGCTCCTTTATATGTACTCTCACAGTTTGATGTGCACTAACACTTTCCATATTCATTGTTGAACTAGCACCATGGCGCAAGCGGAAATAGACATCAGGGATAATGCTTGACAGATTAACAAAATCTAAAGGATGAAAAATGGAGATCCATTTTGAGGCAGGTTTAAAAGGGCCACATGATGCTACAGAGGCAGCCAAGTTAGTATTAGAGGCAGCCATTGCCGTTAGGTGTCATGCATGTATCATCTCAACGTGGATCCAGTACAGGAATGAGAAAGACAATACCCAGTTTAACACCTTCCTTAACCATTTATCAGTAAGTAATGTTATTCATCGCAATTTGTAATATTGTCTTGCTCTGTGCCATACTTTATAGAGTCCTCCTAATAAGACTCACATTCTTTTTTCAATAGATGAGGTTCAACTTGGATCCGAAAGATGATGCAACTAAACAAGCATGCACTCATGTTTTCAGTCTGCTCTGTGACAGTATCAGTACCACCTTAGTAAATCTCACTTTGAAGGCAAGGCTAACAATGAAATCGCCCAAACATCTCCAGTGGAATATATTACAGATGAAGACTGGACAACCCTTGTTAAACACTGGTCTAATCCAAAGTATCAAGTAGGATATATGTATTTGATCAGACCACATATTGAACTTGTATTTATGTATGTGCCTTACAAGTGTATCTTCTTCTAGGCTAACTGTTTGAAGAACAAGACCAACCGTTCTAAAGTGAAATTCCAATAGACAACATGATCTCTTAGCTATCACACTGCGAGGCTCTTGTAAATAGCTGCTAGTTCCTTATTTTTTTCGTGCCATATTATCATATCTATGTTGACTTGTTCCAAATACAGAGGAAAACCCGTGCGGACCAAAAAGAACCTGAACCGAATGCAGTGCAAATCTTAAAGGATTGCCACAACAGCAAGATCAAGGGCATGAGCACACCAGTTCAAGCCGCTGTTGTAAGTCCTTACTCCTTCTGCCTTTGAACTGATTGGTACTGTGATGTGTTCATTTAACTGCTTGGTTTGCAGCCTATGTCAGTTACTCTGTTCACTTTTATACACAGTTGTCTTAACGTATCATTTCACCTTACATGGTTTAAAAGAGATGAAGGATATTCTTTTGGTCTTGATCTATAATCGAGTTGTGATGTTCACATGCGCACATAATGATACAATAGCATGTTTGTTTTATATCTGTTTGCCCATGATATGAATGATGTCATACTATGTTCATCCTACTTTAAACCATGTCTCTTTATCCTTAGATGTCAACAAATGTGAGGAAATAGACAATACAGTAGGCATGCTACATGGACATATGTTCCGAAAGTGATTTTATTATGTAGTTGGCACTACAATACATGCTAATGTATTACATTAGTTCACCAAAATAAGTAATGTATAAACGTGAAACCTACTTTGTTTGTTTATGTCTCATTAGTAACTTATCTGGTACACTAATCTACAAGTTCAAACTTTCAGCAAGCTATGGAACAAATGATTGAACAACCACAACCACTTGGAGATGACGAGGCTACCACAGGCACAATGTCACCTGTTGCTGCAGTGCGTCAGTATCTCTCCACTAACAGTGCAGAAAGGACCTTCATGTGTAATTATGGGTTGGTTGTCAAGGTAACCTCGTCCAAATCACCTACTGAACAAAATCTTCCGACTAGATAGAGTGATATATCTGTGCTCCAGACACAAGTCCAATCCCTAATGGATGTTGTTTCCGAAATAAAAATAGTGGTTGAAAAATGTCATGAAGACATGAATGGTTTTGAAATCAGATTATCAGACATTTTCTAAAGCAATGGCAGAAAAAGGGGAAGATCATGCTGCTCCATCAGATTCTACAGCCTGCAACATTAGCACTCAGGTTAAATGATCTATGCTTCTATATATCTGATGGTGCTTTTATCTACAAGGACTATAAACTTTATGCCAATAGGCCTTTTGTTGTATGATTGGAATTTATTTTGTTGTGATACGGCATTTATGATGCTGCCAAATGTTGCAGTAATTACGATGATATTTTTGTATAGTGTAGGTTTATCTTAGTAATGTATTCGACCGAAAGCTTTGTAGGAGCCCAACATGCCAACATTCATCGGGCCCATTCCAATTGGGCTAAAAATGATTATGGGCCGAAATTTTCATGTAGCCCACTAAAAGTATCTGGGCCTAAATCAGCATAAGCTTTCATATTTTTCTGGTAGGCCTGTGCCCATAGTGGGCCTTTAACAGGCCTAAATATAATTTGGGCCGTCAGTAATAATAGGCCGTTTACAGGTGTAAATATCTCGAGCCCATAAAAACATAGGCCTTTAATAGGCTGAAAGTGAGATCGGGCCCTGATTGTGCCAAATAACCCAGTGGTCTTAGCAGGCCGAAATTGTGGCCCATTTACAATGCGGATCGTCCACAGGCCGAAATTTAGATGGGCCGTAAATGTGCCGACCTACTACACGAGCCTTTAACAGTCCAGAAGTTCGGTCAGGCTTGATTAGTGTCATTTTTATATGGGCCGTTAGTAGGCCAGATGTGACGTTGGGCCACATATGGCCCATGGATTTCGTCCGACGTTAACAGGTCGAAAGTCACAACGGGCTGAAAGTGACCCAAATCTATAGTGGGCCTATAACAGCCTGAATCTCAGACATGGCCGAATATGACCCATATCCTTCATGGTCGTTTATGGGCTGAAAGTTTCAATGGCCTATAAATGGGCCCAAATGAAGCAGGACCTTTAATAGGCCGGAAACACACAGTGCTGTAATTCGGCCCAAATACTTAGCAGACTATTAACGGGCCAGAAGTGACCATGGGCTGCGATGATGACAAGTTTAGGACGGGCCATTGACGGGCCGATTTGACACTAGCCGTACGGGCCTTAACTGAGAATGTTGGGCCTTTAGCTGGGCCGACCCATTGTGGTCTGCAAAATCTTGTGGGCCTTTAGCTGGGCCGGCCCATTATGGTCCACTAAATCTTGTGGGCCTTTAGTTGGGTCGGCCCATTTAATATTTATGGGCCACTTTTGGGCCGGTCCACATGTCAACATATCATAGGCGCATCTCGCCCATTGGATGAGTGACACATGTGCCAACGCGGAGTTGACACGTGGTTCCATCAGCCAATGAGAATTTTACACGTGGAAAATCAGCATTGGTCGTGGCTGTTAGCGGGTTATCGGATCCAAAACCAGACCCGATAGCTTAACAGCGACCCGTTACTGTGGATGCCACGTGTAGGTCACCCTTGAGGAAAGCACTTCTATGACGCGCGATTTATCGTCATGGAAGTGGACACTTCCGTGATGATAATTTTGGTAATGTCATGGAACACTTCTATGACAACACAATTATGACTATCTGGATTCTGTCATAAAATCATCATGGATGTACATGCATGACAAAAACGTGACCTATGGTGAGAAACACGTATCATCACAGAAGTGTATTTTCTTGTAGTGGTCACTCGGCTCCTGACGGTGCCGGCAATGGCTGCACCGGGCTCCCGCCGTCATGAGCCAGCCACTTGGATGGCGTGGTGACGAGGTGGTGGCGCGTGTGGACCAGCGGCCCCATTCGGAGCATTGGCTTGGTCAGTTTGCTCTGCGGGTGGTGCATGTCATGCGACCGTGCCCGTGGCATGGGCGGCCCGAGAATTGCGATTCTCCCTAGAGTGAGCGTCACTATCGTGGCTGTGCTGCTTGGCTGGATGAAGAGGTGCAGAAGGAATAATCTCTCTACCCATACCTCGCGGAGCATGGTCGCTGGGATGCTATTGGTGCTGTCCTTCTCCGGTGCCTCCCGATCCTGTTCCGGCCGCGAGGGAGGTGGTAACAACACCGCCTACGTCGACCACGTCCCCCGCAGCATCCGCATTCCCATGTGTCCCCGCAGTCCCCGCGACGTCGGCGGTCACGGCCGACGGGGCCTTCGAGGTGGACGGGTGAGCTGCGGCACCGTGCTTCTTCTTGGGCGCCATAGTTGATGGAGCCATCGATGAAGAAAATGGCAATAAAGATGACACGCTGCTTACACTCATGGGTTCGCGCAAGTGACTCCCCCTACCCGGCACACCAAAGATGTCGTGGGAAACCACAACCACCTATGGGACATGAACCCCTTTGTGGTTTGGTAGGGGGATGGCCACGTTGCACAAAGAGCGGAGAAGCGTAACACAGCACGACAGAGATCACACAGGCAGTTTTACCCAGGTTCAGGCCGCCGCGAGGCATAAAACCCTACTCCTGCTTTGGTTGATTGATGGTGGATTATGGTGGAAAACGCAACGCTCTTGCCCAGCAGGGTTGCCTCGGGGCAAGAGCGACTACGTGTGTATGAGTATGCGAGGGTCTGAATCCTCTCTACGGTTGCCATGGGCCTCCTTTTAGAGATCTAGGTGTCACCATAGTGGCAAATTAGTCATTACACATTGATTAGATAGCAAATAGTGCTATCATACCTAACTCTGGAGGCGGACAGAGCGCATTAAATGCGCCGCTTAGTGTCACATCACAGCGTGCCCGGCAAGCCTTGCCGGGCTATTTTTCCAGCTTTGCGCCTGCTTGCTTGACACGTCTTAGGAAGGATGTCATTTGGAGGTGTTCTCTATAGGAAGTGGCTGCCATGTGGCAAGAAACAGTCACTTAGGGGCTTGACACCGCACTGATCGATGACTTGTGTCGCTGTGAGGTGGAGAGGTGAATCTTTGGCAGGGTAGTCTGCCCTTGCTGTGCCCGGCAAGCCTGCCGGGGCGGTCTGGAGACTTGTCTTCGGGGCAACCTCGTCCTCGCCAGGCTTGCTTGCCCGGCAAGGGAGGTTTTTCCCTTAGTGATATCTTGTCTCTCTGGCTTGACTTGGTCTTCTTGATCCGCACTTTGGTTCTTCAAAGAACTGATCTCTAGTGCTTGGTCTGATCTTGGGTGCTGCAATTTTATCCTTTGGCCTGTGCATAGTCTGGGCAACAGACCCAGGGAGTGTTGCACAGACAAAGTGCCTTGCGATAGATGCTACAACTGCTTCCCGGTAGAGTTGATCAGCGCAAACCAACAACGGCAAGCACCCGACAACAGTTGTGCGTTCAGGGTGGTCCTCGGTGTAAAAAAATGATGGTCGTGTTGGACCATCTCAGGGGCTTCTAGGCACCCACCATAGGCTCTATCACATTGACCTCACGCACCCACTACTTGAGTTGGCGGTGGGAAGAGTGCACAGATGTACCTCCGTCAATGCACATTGCTTCTGTGGCCTTCTGGAACTTAGCTTTGCTAGACTCGTCATCATCCTATTCATCTTTGTCATCATCCTCTTCCTTCTTGTCTCGACCTCTTCAGGCTTCTCCTTCTGTTGCTTGGTCTTGCCGCGGCTACCTCCTCGGCCACCACGTTTCTTGCTAGACCCACTTTCACTGTCAACCTTCTCTTTATCTCTCCTCTCGTATTCAGACTTCTACATCTTGGCAAGCTGCTCTACTTGCCGACAGTCTTGAAGGTCATGGATCTTCGTGCGATGGATCTTGCAGTACTACTTGCCGGAGCTCCCGATCTGATTAGCGTCCGCAAAGGCTTGGCACGAGGCACACCCAGCAACCTCCTTACTAGAGCTCTCAACCTTAGCCTTCTTGGCAGGGCTACTATTGCCGGATCCCTCCACAACAATAACAACCTTACCCTTGCGCTTCCTGTTGCGCATGCGATTCTTCTTCTTCGAGGCGGTGGCGGCATCATCATCTTTTGAATTAGAGCCTATGCCAACCCCCTCTCCAGGAAGTATCCTTCCCTCCTCAGCCCGTGCACACTTGTTAGCTAGAGCGTAGAGCTTAGCAACATCCCTCACCTTGGTCATGGCTATCTCTTCCCGCATCTTGCGGTTCTTCACATTCTGATGGAACGCGGCAATGATTGCTGCGGGGTGGATATTGGAATATTGTGTTGCGACTCATCTTCCTTCTGTGGAATCAACTATAGGTCTATTTGTTGGCCTGGAACTTTTTGGCCACCTATGAAGGCGCCAACAAACTTGTGGCACAAGTCTGCCCAGCAGGAAATGAAGTCTCCCGGCAGGTTCATCAGCCATGATATGATGTTTGGCTTGAGTGCCAATGGGAAATAGTTGGGGAAAACCTTGTCGTCATGAGCTCCGACAGCTTGCACCGCAGTGGTGTAAACCCTCAGGAACTCTGACGGGTGTGTCTTGCCATCGTACTTCTCCACCTTTGGCTTGAAGTTCTAGGAACTTGGCCACTAGACTTGCCACAACTCTCAGGTAAATGCAGGACAACCTACCTTGTAAGGCAGACCGCCATTGTTCCCTAGCGTAGGCTCATCAACAGCGGACCCTGCAAGGTTGTTAGATTGACAGCGTGCTTCCCGTCACTGTTCGATGGTCGTATGGGCATCTTCTCCATGCCATTCTTGCAAAACTTGGCGCTGGTCGCGGTGATCTCGCGGATCGGATGACACCATAGACACATCATTAAGGGTGTCGACCCACTGGCCTTGCCACTGAGATTATTGCTGTCGTGAAGGAGATTGCACTGTGGGTGCGCCGCTTCCAATCCTCTCTCCAACAGCACACCGGGGCAGTGGGCTGCTGCTGTGAGGGTCCTGCCTGCTGCGGCTTGTCATTGTTGGTGAAGCCTACTAGACTCCGGATAGTTTCCCTTGACCTGTCCATCTTGTCCGCGGTAGGAGAAAACTGCAGAAGTAACTATGCATGTGCTAGGGCTTCTTCTGGTGTGGACGACATGGATAGGCGAGAGGAACAAGAGGTGTTCTTGCTTCCAACTGATCTGGAAGCAGCCCCGTCTCGAACCCGTGACCTCGGCTTGTCATTGCTAGTGCGCTGGGGTGCATGTTGGCCTTTCGTATCTTGAGGATGATCCGCAAGACCCTTTCCATTGGGACGCTCAGAGCCGCCGACGCCATGGCGCTGCTCGTCGCGTGCGTCCTGAGATGGCCGCGGCGTGGGCGTCTTGGAGTGCGCCCTGTTGTACCTGGAGTTTGTCACACCGCCCACAGGTAGCGCGGCCCCGTCCCTAGTGGTATGTGCATTGTTGTCATTGCGGATGATGCCACTTGCCTGGCAATGATCGCCAGAGCGATGCAGAGGTTGCTCTTGGCCTCCGCCTCCCCCACCTCCACCACTTGCGCCGCCGCCTGTGCCATCGCCTGTATGTGAGGGCACTGGTGGCTTGAACAAAGACGAACCGATCGCCACGATGCGCTTCTTCTTGGGCGCCATGGCTATGAATCTGGTGATGAAGCTGACGCGCTAACTGCTGATTTTGGTTCGCACAAGCGACCCCCCTACCTGGCGCGCCATAGATGTCATGTGTACGACCATCTATTGGATCATGGCGATCCCTTTGTGGTTTGACTGGAGGGATCGACAAGCACAAAGAGCAGAATCAGTAGAAACACACGGTGTTTACCTAGGTTCGGGCCACTGCGAAGCGTAAAACCCTACTCCTACTTTGTGTATTGGATGTGTATGTGTCCAATTTGAAAGAAGCGCATGTTCGGCAAGGTGCTCAGAGAGTGTTGCTACACGTGCAAATGGATAGGGTTTGGACCTTTGTTAAGGTAGCCATGAGCCTCCTTTTATAGACTAAGGGGTCACTAGAATGGCAAAATGGTAAATCTACATTGTAAATAGTGGCTAAAGTGCCAAATACCTTAACTCTGATGGGTTAGGACAAATGCATTTAATGCACCATAAGGTGTCTTGTGGATGGAGCTCTCCGGCAAGGCTGGTCTCTCCTTTAGTGTCGTTCGCCCATCTACCACTTATTCCTTTGACACATCATTCGGACTGGTGTCATTCTTCGGTGGTGAGCTGCCACGTGCCCAGGCAAGCCTCACCTAACTACCTGCCGGCTCAACACCTAATCGACAAGTGACAACCTGAGCGATGAGGTGGAGCGGTGGCAAGCACTACAAAAAAATACACTTCCATGAAGATACATGTTTGTCATAGTAGGTCACGTTTTCTGTCATGCATGTACATCCATGAAGATTTTATGATAGAATCAAGATAGTCATACCTATGTTGTCGTAGAAGTGTTCCATGACATTACCAAAATTATCATCACGGAAGTGTCCACTTCCATGACGATAAATCGCGCGTCATAGAAGTGCTTTCATCAAGGGTGACCGACACGTGGCATCCACCATAATGGGTCGCCATTAAGCTATCGGGTTCCGGTTTGGATCCGTTAACCCGTTAACAGCCCCAACCAATGGGGATTTTCCATGTGTAAAATTCTCATTCGCCAGATAATGCATGTGTCAGCTCATTGTTGGGACAGATGTCATCCCTACAATGGACGGAAGACGCCTATGATATGTCTACACGTGGCACAACCCAATAGTGGCCCATTTAAGGTAAAAGGCTGGCCCATCTAAAGGCCCACCATATTTTTTTCAGACACTATGGGCTGGCCCGTTAACAGCCTGCCATGTTTTGGGTAAAATTGAGGTCCATATCAGATCAGGCTCGTTCACAGCCCGTCTTGTTTTGGGCCAAATTACGTCATGTATTGGACCAGGCCCGTTAACAGGCCATTGTTCTTTTGGGCCCATTCTAAGCCAGGTTTGTATTTCAGCCTGTTAAATGCCCGTTTACTAGTTCGGCCCGATAATAGGTTCGGCCTGTTAGCGGCCCATGGTGCATCTTGGATGTTGTCGGCCTGGTTTAACTTTAGGCCATTTAATGGCCCATGTAGAAACTAGGCTATTTCTTGTCTGAAGTAACTTTAGGCCTCTTAATGGCCCGTAGTCTTTGTGGATAAATTTCAGCCCAACTGGCCTATCGGCCTATTAATGGCTCATCTAACAGTTGGGCCTAATTACAACCCGCGTTGAATCTGGCCTGCTTACAACCTATCTGATAGTGGCCCGTGACACTTTTGGGCCTACGGTCTACGTTGATACCTTCCTGCTTAAAGCCCATAATTTTATTGGGCCAAACATGCCCTGAGATATATTTTGGCTTGTTAACGGCTCGTCCTATTTGGGCCAAACATGGGCCTTAGGAAGTTTCGAACTATATTGGCCCGTGAATATTTCAGCTCAACGCTAGCCCAATCTAGTTTTTAGCCTGTTAAAAGCCCACGGTATTCTCTGGCCCAGTTGGCCAGAACTTTTCTCGGCCTGTTAAAGCCGGAAAACTACTATACGTTTAAACCTGCTAATGGCCCAAGATGATTATAGTCCCACATTTTGTCCCATATGAGTAACGGGCCGGCCTGAAGACTGACAACATTGAGATCCATTGAACTTTCCGGCCTAAATTATAGCATACCGACCAAGAATAAACCTAGACTATACAATAAATAAATTATGGCATATTACATCCACTGGGAATCAAAGTTCACCACCGGCGATAATAAAGCGCAACGTGACTGCGGATTACATACACTGGGCATCAAAGGTTGGCACCAATGCATATAAACGCGCCAACAAAAGAATATACAAAACTAAGAGCACTTCAGAAGACATTAGGCCTGGCCGGGACGGGCACCGCAAGCAGCCGAACAAGCTGATGAGACCTCAGTTGTGTCAACGATAGATGCTCTATCCCTAGCTAGCTATATAGCACCAAAGCACACAAGGCAGCCATCTGAGATCTTCATTGCATCATTGACATCAAGTCGGAGCTGAGTTGAAGCAAGCCTTTCTGCTTTAAGTTGAGACTGAAGAAGTCAAACTGATTAAGGCAGCGACTGCACAGAGGTTGTCTCACAGCTGCTGGTGAGTAACTTCAACTCACTCTCTTCATAAAGACAAGACCTTGGGGTCATCTCGCTCTCTTCAAGATGGTTTGGCTCACTGTCTTCCCTAAAGTTCTGCCTGGCATAAGAGATACGACTTTGAAAGAGAAAGAAGGAGACACATAACAGGTTTCACAATTGTATAAGCAAATAAATGGTTCTGTTCTGCATAAGTAACATGATTTTACAACTACAATTTAAAACTGGTAGTTGTTGCAAATATCCAATCAGATATACACACCAAAGTAAACAGTAGTGGAGGAAATGATGCCTATCCAAATCTATACTAGAACAAAGCTTGAAGGCTTGAGAAGGATGGACTTACATTACATGTTAACACGGGCTGGACAAAGCCCTTCTCCATGTCAATGGAAGGATAATTCAATAAATTCCCCAAAGAAGCTTCTTTATAAGCGTTGCCATTATTCTACATTTTGCAAAGAGTAAATATAGATCAAATAATATTGGAAGAGGATAATGAAGCTCAGGTGCAGAGTGATGATACATAATCAAATAGCAATTAATTAAGTACACCATTACAAGGCAAAAGGTACTGAGAATAGGAATGCAGACATCAATGTGTGCAGTGGCATTGGCTTTATTCAACATTTTGGTAAGAGTAAATGTAGATCTGATTATTTGGGGAAAGTGGAGGGCAGGGCAGATAAGATGCAGAGTAATGCTAGACAATCAACTATCTCGCAATGCAAGTACAGTAATACCACCACCGTCCGTTATTACTTGTCGCTCAAATGGATGTATCTAGCACTATTAAGTTCTAAATACATCCAATTGATCAACAATTAATTTGATCCAGAGGGAGTACATGACAACATGTACTTACATGAGCAACCCAAAACTTCATAACCATTGTGTTAATTCTACATTTATCTAAGAGTAAATATAGATCTTATAATTTCGAGCAAAGGGAGGATAAAGAAGCAAACATTTAGAGTGATGCTACATAAGCAAACAAAAATGAGTGTAAGTATGTTGACAAAGGGCAAGAGGTACTGAGAAGAGCAATGTAGTGCCCAGTATTGTTGTGAGATCCTATGATCCTTTGAGCAAGGAGATTCATCTGAAATTAGTTTTCATACAAGAGAGAAGGTAAGGCACATGCAGAAATTTAGGAGTTCAAATTTTGAATTGATATCATAGACAATACGTGACGCTGGGCTCTCTGCAGTTGTAATAGGGGTTTGGCCAGTGGAGTAGGGGTAAAGTGTGGTACAGTTGGGCCTGTGTTTTCTATGGCTGCTGATCTATCTGATTTAAAAGGTATCACTACTTTTTCCGAATACCTAGTTTGTACTCCTTGAGTATCTACACTCACCCTCTTCGTTTTGGACATCTATTACAAAAGAACAACATTTGACTAAAGAAATATAGTAGGATGACACATGGAATAGGTACAGAAAATGGATAGGTATGTCATGTACTCATATATGATGCTTAAACTAAGTAGATGGTGGTGTAACAAAGTAGAAGTAATGCAAGAGGTCATATGCAAAATATGTGCAACCAATACAACCTTGCCAAGTTAGAGCAAGCACCTTGATGGGTGAATAAGATAGGCCATCCTCGACCATGCCAAGTTTGTTAGCCAGTGGATTGTTCCGCAATATTCCTCTCGTTCTCCCATTCTCATATTCATTTTGATCATGGTCAATACCTAACATGCATGAAAACATAAAAATAAGTGATACTATCTTTGTAATGCAGAAGTGATTCTAATCCAATGCTGCCTCCCTGTAAACCCCTTTGTGCTATCTCTGCAATTCTTCTGAGAGATGCCATGCATGCTGTAATTTGGTGTGTGCATTAATATAATGTGGCCTACTACTCAAAATATGAGAACTCCAGAAGTGATGATACTTCGCAGATGACAACTTCAACATATAGTAAAGAAGAACAAGTCGACCTGACCTGATAGATTCAAAATATACTAAGGGAGAACAACTCGACCTGAGCAGTCAATCGCAAATGTCTCTGTTACTCTTCCCAACAAGCAACATACTTATTAAAGAAGAGAAGAGGATCATGTTAAAGAAGAGCAAGCAGATTGAAGATATTACAAGTCTTTCAATACAATGTCTGTTGCCCACCCATGATGAACCACATCGCGCATAGAAATACTATTCCTTCTGGTCTCTCCATATGTGGTTCACATGCATTTCGAAACTAAAGTAGGAACATTTAGCTGACCAATTAAACATGTCTCAGTTTTACTAATATCAGCATAATATCAGATTTGAATTTGTACAACTAAGCTTGTTTAGCTCGATGGGTGGAGTAGTGCTATTACGACACGAACCACGTAGGCTGATCGTGGTGATCATAAAATGGGGAAACCATAAGCATGACGAGTATAGTGTTGACCATGGTAGTGGGATGGCAGATCTGAAGCTGCAAACAGTGCAAAGGGTAGTTACCAACCGATGTTTGCTTTGAAATAACAACTAAGATTTGGTATGGACAAGAAAGTACAATCAACAAGTGACAAAGAAATGCAATTCTGATGTCTCTCTATATGACATGCATTTGGAAACTCAAGTGGGGCCTTTAGCTAACCAACTAAATGTGTCTGTTAACTAATATCAATATCATATCACAATCATATTTGAACAACTAAGCTTTGGAATTATGAGTGTTGTGGTGTTTAGCTTGAAGGGTGGAGTACTCCTAGTACAACAGAAAGCACCTACCCAGATCATAGTAGAATAGATAAAAGGGGAAAACCCTAAGCATCAAGAGTAAAATTAGGAAAAGTGGAACTAGCTGGACCATATGGGCTTGTATTGCTGGTACGACAAGAAAGGGTTCGGAAAGGCTTCGGCCCCAAAAGGGGCAGCTCTATTCAACTAAAGGAACAATACTGTTTCCATCAGTCTAGACTATCAAAGACGACAGAGTGCTACTTCTTAAGCTTGCGTTGGTTTTTCCCTTGAAGAGGAAATGGTGATGCAGCAAAGTAGAGATAAGTATTTTCCCTCAGTTTGAGAACCAAGGTATCAATCCAGTAGGAGACAACACACAAATCACCGAATACCTGCACAAACAATCAAACAACTTGCACCCAACGCGATAAAGGGGTTGTCAATCCCTTCATGGTTACTTGCAAAAGTGAGATCTGATAGAGATAGATGAACGATAAAGTAAATATTTTTGGTATTTTTGGTTTATAGACTGGAAAGTAAAAGATTGCAAAATAGTAGATCGGAAACTTGTATGATGGAAAATAGACTTGGGGGGCCATAGGTTTCACTAGAGGCTTCTCTCAGGAAAGCAAATAATATGGTGGGTGAACAAATTACTGCCGAACAATTGATAGAAAAGCACAAAATTATGACGATATCTAAGGCATGATCATGAATATAGGCATCATGTCCGTGTCAAGTAGACCACAACGATTCTTCATCTACTACTATTACTCCACACATCGACCGCTATCCAGCATGCGTCTAGAGTATTAAGTTCATAAAGAACGGAGTAATGCATTAAGTAAGATGACATGATGTAGAGGAATTAAATCAAGCAATATGATGAAAACCCCATCTTATTATCCTCGATGGCAACAATACAATACGTGCCTTGCTGTTCCTACTGTCACTGGGAAAGGACACCGCAAGATCGAACCCAAAGCTAAGCACTTCTCCAATTGCAAGAAAAACCAATCTAGTTGGCCAAGCCAAACCGATAGTTCGAAGAGAATTACAAAGTATCAAATCATGCATAAAACAATTCAGAGAAGATTCAAATAATATTCATAGATAAGATGATAATAAATCCACAATTCATCGGATCTCGGCAAACACACCGCAAAAAAGTATTACATCGAATAGATCTCCAAGAACATTGAGGCGAACATGGTATTGAGAATCAAAGAGAGAGAAGAAGCCATCTAGCTACTAGCTATGGACCCGTAGGTCTGAGGTAAACTACTCACGCTTCACCGGAAGGGCAATAGAGCTGATGTAGAAGCCCTCTCTGATCGAATCCCCCTCCGGCAGGGTGCCAGAAAAGGTCCCTAGATGGGATCTCATGGGTACAGAAGGTTGTGGCAGTGGAAAAGTGTTTTCGTGGATGCCTCTAGAGGTTTGGGGATATATAGAAATATATAGGCAAAAGAATTAGGTCAGGAGGTGAACGAGGGGCCCACAAGAGGGGGGCACGCCCTCCACCCTTGTGGCCGGCTCATGGCTCCTCCGACTTCATCTCCAACTCTCCTGCGTGTCTTCTGGTCCAAGAAAAATCATTGCGAAGGTTTTATTTTGTTTGGTATTCCTTTTCTGCGAGACTCAAAAATAGGGAAAAACAGGAACATGAACTGGGCTCTAGGTTAATAGGTTAGTCCCAAAAATAATATAAAATAGCATATTAATGCATATAAAACATCCAAAATAGATAATATAATAGCATGGAACAATAAAAAATCATAGATACATTGGAGACGTATCAAGCATCCCCAAGCTTAATTCCTACTCATCCTCGAGTAGGTAAATAATAAAAATAGAATTTTTGATGTGGAATGCTACCTAAAATATTTATTCCTATAATTTCCTTTATCGTGGCATGAACGTTCAGATCCATAAGATTCAAAACAGAACTTTAATATTGACATAAAAACAATAATACTTCAAGCATACTAACAAGGCAATTATGTCTTCTTGAAATAACATGGCCAAAGAAAGGTTATCCCTGCAAAATCATATAGTCTGGTTATGCTCCATCTTCATCACATGAAATATTCAAATCATGCACAACCCCGATGACAAGCCAAGCAATTGTTTCATACTTTTGATGTTCTCAAACTTTTTAAACTTTCACGCAATACATGAGCGTGAGCCATGGACATAGCACTGTAGGTGGAATAGAAGGTGGTTGTGGAGAAGACAAGAACACGGAGATAGTATCACATCAACTAGGTGTATCAACGGGCTATGGAGATGCCCATCAATAGATATTAATGTGAGTGAGTAGGGATTGCCATGCAACAGATGCACTAGAGCTATAAGTTTATGAAAGCTCAAAAAGAAACTAAGTGGGTGTGCATCCAAATCGCTTGCTCACGAAGACCTAGGGCAATTTGAGGAAGCCCATCATAGGAATATACAAGCCAAGTTCTATAATGAAAAATCCCCCTAGTATATGAAAGTGACAACATAGGAGACTCTCTATCATGAAGATCATGGTGCTACTTTGAAGCACAAGTGTGGTAAAAGGATAGTAACATTGTCCCTTGTCTCTTTTCTCTCATTTTTTTATTTGGGCCTTCTCTCATTTTTTTGGCCTTTTTATTTCGTCTGGAGTCTCATCCCGACTTGTGGAGGAATCATAGTCTCCATCATCCTTTCCTCACATGGGACAATGCTCTAATAATGAAGATCATCACACTTTTATTTACTTATAACTCAAGAATTACAACTCGATTCTTAGAACAAAATATGACTCTATATGAATGCCTTCGGCGGTGTACCGGGATGTGCAATGACTCATGAGTGACATGTATGAAATAATTATGAACGGTGGCTTTGCCACAAATACAATGTCAACTACATGATCATGCATAGCAATATGACAATGATGGAGCGTGTCATAATAAACAGAACGGTGGAAAGTTGCATGGCAATATATCTCGGAATGGCTATGGGAATGCCATAATAGGTAGGTATGGTGGCAGTTTTGAGGAAGGTATATGGTGGGTTTATGGTACCGGCGAAAGTTGCACGGTACTAGAGAGGCTAGCAATGATGGAAGGGTGAGAGTGCGTATAATCCATGGACTCAACATTAGTCATAAAAAACTCACATACTTATTGCAAAAATCTATTAGTTATCGAAACAAAGTATTACGCGCATGCTCCTAGGGGGATAGATTGGTAGGAAAAGACCATCGCTCGTCCCCGACCGCCACTGTAACATCCCAAAATTCTAAATTTTGTATGATTGTGTGAAAATGAGTGGAAATTGAAACTTTTTGAAAGTTGAATGAGAGGGAATAGAATGACTTTCCCAAAACTCTTCATCTTGCATTTTAATCTCCATGAATTCAAAGTCATTTCATCATGAAACCCTAGAGTGAAGATAATATGACTTCTTCCATTTAAAGAAATGAAAAGGAGTTTTAAAATGATTTAAATTCCATTTGAAATATGTCAAATTTAGAAACTTTAAGCAACTCAATGAGTTCATGAGGGAAGATAAAATGACTTCTTCAAATTCGAAGAAAGAGAGTTGAAAGTTTCAAAGGAATAATTTGGAAGTCACTTTGAAGTTATTTGAAACTCATTTTCCATTTGAAGTTGTTTGAAATTCCAAATTCAAATCCAATTGGGAGTTATTTGGGTTTCTATTAAAATCATTTTTCTCCTAAAATAAAAAATGGAAATAAGGGTAAAATGATTCCCTTCAATAAAAAATTAGGACAAAATAAACTTTAAATCATTTTGCTATTGATTTTAAATGCAACAGTAGCACTGTTTAACTTTTTATATTTTTTATGGAATTTGAATTTGAAAAATGATTCATGTTATTCTTGGTATTTGTCGGATCACGGATTTCGGCAAACCCTTGAGGTTCGAACACTGGGGTGCGCGCGAAGGTTTTGTCCCTATCGATCCGCGCCCTAGCTCTCTAAGATCTCGTAGACGAACTCAACGAACTCACAGCACAGAAAGACACAAGATTTATACTGGTTCGGGCCACCGCTGTGGTGTAACACCCTACTCCAGTGTGGTGGTGGTGGATTGCCTCTTGGGCTGATGAAGAACAATTACAAGGGGAAGAACATCCTCCTGAGGTTGAGGTGTTCTTGTGCTTGGTGGACTTGTGATGAGGTCGATCCTCACTTGTCTCTCGTCCCCTTGTGCTCTCCTCTCTCCGTTTTCTCCTCTCTTCTTTCTCTCACTGTGGTGGCTAGTTCTACTTATATAGGCCCTGGTTCTCTCCCCAAATATTGAGCGGGAAGGGAGCCAACAACGGCCAATTCAAAAGGGGACATCTAGTACAAGTTATTCTGACAAAAGGTGGTCTTCGCCTGCCAAAGGCTCTGGAGATGACGCCGTCTTGGGCTCCATGGTGACCTCCGTCTTGCCGTCCTTCGGGTCTTGGTCTTGTTGCACCAATACGGAAACCTTTGCCTGATGCCTCGGTACTCCGCGCCTGCGCTTGCCCCTTGGCACCAAAGAGGAAACAAGGACACTGCGCGCTGGCGCCCACCTGGTCTTGATCGTCATGGCTCACGTCACGAGGACCTCGTGAGGTTTGCACTGCCTTGATCTCTCCGCCCCTCACGAGCCTGCCTGGCGTGGCCGCTCCTAAGGAGGTCTTGCGTTGTCCGCCTCGCGAGGCTTGGCCCCTCGCGAGGGTCTTGAATTCCTTGTCGATGAAGATGGGCCGTACGGACCTGCCAGCCCAACCACGCCATGGGCCGCAGGCAGGAAAGTCTAGGGACCCCGTTCCCAGGACGCCGACAGTAGCCCCCGGGCCCAAGGCGCGCTCGGGTTTGGCTTCGAGGCGAAGCCAAAGGGTCAAGCGTGGAGCGCCGCGGGCCCCAAAGCCTGCAACCTCGGTTGACGCATGGCGGTTGATTGGACGTGGGCGTCACTGCTTCCCCACACTGCCTCGCAACTGCCCGACTTGACAAAAAGGCTGGCGCGGACAAAGCTTGCCTTCATTGCTTCTTCCTCGCCTTGCTTCAGATCCCCTTTCTCGCTTCTTGCTGCCGGAACTTCCAGATCCGCTTCAGCTTCGCTCCTTGTCAGCGACCAATGGCGCCGCACAAGGTCAAGTCCTCCTCGGCGCCGGCTTGGTTCGAGCCAGCCCTCGACGCGCCCAATGTTAAGGAGAAAAACCTTGCCTCCACGCGCTTGCTGACGGCGGGGGAGAGCAATAGAGGGGGAAGACGGAGCTCCGGCTTGCCTCCGACGAGCCAGAGCCTGAGGGAAGCACCTTCTTCCCATTCTTCACGAGCTGCATTGCCGCCGGGTTGGTTCCCCCTTTTCTGATTTCTTTTTCGAGGTCCTCGACCACTTCGGGTTGCAGGCGCTGCATCTCCATTCCAACTCCGTTCTTCTCTTGTCTATCTCCGCCTACTATTGTGAGGCGTACTTGGGCGTGATGCTGTCCATGGCACTGTTGCGCCACTTCTTCTTCCTCCGCATCACTGGTGGCCATATCTCCGGGTGCGCCAACTTCATCGCACCCGGCCAGGCCAACTCGATCTCGAACACTAGGAAGAGGGTTGACAACATCAGGGCCAAAATGGGTCATGATGAGTGCCAAGTGCGCCCATCCACGCTTGGAACTGCCGACAAGGGGTGGTCTCATGTTGAGCTTACTGACGAGCGGGCGTCATTGGTGCTGGAGCGGATGAAGACTGACTGGAGGCCAGGCAACGCGAAGGCGGCCAAGGTGACTGGGGTCATGCTCCTGAGGGAATTCTTGACGCTGCGTGTTGCTCCACTCCTGGCGCACACGCGCCCCTTGTGGAAGCTTGGAGGTGAAGAAGACAAGGTTCGTCTGAGCCCGGTGGCCGTGCCTAATGATGAGCTGACTGCAATTCTACATCACTTGGTTGGGGACAACCAAGAGTACCTGTCGAGCGCCTTTCTTCCTTTGTTCCATCGCAAGGACTGGGAGCAACTCGTTTCTTCAAGGGCGACCTTTGATGCGCGTGGGCTGGTGCCGCCAGCGCTCACTGGGGCCTCCGCGACACCGAAGCCGGTGGAGGTGTCTTCCGACGAGTCCCGCAAGGAGGAGGAGGGCTCGGAGGAGATCCCCGAGGGAATGGGGGAGAACTCCCCCTTAAGCAGGGCCGACATCCTCCGCGCCCTGCCAGACGATGCCGAGGTCGTCGCCCGCCAGGAGGTGACGGAGCTACCCCTCATCCGACAAGGGGTAGATCGTCACTAGTCTCTCGAGATGCCGCCTCCGACGTGGCACCGCTTGGGGCCCGCTTCGGCCCTTCTGCTGCGCCGTCTTCTGCTCCCGGAGCCCGTGTGACCACTCCTCAGGCTCTGACGCTTTCGGGTTTTAGGCTCACCAAGCGGAGGGTGGACTATGTCGCGGTGGATCAGTAAGTGCTTTGAGCTTCGTCTTGTTTCTGCTCATACTTGATGTTGTCTGACACCTGCCTGGTCGATCAGGCTGGAGTCTTCGGCAAAGAAGAGGAAGGGGGATGCCGCAGCCGTGCCTCCCTCTACGGAGAAGAGAGGCAATGACAGCCGCATCTCCCCAGCCCGGTCGCCCCTGCGAGACCAAGAGGAGCATCGGCAGGATGAACCAGCCCCCATGGCCCCACTGGCTCCGGAAGTACCGGCACCTGTCTCTGCTGACGAGGTCCCAAGGGCTCCGGAGCCCTCAATTTTCTAGGCTTTGGTAACGACGTCGCCTCCTACTCCTGCTGCTCCTCTGGCCCCGAATTCTTCTGCCCCCTTTGCAGCCTTTGAGCGTGTCTTCTCGGGGATGGCCAAGTTGCGGGAAGACTTCCTGGGTGCGGACCCGTACCTAGTGGCCGGGCACCTGGAGCTGGCCTCAGGCTGGCTTCACTCTGACTCGGCCATTCGAGCGTTGCTGAGCCAGGCCGCGGCGGCCTTCGAGAAGGAGAAGCAGGCCGCCGCCAGAGCTGCGGCCAACCGCGAGGCGGCGCTAAAGGATGCCGAGGCAGCCCGCGATCACTGCCGAGAGCTAGAGAGCGAGCTGGAGAGGCTGTGCGACGAGCGCACAGAAGAAGCATGCGGCCGCGCAGCGAAGGAGGCGGAGATGAAGGCTCGCGAGGACGCCATCAAGGGCCATGATGCTGAGCTAGGGGAGCTGACGAAGGCACAGGCCGTGGAGCGCAGCCGACTAGAGGAACTGGAACAGAAGGCGAAGACGAGGGAGGCTGAGCTTGATGCCAAGGCGAAGGTCCTGGCCGAAGACCGCGAGGCCTTCTCTCTTCTTGAGAAGAGGTCCAGCATGGCGCTGAAGTCACTATACGAGAAGGGCCTAGAGAAGCCGCTGACCACCAACGAGGATGGCCCTACTCAGCTGCTTCCCCACTTGGTGAAGGCGCTTGAGGAAGTCGTGGAGGGCATCAGCCCTATGGCCGAGGCGGATGCTCGTGTCCTTTCTTCGGCTGCGCCGACGCGTGTCTTCAGCCATCTGTACCTTCGCGACCCCAGCGCTTGTCTGGACAAGCTGCTGGAGCCTGTAGCTGATGAACATTGTGCGGCCACCGCTGCAGCCGTGAAAGGTCAGGTGGAGGCCCTGCTGAAGAAGTTCCGCGGCTTCGTCCTCGCTCCCTCGACCGGCGATGCCACCGATCCTGCAGATGGCGCTGTCTAGGGGTGACCTGCGGCTGCTTTCCTGTTTCATTCCTGCAATATGTATCAGGCCTCACGGAGGCGTTAAAACTTCCATTTGATATTGTGAGCAAAATATGTCTTCTAATATTTGCTTGAGATTTTGCGATTTTCTTCCTATTTGCTTGGTGTTCTGCGTTGGCAGAGCCCGGCCCTGCGCATACCTCAACTACCGTTGGGCCGACCGGAGACCAGGACAGACCAAGGAGTGATGGGCTACGTGACCAGTTAGGCTCCTGAGTTGCGATGCTCAGGAGTCCCCCTTGATGCGCAAACAGCTTATAGGGAGAGTACGCGAGGATAGGTTGATGTTCTACGTCGGCAGAGCCTGGCCCCGCGCATACCTCAACCGCCGTTGGGCCGACCGGAGACTAGGATGTACCAAGGAGTGAGGGGCTACGTGACCGGTTAGGCTCCTGAGTCGCGATGCTCAGGAGTCCCCCTTGACGTGCAAACAATCTCGATACATTTGCCCTCGCCGAGGACGTGCGACGACCAGGTCCGTGAGACCTGGCTGGGTGGCGTACGCTTGGGCGTGACCTGAGCGTAGCCCCCGTGCCCAGCCCCCTCGAGCGGCTCTCCCGAGGGGAGGCGTTGTGGTGAGGCCGGACACTGAGCTCTGGGGCTCCCTGAGCTTGGTACGACCGCGAAGCCTCCCTCAGTTGTTTATCACCAGCGCGGAGCATAGTGCTTCCGCTTGTGCACGGGCATAGCCGCTCCTCGGCAGTGTCGACGGCCAGCGCGGAGCATGGTGCTTCCACTTGTGCGTGGGTGGGGGGCTCCCTCTGCGGAGAGCCCCCGGGGCGTGTATAGCCCCGCCCTGACACGTGGCTTGCACGACAGGGCTAGACGAGGTGTATCTGGGCACTCGTGACCTAGCACGAGATTCGCGAGGCCCTACCTCAAGGCGGGTTGCGCCTGGTCTTGGTTCTTGTTTGCGGTGCTGGACCTGCGAGGTGGTCGGACAACCTGCGCCGAATGAATCTCCTGAGGTTATTGCGTGAGAACGCCAAGAACCAACGGCCCCAGGAGGTAACGTAAATGGGGCCGGCCCGCCAGACAGAGCTTAGCCGTTGGATTTATCGACGCTGCAGGGACGGACCCGAGCACAGACGTCGTGCTCAATTTACTCACGCGAAGGGTCCTGAAGAAAGACGGCCGGCGCGCGATCCCTTTGATGGGCAGTCATCGAGCGAGTAGTAATCATAGATAGATCAAACATGAGAGTAGCAGGCTTAAACAAGTGCATGAGAGATACGTGCCACTGGGTCAGGCCCGAGCGACTTGGGGATGATGCAGCCCGAGGGGCGCCCCCAAAAAGGTAAGCTAAAGACATAAGAAAAGGGATACATGCCACAGGGACTGACCCACGCGCCCTGGGAATGATGCAGCCTGAGGGGCGCTCCCAGCTGAATGACTTGGAAAGATGTCACCTGGTCATGTTGACGAAGGAGAGTTGAAGTAGCTGAAAGTGTACGGCGAAGGGGTTGCTCCTGATGAGCCTCCGGAGCTCTGAGCCTCGGGAGGCTCTGGGGGCTCAGGTGGTTCCTTAAGGACCGTCTCCATCTCCATCAAGACGGCGTGGTGCCTGGCTTCCTGATCCGCTAGCATGCGCCACAAGTTGCGTTGGTAGGCGGACGATGCACTTGGCAGGCCAAAGGGCATGCGAACATAGCTGTGCGGTGGGCCCTCGCAGCGTCCCACGTGTGAAGGCCAGAAAAGGTCCTGAGAAGCAGCCCTGTTGAGCCCTAGAACATCGATGCAAACATGTAGCATAGCATCCTCGCCTAGATGGGAAGCTGCGTCTCGTGAGCGGCGGTCGCGGCGCATGGCCCTTGCGTCTTGCAACTCCTGGGTGGTCTTGGTGATGAACTCCTGAACGGTGGGCGATCCTTGCCCTGTGCCGTCCTGAGGGAAACATGCCGCGAAGCACGCCTCCAAGTGGTGCCCGAGCGCCTCCCTCATGATGTGGGCAAAGTCTAAGGCCTTCCAAAAGAAAGCCCCCGAGCCCTGCCCGAGGAGAGCACTGGGCGCGCCTTCCTATGCGATGGAGGGAGACGCCCCTAGAGTGGGCACTGATCCTGACGAGACTCCGGCCGTGGCGCGACCCTCCTAAGGTCCTGCGCATCGCAGCTGCTTCTTCTTCTTGGGGACGGCCTCAGGAGGACCCTTGACCTTGCTGTCGGGGTCATCAATTGCTGCAGCTTGGAAGGCACACTCGAGGGAGCTGATAGAGGCTAAGGTGTCCCGATCTTTCGATGAGATGGTGGCTATCGTTTTCTGTGGGAGTCGACCTTGACGATCCGACTACGAACGTGCGAGACGTCACGCCTTAGCAATCGCTAAACCAACTTCCGAGGGTTATTGACCACGCCGAAGCACGATCAACCTGACCACGAGGGTCTGTTTCCTGCGAGCAAACGAAGAACAAGCAAGAAACTGAGATTGCAATCTGGATATTGCGAATATAAGATGAAAGCTTTATTGATCAAGGTGGGGTTCTGTGACGTCTTGGTCTGGTCGTTGGACACAAACGAAGTATGCGAAGTTGCAGCTATGGCGAACTTTTAATCTAAACAAAACCCAAAGTCTAAACGACGCCCTAAGGGTTGTATATATGGAGGAAGAGGGGGGAATTTCGTGGCCCTTGAGGGTGGGGCCCGAAACCAACCCTAACTCTTGTTTCCCCACACATACGGACTCTAAAAATAACCTATACTTAAGTATTTCGAAATTACATGGGCCTGGCCCATTAATAAGGTGACGCAGCACCTAGAATAGCCTATGGACGAATATTATGAAGTGGCATCTTGTATATTTCGTCCAAGGCTTCATGCACTCCTTATGGCGGCTTTAAACTCCTGAAATCATCACTTGTAACTCCGTTCTTGATCCCCTTGCGCATGCCATCAACTCCATGTGTGTTCTTGCTCCAATGTTCATCCTTCTCCAAGCTAGGCCCTTCATTTGTAAGCAAAACAAATGTATCCAATTTAGGCAGCATCATAATCTCATGAACATTAGAATCATTACCAAGAAACGAAAGTACCTGGTAATTTAATTGGCGTGCGCGAGCTCTAGTAATTGGTCCAGTATATGTAACAGTAGGGGCTGTGGGTGTAACAATGGTATTGATGTCCTCATCATCCTCCCCTTCTTGAAATGAAGTCGTCCTCGACGGAAGCGCATCTTCCTCACCCAAATAAGGCTTCAAATCTGCAATGTTAAAAGTTGGACTAACCCCAAAATCTACAGGTAGCTCAAGTTTATATGCATTATCATTTATTTTCTCTAACACCTTAAAAGGACCATCAGCACGTGGCATTAGCATTGATTTGCGCAGATTAGGAAATCTATCTTTACGCAAATGTAACCAAACAAGATCTCCAGGCGCAAACACAACATGTTTTCTACCCTTATCTCTGGCAAGTTTATATTTAGCATTCATATGCTCAATGTTTTCCTTAGTTAACTCATGCATTTTTAAAATCAATTCAAAACGTTCTTTAGCATCAAAATTAACCTTCTCTGAAGATGGAAGAGGCAACAAATCAATAGGTGCACGAGGTAGGAAACCATACACAATTTCAAAAGGGCACATCTTAGTAGTAGAATGCAATGAACGATTATAAGCAAATTCAATATGAGGCAAGCATTCTTCCCACATTTTCTTGTTATTCTTCAAAACAGCCCTAAGCATAGTAGACAATGTTCTATTGACTACCTCAGTTTGTCCATCAGTTTGGGGGTGACAAGTAGTACTAAAAAGCAGCTTAGTCCTCAACTTAGCCCATAAACATCTCCAAAAGTGGCTAAGAAATTTAGTATCATGATCTGAAACAATAGTATTTGGCACACCATGTAAGCGAATAATTTCACGAAAGAACAAATCAGCAACATTAACAGCATCATCGCTTTTATGACATGGTATAAAGTGTGCCATTTTCGAGAACCTATCCACGACAACAAATATGCTATCCCTCCCCTTCTTTGTTCGAGGTAAACCTAAAACAAAGTCCATAGATATATCCTCCCAAGGAACACTAGGTACAGGCAAAGGCATATATAAACCATGAGGATTGAGTCGTGACTTAGCTCTTTGACATGTAGTGCAGCGAGCAACAAAACGCTCAACATCCCGTCTCATCTTTGGCCAAAAGAAATGTGTAGCAAGTATATCCTCCGTCTTCTTGACGCCAAAGTGCCCCATTAATCCTCCTCCATGCGCCTCCTGCAACAACAAAAGACGAACGGAGCTAGCTGGAATGCATAGCTTGTTAGCACGAAACACAAATCGATCGTTAAGAATGAACTTGTTCCAAGTTCTTCCTTCCTTACAATTCTACAATACATCTTTAAATTCAGCATCATGAACATATTGATCTTTGATGGTCTCCAAACCAAATATTTTAAAGTCAAGTTGTGAAAGCATAGTATAACGACGAGACAAGGCATCAGCAATAACATTTTCTTTACCCTTCTTGTGTTTAATGACATAAGGGAAAGTCTCAATGAATTCAACCCATTTAGCATGTCTACGGTTCAGTTTTGCTTGACTTTTATTGTGTTTCAAAGATTCATGATCAGAATGTACAACAAATTCCTTGGGCCATAAATAATGTTGCCATGTTTCTAAGGTCCGAACAAGAGCATATAATTCTTTATCATAAGTAGAATAGTTCAGACTAGGCCCACTCAATTTTTCTGAAAAGTATGCAACAGGTTTTCCATCTTGTAATAACACACCTCCTAATCCAATTCCACTAGCATCACATTCAAGCTCAAAAGTCTTATTGAAATTAGGAAGTTGGAGTAAAGGAGCATGTGTCAACTTATCTTTCAATACCGTGAAGGCTTCTTCCTGTGCGATACCCCAAACAAAAGGCACATCCTTCTTTGTAAGCTCGTTGAGAGGTGCAGCAATGGTGCTGAAATCTCTCACAAAACGCCTATAGAAACCAGCGAGGCCAAGGAAACTCCTCACTTGTGTGACCGTTTTGGGCTGCGGCCAACTCTCAATAGCTTCAATCTTGGCTTTATCAACTTCAATTCCCTGTGGAGTAACAACATAGCCAAGAAAAGATACTCGGTCGGTGCAAAAGGTGCACTTTCCAAGGTTTCCAAACAAACGTGCATCACGTAGAGCAATAAAAACAGCACGTAAATGTTCCAAATGTTCCTCCAAAGATTTGCTATAAATCAATATGTCATCAAAGTAAACTACCACAAATCGTCCAATGAAAGCACGTAAAACTTCGTTCATTAACCTCATGAAAGTACTAGGTGCATTAGTTAACCCAAAAGGCATGACTAACCACTCATATAATCCAAACTTAGTTTTAAATGCTGTTTTCCATTCATCTCCCAATTTCATACGAATTTGATGGTATCCACTACGCAAATCAACTTTGGAGAATATTGTAGAGCCACTCAATTCATCAAGCATATCATCTAGCCTAGGAATAGGATGACGATAACGAATAGTAATATTATTTATGCCTCTACAATCAACACACATACGCGACGTACCATCCTTTTTCGGCACTAAAATGATAGGAACAACACAAGGACTAAGGGATTCACGTATATAACCTTTGTCGAGCAGTTCTTGTACTTGACGCATAATCTCCTTCGTCTCCTCTGGATTGGTACGGTATGGTGCACGGTTGGGTAGCGAAGCACCGGGAATTAAGTCAATTTGATGCTCAATCCCTCGAATAGGTGGTAATCCCGGTGGCACGTCTTGTGGAAAAACGTCAGCGAACTCCTGCAAAATGTTAGTGACAGCAGGGGGCAAAGAGGAAGGCACGTCCTCGAATGAAAATAATGCCTCTTTGCACACAAAAGCATAGCAAACAGATTTGCTGAAATCTAGCTCATCAATATCAGATTTGGTGGCAAGTAAACATGCACTTTTCAATTTAATTTCAGAAACAACAGTAGATGGTTTATTATTAGGCTTCATTTGGTGCTCAAATTCTTTTGCCACAATCTGATTTTCACTCTTATTTGTCTCCTGTTTTGCTTTATTAGCTCTATTAATATCATCTTTCAAAATGGAATCAGGAGTCATAGGAAGCAAAGTAATATTTTTATCGTTATGAACAAGAGTATACTGATTGTTTCTACCATGGTGTACAGAATTTTTATCAAATTGCCATGGTCTACCAAGTAATAAGGAACATGCTTGCGTAGGTACCACATCACAATCAACATAATCAGCATATGTAGAGATACTAAAATGCACACGAACAGTACGTGTTACCTTAACCATGCCGCTGTTGTTGAACCATTGGATGTAGTAAGGATGTGGATGTGGTCTTGTGGTGAGAGATAGCTTCTCCACCATCTCCATGCTAGCCAAGTTATTGCAGCTCCCTCCATCTATGATCACCCGAACAGAACGTTCCTTCACAACTCCCTTTGTATGGAACAAATTATGCTTCTGATTTTGCTCAGCTTTTGTAACCTGCACACTCAAAACACGTTGAGCAACTAAACATTCATACCTGTCAGCATCTTCAGGAGCCATGTATTGCGTCTCATGATCAGAATCGTCTCCACCGTGTTCTTCACGTGTAATAAGAGCCAAAGTCTCCTCATCATAGTCACTAGCGGACTCATACCCACCATCCTCAGTAACAATCATCACACGCTTAGATGGGCATTCTCTCGCATAATGACCTCCACCCTTGCAACGTCGACAAATAATATCATGTGTTTGCCCTGTTGATGCCATGGATGAAGAAGAGCTCTTTGCAGGCCCAGAAGGTGTGCTCTTGGCAGATAGTGGTGATTGTGCCTGCTTTATTGTATCACGGTTGGAGGTGGCAGCCGACGGAGGCACCGGTGTAGCAGAACGCGTGGAAGTAGATGATGCACGTGGTGTCCATGAGGAAGGTCAACCTGCAGAAAAGTTAGTCCGCGCCAATGCCTGTCGATCCTGCACTTCACGTTCAGCTTTACAAGCAAGATGGAATAAACGAGTGATATTAGTATACTCCTTATACTCTAGAATCGTCTCAATCTCTTTATTTAATCCACCCATAAAACGTGCAAGCATAGCTTCATTCTCCTCAATAATACCACATCTAATCATGCCAGTTTGTAATTCCTGATAATATTCTTCTACAGAATTTTTTCCCTGTCTTAAGCGCTGCAATTTTTGAAGTAATTCACGTTGATAATATGGTGGAACCCAACGAGTACGCATAGCAGTTTTCAAGGCAGCCCAAGTAGCCGGAATAGGATATAATCTACAATGCTCAGACCACCAAACACATGCAAAACTAGTGAATGCACAAATAGCAGCAGGAACACGTCTCTCCTCGGGATATTGTAAACATGTAAATCGTTGTTCAGTTTCTAACTCCCAAGTAAGATATATATCAGGAACATATCTACCCTCAAATGGTGGAATATTCAATTTTAGTTTAGGGAGATGGTCATGATCTCGTACCTGAGGGTGAGCCCTACCATTGCCATTATTTGCATGTGGACGACCTGGTGGTTGCTGTGCTGGTGGTGGCACGTAGTTCTGATTTTGATCAACCTCATCCTCATAATCTCCCACATAATCATCCTCCTCCACATCAGCAGTAGGAGCCAAAGAAGTATCAACAGCAGCACCAGCAGTTTGGCCCGACTGAAGAGGGACACGGCTCGCTCGGCGGAGGGCTGTTTCCCGACGTGGAGGTAGTCGGTGTTGTTGTTGCTGTTGCAGAGGTGCGGCAGGAGCAGCCGGTGGTGGTGGTGGAAAACGCGAAAGCAATTCAGCAAACTTGTTATCGAGCTTTGTTTCAAACGTCTTCTCCATGCCATCTATCTTCTCCATGGCCTCTTCAAATCTGTTTATCACATCTTGCACCTGTACACTCATCATTTGCTGAAACGTATCATGAAGCTCCTTGTTCGTCAAGTTCTCCCAATCAGTCTCGTCGGATTGTGATCCTGGCATGGTTAGCAGCAATAGAAACACACAAGAATATGATCCTACAGACTACGAACAAGTGGTGGTGGTGGCGGGTGTCACAAATCCGTCAAGCAAATCTCAAATTCTTACCAGTTCTTACCCAGCAGCAGGCGGTGATCGGCAACCGTTATAGTCAAAACTCTCAAAAGCTTGGATAGAGCGATTGCCAGGGAGAGTCAAACGCACGACGTAGATGTATGTGGAGCTGGGAAGGCTTATAGTATGGCAGCAAAAAGGGTCAGCAATAATCAATTCAGAGATGCAAAGTTGAATAAACGCTCAATGACGGTACTGTGCTGGTCCTAGGCTAGACCGTGCTAGAGACGCGAGCCTAGAACACTAACAAAATCACGGCGCTGCACGTAAATAAGGGAGAAGCACACTCTGGAACTCTTTTTTTTTCGCTCTCTTTTTTTTGCGCTCCTTTTCTTTTGCGCCCCTTTTTTTGCGAAAAATCACTATAATGGCGAGTGTCTCAAAACTCTTCCCTCGTCAAACTGATAGGATGGGAACAAAATTTTTTTTTTTCACTTTTTTTTCGGAAATCAGGGCAGTGACGACGAAAAAGTGCGACAAAAAATCACTATGATGGCACGTGGCTCAAAAGACTCAGAAAAGCCTAAAAATAGGATAGGGAAAAAAAAATTTCCCGTGAAAATTTTGGCCTAAAAACTGCCCGGGGGTCTCCAGACTTTTTTTTCCGAGACCTACGCAGGCAAGGAAACACGAATCGGAATTTAGATTGGTCTCAAGAACAAACCTAATATGAGAAGAACTCGGATTGGTGGTGGATATATGGTTGTGGTATATGGCAGCGGTCGTGGTATATGGTAGCGGTGGTGGTATATGGATACAGATTGGTGGTGGTATATGGATACAGATTGGTGGTGGTATATGGATATGGATTCAGAGCGGTGGCGGATAAGCAAAAGTGGTAGATGGGCGATGATGATGGTGCGGCGGCGGCGTGACAACTTATGACCAGAACTCGAAACTCTAAAAGACTAGACTCTAAGACCAGCAACTTGACACGACGATGCAACCGCAAATTCAACAAAGCAAAAACCCTAAAAAGATTATGCAAAGGCTCAGATTGGTTCGGATATGATGAACTAACCCTAAATTTTTTTGTGGCTTTTTCGTGGACTGTAGGTATGAAGAACAGACTCGATCTAATCTACGAAAAACTGTAAAATCTCACCGAGCAACCTGGAAATCTGATACCACTTGATAGAGGCTAAGGTGTCCCGATCTTTCGATGAGATGGTGGCAATCGTTTTCTGTGGGAGTCGACCTTGACGATCCGACTACGAACGTGCGAGACGTCACGCCTTAGCAATCGCTAAACCAACTTCCGAGGGTTATTGACCACGCCGGAGCACGATCAACCTGACCACGAGGGTCTGTTTCCTGCGAGCAAACGAAGAACAAGCAAGAAACTGAGATTGCAATCTGGATATTGCGAATATAAGATGAAAGCTTTATTGATCAAGGTGGGGTTCTGTGACGTCTTGGTCTGGTCGTTGGACACAAACGAAGTACGCGAAGTTGCAGCTATGGCGAACTTTTAATCTAAACAAAACCCAAAGTCTAAACGATGCCCTAAGGGTTGTATATATGGAGGAAGAGGGGGGAATTTCGTGGCCCTTGAGGGTGGGGCCCGAAACCAACCCTAACTCTTGTTTCCCCACACATACAGACTCTAAAAATAACCTATACTTAAGTATTTCGAAATTACATGGGCCTGGCCCATTAATAAGGTGACGCAGCACCTAGAATAGCCTATGGACGAATATTATGAAGTGGCGTCTTGTATATTTCGTCCAAGGCTTCATGCACTCCTTATGGCGGCTTTAAAGTCCTGAAATCATCACTTGTAACTCCGTTCTTGATCCCCTTGCGCATGCCATCAACTCCATGTGTGTTCTTGCTCCAATGTTCATCCTTCTCCAAGCTAGGCCCTTCATTTGTAAGCAAAACAAATGTATCCAATTTAGGCAGCATCATAATCTCATGAACATTAGAATCATTACCAAGAAACGAAAGTACCTGGTAATTTAATTGGCGTGCGCGAGCTCTAGTAATTGGTCCAGTATATGTAACAGTAGGGGCTGTGGGTGTAACAATGGTATTGATGTCCTCATCAGGAGCACACCGCATCTTTCTCTTCACATGGGACCGTGATGATCCTACTGCTTCCTGGCATCTTGAGGACATTGTAGCCGTGATGGGTTACTACCATGAACTTGGCCAGGGCTGGATACCCAAGGATGGCGTAGTACGACAGACAGATGTGTCCAATGTCGAAGTCGATGAGGTTGGTGCGGTAGTTCTTGCGTTCGCCGAAGGTGACAGGGAGGCGGACTTGCCCTATCGGTGTGGTGGAACCGTCGGTCACTCCTGAGAAAGGCTTGGTGGGCTAAAGCTGGTCATACAGCATTTGGAGGCTGTCGGACGTGTCGACGGACATGACGTTGAGCCCTGCGCCGCCGTCGATGAGGGTCTTGGTAACTTGCACGTTGCTGATGACTGGGGAGCAGAGCATCGGGAGGGTGCCAGCGGTAGCTGCGCACTTCAGCTGGTCTGCCGAGTTGAATGTAATGGGGCACTGGGACCATCTAAGCGGGCATGTGGCTTCGAGCTTGGGGAGGACTGCATTCACTTCACGAGCAAATTGCTTGAAGATACGCTACGGGGCTGGGGCCTGGGCTCTGCCCAAGATGCAGGCGATAGCACGTGGTTCCTGGAAGCCCCCAGCCCCCTTGTCCTGATGGTGTTCGTCATTCCTTCTTGGCGGTGGTGGCAGTGGAGGGAGCCCGGCGTTGCCTTCAGGACGATCCTCATGAGGCTGATCCCTCCAGGCGCCCACGCGCGGCTGATCCTGCCAGCGGTCCTCGCGAGGCCGATCGCGCCACTCCTGGCGCAGGCCGCGGGCGTCCCAGCGTCCACCACCACACCCTCCTCCTCGGCCGTACCCCTGGTCGCCAAGCTCGGGGCGTTGACCAAAGCACCCTTCGCGAATGGCTCTAAGCTCTTGACATTCGCTGGTGTTGCGGGTGTTCAGGTTGTGGTAGGCGCAGAACGGACGGCTGCCCTTGGATGACTATGGTTGGTCTCTGCCACGCTTGGTGTCTAGTTCCGCTGCGAGCATGGCTGCTCCCTTGCACTTCATGTCCTTGGCCTTGGCCTTCTTCTTCTCTGGGTCCGTAGTAGGAAGCTCAAGGAGGGAGAGGCACCCCTCCTCAGCTTTAGCACACATGGTCGCGATGTTGAACAGCTCCAGGGTCGTGCATAGCTCTTCATGGATGGCGAGCTCCTCCTTCATCTTGACGTCGCGGACGCCATCAAAGAACGCAGAGATGATGGCTTCGTCGGTCACCTTGGGGATCTTGATCCGTGCGCTGTTGAAGCGCTGAATGTACTTCTGTAGGGTCTCTCCTGGTTGTTGCTTGATGCGGCGCAGGTCGCCCGCGATCGGGGGGCGGTCGCGAGTGCCCTGGAAGTTGGCGATGAAGCGGGTGCGCATTTCGTCCTAGGAGGAGATTGAGCCCGGAGGCAGGTTCATGAGATAGGAGCGGGCGCCTTCCTTGAGAGCCATGGGAAACCAGTTTGCCATGACCTTGTCGTCGCCGTTGGCCGCTTCGATGCTCAGCTCATAGAGTTGCAAGAACTCTTCGGGGTCGGGGGTGCTGTCGTAGCGAGGAGGCAGATCTGGCTTGAACTTGCCCGGCCAGGCGACGCTACGCAGCTCGGGGGTGAAGGCGCTCCAGCCAGCTGTGGTCAACGGGACCCGCCTTGGGGGTGGAGCTTGGTCTTGATGGGGGTCCGTGCCTTGTCGCAACAGGTGGCGCGCGGGCTTGCCGCAGCAGCCGGTCCTAGCGCGGTGGCGCGAGGAGCGGCGGAGCGTTTTGTTGCGGGCGAGGGACTTCTTGACAGCTTCTCTCTTCACGCGCGGAAGCGGGACACGGCGGGTCGCGTCGCAGAGCCGCGCGTCTTGACGCTAGGGCGCCGTCTTGGGGCTGAGGTGGTGGAGGCGCTCCGTGAGCTACGTCGCCCGTAGCTGGCGGAGGGCGAGGCGGAGAGAGGGACGGCGCAGGGGAGCCCCCTGCGGCGTGGACAAGCTCAGCGATGCGGTGGAGCCAATCCTCGTAGAGGTCGTTGACCGGACGGTAGCGCAGGAGCTCATGTGTCATGAGGAGCGCAACCCGTGCATCCATGGGAGGGCGACGTGCATGGGAAGAAGAACCGGCCGGGGTCAGCGATGGAGTGGGGGTGCGGCCGTCCCGCCGCACCGAGGGAGGCAGCGAGGATGCTTGTTGCTCGTTCCCCGCCGGGCCGGTGGCGGCGTTGGCGGCAGGCGACGGGGAACGACGAGGTGGCCCGCCGACGGGAGCCGTCTGAGCAACGTGGGCGGCGAGGGTAGCCCGGCGCTCGGCACGGGCGTGGCGCGCGTCTGCCATGGAGACGGCGAAGCAATGGAGCGCGGAGCGACGGAAGGAAGCTTTGGTGCCCCCTACCTGGCGCGCCAAATGTCGGATCATGGGTTCCGGCAAACCCTTGAGGTTCGAACACTGGGGTGCACGCGAAGGTTTTCTCCCTATCGATCCACGCCCTATCTCTCTAAGATCTCGCAGACGAACTCAACGAACTCACATCACAGAAAGACACAAGATTTATACCGGTTTGGGCCACCATTGTGGTGTAACACCCTACTCCAGTGTGTTGGTGGTGGATTGCCTCTTGGGCTGATGAAGAACAGTTACAAGGGGAAGAACAACATCCTGAGGTTCAGGTGTTCTTGTGCTTGGTGGACTTGTGATGAGGCCGATGTTGGGGAACGTAGTAATTTCGAAAAAAATTCCTACGCACACACAAGATCATGGTGATGCACAGCAATGAGAGGGGAGAGTGTTGTCTACATACCCTCGTAGACCGGAAGCGGAAGCGTTATAACAACGCGGTTGATGTAGTCATACGTCTTCACGGCCCGACCGATCAAGCACCGAAACTACGGCACCTCTGAGTTTTTGCACACATTCAGCTCGATGACGATCCCCGGACTCCGATCCAGCAAAGTGTCGGGGATGAGTTCCGTCAGCACGACGGCGTGGTGACGATCTTGATGTTCTACCATCGCAGGGCTTCGCCTAAGCACCGCTACAATATTATCGAGGATTATGGTGGAGGGGGACACCGCACACAGCTAAGAGATCAATGATCAATTGTTGTGTCTCTGGGGTGCCCCCTGCCCCCGTATATAAAGGAGTGGAGGAGGGGGCCGGCCAAGGAGGGTGGCGTGCCCAAGGGGGGGGGGACTCCAACTCCCACCGAGAGTAGGACTCCCCTTTTTCCTATTAGGAGTAGGCGAGGGAAGGAAGAGGAAGGAGGGAGGAAGGAAAGGGGGGCCGGCCCCCCTCCCAATTTGGATTGGGCTTGGGGGGGGGGGCGCCCCCTCCCTTGCTCCTTTCCCCTCCTTTCCACTAAGGCCCAATAAGGCCCATATACCTCCCGGGGGGTTCCGATAACCTCCCGGTGATCCGGTATTGTCCCAATCTTCCCCGGAACCTTTCCGGTGTCCAAATATAGTCATCCAATATATCGATCTTTATGTCTCGACCATTTCGAGACTCCTCGTCAAGTCCGTGATCACATCCGGGACTCCAAACAACCTTCGGTACATCAAAATATATAAACTCATAATGAAACTGTCATCGTAACGTTAAGCATGCGGACCCTACGGGTTAGAGAACAATGTAGACATGACCAAGACACGTTTTCGGTCAATAACCAATAGCGGAACCTGGATGCTCATATTGGCTCCTACATATTCTACGAAGATCTTTATCGGTCAGATCGCATAACAACATATGTTGTTCCCACTGTCACCGGTATGTTACTTGCCCGAGATTCGATCGTCGGTATCTCAATACCTAGTTCAATCTCGTTACCGGCAAGTCTCTTTACTCGTTCCGTAATACATCATCTTGCAACTAACTTATTAGTTGCATTGCTTGCAAGGCTTAAGTGATGTGTATTACCGAGAGGGCCCAGAGATACCTCTCCGACAATCGGAGTGACAAATCCTAATCTCGAAATACGCCAACCCAACAAGTACCTTCGGAGACACCTGTAGAGCACCTTTATAATCACCCAGTTACGTTGTGACATTGTGTAGCACACAAAGTGTTCCTCTGGTAAACGGGAGTTGCATAATCTCATAGTCATAGGAACATGTATAAGTCATGAAGAAAGCAATATCAACAAACTAAACGATCAAGTGATATGCTAACGGAATGGGTCAAGTCAATCACATCATTCTCCTAATGATGTGATCCCGTTAATCAAATGACAACTCATGTCTATAGTTAGGAAACATAACCATCTTTGATCAACGAGCTAGTCAAGTAGAGGCATACTAGTGACACTCTGTTTGTCTATGTATTCACACATGTATTATGTTTTCGGTTAATACAATTCTAGCATGAATAATAAACATTTATCATGATGTAAGGAAATAAATAATAACTTTATTATTGCCTCTAGGGCATATTTCCTTCAATCTCCCACTTGCACTAGAGTCAATAATCTAGTTCACATCGCTATGTGATTAACACCCAAAGAGTACTGAGGTGTGATCATGTTTTGCTTGTGAGAGAATTTTAGTCAACGGGTCTGCCACATTCAGATCCGTAAGTATTTTGCAAATTTCTATGTCAACAATGCTCTGCACTAAGCTACTCTAGATAATTGCTCCCACTTTCAATATGTATCCAGATTGAGACTTTGAGTCATCTGGATCAGTGTCAAAACTTGCATAGACGTAACCCTTTACGACGAACGTTTTGTCACCTTCGTAATCGAGAAACATATCATTATTCCGCTAAGGATAATTTTGACCGCTGTCAAGTGATCTACTCCTAGATCACTATTGTACTCCCTTGCCAAACTTATGGTGAGGTACACAATAGATCTGGTACACAGCATGGCATACTTTATAGAACCTCTGGCCAGGGCATAGGGAATGACTTTCATTCTCTTTCTATCTTCTGCCGTGGTCGGGCTTTGAGTCTTACCCAGTTTCACACCTTGTAACACAGGCAAGAACTCTTTCTTTGACTGTTCCATTTTGAACTACTTCAAAATCTTGTCAAGGTACGTACTCATTGAAAAACTTATCAAGCGTCTTGATCTATCTTGATGCTCAATATGTAAGCAGCTTCACCGAGGTTTTTCTTTGAAAAAACTCCTTTCAAATACTCCTTTATGCTTTACAGAATAATTCTACATTATGTCCGATCAACAATATGTCATTCACATATGCTTATCAGAAATGTTGTAGTGCTCTCACTCACTTTCTTGTAAATACAGGCTTCACCGCAAGTCTGTATAAAACTATATGCTTTGATCAACTTATCAAAACGTATATTCCAACTCCGAGATGCTTGCACCAGTCCATAGATGGATCGCTGGATCTTGCATATTTTGTTAGTACCTTTAGGATTGACAAAACCTTTTGGTTGCATCATATACAACTCTTCTTTAATAAATCCATGAAGGAATGCAATTTTGTTTATCCATTTGCCAGATTTCATAAAATGCGGCAATTGCTAACATGATTCGGACAGACTTAAGCATAGATACGAGTGAGAAACTCTCATCGTAGTCAACACCTTGAACTTGTCAAAAACCTTTTTGCGACAATTCTAGCTTTGTAGATAGTAACACTACTATCAGCGTCCGTCTTCCTCTTGAAGATCCATTTAATCTCATTGGCTCGCCGATCAATGGGCAAGTCAATCAAAGTCCATACTTTGTTCTCATACATGGATCTCATCTCAGATTTCATGGCCTCAAGCCATTTCGCGGAATCTGGGCTCATCATCGTTTCCTCAAAGTTCATAGGCTCGTCATGGTCAAGTAACATGACCTCTAGAACAGAATTACTGTACCACTCTGGTGCGGATCTCACTCTGGTGTACCTACGAGGTTCGGTAGTAACTTGATCTGAAGTTACATGATCATCATCATTAGCTTGCTCACTAATTGGTGTAGTAGTCACAGGAACAGATTTCTATGATGAACTACTTTCCAATAAGGGAGCAGGTACAGTTACCTCATCAAGTTCTACTTACCTCATCAAGGATCCATTCTCAGCAATGAATAACTTGCCTTCGGATCTGTGATAGAAGGTGTACCCAACATATTCTTTTGGGTATCCTATGAAGATGCACTTCTCCGATTAGGGTTTGAGCTTATCGGGTTGAAACTTTTTCACATAAGCATTGCAACCTCAAACTTTAAGAAACGATAGCTTAGGTTTCTTGCCAAACCTTAGTTCATATGGTGTCATCTCAACGGATTTAGATGGTGCCCTATTTAATGTGAATGAAGCTATCTCTAATGCATAACCTGAAACGATAGTGGTAAATCGGTAAGAGACATCATAGATCGCACCATATCTAATAAAGTACGGTTACGACGTTCGAACACACCATTACACTGTGGTGTTCCAGGTGGCGTGAGTAGTGAAACTATTTCACATTGTTTTAACTGAAGGCCAAACTCGTAACTCAAATATTTTCCTTCTGCGATCATATCATAGAAACTTTTATTTTTGTTACGATGATTCTCCACTTCACTATGAAATTCTTCGAACTTTACAAATGTTTCAGATTTGTGTTTCATCAAGTAGATATACTCATATCTGCTCAAATCATCTGTGAAGATCAGAAAATAATGATACCTGCCGCGAGCCTCAATATTCATCGGACCACATACATCAGTATGTATGATTTTCAACAAATCTGTTGCTTGATCCATTGTTCCGGAGAATGGAGTCTTAGTCATCTTGCCCATGAGTCATGGTTCACAAGCATCAACTGATTCATAATCAAGTGATTCCAAAAGCCCATCAGCATGGATTTTCTTCATGCGCTTTACACCAACATGACCTAAACGGCCGTGCCACAAATAAGTTGCACTATCATTATTAACTTTGCATCTTTTGGTTTCAATATTATGAATATGTGTATCACTGCGATCGAGATCCAACGAACCATTTTCATTGGGTGTGTAACCATATAAGGTTTTATTCATGCATGTAAACAGAACAACAATTTATTCTCTTACTTAAATGAATAACCGTATTGTAATAAACATGATCAAATCATATTCATGCTCAATGCAAACACCAAATAACACTTATTTAGGTTCAACACTAATCCCGAAAGTATAGGGAGTGTGCGATGATGATTATATCAATCTTGGAACCACTTCCAACACACACCATTACTTCGCCCTTAACGAGTCTCTGTTCATTCTGCAACTCCTGTTTCGAGTTACTACTCTAAGCAACTGAACCAGTATCAAATACTGAGGGGTTGCTACGAACACTAGTAAAATACACATCAATAATATGTATATCAAATATACCTTTGTTCACTTTGCCATCCTTCTTATCCGCCAAATACTTGGGGTAGTTCCGCTTCCAATGACCAGTCCCTTTGCAGTAGAAGCACTCAGTTTCAGGCTTCAGTCCAGACTTGGGTTTTTCACTTGAGCAGCAACTTGCTTGCCGTTCTTCTTGAAGTTCCCCTTTCTTCCCTTTGTCCCTTTACTTGAAACTAGTGGTTTTGTATACCATCAACACTTGATGCTTTTCTTGATTTCTACCTTCGTCGATTTAAGCATTGCGAAGAGCTTGGGAATCGTTTTCGTTATCCCTTGCATATTATAGTTCATCACGAAGTTCTACTAACTTGGTGATGGTGACTAGAGAATTCTGTCAATCACTATATTATCTGGAAGATTAACTCCCACTTGATTCAAGCGATTGTAGTACCCAGACAATCTGAGCACATGCTCACTGCTTGAGCTATTCTCCTCCATCTTTTAGCTATAGAACTTGTTGGAGCCTTCATATCTCCCAACTTGGGTATTTGCTTGAAATATTAACTTTAACTCCTGGAACATCTCATATGTTCCATGACGTTAAAAACGCCTTTGAAGTCCTGATTCTAAGCCGTTAAGCATGGTGCACTAAACTATCAAGTAGTCATCATATTGAGCTAGCCAAACGTTCAGAACGTCTGCATCTGCTCCTGCAATAGGTCTGTCACCTGGCGGTGCATTAAGGACACAATTCTTCTGTGCAGCAATGAGGATAAACCTCAAATCACGGATCCAATCCACATCATTGCTACTAACATCTTTCAACTTAGTTTTCTCTAGGAACATATCAAAAATAAAACAGGCGAGCTAAACGCGAGCTATTGATCTAGAACATAGATATGCTTAATACTACCAGGACTAAGTTCATGATAAATTTAAGTTCAATTAATCATATTACTTAAGAACTCCCACTTAGAAAGACATCCCTCTAATCTTCTAAGTGATCATGTGATCCAAATCAACTAAACCATAACCGATCATCACGTGAAATGGAGTAGCTTTCAATGGTGAACATCAATATGTTGATCATATCTACTATATGATTCACGCTCGACCTTTCGGTCTTAGTGTTCCGAGGCCATATCTGCATATGCTAGGCTCGTCAAGTTTAACCTGAGTATTCTGCGTGTGCAAAACTAGCTTGCACTCGTTGTAGATGGACGTAGAGCTTATCACACCCGATCATCATGTGGTGTCTGGGCACGACAAACTTTGGCAACGGTGCATACTCAGGGAGAACACTTTTATCTTGAAATTTAGTGAGAGATCATCTTATAATGCTACCGTCAATCAAAGCAAGATAAGATGCATAAAAGATAAACATCACATGCAATCAGTATAAGTGATATGATATGGCCATCATCATCTTGTGCTTGTGATCTCCATCTTCGAAGCACCGTCATGATCACCATCGTCACCGGTGTGACACCTTGATCACCATCGTAGCATCGTTGTCATCTCGCCAATCTTATGCTTCCACGACTATCGCTACTGCTTAGTGATAAAGTAAAGCATTACAGCGCAATTGCATTGCATACAATAAAGCGACAACCATATGGCTCCTTCCAGTTGCCGATAACTCGGTTACAAAACATAATCATCTCATACAATAAAATTTAGCATCATGTCTTGACCATATCACATCACAACATGCCCTGCAAAAACAAGTTAGACGTCCTCTACTTTGTTGTTGCAAGTTTTACGTGGCTGCTACGGGCTGAGCAAGAACCGTTCTTACCTACGCATCAAAACCACAACGATAGTTTGTCAAGTTGGTGCTGTTTTAACCTTCGCAAGGACCAGGCGTAGCCACACTCGGTTCAACTAAAGTTGGAGAAACTGACACCCGCCAGCCACCTGTGTGCAAAGCACGTCGGTAGAACCAGTCTCGCGTAAGCGTACGCGTAATGTCGGTCCGGGCCGCTTCATCCAACAATACCGCCGAACCAAAGTATGACATGCTGGTAAGCAGTATGACTTATATCGCCCACAACTCACTTGTGTTCTACTCGTGCATATAACATCAACACATAAAACCTAGGCTCGGGTGCCACTGTTGGGGAACGTAGTAATTTCAAAAAAAATTCCTACGCACACGCAAGATCATGGTGATGCACAGCAACGAGAGGGGAGAGTGTTGTCTACGTAGCCTCGTAGACCGGAAGCGGAAGCGTTATAACAACGCGGTTGATGTAGTCATATGTCTTCATGGCCCGACCGATCAAGCACCAAAACTACGGCACCTTTGACTTTTTGGACACGTTCAGCTCGATGACGATCCCCGGACTCCGATCCAGCAAAGTGTCGGGGATGAGTTCCGTCAGCACGACGGTGTGGTGACGATCTTGATGTTCTACCGTCGCAGGGCTTCGCCTAAGCACCGCTACAATATTATCGAGGATTGTGGTGGAGGGGGGCACCGCACACAGCTAAGAGATCAATGATCAATTGTTGTGTCTCTGGGGTGCCCCCTACCTCTTTATACTAATCACTTTTTTGTATTTATGCAAACAGGGATGCTCAGCTTGATTTCAATGGGAACTGCAGAAAATGTTCTGATGGTTCACGCCCTCCATTATACTTCATCATGCACAATACATCAAATGTTCTCGAATCATTCATTTCCACCTCCAGCCACAAAATTAGCTATAAGAAAGACGTGCGGATATGTTCAACGCATTGCAACATATAAAGGCGAAATCATACAAGCTCCACACAAAGTTGGTTGATTTTAGTGGAACTGCACAAAAAGAACAACTAGTTTATTTAGCACGAGGTGACATGTCAATGTCCAAACTGACGGCAAACCCCGCCCATTCCACAATCATAGACATTTGATATTTTGGAATGGGAAAACCTTGTCAAAGTTTGCTCATTGATGTACGCAAAGCAATGTTGGGGATATCGCTTATTGGGAACTTATCAGTCGACCCATGATAAGAGGTAAATCGGCTAGTTTACCATCATATCGGCCGATTTATCGTAATATCGGTTGATTTATCGATCGATTTATCTTATCGGTCAGAGAACATTAAGCGATAAATTGGTCGATTTGTCGAAATATCGGAATATATCTTGAATAGTGACACAAAGACACACATTTGATATTTTGGAATGGGACAACCTTGTCAAATTTTGCTCATTGATGTTAGCAAGAAGACATGCGTTTGATATTTTCAAATGGGATGTCCTTTGCTGTCAGCATCCTCGATCGATTTTTCTTTATACTTTAGTCATGAAGTAAATATTGGCTCTGACATGTGAATCACTGCGATGCATAAATCATCGATTGTTTTGAATGTTCTCTATGAATTGCCAGGCCTGTGAGTTTGATAGCAATGTACATGCACGCTAAAAACCTGCTCAAACTTTTTGTACGTGTGAAACTACTACAAACGAGGTTATCACCATGCGTCCTGGGAATAATGCTACTACGTATTGTTTTGCATGTTCATCCAATGCCTGTGATACAAGAATTTGAACTAATCGAACTAATTTCGTTCATAGATGGCCGTATTTCATATAAACATGCCGGATTTCATTACATTTCATACATTCTTCAACTAAAAAGGGGTGCGCTGGAGGTATAATCCATTAACCTAATTTATGATCTTCGGCGCCCATTTTCTATGTCTGACTGAGCCAAACAGAAGCTTCTTCTCCAGCACATCTCTCCGACTCCACATCGCCGCCAAGAAGCTAAATGGCCATCAATGTTCAACCCGAGAAGCTTGGCTTGAACCGGAGGGTAGCAGCAGTGGACTTACTTGGACCCGAGCAGCGGCGACCTACCGTGTTTTGCTCTTCCTCGTTTTCTGTGTGGCGCGGCCTCGTTGGCAGCGGCGCGGGGCCTTGACGGAGCCGGCGATGTCCTTTGTCTCGTTACCGGTGGGGCGGTGCCTTGGAGAAGCGCGGGAAATCGTCCCACTCTTTGCCGGCAGTGCGGGGTCTCGACGGAGCTGGCTATGTCCTCTGTCTCGTTGTTGGTGGGGCGGGGCCTCGACGGAGCAGGGCCTCGCCGAAGCTGGGGAAGTCCTCTGCCTCGGTGTCGACGGGGCGGGGCCTCGCTGAAGCCGGCGAAGTCCTCTGCCTTGGTGTTGGCGAGGTGGGGCCTCGATGGAGCCGGCGATGTCCTCTGCCTCATTGTTGGCGAGGCGAGGCATCGGCGGAGCAGGGCCTCGCTGAAGCTGGCGAAGTCCGCCGCCTCGGTGCCGGTGGAGCAGGACCTCGGCGGAGCCATCATTATCCTCTGCCTCCTCATCGGTCTCGTCAAACAGCGCCTCGCCCGCTTCGTCACCCTCTTTGTAGGCAGTCGCAACCTCTGCCACCCGTATGCGGTACCGCCAGCGCACGAGACGGCTCTCGCGGGTGAGTGGTACGTCTAGAGCAGCGCCTCTTGCTCCGCCCGCTCCGTGGCGATCTGCTCCTCCGCCTATAGGTGCTCCTGGAGGACATGCTGGTTGTAGGCGTCGTCGGCTTGCACCTCCTGGAGCTGCTCCTCATGGTTCTGGCTCACCATGTGCATGTATTGGGCACAGGCCTTGCAAATGGTCATGGTGCAATGCACCGGCGAGGATGGCGCAGAGGAGGGAGGTTGGCGCCAGATCGTCGACTACCATGTTCTTCATTGGGACGTCGTCGTGCTCTGGCTGCCTGATGGCCAGCCAGTCGACAGCAATGGCTGCCATCTCCTTCTGGTCCATTGTCCGCTCGTCCCGAAGAGCGCTGGAGCGTGAGGAAGCCATGGTGGGAGTGGTGTGGACAGGATAAAGAGAACGAAGGTGGATGACTACGGCTATGGCCAGCGCAACAGTTTATATAGCAATGGTGGGCGGCAGAGGGACAGACGGGTGGGCTGGGGTAGCTGCCTCGGCAACCACATATCATTAATGTGGGCAGCAGGCAGATGAACAAACAAACCTTGTGTCGTTTGAACGCGGAGCAATCGCCTGCACCGGGAAGTGGCGTGGGTGGCGCTGATCGTTTCGGGCGGAAAGGGCACGCGGGCGAGGGAGGCAGTCTGGGTGGGCCAGGGCAGTCAGACTCGTGTTTGGCAGCAGTTCGATCCAGCAGCCGGACATGCTGGCTCGCCAGCGAGCTCGCCGAGCTGAGCAAAGACGATCGGATGATGGACGTGGCTTCCGACCAGGAGCCGGCCCCACCGCCCAAGCCGGTTCATACCGTGTTCACCATAGAGCAGGTGCGGCCGCACTTCGACGCCTTAATGGCGGAAGAGCTACCAGCAGGAGGACCTATGTTGCAACCTCTGTCTCCTCAATGATCACCTGCTCTCGGAAGGACAAATCGTCAGCAAACAAGAAAACAACAATGCCGTCGCGGATATGTGGCCCTATGATCCTGGCTTCCTGAATGAGTAGCGGGCGCTGTATCAGACCATTCATAGGGCCCGTGAGGCCCTCTCCGTCGTCCTTCGAGTTGTTGCGCTCGCCGTGGCACCACTGTCTCGCGTTGTCAACATGGTCAATGAACATGAGGAGTCAGGAGATGACTTCAATTGGAGAGGATGACAGTGGGGACCCACTAGGGCCATAGCCGCACGCACGCAAGTGCCTTCTTATTATATACAACTATATTTTTTTGCTTCCTGCTGGTTTCCTGACATCACGGCCCACACCATTATCAACCTATATAGTCAATAAACGAGAGAATTTCACAAGGAGAGGCCGACAGCTGGGACTCAGCAGCTCGAGCAGTATTTGTGTTTTTGAGGTGTGAGCAGAGGTTTTCTTGAGCGATGTTTTTGTTGTTGTTCATATGAGCAGGGTATGAACTGGGCGGGTTGTGGCCCATTTAGCCCAGACTATTGTTTTATGTCGACCAAATATCCAGCACAGATATTAATTTATTTCAAGCAGAAAATGGCTAGCCCAGCTTTACTTATTTTGAGGAATACCCAGCCCAGGTCAACTTGTTATTCTCCGCCCCGCTGGGCTGCAAATCGTTCCTAGGAGGGATGCAATAGGCTTAACAAGAAAATTGTCTTTAAGAAATAATAAATGGGACATAACTATAAAAAACTGGGTTGTATGTATAAAAAAATGCACCAAAAACATAATTAGTTAAAAAAATATTATTATTGAATTTTGAAAATTCAATTTCATTACTTATTGCACGCGCAATATTTCATTAGATTTTTACATAATTCAATTTTATTTTGAAATTATATTTAAGCTAACTAGAAATTTCGGGATAAAAATATTTCGGATCCCATCAAAATGTGGGAAATTTTATTGAATTCTGTTTTGAGCGGTTGGTTGAAATTATTAATTGTTGTCCTAGCTAGAAAATGGGCTGTAATTTTAACAAACTGCAAATGGGCTGTAGTAAATTCCATTAGAATTCAAAAATGGGCGGTACATTCTTGCAAGTCGCAAATGGGCTATATGTTCTCTGCCACACACTTGTGGGCCTACTAAGTTGAAGCGTACGCAAGGCTTGGTCAACTTATAGTCAACACGCGGTTCTAGCAGTAGTAGCTGTTGGATGTCCATCAAACGGATGTCGTGCTTCTTCGTCAATCTCGGACATTCTTGCTTCATCCGCCCAAACCACCGCCGGCGGTACCGCCTACTACCGCCTCCCATGGCCGGCTGTGCTGCCACACAGGACTCACCGGTCCACCGTACTCCCATCGCCGTCCAGGCCATTCCTCTACTCACCAACACCTCCTGTTATTCACCGGCGGTGACAGCCTCACACTGCAGCCGAACCAGTCAACCCACATACTACCCTCCGCATCTTCCCAGGCTCCTCATCGTTCCCTACCTCACCATCGTCCACCGCCTAGGAGCAGTCCGTGCGATGTGGTCAATGTGGTCAACGAACGACAACCATTGAAAGAGGACTCAACGCGGTGAGGCTAACAAATGGACCCCCCAGCTACATCTTCGCACACAGGGACGTGCGTCCATATTATGGGCAAAAAATGATTCTTCCCCCTTACAGCTGGGACCCACCAGTTATGTCTTCACATGCAAGGAAGTGCGTCCGTATCTTCCCTGACAGGTGGGACCCACCCGGTCGAAGCGTGCGTAGTGTTTTATGTTTGGTCATGAACGTGTACATACATACTGGTTGATGGGTCTCTCTGGAATGATGAACCGTGGCCGAGCAAGCAGCAGCACATGTAGTAGTAGAGCCCTCGACGTAGCAGTTTAGGTAGTCCAGTCTAAACCGTATATATGTATGTACAGACAGATGCCAAAAAATACGGCCACGTACGTACATACGGGCAGGGTCTCGAATGCTTAGCTACTCGCGCATACGTACGGCGAGGGCGCGTGTACATGGAGATGCAACGGACAGCAACAACAGCGTCATGTTCATCGGTAGCCAACTGGCTGGGTCGGAATGGAGAAATAGCGTCCTGTTCATCAGGAGGCAACAAATTGGGTCGAAGTGCGTCATGTTCAATGGGAGCCAACCGGCTTGGACGGAACAGCCAAAACAGGGTCTGTCGTACTGCAGTCACTACAAAAAAAAGACACATCCTTGACATTTTAGGCCGAATGATTTTTTTCAGTCATGCTTATGACACTTCTATGACGATAATTGTGACAAAACCCGGTAATATCATAGATGTGGTGGGCTCCTACTTCTATGACAAAAAATCATGACAGAAAATGGGCTTTTCGTCCTAGGCGGGCCGCAGACGCAGCTGCATGACATTCTTTGGGCCGTCCATGACGGAAAAATCCGTTGTAGAAGTGAGGGCGAGGAAAATATCGAGGAGTTCCCGGTTACGGTGGGTGGTCGGGGGCCGAGCGATGCACGTTTCTCTCGACATCTACACACGTGTGTGTGAGGCATTGCACTCTAACTGAACCTGAGCGAGGAGTTGGGCTCTAACTGAACCCAAGCGATTGCACTAGCTACGTTACTGAACCTGAGCGATCGATCCCTTGCTGTTAACTAAACCCGAGTGATTTCTTCGCTACTGCTGCTAACTGAAACCGATTGAACCCTGCTGCCTCCTTCCCTTGATTAACAGTGAGCGTTGTTGGGGGGCTTTGGATGAACAGTTCCCGGTGGGGGATTGGATGAATAGGACCCCATGGTAGTAGAGGTCGTTGCCGCTGGATGAACAGGACCCCGATCGAGCCGGTTGGGGGTGGATGAATAGGACCCCATGGAGGGCTGGATGAACAGGACCCCATTGAGGGCTGGTTGAATAGTAGCCGGTGGAGGGCTAGATGAACAGTAGCCCATGGAGGGGTGGTTGAACAGGACCCCGTGGAGAGGGCTGGTTGAACAGTAGCCGGTGGAGGAGAAGTGGAGGCTGGATGAACAGGAGCCCGCGGATGAACAGTCACAGGTGGAGGCTGGAGGAGTCGACGGTGGATGAACAGTAGCCCGTGGAGGCTGGAGGAGGTTGACGGTGGGGATGAAAAGAATCCCGTGGAGTCTAGTTTTGCGGTACGCCACACCCCTCCCAATGAACAGGACCCCTGTTTCGACCGTAGCGCTCCAACACAAGTCTGTTTCCACCATTTTGCGGTACGCCACACCCCTCCAAATCAACAGGACCCCATTTCGACCGTAGGAGGTTCAAGAGAAGTCCATTCCCTCCATTTTGCGGTACGCCAGACCCCTCCCGATGAATAGGATCCCATTTCGACCGTGGCTGGTCGAACGCAAGACCGTTTCCTCCGTTCTACAGTATGCCAGGCCTCGTTGCGATCGGCTGCTCCGTTAAAGTTGGATGGCTCCCGATGAACATGACGTATTCTATTGCCTCCCGATGAACACGACGCATTCCGTTGCCTCCCGATGGACATGATGACGCAGTTTCTCCATTCCGACCCAGCCATGTACACGAGCCCTGGCCGTACGTATGTGCGAATAGGCATTCGAGACCCCGCCCATATGTACATATGTGGCCGTATTTACTTTCTTGCACCCTGGTTGTACGTACGCGTACATGCTACATGCGCGCCTCTACTACGACATGTGCGCGCCTATACTACGACACGTGCCCTTCCTTACACAGCCACGGTTCATCACTGTAGCCTGCAGACAGACCGATCATATGCACGTACACGTTCGCGACCAGAATGACAACGCTACGTACGCTTCGACTAGGTGGGTTCCGACTGTCAGGCGCTTCCTTGCGTGCGAAGATGTAGCTGGTGGGTCCCAGCAGTCAGGGGGCGAATCATTTTTTTGCCCGTAATATGGACGCACTTCCTTGCATGCGAAGATGTAGCTGGTGGGTCCCAACAGTCAGGGGGAAACATTTTTTTGAGAAATACGGTGGCCCGTCCGGTGGGCCCCTATTGTCAGGTGGAGGAATCATTATTTCCACGTAATAAGGAGGCACTTCCTTGCTGCGACCGTGGACCCAGTTGTCAGCCTCTCCATGTACAGTACTCTTCTGATGGAAGATGTTCCTTGACCATGTTGACCACGCCGCACCGAGAGCACCAAGGCGGTGGACAACCGCGAGGCCTAGTAAGGGGACGATGTGGAGCCGGGGAAGACGCGACAGTGGATATCCACATGGAGAGGAGTACGAGGGTTCACTAGTTCGGCTGCGGTGTGAGGCTGCTGTCGTAGCAGGGCCTGGCCAGCGGTGGGAGTAGTAGGGGGCGGTTGTCGGTGCCAAAACCAGCGGATCTCGGGTAGGGGGTCCCGAACTGTGTGTCTAAGATCGATGGTAACAAGAGACAGGGGACACGATATTTACCCAGGTTCGGGCCCTCTTTATGGAGGTAATACACTACTTCGTGCTTGACTGATCTTGATGAATATGAGTATTACAAGAGTTGATCTACCACGAGATCGAGATGGCTAAACCCTAAAAGCCTAGCCTGTATGACTATGATTGTGATTGTCGCCCCTCCGGACTAAGTCCTCCGGTTTATATAGACACCAGGAGGATCTAGGGTTACACAAGGTTGGTTACAAAGAAAGGAATCTACTTATTTGATCGCCAAGCTTGCCTTCCATGCCAAGGCGAGTCCCATCCAAACACGGGTGCAGTCTTCGATCTTCGTATCTTCATAGCCCATCAGTCCGGCCCATGGCTAACAGGCCGGACGCCCAAGGACCCCTTAGTCCAGGACTCCCTCGGTAGCCCTCGAACCAGTCTTCAATGACGAGGTGTTCGGCACATAGATTGTCTTCGACATTGCAAGGTGTGTTCCTCCATTGATGACTTCCAAATAGTATGTTCAGCCTTCCATTTAATGTTGTACCCCTCGGCTTCTGTGCATCAACAACTTCAGTTTCGACATGTCAAGCGAATGCGAGAGGTCAGGGTCTTTTTGCACTTAACACCCCAGCCACGCGAGGGACAACGTCTATTTAATGAGATTGGATCCCAGATCCATTCAACATCTCACGGAGAAAATCCTCAAAGGTTGCTCGGAAAGAACACTCCAATATGTCTAACGTCCCCAGCCCCTCCTCCTGTCCCTATGGCCAGAAAGAGGTGAATGGGAGAAGTGCTCTGTATCCCACCGTCAGCTGGTGGAGCTACAAACGCAGGGGTTTCTCCCCCCTGCGGATCTAGTCCCTGTTCGAGCAGGGTTGGCCTCCTCCAACGGCAAAACCAAGGCGGAGGATTTCCCCAATCCATCCGTGGGGGAACGAGTGCGTTTCGTCCCGTATCTGCTAAGGGGCGTGGGATTTCGAATTCATCCATTCCTCCGAGGGCTTCTGGAATATTATGGCCTCCAGCTACACAACTTTACTCCGGCCTCCATACTGCACATTGCGGGTTACGTTGCTTTATGCGAACTATTCCTGGGTTGTGAGGCCCATTTTGAACTGTGAAGATGGCTATTCTGCCTCGTCTCGCGTAACCATGAGGGATCAATATTTGAAGTGGGCGGAGCCGAAATATGGTGCATTGCCGATACCGGATACCTATCCGGCACACCGAAGAAGGCTTCTGGAGAGTGGACTTCTGAGTGGTTCTACATCGAGGACGTCGTACTTCCAGACCTAGCCCGGAGGGGTCTTCCCGAGTTCACAAGTGCTCCTTTAAAGAAACGCCACAGCTGGCGCCCTCGAAGCCTCGAGGAAGAAGTAGTGCGAAGGTTCGCCAACTCCTCAGCAAGATAAGGACGCTCGCCCAGTCCTGATACATGATAGTCGAGGTAATGGCGACCTCCATAGTGCGGGGGGTCCAGCCACTCCAATACAGAGGACTTCCCATGTGGCACTATAATGGGGAAGATGACGCCTCCCGCTGTGGCAGGAAAGGTCCAGACACCCCTGCCGCCCTGGCCAAAATATTGGCTGAACTGTTCAAAGGGGAGGAAGAGGAGTTCTTGCGCATCAAGCACAGGGAAGGATACTCGATGTATAGTCCTCCTAGCTGGGTAAGCCCCCAACCCCTCTGCTCTACTCATTCTACTCCCTAAGCTATGTTCAACGAACATTAACCCATCCATTTATAACATCACTGGCAAAAGACTTCCGAGGGGCTTTACAGCCCTGCCCCGCAGCCCGAGGGCCACAATCGGGACCTTGACCCCGGATCCGAAGAGGATCCGGATATATTCGTGGTGCTCGTGAATGGGGTGTTTTTACCAAAGAAGCTATGACGGCACAAAAGTGACCATCATTGCTGATTATCCCAGTCTTCTCTCTGCTACACACATAAGTAATCCGGAGATATTTCATCCGAAAGATTTTTCTCATACTGCCTCACCCACCGCATTGTCCTGTGCTCAAAAGGGGAGGCGTTCGGTGCGCCATGCTGCCCTAGGGGTATCTCCAAAGAGAGTGGCAACTACGCTGGGAAAGCCTTCAAAGAGGAAGGCAAACGAAGATACGGCCGAGCCTTCATCAAAGAGGTATGGATTTGTAAATATGCACCTTGGCAGTCACATCCAACTGTGACCTTTCTGTTTATCCCGTATCAGGAAAAAAGTGTGTCGGACTATATACGGGGGACCGGCCGGTCATACTTCCCATAGCCAAGATCCAGATCCTGCCGTAAAGATGGGGGCTGATGCGGGGGTACCGCCGGACTGTCCTCCAGCCAAGGATTCGGATGATGTATCAGTCACTAACTCGGAAGTGGAGAGCGCCATGAATCATCGGCGCCGCAGGGCCATTTTACAAGACCCCGACTTTTCAAAAGAGGCATTTAACGCCTTCAGCTCGGCTGATGCATACATCCGAGCTACTCGAGATGGGCTTAACAGAGCCATAAAGCAACATTTAAAAGATGTGCGGGTAAGTTTACTTTGTTCGAATATGATAACCATATGCCAGTAGCCCCCGACAATTGAAGCAGTTGGGACAACTGATTTAAGTATCATTGTATAACCAGGTTCTTATGGAGAAGAATGACCTGCTAGCCCAGGAGCTAGAAAAGTGTTAGATGCAGCTAACTGTTGCCCGTGCCGAACCGGAGAAATCCAACAAGACGTCTCCTGGTAATGATTCCCTACATCGAGAAAACATAATGGTATACCAATAATGCTAACACGGTTGCTCACCTCTTATTAGGATCACTAGGTCAACTGCAAGAACAACTGAAAGCTGCCCAAGGCGGAGAACGAGAAGCCAAGAAACTGCTAGCCCCGGGCGAGCTATGCTCCCAACAGTCGTGCTAGAGAAGAACAAGGTCCAGGATTCGAATACCCGATTGGGCGAGGATCTGAAAGATGTACGGGCCCAATTGGCCAACTCCGTGAAGGAGAATAAAAGGTTGCGCAGCGGCATATTCAGCATGTGTCCGAATTTACCTTATAATAGTTCGGAGATGAAAGGAACTGACAAAGTTATATTTGCAGGTATGCTGACAGGCCGCCCCGAAGAGGAGATGTCCAGATTATTGGACGATCTGCTGCAAGGGCTATCGCAAATGCACGAGCAAGCTCGGCAGGCAATGCGGAGTGTTGCTAAGGCCTTATGGCCATCCGCCTCCCCTCCAGGAAGTATGGAGGAGCTTGTAGAGCTATTCAAGGGAGCGCGGTGACGTATCCGATTATGGAAAATATCGGCCTGCCGAGAGGGTGCGCGAGAGGCTTGGGCCATGGTGAAAACACGGTATACCAAGCCACATGGCCCGGGTCGGACCTGTAGGGTCAGATGGGAAAGAAGTGCCTGTTAATTTGGTATATGACAAAGTAGCAGTAGCTGCCAAATATTCCCAACATGATTGTAAGTTAGACAGCCTGTTGGATGGTATAGAGGAGGAAATTTATGAGTCTAAGTGACTATGTACTTTCCTTGATATGTGTAAATCCTAGCTGAATTATAAAACGATTGTCATGGCAGACCTTTTCGTTTCAACCTCGGGACCCGAAGGTGCAGAGTGTTTCCGAATACCAGTGCGGCCGAATAGACCGGGGTATGCATGGAAACCAGGCATAGGGGTCATAGTTGCTTGAACAGACAAGTTGTATCCGGCTAGTTATGTTATATTACATTAAAGTTGTAAGAAACATCTTCCGGAGAGAATAGTTCCATTAAGGGTTCCTTTCCCTAGGTGTGCATGCGTGAATGGACATGTCCGAACTATGATTGAAAAATCACAGTATGCGTGACTTCTGGGGGTTCACAATGGAGTGAATGCGAAAAAACATCTTTAATCCACCGACCGAATATTCCCTTAAGAACGCTAGCTTTTGGCTTCACCCAGTCTGAGGTACACATTCGGATGACCCGGCAGTAACAATCGCAGAGGTGCTCCCTTTATGCCCTACCCGAACTAACGGGAACGTAGGGCATAAGCACAGGAGCCAGACAACCCAGCTTGGCCAAAACTTAAGTCATATCAAGGCATATAATTACGAAGAAAAGGTACATATGGGAAAAACGGATATGTAATGAGCTTAATGCTCGGAAAATAATAATAGCAAGCTGCTATCCAAGAAGCCCCCAGGTGTAATGGACATACATATTTGAAGATATATGCGTCAGGGGTGTACGGTCTAGCTGCACGAAAGCTTTAAAGCTAAAGAGAAAAACTGAAAAGAGAGAAAAAATAATGGGAACAACAAGAAGGAGACGAACACAGGGTTCGGTGCTAGGCATAGTATCGTTGGAGTCTGGCCGTGTTCTAGGGGTTCAGCTGTAAGAGATTGTCTGACGCATCACGCAAGCGGTACGCTCCTCCGGTGAGAACTTCGTCAATGATGAAGGGATCCTCCCACTTGGGCTTGAGCTTGTCCTTTTTCTTCCCCGGCAGGCGTAGAACGAGTTCGCCAACATTATAAGTCTTGGCCTGCACTTCTCTGCTTTGATACATGCGAGCCTGCTGTTGATAAAATGTAGAACGTGCTTTTGCGACGTCGCGCTCTTCCTCCATGACATCTAAGATTTCCTACCGATCTAGCTCGGCCTCTCTCTCTCTCTTCGTACATGCGCACATGAGGTGAGTCATGAATAATGTCGCAGGGTAACACCACCTCTGCACCGTACACAATGAAGAATGGTGGGTATCCGGTAGTGCGATTGGGTGTGGTCCGCAGCCCCCAGAGTACGGAGTTGACCTCCTCAACCAAGTGCTTGGCTGATTCTTTCAAAGACCGCACTAGTCTAGGCTTGATGCCGCTCATAATAAGACCATTGGCTCGTTTGACTTGACCTTTTGTCTATGGATGATAGACAGAGGCATGATCGAGCTTGATGCCCAGATTAGCGCACCAGGTTTTCACTTCGTCAGCTATGAAGTTGGAGCCGTTATCAGTGATGATGTTGTGTGGAACACCATAACGGTGTACGACGCCGGATATGAATTCTATCACCGGCCCAGACTCGGCCGTTTTAACTGGTTTGGCCTCTATCCACTTAGTGAATTTATCCACCATAACCAGCAGATATTTTTTCTTAGGGCTTCCTCCTTTAGTCTTCGTTCGGTTGTTGGGGTTTCCTTCCCTGTGAAGAACCAACCCCTGCAGGGATTGGGTGAATCCGCTTATGTCACCCAACCCCTGCCAACACCTTTCCCACAAATTCCTTCGTCTTAAATTCTGTTCGGTTACTCCCTCCCACCAGCAACACTTCTCACTAAAAAATGCAGTGAAACTATGAGACACTAGCTCAACATAGTAGCAGCTAACTAAACCGTCAGATCTAGCTCATCACAGTAGCAATTAACAATAGCATCAAATCATACAATATATATGCATTGTTTCATCAAGCAAAAAGACAAGCTGGATTTAGAGTTCATCAATCACACCAGATTCGACTGATCAACGAAAGAGTCGTGGCTGACTTATTTGCTTGTGCACTTGCTAGCAGCCGCCACAACGACACCAAACGCTCATGGCTTCATCAAATTTTATGTCGACAGCCCCACAGTGTGAAGTTAGAGCGCAGTGCCTCAATCACTATCCTATCAGCGTCCAAAAGTGGTTTCTAGCAAAACTTGCTAGGCTGGAGAGGACGTGTCCGTTCATTGCTGGTGATGTCGGCCATGAATTCCTCCACAAACATGGCCACTTATATATGAGCTCTTCATTCCTGCATAGATACGGCATCAAAGATTGCTAGCAGTACATCATAAGTATAATTGCAATGAATAATTTAGACTTCAGCACAAGTAAACATGGTAAATAAGCATGTCATGGACTTCTCACATAAAAGAAAGAACCATTGATCTGCAGTAAGTGAGATGAAAGAAAGTAGACTGGAGGTCGAAAGAATGCAACGGTAACATATTTTCTCTCCTTGTTATCTTAGAAATTGTTCTTTTATCTTTCATTTCTCTTGGTCAATGCTATGAAGAAAAATGAATTTTTGAACAACTAGCTAAGCAATGCAAAGGGAGCATAATAGTGCAATCTGGGCAAAATGATGGATACTCTGAATCACATGGCAAAAATATAAGGCACACATATCTTTTTTTAGATTCAAAAAGTCTTGTTATCGAGCTCTAGAACTTCACCAAAAAGGCCTATTGATATTGGTTGCTGGATATGACCAAGAAACTGAGAACTAGAGCAAGAAGAACCCAAGAAATTGAGGATTGGAGCATGAAGAAAAATAAAAACTGAGGAGCACGAAACAGAGGAAGAGCTCACCGAGTGGTAACGGCGTGGCCGTCGATGAAGTCATTATGCGAGACGAGGTGGCACGCCCCGTCTTAGGGGCGTTTGAGGAAAATAAATAAATAAATAAATAGACAGAATTGAAAAATCTGAATACAAGTCTTGTTCACTGGTTGCTTGTCAAAGGAACCCACCCATCTATCAGTCTAATAATATGTGTAAATATGTCTAGTATCTTCCCAATAATTTATACAGTTCAAAGACACCCTCATTTTGATACAAACACTACTTGATGTTCAAGTGAAGCAAATAATCTCTCCTGTAAAATAGTTCAAATCAAAGCTTGAACAAGAAAAAGAAAGGTTGAATCTTTTGGTGCATGCACATTGGCCTATTCAATCAGTTCATACCCCTAATTCCTCTATAAAAAATGGAAAACAAACACTAAACAGCTGGTTGAGTATGCAGCAGACAGTGACTAATAGAGCACCATGGAGAAATGCCCTCGGGAACTATGACTAACCCAATTCGCCTGGGAAAAACACACAGCTCATTCAATTTTTTTAACAGTCAGCTCCTTCAATTAGACATGCCAAGGACATCAAAGGTAGCATCACAGGTACCACAGCAACCAACTCAAACCACAACTGCTTTTGCATCATCGAAGGAAGTCAAAAATCAACCCGTATCACCAATTTCCTCAAATCAAGATATGAACCCTAGGAATTAAGGGGATGAGAAGGGGGTCAAGAAGAGGAGGAAGGGCTTACTAGCCCACCGTCGGCGGAGAGTGATGCCGGCGATGGGTTGCTCCAGTCGCCACAGCTTGCACCGCAGCTGCTTCCGGTCGCCGCCGAGCTCGCGCCGCAGCTGCTTCCGGTCGCCATCGAGCTTGCGCCACAGCGACTAGATGCGGTGGTGCTGCTTGGACAGGGGAGAGGGAGAGGGGGACGGAGAAGGAGGTAAGCCGCCGCGGTCTCCTCTAGTAGTGCTGCTGCTGTCCCTCCTTCTCCGGCGTCGTCGCAATCGCCGTCGCCGGTTGGGGCGACAGAGAGCATACTGTTTTGCGAGAGAGATGGGGTTTGCTTCCACGAGGTGGGACGCGTGGGTCATTTCCCAGCGGTTTCCACGGGGTTTAGAAGGGATTTGGCAGGGGCTTAATCTAGACCGGGTCTAACCGAAGGCTCTTATAAGCCAGACCGGGATTCGACCCTGGCTGGGGCCAAACCCACGGGGTTTGGGCTCAATCCCTTCGGGGGTGGGGCTAACCGAACATAGCCTTAAGGGGTCCAACCATATCTAGTCCCCAGACCGCAAAAGGCCAAGTGATGGAGATTGTTTGTAGGGCGGTGGGGGGCATATGGCTTTGGTTGGCGAAGAGTTGTCATCTGACGCAACGTTTGACAAGATCATGTGCATCTGCTCGGGCCGTCGGCCAATAAAACCATGTATGAAAGGCCTTGCTAACAAGGGCCCGAGCTGCGGCATGGTGCCCGCCAAGACCGGCGTGAATCTCCGCCAGGAGCTGCCGCCCCTCCTCCTCGGAGATACATCTTTCAAGGACTCCGGTAGCGCTTTTCTTATAGAGCTCTCCGCCGTCAACCTTGTAGGCCTTTGAATGCCAGACGATGCGGCGGGCCTCATTCTGATCCTCTGGAAGTTCCTTCCTATTAAGGTAGGCCAAGAAGGGTTCGGCCCATGGGGCAATGACTGCCATAATGAGATGGGCCGACGGTATTATTTCGGTGGCTGAGCCTCCGATCATATCGGTGGGTTCGGAATCTGGGGTTGTGTTCGGATCCGGACTAGTATTGCCGCTTTCCCCTTGCCACACCACAGATGGCTTAAAAAGCCTTTTCAGAAAGATATTAGGTGGGACGGGGTCGCGCTTGGCGCCGATACGAGCAAGAACGTCTGCCGCTTGATTACTTTCTCGGGCCACGTGATTGAACTCGAGCCCCTCGAACCAAGCTGACATTTTTAGGACGGCATTACGATAAGCTGCCATATTCGGATCTTTGGCATGGAAGTCTCCATTTATTTGAGATATTGCAAGGTTTGAGTCCCCACGCACTTCCAGGCACTATATGCCCATGGAGATAGCCATCCCGAGACCATGCAATAAGGACTCGTATTCGACTGCGTTGTTGGAGTCTGTGTATAGTATTTGGAGTACGTACTGAACGACGTCTCTAGTGGGGGACGTTAAAATGACGCCTGCTCCTAGCCCTGCCAACATTTTGGAGCCATCGAAATACATGACCCAATTGGAATATGTGTCGTACTCTTTAGGGAGTTCGGCCTCTGTCCATTCGGCGACGAAGTCAGCCAGTACTTGGGATTTAATAGCTCGACGTGGTTTGTATGTAATATCAAATGGAAGGAGCTTAATGGCCCATTTGGCAATCCGGCCTATGTGTAACACCCACAATGCGGCTATATCTCCCACGTGTCGAGGCACGACTTAGAGGCATAGCTGCACGGTAGGCATGTCGCAAGAGGGGTAATCTTTACACATCCCATGTACTGAACAAGAAAGGGATAAAGAGTCGGCTTACAATCGCCACTTCACACAATACATAAATAATCCATACATCATGCAAGGTACAAACAAAGGTCTGACTACGGAACCAAAATAAAGAAAGAAAACCCCAAATGCTAGATCCCCGATCGTCCCAACTGGGCTCCTCATCTGATCATCCAGAAAAGAAACATAGTAACAGCCCGAATCCTCGTCGAACTCCCACTTGAGTTCGGTAGCGTCCCCTGCACTGGCATCATCGGCACCTGCATCTATTTGGAAGTAACAGTGAGTCACGAGGACTCAGCAATCTCACACCCGCGAGATCAAAACTATTTAAGCTTAAGGGTAGGAAAGGGTAGTGAGGTGGAGCTGCAGCAAAGCACTAAGCATATATGGTGGCTAACTTACGCAAAAGAGAGCGAGAAGAGAAGCAACGCATGGTCGAGAAGCTAATAGTGATCAAGAAGTGATCCTGAAGCTACTTACGTTCAAGCATAACACGAGACCGTGTTCTCTTCCCAGACTCCGCCGAAAAGAGACCATCACGGCTACACACGCGGTTGATTCATTTTAATTAAGTTAAGTGTCAAGTTCTCTACAACCAGATATTAACAAATTCCCATCTTCCCATAACCGCGGGCATGGCTTTGAAAAGTTCAAAACCCTGCAGGGGTGTCCCAACTTAGCCCATCACAAGCTCTCACTGTCAACGAAGCATATTCCTTCTCCTGGGAAGACCCGATCAGTCTCGGAATCCCGGTTACAAGACATTTCGACCATGGTAAAACAAGACCAGCAAAGCCGCCTGATGTGCCGACAAATCCCGATAGGAGTCACACGTATCTTGTTCTCAGGGCACACCGGATAGGTCAAGCTACGAGTAAAACCAACCCTCAAGTTGCCTCGAGGTGGACCGCAGGTTGCCTGTTTTGGACCAACACTCAGAGGAGCACTGGCCCGGGGGGGGGGGGGGGGGGTTTAAACTAAAGATGATTGTCGGTGTCAAAACCGGCGGATCTCGGGTAGGGGGTCCCGAACTGTGCGTCTAGGCCGGATGGTAACAGGAGGCAGGGGACACGTTGTTTTACCCAGGTTCGGGCCCTCTTGATGGAGGTAAAACCCTACGTCCTGCTTGATTGATATTGATGATATGGGTAGTACAAGAGTAGATCTACCACGAGATTAGAGAGGCTAAACCCTAGAAGCTAGCCTATGGTATGATTGTATGTTATGGTTGTTGTCCTACGGACTAAAACCCCTCGGTTTATATAGACACCGGAGAGGGTTAGGGTTACACAAGGTCGGTTACAAAGGAGGAGATATCCATATCCGTATTGCCTAGCTTGCCTTCCACGCCAAGTAGAGTCCCACCCGGACACGAGACAAAGTCTTCAATCTTGTATCTTTATAGTCTAACAGTCCGGTCAATGGAGATAGTACGGCTGTCCGGAGACCCCCTAATCCAGGACTCCCCCAGTAGCCCTTGAACTAGGCTTCAATGACGATGAGTCCGACGCGCAGTATTGTCTTCGGCATTGCAAGGCGGGTTCCTTCTTCGAATACATCACAGAAGAATTTGAATACGAGGATAGTGTCCGACCCTGCAAAATAAGTTCCACATTCCACCGTAGAGAGAATAATATTTTCGCAGATCTAATTTGCTGGCTTGTTTTGGCAGCACGACGTCACGTCATGGCCCGGTGATTATTCGAACCGTTTCTTTTAATCAGCCCCGCACATAATGCGAGGCAGTTTTTCGACACGTCTTGTCAAAGCAGAGATCGTGTCCCCTTATTACGGGATTCTCATCAACACGGGCGTGGGTAACCCAACTGCGCCATCAGTTGCGGCACTTGGGGGATAAGCGAGTTTTACCAGGCAAGTGGGGACGCTTAGTTTCATCCGCCCACATAAAGGGATAAGGATTCACCTTTCTATCCACGCCTTCTTCCTCCTTTGCTCATCAGTTTTCGCACACTCGAGCTCTAGCGCCCAAGTCCGCACTTCCCACCTCGACCTTCTCCAATCATGTCCGGAACGGGAGGCAGGTGGATGGTCTCCTCTGTCACGGAGGGAGACATCAAAAATATGCACGGAGCCTGATGAGGACATCAATACCATTGTTACACCCACAGCCCCTACTGTTACATATACTGGACCAATTACTAGAGCTCGCGCACGCCAATTAAATTACCAGGTACTTTCGTTTCTTGGTAATGATTCTAATGTTCATGAGATTATGATGCTGCCTAAATTGGATACATTTGTTTTGCTTACAAATGAAGGTCCTAGCTTGGAGAAGGATGAACATTGGAGCAAGAACACGAATGGAGTTGATGGCATGCGCAAGGGGATCAAGAACGGAGTTACAAGTGATGATTTCAGGACTTTGAAGCCGCCATAAGGAGTGCATGAAGCCTTGGACGAAATATACAAGATGCCACTTCATAATATTCGTCCATAGGCTATTCCAGGTGCTGCGTCACCTTATTAATGGGCCAGGCCCATGTAATTTCGAAATACTTAAGTATAGGCTATTTTTAGAGTCCGTATGTGTGGGGAAACAAGAGTTAGGGTTGGTTTCGGACCCCACCCTCAAGGGCCACGAAATTCCCCTCTCTTCCTCCATATATACAGCCCTTAGGGCGTCGTTTAGACTTGGGTTTTGTTTAGATTAAAAGTTCGCCATAGCTGCAACTTCGCGTACTTCGTTTGTGTCCAACGACCAGACCAAGACGTCACAGAACCCCACCTTGATCAATAAAGCTTTCATCTTATATTCGCAATATCCAGATTGCAATCTCAGTTTCTTGCTTGTTCTTCGTTTGCTCGCAGGAAACAGGCCCTCGTGGTCAGGTTGATCGTGCTCCGGCGTGGTCAATAACCCCTCGGAAGTTGGTTTAGCGATTGCTAAGGCGCGACGTCTCGCACGTTCGTAGTCGGATCGTCAAGGTCGATTCCCACAGAAAACGATAGCCACCATCTCATCGAAACATCGGGACACCTTTGCCTCTATCAAGTGGTATCAGATTTCCAGGTTGCTCGGTGAGATTTTACAGTTTTTCGTAGATTAGATCGAGTCTGTTCTTCATACCTACAGTCCACGAAAAAGCCACAAAAAAAAAATTAGGGTTAGTTCATCATATCCGAACCAATCTGAGCCTTTGCATAATCTTTTTAGGGTTTTTGCTTTGTTGAATTTGCGGTTGCATCGTCGTGTCAAGTTGCTGGTCTTAGAGTCTAGTCTTTTAGAGTTTCGAGTTCTGGTCATAAGTTGTCATGCCGCCGCCGCACCATCATCATCGCCCATCTACCACTTTTGCTTATCCGCCACCGCTCTGAATCCTTATCCATATACCACATACCACCATCGCTACCATATACCACCACCGCTGCCATATACCACAACCATATATCCACCACCAATCCGAGTTCTTCTCATATTAGGTTTGTTCTTGAGATCAATCTCAATTCCGATTCGTGTTTCCTTGCCTGCGTAGGTCTCGGAAAAAAAAAAAAAAAAAAAAAAAAAAAAAAAAAAAAAAAAAAAAAGAGTCTGGAGACCCCCGGGCAGTTTTTAGGCCAAAATTTTCTCGGGCAAAAAATTTTTTTCCCTATCCTATTTTTAGGCTTTTCTGAGTCTTTTGAGCCACGTGCCATCATAGTGATTTTTTGTCGCACTTTTTCGTCGTCGCTGCCCTGATTTCCAAAAAAAAAAGTGGAAAAAAATTTTCGTGCCCATCCTATCAGTTTGACGTGGGAAGAGTTTTGAGACACTCGCCATTATAGTAATTTTTCGCAAAAAAAAAAAAAAAAAAAAAAAGAGGAGCGCAAAAAAAAAAAAAGCGAAAAAAAAAAAGTTCCAGAGTGTGCTTTTCCCTTATTTACGTGCAGCGCCGTGATTTTGTTAGTGTTCTAGGCTCGCGTCTCTAGCACGGTCTAGCCTAGGACCAGCACAGTACCGTCGTTGAGCGTTTATTCAACTTTGCATCTCTGAATTGATTATTGCTGACCCTTTTTGCTACCATACTATAAGCCTTCCCAGCTCCACATACCTCTACGTCGTGCGTTTGACTCTCCCTGGCAATCGCTCTATCCAAGCTTTTGAGAGTTTTGACTACAACGGTTGCCGATCACCGCCTGCTGCTGGGTAAGAACTGGTAAGAATTTGAGATTTGCTTGACGGATTTGTGACACCCGCCACCACCACCTCTTGTTAGTTTTCTGTAGGATCATATTCTTGTGTGTTTTCTATTGTTGCTAACCATGGCAGGATCACAAGCCGACGAGACTGACTGGGAGAACATGACGAATCAGGAGTTGCATGATAAATTTCAGCAAATGATGAATGGACAGGTGCAGGATGTGCTAAACAGATTTGAAGAGGCCATGGAGAAGATAGATGACATGGAGAAGACGTTCGAAACAAAGCTCGATAACAGGTTTAATGAATTGCTCGCGCGTCTTCCACCACCACCACCGGCTGCACCTAACGCACCTCTACAACAACAACAACGACGACTACCTACACATCGTGAAACAGCCCTCCGCCGAGCGAGCCGTCTCCCTCTTGCACCTGGCCAAACTGTTGGTGCTCCTGTTGCTACTTCTGTGGCTCCTGCTGCTGATGCGGAGGAGGATGATTTTGCTAGCGATTACGAGGATGAGGTTGATCAAAATCAGAACTACGTGCCACCACCAGCACAGCAACCATCAGGTCGTCCACATGCAAATAATGGCAATGGTAGGGCTCACCCTCAGGTACGAGATCATGACCATCTCCCTAAACTAAAATTGAATATTCCACCATTTGAGGGTAGATATGTTCCTGATATATACCTTACTTGGGAGTTAGAAACTGAACAACGATTTACATGTTTACAATATCCCGAGGAGAGACGTGTTCCTGCTGCTGTTTGTGCATTCACTAGTTTTGCATGTGTTTGGTGGTCTGAGCATTGTAGATTATATCCCATTCCTGCTACTTGGGCTGCTTTGAAAACTGCTATGCGTACTCGTTGGGTTCCACCATATTATCAACGTGAATTACTTCAAAAATTGCAGCGCTTAAGACAGGGAAAAAATTCTGTAGAAGAATATTATCAGGAATTACAAACTGGCATGATTAGATGTGGTATTGTTGAGGAGAATGAAGCTATGCTTGCACGTTTTATGGGTGGATTAAATAGAGAGATTCAGACGATTCTAGAGTATAAGGAGTATACTAATATCACTCGTTTATTCCATCTTGCTTGTAAAGCTGAACGTGAAGTGCAGGATCGACAGGCATTGGCGCGGACTAACTTTTCTGCAGGTCGACCTTCTTCATGGACACCACGTGCATCATCTACTTCCACACGTTCTGCTTCACCGGCGCCTCCGTCGGCTGCCACCTCCAACCGTGATACAATAAAGCAGGCACAATCACCACTATCTGCCAAGAGCACACCTTCTGGGCCTGCAAAGAGCTCTTCTTCATCCATGGCATCAACAGGGCAGACACATGATATTATTTGTCGACGTTGCAAGGGTGGAGGTCATTATGCGAGAGAATGCCCATCTAAGCGTGTGATGATTGTTACTGAGGATGGTGGGTATGAGTCCGCTAGTGACTATGATGAGGAGACTTTGGCTCTTATTACACGTGACGAACACGGTGGAGACGATTCTGATCATGAGACGCAATACATGGCTCCTGAAGATGCTGACAGGTATGAATGTTTAGTTGCTCAACGTGTTTTGAGTGTGCAGGTTACACAAGCTGAGCAAAATCAGAGGCATAATTTGTTCCATACAAAGGGAGTTGTGAAGGAACGTTCTGTTCGCGTGATCATAGATGGAGGGAGTTGCAACAACTTGGCTAGCATCGAGATGGTGGAGAAGCTATCTCTCACCACAAGACCACATCCACATCCTTACTACATCCAATGGTTCAACAACAGCGGCAAGGTTAAGGTAACACGTACTGTTCGTGTGCATTTTAGTATCTCTACATATGCTGATTATGTTGATTGTGATGTGGTACCTATGCAAGCATGTTCCTTATTACTTGGTAGACCATGGCAATTTGATAAAAATTCTATTCACCATGGTAGAAACAATCAGTATACTCTTGTTCATAAGGATAAAAATATTACTTTGCTTCCTATGACTCCTGATTCCATTTTGAAAGATGATATTAATAGAGCTAATAAAGCAAAACAGGAGAAAACTAAGAGTGAAAATCAGATTGTGGCAAAAGAATTTGAGCAACAAATGCAGCCTAATAATAATAAACAATCTAGTGTTGCTTCTGAAATTAAATTGAAAAGTGCATGTTTACTTGCCACCAAATCTGATATTGATGATCTAGATTTTAGCAAATCTGTTTGCTATGCTTTTGTGTGCAAAGAGGCATTATTTTCATTCGAGGACGCGCCTTCCTCTTTGCCTCCTGCTGTCACTAACATTTTGCAGGAGTTCGCCGATGTCTTTCCACAAGACGTGCCACCGGGATTACCACCTATTCGCGGGATTGAGCATCAAATTGACTTAATTCCCGGTGCATCATTACCCAACCGTGCACCATACCGTACCAATCCAGAGGAGACGAAGGAGATTATGCGTCAAGTACAAGAACTGCTCGACAAAGGTTATATACGCGAATCCCTTAGTCCTTGTGCTGTTCCTATCATTTTAGTGCCGAAAAAGGATGGTACGTCGCGTATGTGCGTTGATTGTAGAGGCATTAATAATATTACTATTCGTTATCGTCATCCTATTCCTAGGCTAGATGATATGCTTGATGAATTGAGTGGCTCTACAATATTCTCCAAAGTTGATTTGCGTAGTGGTTACCATCAAATTCGTATGAAATTGGGAGATGAATGGAAAACAGCATTTAAAACTAAGTTTGGATTATATGAGTGGTTAGTCATGCCTTTTGGGTTAACTAATGCACCTAGTACTTTCATGAGGTTAATGAACGAAGTTTTACGTGCCTTCATTGGACGATTTGTGGTAGTTTACTTTGATGACATATTGATTTATAGCAAATCTTTGGAGGACCATTTGGAACATTTACGTGCTGTTTTTATTGCTCTACGTGATGCACGTTTGTTTGGTAACCTTGGAAAGTGCACCTTTTGCACCGACCGAGTATCTTTTCTTGGCTATGTTGTTACTCCACAGGGAATTGAAGTTGATAAAGCCAAGATTGAAGCTATTGAGAGTTGGCCGCAGCCCAAAACGGTCACACAAGTGAGGAGTTTCCTTGGCCTCGCTGGTTTCTATAGGCGTTTTGTGAGAGATTTCAGCACCATTGCTGCACCTCTCAACGAGCTTACAAAGAAGGATGTACCTTTTGTTTGGGGTACCGCACAGGAAGAAGCCTTCACGGTATTGAAAGATAAGTTAACACATGCTCCTTTACTCCAACTTCCTAATTTCAATAAGACTTTTGAGCTTGAATGTGATGCTAGTGGAATTGGATTAGGAGGTGTGTTATTACAAGATGGAAAACCTGTTGCATACTTTTCTGAAAAATTGAGTGGGCCTAGTCTGAACTATTCTACTTATGATAAAGAATTATATGCTCTTGTTCGGACCTTAGAAACATGGCAACATTATTTATGGCCCAAGGAATTTGTTATACATTCTGATCATGAATCTTTGAAACACATTAAAAGTCAAGCAAAACTGAACCGTAGACATGCTAAATGGGTTGAATTCATTGAGACTTTCCCTTATGTCATTAAACACAAGAAGGGTAAAGAAAATGTTATTGCTGATGCCTTGTCTCGTCGTTATACTATGCTTTCACAACTTGACTTTAAAATATTTGGTTTGGAGACCATCAAAGATCAATATGTTCATGATGCTGAATTTAAAGATGTATTGCAGAATTGTAAGGAAGGGAGAACTTGGAACAAGTTCGTTCTTAACGATGGATTTGTGTTTCGTGCTAACAAGCTATGCATTCCAGCTAGCTCCGTTCGTCTTTTGTTATTGCAGGAGGCGCATGGAGGAGGATTAATGGGACACTTTGGCGTCAAGAAGACGGAGGATATACTTGCTACACATTTCTTTTGGCCAAAGATGAGACGGGATGTTGAGCGTTTTGTTGCTCGCTGCACTACATGTCAAAGAGCTAAGTCACGACTCAATCCTCATGGTTTATATATGCCTTTGCCTGTACCTAGTGTTCCTTGGGAGGATATATCTATGGACTTTGTTTTAGGTTTACCTCGAACAAAGAAGGGGAGGGATAGCATATTTGTTGTCGTGGATAGGTTCTCGAAAATGGCACACTTTATACCATGTCATAAAAGCGATGATGCTGTTAATGTTGCTGATTTGTTCTTTCGTGAAATTATTCGCTTACATGGTGTGCCAAATACTATTGTTTCAGATCGTGATACTAAATTTCTTAGCCACTTTTGGAGATGTTTATGGGCTAAGTTGGGGACTAAGCTGCTTTTTAGTACTACTTGTCACCCCCAAACTGATGGACAAACTGAAGTAGTCAATAGAACATTGTCTACTATGCTTAGGGCTGTTTTGAAGAATAACAAGAAAATGTGGGAAGAATGCTTGCCTCATATTGAATTTGCTTATAATCGTTCATTGCATTCTACTACTAAGATGTGCCCTTTTGAAATTGTGTATGGTTTCCTACCTCGTGCACCTATTGATTTGTTGCCTCTTCCATCTTCGGAGAAGGTTAATTTTGATGCTAAAGAACGTTCTGAATTGATTTTAAAAATGCATGAGTTAACTAAGGAAAACATTGAGCGTATGAATGCTAAATATAAACTTGCTGGAGATAAGGGTAGAAAACATGTTGTGTTTGCACCTGGCGATCTTGTTTGGTTACATTTGCGTAAAGATAGATTTCCTAATCTGTGCAAATCAAAGCTAATGCCACGTGCTGATGGTCCTTTTAAGGTTTTAGAGAAAATAAATGATAATGCATATAAACTTGAGCTACCTGCAGATTTTGGGGTTAGTCCCACTTTTAACATTGCAGATTTGAAGCCTTATTTGGGTGAGGAAGATGAGCTTCCGTCGAGGACGACTTCATTTCAAGAAGGGGAGGATGATGAGGACATCAATACCATTGTTACACCCACAGCCCCTACTGTTACATATACTGGACCAATTACTAGAGCTCGCGCACGCCAATTAAATTACCAGGTACTTTCGTTTCTTGGTAATGATTCTAATGTTCATGAGATTATGATGCTGCCTAAATTGGATACATTTGTTTTGCTTACAAATGAAGGTCCTAGCTTGGAGAAGGATGAACATTGGAGCAAGAACACGAATGGAGTTGATGGCATGCGCAAGGGGATCAAGAACGGAGTTACAAGTGATGATTTCAGGACTTTGAAGCCGCCATAAGGAGTGCATGAAGCCTTGGACGAAATATACAAGATGCCACTTCATAATATTCGTCCATAGGCTATTCCAGGTGCTGCGTCACCTTATTAATGGGCCAGGCCCATGTAATTTCGAAATACTTAAGTATAGGCTATTTTTAGAGTCCGTATGTGTGGGGAAACAAGAGTTAGGGTTGGTTTCGGACCCCACCCTCAAGGGCCACGAAATTCCCCTCTCTTCCTCCATATATACAGCCCTTAGGGCGTCGTTTAGACTTGGGTTTTGTTTAGATTAAAAGTTCGCCATAGCTGCAACTTCGCGTACTTCGTTTGTGTCCAACGACCAGACCAAGACGTCACAGAACCCCACCTTGATCAATAAAGCTTTCATCTTATATTCGCAATATCCAGATTGCAATCTCAGTTTCTTGCTTGTTCTTCGTTTGCTCGCAGGAAACAGGCCCTCGTGGTCAGGTTGATCGTGCTCCGGCGTGGTCAATAACCCCTCGGAAGTTGGTTTAGCGATTGCTAAGGCGCGACGTCTCGCACGTTCGTAGTCGGATCGTCAAGGTCGATTCCCACAGAAAACGATAGCCACCATCTCATCGAAACATCGGGACACCTTTGCCTCTATCAGAGCCGGATACTTAGCCACGAACATCGTGCATCGGCTGCCCGCTGTGGGGCAGATCGTCCCTACCCCGGAACCTCATGAGAGGGTAGTTTTCCTTCACCACTTCCTTCGCGGACTAGGGTTTCCCCTCCATCCATTCGGCCGTGGTCTCATGTTCTACTATGGGCTGGACTTCCATGATCTGGCCCCGAACTTCATCCTCAACATTTCGGTGTTCATCATCGTGTGTGAGGCTTTCCTCCGCATCCGACCCCACTTCGGCCTATGGTTAAAGACCTTCAATTTCAAGCCGAAGGTAGTATGAGGCCAACAAGCAGAATGCGGCGGAGCCATGGTGGGCAAGATGCCCAATGTCATATGGCTCGAAGGCTCCTTCGTGGAGACAAGAAAGGTATGGCAATCGGCGTGGTTCTACATCACCGAGCCGCGCGACGCCAAATGGGCGGCAGCCCCTGAGTTTCGATCCGGATTCCCAACATGGCTCACTTCCTGGAAAGAGAAGGGCTTGTCGTGGGGTTCATCGGTGGAGCTGGATGGACTCCAGAAATGTATCCGGAGTATGGCGAGCTAGAAGCTCAAGCATGTCAGCATAGTCCAAGTTATGCTCATCCGCCGGATCCTCCCATGTTAACAACGGGATTTAACCTTATGGGAGTTCGACCCGGCCCAGCACCAGACTTTGAGCGAACTCTTTGATACGACACACAAGGAGGTTTGGAAGGTGCTGTTCAAGGGCGCCGAGGTCCCCCCTTCTCTCGCCGAGGACCACAGACTAAGCGCAAAGCGTTTAGCGCGTCCGGTGAGTTCAATACGTCCCGTAGGACATTTATTTTCCCTAGCTTAGTTATGCGCGGGTCTAATCTCCATGCCTTTGACAGGACTGGGTGGAGTGTCGGGGCAGATTAACTATCCGGCCCCTTTGCCTGAAGACACTGTGAGTGCTCTCCTGATGGAGATGATGGCTCCGGCTCCTTACAAGGTGCCAGAGAAGACCAAGAAGGCCAAGGGAGCCCGAAAGGGTTCCCGACGCCAGGTGTTATTGGACTCATCGTCCGATAACTCTGCGGCACACTCTTCCCCTGAAGACAAGGAGGAAGAAGAAGATGCTCTCCCTCCAGGCGGGGGAGACAAGAAAAGGAAGGCCGCCCCAACTGGGGAGGCCGAAGGGTCCAAGAGGGGGAGAACTCTCCTTCCAGACAGTTCCACCGCCGCCGATGAGGGCGAGGACGAGTGGTTGCCCTGGGCCAAGCCCCCGGGGAGATCGTAAGTATTCGGATACCAGAGTAACTCATAGCATTCTTTTGTCACACTGCTTTCCCTAACGCCGAACATGATTATGCAGGCCGCCGCGAACCAGCATCGATGTATCATCAGACGGCTCCCTGGGCTCGTCGGACATGGATAGCGATCCAGTCCCGACCACCACCTCCCCCCATCCTGCTGACGATGCCAAGGTGCTGTCTCAAGAGGCATCGGGTCGAGGGGAGACAGTCCTGGAGGCGCCTCAAGGCGACCTTCCAGACTCCGGGAGCCGCGGGGACGGGACCCCCGAGAGCTCCGAGTTTGGCCCTCAGCCGAACACCGCGCCGGACCCTCCAGCGGTTCCAGGCTCGGGCAGGCGGCCTCCTTCTAAGAGGGGCAAGACGCCTGTGCCGATGACCTCTGTCCATCCAGAGGCGCCGGACAGTCTGCTGGAAGCGCTTCGCAGCGCTTCCATCGACGAGGAGCACCGCACTATCATGAGTGCGGTGATCCAGAAGGTTCGGTCCGCCAAGAGCGGATTGACTGAAGCCTGTGCCAGCCTTCTAACAGGCTTCGAGGTAAGTGTTTTAAAATGTATTAGAAATATTACCGCATAGACAGTAGCCCCTGATGCTTTGTTTGGTGTTCACAAAGAAAAGCTGAACAAAGGATCAAATAATATCTCATGAGTCTAATATAAGTATGTCAATATGCGTATGCAGGCTTCCCTGCTGGCGTCCGCCGCACTGACTGCGGAGGTCGCCGTACTGAAGCAGGACCTCGAGGGGTCCCAGAAAGAGCTCGGCCTTGCCAAGAGGCAGCTCGAGGAGAACAGGGGTAAGTAATGCCCCGTCTATGGATATGTATATATAAAAAAGGGCACGATTGCCAAATGACAGGATCATTGTATGTTTTGCCAGGGGCTACGACCGAGGTGGCGAACCTAAAGCAAGTGCTAACCAAGGCCGAAGATAAAGCGGCCAAGGAGCGCACCGAGCGAGAGAAGCACGAGGCTCGGCTGGGCGAGGTGCAGCAAGAGCTCCAGGCTCTCGTGACAAAGCACGAGGCGTTGGAGCTTGACTCGAAGACGCAAGAGCCTGAGCTTGCCGCGGCCCTTGAGAGCGCACAGAGTGCCAAGGCCGAGGCCCAGAAGGCCCTCCAAGAGATCAACGCGATAAAGATGATAGCGGCGGGTAAGGCTTTCTATATGCAAAGCAAGCATGTAAAAGTAAATTACCGATTACTTACCCGGATCCGGAGCTCTTCAGGAGCATTCGCAGATTTGCCCCGCAGTGTGTCGGATGCCGCACAATTTTACCAGACTGGAGCTGTTCTGGTCTTAGTATGCTAAGGCCGAACATCCGGTGCCAATGAGCGACCAGCTGAAGCAGATGGTCGAGCTACATAAGGCGGCCGATCAGGCCATGAAGAGCTTTATAGTCCGGTTGTGGCCTGGCGACGCCCTTTCGAACAGCTTCTTTGGCCTGGTGAGGCGGCTTGTGGATGCCTACCCGCGGCTGGAGGTCGTCAAGCGATCTGTCTGCATTGAAGGTGCACGCCGGGCTTTCGCCCATGTGAAATTGCAGTGGATCAAGCGAGACGCCGTGAAGCTGATCAAGGAGGGGCCGCCAGAGGGCAAGGAGCACCGCCACCCCGAGATGTACTACGAGGGTGTTATGCCGGGTGCCCGTCTCATCGCGGATGAGTGCTCAAAAGATGTAATATTTGAATGAGACTTGCTCGTGTGATCCCGTATGATGAAAACATGTTTCATATGCGCTATTTAACGCTTGTGTGAATTTAAAATATTACCTTCTGTTTGGCCGTTTATCCAATCTGAGAGATGGCTAGTCCTCGGCTTCTGCCCCCATGCCACGAGTGCTGGGGTGTTCGGGATAAACCTGAGCACTCTTGTTCCCATGTTTGGGTCCTTCGAGGGAGGTGCTCAGCACAACGAACAAGGCAGCCGGACTAATAATGCTTTATCACTCTCACTCAGCCATAGAATTTTATAATTTTAAATTTTGGCGAAGCCCCTGGAATTCGGAAGGACGAATTCGGGGCGCGATACACGCCTGTAAGCCGGACAGGGCCGGCCCCTCGCCCTAAGCAGCATAAGTCATTAGGGACTCGAAAAACCTCACCGAATAGCGACCAGTCTCTCGCCTCATCATGACAGTCAGTTTTATCTTTCTCTACTGAGGTGCTAAGCCCAGCAGAACCGGGGCACAATCGCAATAGTTCTCCTAGCGCTACCTTAGCCGATAGAGCGGAATGTAAGGTTCCAAAACATAGGAGCCGGGCAAACCCAACATTTGACCAAAGACATGATTCGGAGCTGATGCATATAATGCTATAAGTTCGGGGTGCCGCACTTGTGAAAGTGTTCGGACTTTTCACACCGCATTGTGGGGTACGTAAGCCCCTGGTGTATTGGCCGTACCATAGTGTATGGTTGCAAGGCGTCATTAATGAACACACACACACACACATATATAGGGTCGCGCTATTCGTCACCTTGGGTGAGGCATAGTTATTCTTCACCCCCCTCTATTTTACCATCAATGCACCGTAAATCTATGTTCCGTAAGTTTTGTCTTATTTCCGACGCAAAAAGGGACCGTAAGAAAATATATAATCGCCGTAAAAAATATTTTATGTTATGTAAAATTACAAACATAAAAACATAGTCTAAAATACACATAAACTGCAAATTTTCTTGTCTTATGACCTATATTTTTATTTTATTATGTCAAATTTTACGTAGTGAATCAATAGGAATGTAACTATTTGAATTCGAAATGTAATTTAATTATGAAATGATCGTAAGATTACCTCGGGTGAAGAATAACTTATTCTGCACCCTGGTTGATGAATAGTAACACTATATATATATATATATAACAAGAATGCAATAATAGTCGTAATGCATTATTTATTAAAAAATTGCGTTAAAGCAGAGTGATACAGATAGTGCGATAAGCAAAGAGTAGGACTATGTCCCTTCCAAGGGCAAGCTGAGGAATGATGTTAAATTGAATATTTCACTCGTTACTGTAATCAACCTGGGAATTTCGTGATATAACGTAGCTGTGCCTCCTTGGTTGCTGCATCGTGTGTTCAGCAATAGTGCTGCCGGACAGTGTTTCCAGAGATTAAGGTCCTGAAAGAAAAAGAAAAATAACCAAACGGGAAGCCCCTAGTGCGGTTTAGGCCGCCTCTTGGGGCGTGCCATAGTTGTGCCCCCTCCCCACCTATGCCCATGGTATTTTTAATGTGTAATTATGTACGCGCGGCATGAGCTTCGCCGCTGGGCTGGGATTGGGGTGGCCGCCGTATTGCTATGCGAGCTCAGATCGCGCCAGGCGGTCTATTTGCCGATTGCCCCGAGCGCGCTTGAAGGTGACCGGGCTGTGAAGCGCCGAACTGGTTGATTGCCTTGAGAGGCTGCTTTGCATTTCTGCTGTGAGGGTTGCGGTGTGCTCCTCTGTTCGGAGAGAGTGCTCTGTGTTTCCATTGACTATGATAACTCCACGAGGTCCTGGCATCTTGAGCTTGAGGTATGCATAATGCGGTACCGCATTGAATCTAGCAAATGTGGTTCGCCCGAGCAGCGTGCGATAACCACCACGGAACGGGACTATATCGAAGATTAACTCTTCGCTTTAGAAGTTATCCGGGGATCCGAAGACCACTTCCAGTGTAATTGGGCCTGTGCAATGGGCCTCTACACCTGGAATGATGCCATTAAAGGTCGTTTTGTGGGTTTGATCCTTGAGGGCTCTATACCCATTTTACGCACTGTGTCCTGATAAAGCAGGTTCAGGCTGCTACCGCCATCCATAAGGACTCGAGTGAGGTGAAATCCGTCGATGATTGGGTCTAGGACCAGTGCGGCGAAGCCGCCATGATGGATACTAGTGGGGCGGTCCCTGCGATCGAAGGTGATCGGACAGGAGGACCAAGGGTTGAACTTTGGGGCGATTGGCTCCAACGCATATACGTCCCTGAGTGCATGCTTCCGCTCCCTCTTGGGAATGTGGGTTGCGTATATCATGTTCACCGTCCGCACTTGCGGGGGAAACCTCTTCTGTCCTCCAGTGTGCGGCTGCCGGGGCTCCTCCTCGTCATCACTATCCAGCCCCTTGTCCTTGTTTTTGGCAATTAACTTGCCGACCTACTTGAACACCCAACAATCCCTGTTGGTGTGATTGGCTTGCTTGTCTGGGGTGCCATGTATTTGACATGAGCGATCGAGTATACGGTCCAAGCTGGACGGACCCGGCGTACTTTGTTTGAATGGCTTTTTCCGCTGACCGGGTTTAGAGCCTTTGAATCCAGCATTGACTGCCATATCCTCAGTATTTTCGCTGTTAATGCGGTGCTTATGCTTGTTGCGACGTGACCTACTATTGCCGTCCTTGGTATCTGAGGTACCATGGTTCTTTGATATGTTATTACTGCGAGCCAGCCAGCTGTCTTCTCCCGCACAAAAGCGGGTCATGAACGTCGTGAGAGCTGCCATAGATTTCGGCTTTTCCTGACCAAGGTGCCGGGCTAGCCACTCGTCTCGGATGTTGTGCTTGAAAGCCGCTAAGGCCTCCGCATTCGAACAGTCGACGATTTGATTTTTCTTTGTAAGGAACCGAGTCCAGACTTGCCTGGCCGACTCTTCTGGCTGCTGAATTATGTGGCTTAAATAATCAGCGTCTGGTGGTCGCACATAAGTGCCCTGAAAGTTGTCGAGGAATGCGGCTTCCAGATCTTCCCAACAGCTAATGGAGTCCGCTGGCAAGCTGTTAAGCCAATGCCGCGCTGGTCCTTTGAGCTTTAGTGGGAGGTATTTGATGGCGTGTAAGTCATCGCCGCGGGCCATGTGGATGTGGAGGAGGAAGTCCTCAATCCATACTGCGGGATCTGTTGTGCCGTCGTATGATTCAATATTTACAGGTCTGAAACCTTCTGGGAATTGATGTTCCATTACTTCGTCTGTGAAGCATAAGGGGTGTGCGGCGCCTCTATATTGGGCTATATCTCGAGGCAGCTCGAATGGGTCTTGCCCGCTGTGTTCGCCCCGGCCGGATTTGCTTTTACGGTATCCGGCGTGACGTTTGTCATCTCACAGAGTGCTGCGCCTCGTGATCCATAGATCAATCTTGTATGTTTTGCCTTGTCCTCCAATATGTCTCGCAGGTCTGGCGTATCTCCCCATGCCTTTTTATTTGAATGGCGTTGGGGTGGAGGCTGAGCTTTTGGCTGGAATGCCTCTCTATCGCCGCCACGAGGTGGCCGATCAGCCGTATCATATGCTTCTTCCTCCAGTCGGGGTAGTAACCTGCGCCTTGGGTAACTCTTGGAGGGGCGCTCGAGTTTATATTCCTCGGCCGTGAGGACTTCCGTCCATTTGTCAGCTAGCAGATCTTGATCAGCTTGAAGCTGCTGCTGCTTTTTCTTCAGGCTATTTGCCATGGCCATAAGCCGGCGCTTGAAGCGCTCTTGTTCGACGGGATCCTCTGGGACGGCGAATTCATCGTCGCCGAGGCTTGCCTCGTCTTCGGAGGGGGGGATGTAATTGTCATCCTCCTCCTCTCCGTCTGCCGCTCTCTCAGGAGAGCTGGCTCCTCCATCCTCCTACTCTAAATCTTGCTGGAGGGGTTTGTTGTTTTCTTTGGCACTATCCGGAGTGTTATTATCTCTTGTGCCGGTATCACCACTTTTGCTTTGGCGGGACTTAGAGCGGCGCCGCTGACGTCGGTGTTTGGGTTGCTTCTTGGAGGGGTCATCCTCTGCTATCCCGTCGCCATTGCCTTCTTTGGGTGTATCCACCATGTATATGTCATATGACGAGGTGGCTTTCCAGTGCCCTATAGGTGCTGGTTCATGTTCGTCTCCGACATCGTCGTCCATATCGTCGATGTCTTCGGGGTCGAAGTCGAGCATGTCGGTTAAATCATCGACAGTGGCTACGAAGTGGGTGGTGGGTGGGCGTCGAATTTCTTCGCCATCTGCATCCCAATCATGTTGGCCATAATCCAGCCAGGGCTCTCCTAACAAACAGAGAGACCTTAGTGAATTCAGAATGTCGCCGAAGGGCGAGTGCTGAAAGATATCCGCGGCGGTGAATTCCATGATCGGCGCCCGATCGGATTCGATTGGCAGGGGCGCGGATAGTTCGGAGTCCGGAAAAAGTCCGGCACCTTGGAGTCACGGGCTGCGCAGAGGTTTAGGCTGGTGTTCGGCTCGATCGCCGTTGAGACTGCAGCCCCTGAGGCGGTGTCTAACCACCTGTCCTTGACTGGCGCAGTTGGCTCTGAGCTAAGGGTCGGAGCTGATGTGGGCGCAGCCTCTGGGGTACTGTTCGGATGTCGGTCGTGTGGTTCAAACTTCCAAATCTGACCTGATGGCCAGGGGCGTAGCTTTCAATCTGCTCCAGATGGCCAAGCGAATTAGCCCGCGGTGCAAAGCCGCCGAATACGAAGATCTGTCCGGGGAGAAAAGTCTCACCCTGGACCGCATCACTATCGATGATAGTAGGAGCCATCAAGCCTAACCGCGATGACACAGAGGAACTCTCAATGAAAGCACCAATGTCGGTGTCAAAACCGGCGGATCTCGTGTAGGGGGTCCTGAACTGTGCATCTAGGCCGGAAGGTAACAGGAGGTAGGGGACACGATGTTTTACCCAGGTTCGGGCCCTCTTGATGGAGGTAAAACCCTACGTCATGCTTGATTCATATTGATGATATGGGTAGTACAAGAGTAGATCTACCACGAGATCAGAGAGGCTAAACCCTAGAAGCTAGCCTATGGTATGATTGTATGTTATGGTTGTTGTCCTACGGACTAAAACCCCTCGGTTTATATAGACACCGGAGAGGATTAGGGTTACACAAGGTCGGTTACAAAGGAGGAGATATCCATATCTGTATTTCCTAGCTTGCCTTCCACGCCAAGTAGAGTCCCACCTGGACATGAGACGAAGTCTTCAATCTTGTATCTTTATAGTCTAACAGTCCGACCAATGGAGATAGTCCGGCTGTCCGGAGACCCCATAATCCAGGACTCCCTCAATGACCCTTGAGTATGCAGAACCCAAGGGAAAGGTATATGGTGGTAGGTAGGAAAATGGTAAAACCAAGGTTGGGCCTTGCTGGAGGAGTTTTATTCAAAGCAAAATGTCAAGGGGTTCCCATAACACACCTAACCGCGTAAGGAACGCAAAATCAAGGAAGATAACACCGGTATGACGGAAACTAGGGCGGCAAGAGTGGAACAAAACACCAGGCATAAGGCCGAGCCTTCCACCCTTTACCAAGTATATAGATGCATTAAAGTAAATAAGAGATAATAATGATATCCCAACAATATCCATGTTCCAACATGGAACAAGCTTCATCTTCACCTGCAACTAGCAACGCTATAAGAGGGGCTGAGCAAAAGCGGTAACATAGCCATATAAACATTTGCTAGGAAAGGTGGGTTAGAGGCTTGACATGGCAATATGGGAGGCATGATATAGCAAGTGGTAGGTAGCGCGGCATAGCAAATAGAGCGAGCAACTAGCAAGCAAAGATAGAAGTGATTTCGAGGGTATGGTCATCTTGCCTGCAATGTTCTCAGAGTTGTCGAAAACTTGATCCTCGTAAGCGTTCTCACCAGGTTCCTCGGTCACGTACTCGTCTCCCGGCTCTACCCAAATCAAGAACACAAGCAAAGGACCAACAATCAATCATGGTGCAATGCACAAACAACATGATGCAACACATGGCATGATATGCGAGATGTGATATGCAATGCATATGCGAGCTCTGGAAGAGAAAGAATGATCAAGGCATCAACTTGGCAAACCGAGTGTGCCACTGGAAAGATGAGATGATTTCGGTTGAAATCGATATAAAGATCACCGAAAACGGATGCACGATTTGCAAATGGCAAGCAAAACAAAAATGACACAATTCTGCGATTAACAGCATGATGCCATCTAGAATGCAACAAGAAACTAAGCTAATGCACCCCAACATAACAACTAAGAATATGACAGTGATGTACTCAATATGCTTGACAAAACATGAACAACGAGCTACGGCTAAATCACACAAGAGAAGGTTCAAACAAGCATGGAAAAAATGCTAAAGATATCAGCTTCACAGATAGTGAAAATACTAACATGCGAGAAATAACATCAGGAAGCCATATTTAGAGCAGGCAAACAATATGATACAGGACTATAACATAGCAAATAAATGTATGGCATGAATCTACTAAATGCATAGAACAAAAGTCTCTTACTGATCATGAGCCAAGAAGGCGCAGAAGATATGATGGCACCCATGTAAACATAGCAAGTTTTATTAGCAGTTTCAGACTTAATGGAAAAACAGAGCATGTCATAAATAGAATTATGAAGGCATCTTTGCGAGCTCGAAGCACTCACCACAAAGCCTTGCAAGACAAAACAAGCATACCAACATCAAGATGACATGTTCAATAAGCTAACCATGGCAAGAGCAAGTTCATAGCATGCATGGATCACTAACAATAACCATGTCAAAATTGATTAACAAGTTAACATTCTGCTAGGAACATTTTATAGCAAATGTAGAGCAAGAACAAGACATGCTAGGGCACTCCATAATTGCAAACAGGGGCATGGATTGATAGAGAATTACTATATGTTCAAAACAGCCTTACTGAAGTATCTCAAAAAAAGCATGGATCTCACTGTAGCATCAAGTTTACATGGCATAAAAATAACAGCAGGAAAAATGACTTAGTAAAATCCCAAGTCCCTGAAAACAGCAACATCACGAAGGCTAATTTGCATGCTTGTGCTAGTCACCACATTGATCACAAAAATGCAAGACAAGCACGTATGTAAAGATGGCATGGCATAGTTCAAAACACATGTAGAGATCATGCCCATATGAAGCACACATCAAATGTGACAAAAATGACCAATCACCATAAACTGATAAGTAGCAGCAGTAAATATTTTATAGAACTTTTGCATCAATGATTAGTGCATCAAGATGAACTCAAACAAGCATGCCACAATGGAATGAAATGAAGAGAATCTCACAATGAACATTATGATATATCATATGCATCAATCGGAGTCATGGTCATGGAGATATGAGGCAGTGAACAGAGCATGAAAAAGTTGCAAAAAAAGGACTTAGTGAAAATATACCCCTCCGGACCAGATCTAGGGTTTCAGGGCATGTTCTTCGAGGATCACCGAAAGGTCGCTGGAGGAGCTGCCGGAGAGGAGGGAGACGACGGAGAGACGCGGGGCTCGCCGGATCCGGGTCGGGGGAGGCGGAGGCAGTGCCGGTCGGCGTGTTGGGCGGCGGCGGAGGAGTGGCGTGGGGCGGCGGCGTGCGCCGGCGAGGCGGCGGCGGGCACGACGCGCCAGCGCGGGCGCGGGCCGACACGGAGCAAGGAGGCGGCCGGGCGGCGCTGGCCTGAAGGGCCGGCCGCGGGCTCTCCGGGCCGCGGCGGGTGGCGGCGGTGGCAGGACGCATGGCACGTGTGGGCGCGGAGACGAAGTTGTCCGGCGGCGCGTGGACATGTCCGGTGGCGGTTGGGGAAGTTTTGCTAGGGTTTCATCCGCGAAAAATCAGGAAGGGGCACATATTTATAGCTAGGAGGAGGTAGGAGTGTCCAAATGGGGTGTAGTTTTCGCCCACATGATCGTGATCCGATGACGGATGACATGGAGATGGTTTAGATGGGTTATTGGGCCGTTTCGGAAGGGTGTTAGGCTGCAACACAAGAGAGGCCTTCGTGGTTACCCGGTTAACCGTTGGAGTATCAAACGGACTCCAAATGGGACGAAATTTGACAGGCAGTCTACCAGTGGTGTACCAAGGCCACTTGGCAAATCTTGGTCCATTCCAAGAGCGTTTAACACCCGCTCACGAAAAGAGACAAAAGGGGTACGCCGGTGCACATAGGACTGTCGGATTGCAAAACGGACAACGGGGAAAATGCACGGATGCATGCGACGAACACGTATGCAAATGCGATGCACATGATGACATGATATGAAATGCATGACATGAAGAAAATGCCAAAATGAAGACAAAACCCATCCACGAAGGAAATCTCATAACTTAAAGCCGAAAATGGCAAGAGTCCGAGTTACAATTATGGCAAGTTACATCCTGGGTGTTACACCGTGGCATCGCGGTTGTTTATTATGTCATTCAGTGGTACCTCAGAAGCCACCATGATCGAACACTCCTGGAAGTAGTGTCGTAGCTTTCGGGATGCCATGAAGACCGCGTATGCTATCTTTTGATAATGGGGGTACCGGGATATGCATGGTGTAAGGACATTGGATACGTACTATACTGGCTTCTGAAGCGGGAATTTTTGTCCATCCTATTCTCATTCAACGACGAGTACGACGCTCACCACTTGATGTATTGCCAATATGTATAGCAACATGGGTTCGCTGACGTTTGGCGCGGCTAGGATTGGGTTGCTCGCTAGAAGTGTTTTTATTTCTTCCAGTTCGGTTGTTGTCACGTCCATCCACTCGAAGTGATCGGTTCGCCATAGAAGGCGATAGAGTGGCAGTGCCTTTTCTCCCAATCTGGAGATAAAGCGGCTTAGAGTTTCCACGCAACCCGCGAGTTTTTAGACTTGTTTAAGGTCTGTTGGCGTAGCCAATTGTGACAGAGCTTAGATTTTGGATGGATTTGCTTCAATTCCTCTATTGGAGACGATGAAGCCCAATAGCTTTCCTGCGGGGACGCTATAAACACACTTCTCCGGATTGATCTTAATGTCATATGCACGGAGGTTGTCAAATGTGAGACGTAGGTCGCCTATTAGTGTTTCGACGTGCCTTTTTTTAATTATGACGTCGTCCACATAGGCTTCAACTATCTTTTCGATCTGTTTCTCCAGGCCTGTTTGGATCATGCGTTGGTAGGTGGTCCCGGCGTTCTTGAGCCCAAAGGGCATGGTGTTGAAGCAAAATGGCCCGTATGGGGTGATGAATGCTGTTATAGCTTGGTCGGACTCCTTCATTTTGATTTGATGGTATCCGGAATATGCGTCGAGGAAACACAGTGAATCGTGTCCTGCGGTAGCATCAATGATTTGATCAATGCGGGGGAGGGGGAAGGGATCCTTAGGGCAAGCCTTATTGAGGTCTTTGAAATCAACGCACAGGCGCCAGGATTTATCCTTCTTTGGTACCATCACCAGGTTTGCCAGCCAGTCCGAATGTTTTATTTCTCTAATGAATCCGGCCTCGATTAGCTTGGCTAGCTCCTCTCCCATGGCTTGACGTTTGGGTTCGGAAAAGGGCCGTAGTGTTTGTTTGACCGGTTTGTATCCCTTTAATATGTTGAGGCTGTGTTCGGCCAGCTTGCGTGGGATTCCTGGCATGTCAGAAGGGTGCCAGGCGAATATATCCCAGTTTTCACGAAGAAAACCCGTAGCACGACGTCGACCGTTGGGTCTAGCTGTGCCACAATAGATGTTGTCTTCTTGGGGTCCGTTGGATGGACCTGGAATTTGACTATTTCTTTCGCTCGCTTGAAGGAGGTGGATTTGGGGCGTTTGTCTAAGATCACATCGTCCCTGTCCACCTGGAGTGCAGTGTGGTTAATTCTTCGGCTGCTAGGGCTTCAGATAATCCCTCAAGGGCCAGGGATGCAGTTTCATTTTCAGCGCGGAGTGCTATGTCCGGATCACTGGCGAGAGTGATTATGCCGTTGGGCCTGGGCATCTTAAGCTTCATGTACCCGTAACGAGGTATAGCTTGGAAGCGTGTAAATGCCTCTCGCCCCAAGAGGGCGTGATATCCAATGTTGAAAGGGGCCACTTGGAAGGTTATTTCTTCGGACCGATAATTCTCCAGCATGCCGAATACCACATCGAGTGTTATTTTTCCCACACACCGTGCCTCCCGACTGGGAATGATTCCCCGGAAGGTCGTGCCGCTTTGCTCGATGCGGCTCCTATCTATTTCCATTTTGTGGAGTGTATCTTCATAGATGAGGTTTAGTCCGCTGTCGCCATCCATGAGAACCTTGGTGAGCTGAAAGCCGTCCATGATTGGACTGAGGACCAAGGTGGCTGGTGCTCGGACTGTCCTGTATTTTGGTTCATCACCGGCATTAAAAGTTATAGACATGTCATTCCAAGGATTTATTGCTGCTATTTGGTAGACTTCGGCGATTCCTCGGAGTGCCCTTTTGCGCCTATTGTTTGAGGCGAATGTCTCAAAGACCGTCAGTACTTTGGGGTCGTCGTCTTCTGGGGGGTGTCGTATTGGGGTATTCTTGGTGAGGATATCCTCGCCGCTCCTGGCCACTTGCCGGAGTATCCAACATGCTCTAACGCTATGTGTCGGTATGTTATGCGGTGTTGCGTGTATTTTGCATGGCCCATCGAGCCATCCTTCCAGAACAGTTCCGCGCCTCGTACTGGACTTATATTTCTTTACTATTGGACCGGGCGTGTTATAAGGGTGCGCCCTTTTCTCCTGAATGAGGGGTTGAGGGGGGACCGATGGTTGCCAACGGGCTGCCTGAGTTTTCCAGGCACTTTCCATTGCGCTATACTTCTGCACGATAGTTGCCAAGTCAGCAAACTGTAGTATGCGATGGTGGTTAATGGCGTTCATGATTCCTTCATCCATGCAGTTGTTGCGGAACGTTGAGATCGCTTCCTTGTCGCGGCAATCTTTAATCTTGTCTTTGACAAGAAGGAATCTGGCCCAGAAGTGGTGGACCGTTTCCTGAGACTGCTGTTGTATGCTCATGAGAGCGCTTATATTTGGGTGGGTGGGTGGTTTTAAATCTGAGCCCTGACCCAATTTTGGATCCGGAGTCTGGAGGACTTCTGAACTTAACAGATCGAGCTCCGGGATATCCACTGATTTCTTAGGCCCGTCGTCCGATTCTATGTTCGGAGGGCAGGGTGCACCTACTCGCAGGTGGGTGTCCGGCTCTTCGAAGCCAGAGATCTGGACATAGTCCGTCCTTAGTATGGAGGAAGAGTTGTCGTCACGGTCCTCGACTACCTCTATCTGGTGGGTGATCGGTGGAGATTTGATTTCTCTCTGATCGGGTTTAAGCCCAATTCGACCGTAGTCTGTAGCGACCCCCAGGGCGGCGATGCGATCTAGGAGCTCGTTTAAAGACAAAAGCTTCGTTGTATCCATCTGCTTGGAGTGTTCGGAGTCGATACGAAGGGGATTTTCGATGACCCGGGAGGTCATCGTTGGCTTAACGACCGAACGGGCGGTCATGGTAAAGCCGCCCAGCCGGAGGGTTTGGCCTGGGGCCAGTGCTCCTCTAGCGGTGATATTGTCCTTGAGAACAAGGCGAGCCATCGATCCTATCGTCGACACCACAGTGGAACTCTCAATGAAAGCACTAATGTCGGTGTCAAAACCGGCGGATCTCGGGTAGGGGGTCTCGAACTGTGTGTCTAAGATCAATGGTAATAGGAGACAGGGGACACGATGTTTACCCAGGTTCGGGCCCTCTCTATGGAGGTAATACCCTACTTCCTGCTTGATTGATCTTGATGAGTATGAGTATTACAAGAGTTGATCTACCACGAGATCGAGATGGCTAAACCCTAAAAGCCTAGCCTGTATGACTATGATTGTGATTGTCGCCCCTCCGGACTGACTCCTCTGGTTTATATAGACACCGGGAGGATCTAGGGTTACACAAGGTCAGTTACAAAGAAAGGAATCTACTTATTTGATCACCAAGCTTGCCTTCCACGCCAAGGAGAGTCCCATCCGGACACGGGTGCAGTCTTCGGTCTTTGTATCTTCACAGCCCATCACTCCGACCCAAGGCTAACAGGCCGGATGCCCGAGGACCCCTTAGTCCAGTACTCCCTCAGCGGTGAGGCCTCCGCAGTAGCTAACCCGGCCACGGGAGTCAGGAGCACGTGGCACGACCGGCACTGCTTTGGGAAGCTAGAGCAAGAAGACCAGAGATTGAAGAAGCATTACGGCCGTTGGATGGACATCGTACGGTCACTTGAGCTAGAATAGTTCATATTGACTAAGTTGACAAAGCCCTCCGTCCCTGTCAACTTAGTAGGCCCACAAGTCCGCCTCCCACTATGCTGGATCCCAACTCGCAGAGGGTATTCATTTTTTGTGCATAATAAGGAGGCACTTCCTTGCATGCGAAGATATAGCTGGTGGGTCCGACCTGTCAGCGGGGGGAACATTTTTTTCGCGAAATACAGAGGCCCTTCCGGTGGGTTCCACATGTCAGGTTGAGGAATCATTATTTTTCACAAAATAAGGAGGCATTTCCTTGTGTGCAGCCATGGACCCAGCTGTCATCCTCTCCATGTACAGTCCATGTCCGATGGATGTCGTTCATTGACCACGCCGCGCCCAGAGCACTAGGGCGCTGGACGATGGCGAGGCCTAGGAAGGGAACGACACGGAGCCGGGGAAGACTCGATAGTGGTTGCCCACGCGGTGGGGAGTACGAGGGTTTACTGGTCTGACTGCCATCGCCAGAAAATAACAGGAGGTATGGGTGAGTAGAGGAATGGCCTGGCCAACAATGGAGTAGGGTGGGGCGGTGCGGCCTGTGGGGCAGCACAGCCGGCCATGGGAGGCGGGAGCAGGCAGTCCCACCAGGACTGGTTTGGGCGGCTGGAGCAAGAAGATTAGATATTGAAGAAGCATCACGGTCGTTGGATTAACATCCGATGGTCACTGCTGCTAGAATCGTTTGTGGACTAAGTTGACAAAGCCTTTCATACATGTCAACCTAGTAGACCCACAAGTGAGCCTCCAAATCTATCCCAAACAGCATACAGCCCAAAATTCCTAGCCAAATTCAAATTAATTTAAAAACTAAACATACCTTAATTTAAATCCAATGAAATTTTACCCGCACAAAAACAATGAAATTTAAAATATCAAAATCCGAAAGAAAAAAGTATTTTGGAACTAATTGCATGTTTGCCATATTTTTTTCCTTTTATAGACCATTTATTATTACTGATAGCCCATTTCCGTGAAAACTTTGTTTTTGCCACTCTAGTTTTTGCCCACTTTGCTTATGCCACTCTAGAATTTGACATCTCACTTTTGCCACTCTTAGCTTTTGACAATACATCACAAATGCCATTCAGTGGCAAAAATGTTAATTTTCATTTCACTTTTGCCACTCTTAGGTTTTGCAATGTATTAAAATTGCCACTCTAAATTTTTTGCTTTTGCCACTGAATGGCGAAATTGATATATTGTCAAAAGCTAAGAGTGGCAAAAGTGAAATGTTAAACTCTATAGTTGCATAAGCAAAGTGGGAAAAAGCTAGAGTGGCAAAAACAAAGTTTTCCCAATTCTAATTACTTATAGCCCATTTTCCGGGGGAAATGCATCCCTCCTCGTCTTGAAAGATTTCCGGTCCAGCAGGGAGGTAGAAAAGCAAGTAGGCCTATGTTGGTTATTCTGCAAAAAAACAAAATAGCTGGGCTAGCCATTTTCAGAAAGGAAAAAACTAGGCTGGTCATGTGCTAAACATATGAAATAAAAGCCTGGGCTAGACGGGCCACAGCTCCCGCACAACCCAGTTGATACCCTTCTCCGTCCCAAAAAAACAAAATTACTATGTGCACTGCTGGGTTCCTACTTTCATCCTCACCATGTACAGTCATCTCCTTATTCCTCTCGGTTGTTGACCATGTTGATAACACCGGAGGGCGGCTCCGCGGTGAGCGAACCAAGGCGGAGGACGACAGTGAGGCCTCAGACAGGAACGAACAGGAGCCGGGGAAGATGCATAGAGTTCTAGGGTGTGATGTGGCCACGGTGCATGCACGGCAGCACAGCCAGCCGTGGGAGGCGGGACTAGGCGGTCCCGCCTGTAACACCCTCGATGCGACTATAGCTCCCACGTGTCGAGGCACGACTTAGAGACATAATCGCATTGAAGGCATATGTCGCAAGTTAGGCAATCTTCACAACATCCCATGTAATATAAATAATAAAGGGGAGATAACAATAGTTGGCTTACACTCGCCACGTCAATCAAGTACATAAATAACATTACATCATCCAAACACTCATGGCCCGACTACGGCGCCAAAATGAAAGATAACCCAACATGCGACACGGTCCCAATCACCCCCAACTGGGCACCACTACTGATCATCGGGAAAGGAAACATAGTATCATTGAGAGTCTTCGTCGAACTCCCACTTGAGCTCATATGCATCTCCTGGACCGGAATCATCGGGCCCTGCATCTGGTGTAATAGTAATCTGTGAGCCACAGGGACTCAGCAATCTCGCACCCTCGCGATCAAGACTATTTAAGCTTATAGGTAAGGCAAGGTAAATATGTGGAGCTGCAGCAAGCGACTAGCAAATATGGTGGCTAACTTATTCGCAAAAGAGAGCGAGAAGAGAAGGCAAAGCACGAGCGGGAAACTAGAGAGCAACCTGCGCAAACATTACTCCAACACCGTGTCCACTTCCCAGACTCCGCCGAGAAGAGGCCATCACGGTAACACACTTAGTTGATTCATTTTAATGAAGTTAAGGTTCAAGTTATCTACAACCGGACATTAACAAATTCCCATCTGCCCATAACCGCGGGCACGGCTTTCGAAAGTTCAATCCCTGCAGGGGAGTCCCAACTTAGCCCATGACAAGCTCTCACGGTCAACGAAGGAATAGACCTCCTCCCAAGACGTTCCGATCAGACTCGGTATCTCGGTAACTCAAGACACTTCGACAGGTTAAAACAAGACCAGCAACACCGCCCGAATGTGCCGACAAATCCCGATAGGAGCTGCACATATCTCTTTCTCAGGGCACACTCAGATGAGCGCTCCATACAACTAAAAACAAACCTTGAGTTTCCCCGAGGGGGCGCTGCACAGGACTCTAGTTTGGGCCAACACTCAGAGGAGCACTGGCCCGGGGGGGGGGGGGGTTTAAAATAAGATGACCCGCGGGCTCCGGAAACCCGAGGGAAAAAGAGGCTAGGTGGCAAATGGTAAGACCAAGGTTGGGCTTTGCTGGAAAAGCCTTAATCAAGGCGAACTATCAAGGGGTTCCCATTATAACCCAACCGCGTAAGGAACGCAAAATCCGGGAACATAACACCGATATGACGGAAACTAGGGCGGCAAGAGTATAACAAAACACTAGGCGAGAGGCCGAGCCTTCCTCCCTTTACCAAGTATATAGATGCATTAAGATAACATGGCAATATAATGATATCCCAACAAGTAAATAAATGATGTTCCAACAAGGAACGGCCTCCAATCTTCACCTGCAACTAGCAACGCTATAAGAGGGGCTGAGCAAAGCGGTAACATAGCCAATCAACAGTTCGCTAGGACAATGGTGGGTTAGAGGTTTGACATGGCAATTTGGGAGGCTTGCAAGCAAGTGGTAGGCATCGTAGCATTGGCATAGCAAAAGAGCGAGCAAACTAGCATAGCAAAGATAGTAGTGATTTCGAGGGTATGATCATCTTGCCTGCACAGTTGTCAGAGTTGACTGGATCCTCGAAAGCAAACTCAACGGGCTCCTCGTTACCGAACTCGTCTCCCGGCTCTACCCAAACAAGACAAACAACCAACAAGGACACAATCAACCACGTGCAAGGATCAAGCGATATGATGCAATGATGATATGCTATGCGGGATGCGATGCGGGATGCAAAATGCAAGATATGACAGGAAATGCATGAACCTGGCCTCAACTTGGAAAACCAAGTGTGCCACTGGAAAGATGAGATGAAATCGCTTGAAAACGATATAAAGAACGCCGGAATCGGAGTTACGGTTTGGAAATGGCAAGCGATTCAAAAATGACACCGGTCTGTGATTTACAGCAAGTAGGCATCTAAATGCAATGAGATGAACATGCTACAGCACCCAAACATGACAACAAAATACATGGCAGGGATGCATACAAGATGCTTAACAAAAGTCTAGCACTGAGGTACGGCCAATTCATCCATTAACAGGTTCAAACAAGCATGGCAAAAATGCAAAATGCAAACAGATCTCAGACTTGGTGAAATCAACACTTGTGTGGAATTTCAGGTCAGATAGCCCTCTTCGGAGCAACAAAACTACATGCTACAGGACCTGATCGTGGCAAAGTAAAGCATGGCGTGGAGCTACTCAAAGAGCTTAACAAAAGTCCCTTAGTTACCTTGAGCCAAAAGGGATTAGAAAATACAATTGCAAGCATGTGAACATAGCAAAAACATAATCAGTTTTCAGACTTGGTGAAAACTGGCACATGCTGAAACATAACTCAAGTAGGCATGTTTACGACCTCGATGCACTCACTATGGTGCAAGTCATGGCAATACAAGCATACACCCATCAAGAAGGCACAAAATACAAGCTAGACATGGCAAGAACAATAGCATAGCATGCAAGGGTCAACTACAACATCACTGGCAAAATTGCAAACAAGTTGACAATCTGCCCAGATTTACAAAGTAGCAAAAGTAGAGCTCGATTGACTCAAGCTAGGGTACTCCATAATTGCAAACAAAGACATGGATGGATAGAGCACTATAAGATTAACAAAACTCCCTTACTGATCATCCTCAAAAGAGGCACGGATCACTAGGAAACAACAAGAACATATGGCATCATGAGATAAACAGCCCCAGGACTTAGTGAAAATACCAAGTCCCTGAAAACAGAATTAACAAGTGCACCACTTTACGCGAGCTTGCACAAGACACCACACACATCCTAAAAATACATGGGTTGCACCTCTGGCGAGATGACAAAACCCTTAACAAAACATATGTAGAACTCACGGGCATATCATGCACACAATAATCATGGCAAAAATGACAAAAGTGCTAAACGGAGTAGCAGATCTGACAATTATCTCAAGTAGCCCTCTTCTAACAGCATTTCGGGCATCAAGATGAACTCAAATGAAAATCATGCAATGGAATGAAATAATGTACTCTTTGAGATGAACATTTTGATATGCTATATGCATGAATCGGAGCTACGGATGCAAAATTACGGAGCCGTAAACAAGAGCATATGGATCAAGAATTTCGGGACTTGGACGAAGTTTACCCCTAGGGTTTACTGTTCACCGAAACCGGATCTGGTGAAAACACTGTTCACGGCGGCGGATCCGACGCTCGCCGGCGACGAGGACTCGCCGGAGAGGAGGGAGGGCCGGCCGGAGCGGTGGCACTCGCCGGAGTGCTCCGCGGGGGCCGGAGCGGGCGGCTGCAGCGGTTGGCGGCGAGCGGCGAAGGCGGCGGCGGCCTGGCGCGTCGGGGCGGTTCGGTCGGCGGCCGGGCCGGGCGGCGGGTGGCGGCCGGCGTCGGGCGAGGAGGCGGGGCGGTGCTGCGGCGGCGGAGGCAGCGGGGCGAGCCGGGTCACGGGCGGCGGGGCGCGGGCCCGAGTGGCGGCGGAGAGGGCCCGGATGGGCCGCGGTGGGCCGGCGGAGGAGGCGGCGATGTGGGGCGCCGGGTTGCCACGTGGCGGGTGGCGAGTGGCTGGCGGCGGCGGCGCGCAGGTCGGACACGTCTGACTCGGCGCGGACGTTGTCCGGCGGCGCGAGGAGGAGCGGATCTAGGGTTTCGGGGAGGGGGATCCGAGATATTTCGAGGGGGACCTATTTATAGGCATAGGAGGAGCTAGGAGAGTCCAAATGAGGTGCGGGTTTTCGGCCACGCGATCGTGATCGAACGCTCTAGATGATGGAGCGGAGTGCGGTGGGTTTTGGGCCAAATTGGAGGGGTGTTGGGCTGTAACACACACGAGGCCTTTTCGGTCCCTCGGTTAACCGTTGGAGTATCAAACGAAGTCCAAATGGTACGAAACTTGACAGGCGGTCTACCGGTAGTAAACCAAGGCTGCTTGGCAAGTGTTGGTCCAATCCGGAAATGTTTAATCCCCACACACGAAAGAAAGCTGGAAATGACCACCGGAGGAGAACGGAGCGCCGGAATGCAAAACGGACAACGGGGAAAATGCTCGAATGCATGAGACGAACACGTATGCAAATGCAATGCACATGATGACATGATATGAGATGCATGACAACAACAACAACAACAACAACAACAACACATGGAGACAAAACCCGAACCCGAGAAAATAAATATAACTTAACACCGGAAACGGCAAGAGTTGGAGTACAAATTGGGAAAGTTACATCCGGGGTGTTACAACACTCCACCACTACGAAAAGATCTTGTCCCGAGATCTAGGACTGAAAGAACGCCGGGTACTCAGAACGGAGGTGATCCTCGCGTTCCCAGGTAGCTTCACGGTCGGAATGGTGTGACCACTTGACTTTGAGAAATTTGATTGACTTGTTGCGAGTCTTGCGTTCAGTCTCTTCAAGAATAGCAACTGGGTGCTCACGATAAGAGAGATCTTCTTGGAGCTCAATGTCCTCGAAGTTGATGGTGCGGTCAGGAGTCTTGAAGCACTTTCGAAGCTGAGAGACATGGAACACGTCATGAACATTTGCAAAGTTTGAAGGAAGCTCGAGTTGATAGGCGAGGTCGCCTCTCTTGCTGACAATCTTGAAAGGTCCCATGTATCTAGGGGCAAGCTTCCCTTTGATACCGAAGCGACAAGTACCTTTCATAGGAGAGACGCGGAGGTAAACATGATCTCCGATCTCGAAAGACAAAGCACGGTGCTTACTATCATAGTAGCTCTTCTGGCGGGATTGGGCCGCTTTGAGGTTATCTCGAATGACTTTGCACATTTCTTCTGCCTCTGTGATTAAGTCATTACCCAAAAGCTGACGTTCACCGGTTTCGGACCAGTTGAGAGGGGTACGGCACTTCCTGCCATACAGAATTTCAAATGGGGCCTTGCCCGAACTTGCTTGAAAACTGTTGTTGTAGGAGAATTCAGCATAAGGAAGACAATCCTCCCACTTCATGCCGAAGGAGATCACACAAGCCCTGAGCATATCTTCAAGAATCTGGTTGACACACTCGACTTGACCGCTAGTTTGAGGATGGAAAGCTGTGCTGAAGCGGGTGTTGGTGCCCATGGCCTTCTGAAAAGAATCCCAAAACTTCGAGGTAAAGATGCTGCCACGGTCTGAAGAGATCACTTAAGGAATACCGTGCAGAGAGACAATCTGAGAGGTATAGAGTTCCGCCAATTGAGCTGCAGTGATCGACTCTTTGATAGGCAGAAAATGAGCCACTTTGGTGAGTTTGTCGATGACAACAAATATAGCATCATTGCCACGCTTGGACTTTGGAAACCCAGTCACGAAGTCCATCTCAATGTGGTCAAACTTCCATTCTGGAATGGCAAGAGGTTGGAGGAGACCTGCTGGCCTTTGGTGTTCTGCCTTCACTCTTCTGCAGACATCACATTCATTCACGAATTGAGCGATCTCGCGCTTCATTCGAGTCCACCAATAAGCTTGCTTAAGGTCCTGATACATCTTCGTGCTCTCAGGGTGGATGGAGAGGAGAGAATTGTGAGCCTCGTTCAAGATCACTTTACGGAGGTCACCTTTGGGTACAACAATACGATCCTCGAAGAAGAGAGTGTCCTTGTCATCAAGGCGGTAGCACTTGTACTTGGACTAACTCTTGGCAATCCCAATCTTCACCTTTTTCACCATAGCATCAAGAAGATGGGCTTGGCGAATCTGGTCTTCCAAGGTAGGAGAGACTTGAAGGTTGGCGAGGAAACCTTGAGGAACAACTTGCAGGTTAAGTTTCCGGAAAGCTTCACAAAGCTCGGGTTGATAAGGCTTGAGAATCAGACTGTTGCAGTAGGCCTTTCTGCTCAAAGCGTCAGCAATCACATTGGCCTTGCCTGGAGTATACTCGATACTCGGATTATACTCTTGAATCATTTCGACCCATCGAGTTTGCCTGAGGTTGAGATTAGGCTGAGTGAAGATGTACTTGAGACTCTTGTGATCAGTGAAAATGTCCACTTTTCTTCCCAATAGAAGATGTCTCCAAGTCAAAAGAGCATGCACAACTGCCGCCAACTCGAGATCATGAGTGGGGTAGTTCTTCTCATTAGGCTTCAACTGGCGAGAGGTATAAGCAACAACTTTCTTCTCTTGCATCAATACTGCGCCAAGACCTTGGAGAGAGGCATCACAAAAGACCTCGTACAGCTTGGATTCATCAGGCGGAGTGAGAACTGGAGCAGTGATCAATTTCTCTTTCAAAGTGTTGAAAGCAATGTCACACTCCGGAGACCAAACGTACTTGACGTGCTTCTGGAGAAGATTAGAGAGAGGCTTCGCGATCTTAGAAAAGTTTTCAACGAATCTTCGGCAATAGCTTGCGAGACCGAGGAAGCTACGGAGTTGCTTCACATTCTGAGGAGGTTCCCAATTCACAATTGCAGACACCTTCTCAGGATTCACGGCAATGCCCTTGGCAGAGATGATATGACCAAGATAAAGAACCTCATCGAGCCAAAATTCACACTTGGAGAACTTGGCGTAGAACTGATGTTCTCTGAGCTTATCAAGAACCAAACGCAAGTGCTTGGCATGATCTTCCTTGTTCTTGGAGAAAACCAGAATGTCGTCGAGATAGACCAAAATGAAGTCATTGGTGTAGGCGTTGAAGATGAAGTTCATCATGTGAGAGAACGTCGGAGGAGCGTTGGCGAGGCCAAAAGACATGACAGTGTATTCATATGAACCAAAGCTTGTTCTGAATGCTGTCTTGGGAATATCTTCTTCACGAATGCGAATCTGGTGATAACCCATACGGAGCTCAAGCTTGGAGAATACTTGGGCACCTTTGAGTTGTTCGAACAGCTCATTGATGTTGGGAAGTGGGTATTTGTTCTTGATGGTCTTCTTGTTTACTAGACGGTAATCAACACAAAGTCGGCCCGTTCCATCCTTCTTCTTCACAAAAAGAACACCACAACCCCACGAAGAAGAACTAGGCCAGATGAGACCCATTTTCTCTTGAATATCGAGTTGCTTCTTCAGCTCCTTCAACTCTTCAGGTCCGAGCTTGTAAGGACGTTTGCACACAGGTTCCGTGCCAGGCTCAAGATCAATAACGAATTCAACTGGCCGGTGCAGCGGCATTCCTGTAAGTTCTTCTGGAAAGACGTCTTGATATTCGCTAACGACTGGAATTTGAGAGATGGCATCCAATTCACCCTTCTCATTGAGAGAAAACAGACGGATAGTATCATCACGAGCGGCAAAGACAATTACAACCTCAGACGAATGAGTCAATTGAATCTGCCTGGCTGCACAATCAAGATGTGCCTTGTGCTTAGAAAGCCAATCCATTCCGAGAATAAGATCAATATCTGAGTTACCAAGAAAAATTGGGGAAGAAAGGAACTTGTAGTCACCCAATGTGATAGTAACCTCCGGGACGCAGGTGTTAGCTGTCATCTGCTTGCCCGGTGACACAATTTGCAAGGAACTTTGCAGATACTAATAATCACACTCATACTTTGATGCAAAAGGTTTGGAAATGAAGCAATGCGATGCACCCGTGTCAAAAAGAACTTTTGCAGGAATATCATTAACAGGAAGGTTACCCATGATGACATCTGGTGAGTCCTCTGCCTGAGCTGGATTCACCATATTGACCTTGGCGAACTTGGGGTTATGCTTGACCACAGCTGTACTTTCCGATCTCACAGGAGGAGGAGGAGGAAGACGCCTCTGGTTGAAACACTTGTTGGCATAGTGACCCTTCTGTTGGCACTTGTTGCACGTGACCTCTGAAAGCGGACGGTGATACGGAGCACTCGATCTTGGAGGTTGAGACGAAGTCTTGTTCTGAAAGCCAGGGTTGGGTGGGTGGGAAGAACCACTACCACCTTTACTCTTCTGCTGATACGGCTGACGGAACGGAGGAGGAGGAAGCCAAACCTTCTGCTGCTTGGCCACTTGAGTAGAGGAAGAAGGAGTAACATCTCTGACTCGCTTCTTGGAAGCATCACACCTCAACTGAGCAGCCTCTTGCTTCAATGCCATGTTGTAGAACTCATCGTACCTCAAGGGCTCGAAGAGAACAAGAGCTAGCTGAATTTCTTCTCTGAGACCACCCCTGAACTGATATATCATGATCTTCTCATCAGGGACGTCCTGCTTGGCAAAGCGGGCGAGCTTCTGAAACAACTTGTTGTAGTCATAGACAGACAAAGAGCCTTGCTTCAGATTTCGGAATTCCTCACGCTTGCTTTCAACCACGCTCTGAGGAATATGATGAGCTCGGAAGTCTCGACGGAAATCATCCCAAGTGATAACACGTCCACCTCTGGAGTCCTTGTACTGCTGGAACCATTCTGCAGCTTGATCTTTGAGTTGGAAGGAAGCGAACTTGACAAAGTCCTTAGGCCTGACGTTACTGCACTCGAAATGCTTGCACAGATCCACTAGCCAATCCTCAGCATCGGTTGCCTCAACACAATTGCTGAAAGTCTTTGGCCCGTTAGCAAGGAACTGATTGAGTGTAGCAAAGTGATTCTGATTGCTGCCTTGATTCCCTTGACTGCCTTGATTGCGCTCTTGGAGAATTTGCATGATCAACTGTGTATTTGCATTGGTTGCGGCCATCACAGCTTGCCATGCCTCCGGAGGAGGTGGAGGTGGTGGCGGATCAGGATTCGGAGTCGTGCGCGTTGGAGGAGCCATCCTGAAGAGGTTGACCACCATTAGCACATTGATAGACAAATATTGAAGCTGAATCCAACGGAATGAAAATTGCAACATATAGTCTTCACATCCGAACAAAATGAACGCATGCATTCCTCTTGAAATGGTCACATATCCATAAATTGAGAAGCCACGTAGAATTAAGGTAGAGAAATAAATCAACAAGGTACGGATCAAGAACGAATAATCGGTAAGAAATCCCAATCTCAAACCAATATCCGTGGAAGAAGAACTAGAGCTACTAGAATTCCCACCTATGAAACTCCTGAACCTTTCCGGTTATGCAATCAGGTGTTGGGGATACAGGGGAAGCATAATATCTCACCCAAACTAGCAATTCCTACATCCAGCTGTATCCATCCTTCAACACATAACCAAGAAACCTTCGGAAACCATCTACCTCAACCTTCGAAAAGCATCCGTTATACAAGTTATGGTGATACTCCCGAACTCCCGCCCCAGTACTGGGTGGCGTCGAGGTTATCTCACCAACGAACTGCATAAAAGAGATTTTCGATGTCTAAACTCAGGTATTCCAGAACTGCAACGATAAAATTATGATGACAACACCTCATAGCTCAATTCCCCGGGACACTTCCACTAAACCCCTGACAGGAGGCACCAAGACAATGTTCCCATCATAAAACCATCAGAACGATTCCAAGATACCCGCGTGATCCTAATTTTTTTTTGTGAAATTTGAGAAGAGAAGAGTCAAAACTCTACGTCAGGATGCCTTACCAGAGTGATGAGGAGACTGGGAAGTAAAAAGAATTCCTAAACTCTCCGATATATAATTCCTAAAAGACTCAAAACATTTTTCTAGACACAACTCGGCCGCTAAAAACGATCAAGCAATGGGGCTCCTGAGGTCGGGGAAGGCTCTGATACCAACTTGTAACACCCTCGATGCGACTATAGCTCCCACGTGTCGAGGCACGACTTAGAGACATAATCGCATTGAAGGCATATGTCGCAAGTTAGGCAATCTTCACAACATCCCATGTAATATAAATAATAAAGGGGAGATAACAATAGTTGGCTTACACTAGCCACATCAATCAAGTACATAAATAACATTACATCATCCAAACACTCATGGCCCGACTACGGCACCAAAATGAAAGATAACCCAACATGCGACACGGTCCCAATCACCCCCAACTTGGCACCACTACTGATCATCGAGAAAGGAAACATAGTATCGTTGAGAGTCTTCGTCGAACTCCCACTTGAGCTCATATGCGTCTCCTGGACCGGAATCATCGGGCCCTGCATCTGGTGTAATAGTAATCTGTGAGCCACAGGGACTCAGCAATCTCGCACCCTCGCGATCAAGACTATTTAAGCTTATAGGTAAGGCAAGGTAAATATGTGGAGCTGCAGCAAGCGACTAGCAAATATGGTGGCTAACTTATTCGCAAAAGAGAGCGAGAAGAGAAGGCAAAGCACGAGCGGGAAACTAGAGAGCAACCTGCGCAAACATTACTCCAACACCGTGTCCACTTCCCAGACTCTGCCGAGAAGAGGCCATCACGGTAACACACTCAGTTGATTCATTTTAATGAAGTTAAGGTTCAAGTTATCTACAACCGGACATTAACAAATTCCCATCTGCCCATAACCGCGGGCACGGCTTTCGAAAGTTCAATCCCTGCAGGGGAGTCCCAACTTAGCCCATGACAAGCTCTCACGGTCAACGAAGGAATAGACCTCCTCCCAAGACATTCCGATCAGACTCGGTATCTCGGTAACTCAAGACACTTCGACAGGTTAAAACAAGACCAGCAACACCGCCCGAATGTGCCGACAAATCTCGATAGGAGCTGCACATATCTCTTTCTCAGGGCACACTCAGATGAGCGCTCCATACAACTAAAAGCAAACCTCAAGTTTCCCCGAGGGGGCGCTGCACAGGACTCTAGTTTGGGCCAACACTCAGAGGAGCACTGGCCCGGGGGGGTTTAAAATAAGATGACCCGCGGGCTCCGGAAACCCGAGGGAAAAAGAGGCTAGGTGGCAAATGGTAAGACCAAGGTTGGGCATTGCTAGAAAAGCCTTAATCAAGGCGAACTATCAAGGGGTTCCCATTATAACCCAACCGCGTAAGGAACGCAAAATCCGGGAACATAACACCGATATGACGGAAACTAGGGCGGCAAGAGTGGAACAAAACACTAGGCGAGAGGCCGAGCCTTCCACCCTTTACCAAGTATATAGATGCATTAAGATAACATGGCAATATAATGATATCCCAACAAGTAAATAAATGATGTTCCAACAAGGAACGGCCTCCAATCTTCACCTGCAACTAGCAACGCTATAAGAGGGGCTGAGCAAAGCGGTAACATAGCCAATCAACGGTTCGCTAGGACAATGGTGGGTTAGAGGTTTGACATGGCAATTTGGGAGGCTTGCAAGCAAGTGGTAGGCATCGTAGCATTGGCATAGCAAAAGAGCGAGCAAACTAGCATAGCAAAGATAGTAGTGATTTCGAGGGTATGATCATCTTGCCTGCACAGTTGTCAGAGTTGACTGGATCCTCGAAAGCAAACTCAATGGGCTCCTCGTTACCGAACTCGTCTCCCGGCTCTACCCAAACAAGACAAACAACCAACAAGGACACAATCAACCACGTGCAAGGATCAAGCGATATGATGCAATGATGATATGCTATGCGGGATGCGATGCGGGATGCAAAATGCAAGATATGACAGGAAATGCATGAACCTGGCCTCAACTTGGAAAACCAAGTGTGCCACTGGAAAGATGAGATGAAATCTCTTGAAAACGATATAAACAACGGCGGAATCGGAGTTACGGTTTGGAAATGGCAAGCGATTCAAAAATGACACCGGTCTGCGATTTACAGCAAGTAGGCATCTAAATGCAATGAGATGAACATGCTACAGCACCCAAACATGACAACAAAATACATGGAAGGGATGCATACAAGATGTTTAACAAAAGTCTAGCACTAAGCTACAGCCAATTCATCCATTAACAGGTTCAAACAAGCATGGCAAAAATGCAACATGCAAACAAATCTCAGACTTAGTGAAATCAACACTTGTCTGGAATTTCAGGTCAGATAGCCCTCTTCGGAGCAACAAAACTACATGCTACAGGACCTAATCATGGCAAAGTAAAGCATGGCATGGAGCTACTCAAAGAGCTTAACAAAAGTCCCTTAGTGACCTTGAGCCAAAAGGGATCAGAAAATACAATTGCAAGCATGTGAACATAGCAAAAACATAATCAGTTTTCAGACTTAGTGAAAACTGGCACATGCTGAAACATAACTCAAGTAGGCATGTTTACGAGCTCGATGCACTCACTATGGTGCAAGTCATGGCAAGACAAGCATACACCCATCAAGAAGGCACAAAATACAAGCTAGACATGGCAAGAACAATAGCATAGCATGCACGGGTCAACTACAACATCACCGGCAAAATTGCAAACAAGTTGACAATCTGCCCAGATTCACAAAGTAGCAAAAGTAGAGCTCGATTGACTCAAGCTAGGGTACTCCATAATTGCAAACAAAGACATGGATTGATAGAGCACTACAAGATTAACAAAACTCCCTTACTGATCATCCTCAAAAGAGGCACGGATCACTAGGAAACAACAAGAACATATGGCATCATGAGATAAACAGCCCCAGGACTTAGTGAAAATACTAAATCCCTGAAAAAAGAATTAGCAAGTGCACCACTTTGCAAGCTTGCACAAGACACCACACACATCCTAAAAATACATGGGTTGCACCTCTGGAGATATGACAAAACCCTTAACAAAACATATGTAGAACTCACAGGCATATCATGCACACAATAATCATGGCAAAAACGACAAAAGTGCTAAACGGAGTAGCAGATCTGACAATTATCTCAAGTAGCCCTCTTCTAACAGCATTTCGGGCATCAAGATGAACTCAAATGAAAATAATGCAATGGAATGAAATAATGTACTCTCTGAGATGAACATTTTGATATGCTATATGCATGAATAGGAGCTACGGATGCAAAGTTACGGAGCCGCGAACATGAGCATATGGATCAAGAATTTCGGGACTTGGACGAAGTTTACCCCTAGGGTTTACAGTTACCCCGGTGGCGCTCGCCGGAGTGCTCCGCGGGGGCCGGAGCGGGCGGCTGCGGCGGTTGGCGGCGAGCGGCGAAGGCGGCGGCGGCCTGGCGCGTCGGGGCGGCTCGGTCTGCGGCCGGGCCGGGCGGCGGGCGGCGGCCGGTGTCGGGCGAGGAGGCGGGGCGGCGCTGCGGCGGCGGAGGCGGCGGGGCGAGCCGGGTCGCGGGCGGCGGGGCGCGGGCCCGAGTGGCGATGGAGAGGGCCCGCGATGGGCCGCGGCGGGCCGACGGAGGAGGCGGCGATGTGGGGCGCCAGGTTGCCACGTAGCGGGCGGCGAGTGGCTGGCGGCGGCGGCGCGCAGGTCGGACACGTCCGACTCGGCGCGGATGTTGTCCGGCGGCGCGAGGAGGAGCGGATCTAGGGTTTCGGGGAGGTGGATCCGAGATATTTCGAGGGGGGCCTATTTATAGGCATAGGAGGAGCTAGGAGAGTCCAAATGAGGTGCGGTTTTCGGCCACGCGATCGTGATCGAACGCTCTAGATGATGGAGCAGAGTTTGGTGGGTTTTGGGCCAAATTGGAGGGGTGTTGGGCTGCAACACACACGAGGCCTTTTCGGTCCCTCGGTTAACCGTTGTAGTATCAAACGAAGTCCAAATGGTACGAAACTTGACAGGCGGTCTACTGGTAGTAAACCAAGGCCGCTTGGCAAGTCTCGGTCCAATCCGGAAATGTTTAATCCCCACACACGAAAGAAAGCTAGAAATGACCACCGGAGGAGAACGAAGCGCCGGAATGCAAAACGGACAACGGGGAAAATGCTCGAATGCATGAGATGAACACGCATGCAAATGCAATGCACATGATGACATGATATGAGATGCATGACAACGACAACAACACACGGAGACAAAACCCAAACCCGAGGAAATAAATATAACTTAACACTAGAAATGGCAAGAGTTGGAGTACAAATTGGGAAAGTTACATCCGGCGCTGGTTTGGCTTTGGTAGGTGGAGGAAGAAGAGACTGAAGAAACACGACAAACGTTGAATGTCAATCGAACGGTCAAGGTTGGCACAATCGTTTGTTGATAAGCCGACACGAAGTAGCATACTTTTTGATATATAGGAAGAAAAGACAAACTGGGCTCATTCGCCTGATAACATTCCCGAAACTGCGACCGTTCGATCTTGCGTCGCAACTAAAACTGCGAGGAAAATGCGTTTGTCTGCCATCCTCCACCCAGGGAACGTTCGCAACATAAGTTACTAGCACCCTTGGTTTTCAACCGAGAGGTCTTGGGATCGAGTCCCAGGAACTCTCAATTTTGTCCTCCTTCCTTCCTAGCAAAAAAAGAAAGAAAATCAAAGACTTGAGAAGGCGTACAGAACAAGCTAGTGTACCAGTAAAGTGACGTTGGCGAGTTTTAGAAAAAAGAGAGACGTGCTCCTGTAGTTGGTTCGAATCGAAACATAGACTATGACTATATATGGTGCTATGCTACTCTGCAAGTAATGAACCTGACATATCCAACGTTCGCTTCTCCTCTTCTCTACTTACTCTGCCTAGCATCAGAACCTGTGGCCACAGCAACCATGTCCGCTGGCTGCTAGTCCAACTGCTCTTCAGTAGGCAACAACCAGATGTGCGCCAAGTCGCCACCCATACCATCACATGTGGGTCTCATCACACCCCCGCCAGCACACGCACCGCAGCCGGTTGCTCATCGCAACCCGCTGCCGTTGGTGTGGTGCCACTGCTGCAAATCACGCAGAGTCATCCATCGCGTCTCAACCACAATCCTCAACCCTGGCCGAGTCTTCTACAAATGGCCGAATCATGGGGTAATAATATGTTGAAGTGTTGTTCTAATCCTTTCAGTTGCTGATTTTTTTAATAGTTTGGTTGATGATCTTCCAATTTGATTTGTGCAGAAAAGGGAAGATTCGTGTGATTTGTATTTCTGGGAAGTTGCTGATGTGGGGGAATGCAACTACGCTGATTATTAGGTTAGCCGAGGAATCCCAATACCAGCAGGTTGGGGTGTTGGACAAGTAACTGAAGGAACGATAAAAGAGGAAGATGCAGAGCAGAAGGTTAAAGATGCAGTTCCTCTGATCATGGCCAAGCAACAGCTGCTAAATGACCTTGACAGCAATGAAGAGATGAAAGAGCTTGTGAAGATAATGGGAAAAATTGATGTGCTCTGTAGGATGATTGTCTTTTTATTTGCAGTGTATGTAGCACTCGTGATGTATTCAGTGGCTATGACATGAGCACTTTGTTGAAACTAGTAATGAATGAAACCTGTGTAGCAGTCTGTGCGTAGTGTTGTGAACATCTAATGATTTCTATTAATGGAAATCGGGGGGTATCCCCTTTTGCTCATAAATAAATAAATAGCAGAGACCCTTTTGGTAATAAATAAATAAATTAGTAGAGGCCCCGTCGGGTCCGCTTTGTTCCCATTCGAAGACATCGAGCAAATTGCAGTCCAACAGCAAACTATGTCATCAAGTTCAAGTTCCACAGCCAAATATGAGTACAACTAAACAACAATGTCATCATGTTTTAGTCGTCATACAATCACCAAACACAAATCAACATAGATAACAAGTGATGTTCTCACAGCAAAATACTAAACAACACGTTCATTAGGTTTATTTTGTCATAGCAAACACAATTTCACATAGTAGATAAAAACGTCTTCTGACAGGCTGAAAGTGCAACTATCCCTAGGTGGTTTTGGTAATTCATAACAACATATAGCTCATTGAGCTAATGCTATTCCAAGATGACTATTTCAGTAAAGCTCAATGATTGGCATGGCATGGATGTGAAAGTGGAACCCTCAAAATGCTAAGGACAAAGGATTGGCTCAAGCTCAAAAGCTCAAGACTCTTCATTTTATATTTTAGTGATCCAAGATCACATTGAGTCTTTAGGAAAAGCCAATACTATCAAGGAGGGATGAGGTGTTGCTTAATGAGCCTCTTGCTTCATGTGCTTAGTGATATGCTCCAAAACCCTCAACTACTTTCCCATATCCACATATGACCTAAACCCTAAGCCAAACTCGGTCCTACCGATTCTTTCTATCCGGCGCCACCGAGTTTCACTTGTCATAAGCCACTGCCAAACCCTAAGAAAATCGGTTCTACCGATAGGGATCTCGGTCTCACCGAGATGGGATTGCAAACTATCTAGTTCCCTTTCGTAACTTTTCGGTCTCACCGAAAGAGCGGATCGGTCCCACCGAGATTGCAATGTAAATTTAGTGTTTCCTTTTTGTAACTTTTCGGTCTCACCGAAAGAGCAAATCGGTCCCACCGAGTTTGCCTGACCAACTCTCTGGTTAGCTAATTACCAAAATCGGTCTCACCGAGTTTGTGTAATCGGTCTCACCGAGATTACGTTATGCCCAAACCCTAACCATATCGGTCCTATCGAGTTGCATGTCAGTCCCACCGAAAATCTCTAACGGTCACTAGGTTTACCTTTTCGGTCCGACCGAGTTTGTTGATTCAGTCCCACCGAGATTGGAAAACTGTGTGTAACGGTTGGATTTTGTGTGGAGGCTATATATACCCATCCACCTCCTCTTCATTCATGGAGAGAGCCATCAGAACACATACACAATTCCAACTCATATGTTCTGAGAGAGAACCACCTACTCATGTGTTGAGACCAAGATATTCCATTCCTACCATATGAATCTTGATCTCTAGCCTTCCCCAAGTTGCTTTCCACTCAAATCTTCTTTCCACAAAATCTAAATCCTGTGAGAGAGAGTTAAGTGTTGGGGAGACTATCATTTGAAGCACAAGAGCAAGGAGTTCATTACCTACACACCATTTGTTACTTCTTGGAGTGGTGTCTCCTAGATTGGCTAGGTGTTACTTGGGAGCCTCCGACAAGATTGTGGAGTTGAACCAAGGAGTTTGTAAGGGCAAGGAGATCGCCTACTTCGTGAAGATCTACCGCTAGTGAGGCAAGTCCTTCGTGGGCGATGGCCATGGTGGGATAGACAAGGTTGCTTCTTCGTGGACCCTTTGTGGGTGGTTGCTTCTTCGTGGACCCTTCGTGGGTGGAGCCCTCCATGGACTCGTGCAACCATTACCCTTCGTGGGTGGAGCCCTCCGTGGACTCGCGAAACCGTTACCCTTCGTGGGTTGAAGTCTCCATCAACGTGGATGTAGGATAGCACCACCTATCCGAACCACGGGAAAAACATCCGTGTCTCCAATTGCGTTTGAATTCTCCAAACCCTTCCCTTTACATTCTTGCAAGTTGCATGCTTTCCTTTCCGCTGCCAATATACTATTTTGCATGCTTGCTTGAATTGTGTGATGATTGCTTGACTTGTCCTACAATAGCTAAAATCTGCCAAGAACTAAAATTGGGAAAAGGTTAAGTTTTTATTTGGTCAAGTAGTCTAATCACCCCCCCTCTAGACATACTTTCGATCCTACAAGTGGTATCAGAGCTTTGGTCTCCATTTGCTTTGATCTCCATAGCTTTTGGTGGTCATAGCCTTGGTTTCACAACCTAGGAGAGTATGGCGTCTAGCGAGGGAAATTATCACCGTAGAGGTCCTTACTTTGATGGTACTAATTTTGCTAGTTGGAAGCATAAAATGAAAATGCATATTCTTGGACATAACCCCGCCGTTTGGGCTATTGTGTGTGTTGGTTTGCAGGGTGACTTCTTTGATGGGAAAGAACCAAACCGTGAAGCTACCGCGGTTGAGTTGAAGATGTTGCAATACAATGCTCAAGCTTGTGATATTCTCTTCAATGGATTGTGCCCCGAAGAATTCAACAAAATCAGCCATCTTGAGAATGCAAAGGAAATTTGGGACACTTTGATTGATATGCACGAAGGTACCAACTCCGTCAAGGAATCCAAGTTGGATGTGCTTCAAAGTCAACTTGACAAGTTCAAAATGAAGGATGGTGAAGGTGTCGCTGAAATGTACTCTAGGCTTGCTCTCATCACAAATGAGATTGCCGGCTTAGGAAGTGAAGAGATGAACGATAGATTCATCATCAAGAAGATTCTAAGAGCCTTGGATGGAAAATATGATACCGTGTGCACATTGATCCAAATGATGCCCAATTACAAAGATCTCAAGCCAACGGAGGTGATTGGAAGAATTGTTGCTCATGAGATGTCGCTTAAGGATAAAGAGGAACTTCACAACAAATCAAGTGGTGCCTACAAAGCCTCATGTGAAGCCCCTACATCATCAAGTGAGAAACAAAACTTCAATGAAGAATTGAGCTTAATGGTGAAGAACTTCAACAAGTTCTACAAGAGTAGAAGCAAAGATAGAAGCTTCAAGTCAAGGTCCTACAATGACAAAAGATCTTCTAGTCGAGAGCGAAACTGCTACAGTTGTGGAAGACCCGGACACTATTCCAATGAGTGTACGGCTCCCTACAAGAGAAGAGAAGATTCTCCAAAAAGAAGAAGCAAAGAATCACCACCAAGAGAGAGAAGGAGTAGAGATGATCGTTATGAACGAAGATACTCACGGAGAAGCAAGGATTCGGAAAGGAAGGAAAAATAATCAAGGAGCTACACAAAACGAAGACATCAAGCTCATGTTGGTGAATGGGTATCCGGCTCCGACTCCGACAGCCACTCCGAGAGAAGTTATCACTCCGACTCCGAAGATACTCAAGATGAAGGTGTTGCCGGTCTAGCACTTGTGTCAACCAACTCCTACGACATATTTGACTCACCAAATGAAGGAATTGGAAGATGCTTCATGGCCAAAGGTCCTAAGGTAACACACCCCGAGTATGTTGATTTCAATAGTGATGAAGATGACTTGTTAGGTGATGATTTGCTTGTTGACAACTCTAGTGATGAATACTATGATGAAACGTCAATTAATCATGCTAATCAAGATAAAATGAATGACAATGATAAGGAGAAGATTGAGGCTCTAACTAAAGAACTAAACACTCTTAAGTTAGCTCATGAAACTATCTTCGAAGATCATCGAGAACTTTTAAGAGCTCATGAGAAATTACGCTTTGAAAAGCTCAATCTTGAGCGAGAGCATGAGTTCTTAAAAGCAATCAATGATGATCTCCGCAAGAAAAGTTCTTCTTACATTGCCAAGCGTTTACTATTATCCACTTACATGCCTCAAGTCAAGTCTAGTAACAAGAACAAGAAAGATTCTTCCTCTAGCATTAACAATGATCATGCTAAATCCAATATTGTTGCTTCTAGTAGTTCTCTTGATTCCACTAATGATTCTCTTAGCCAAGTTACACTTGAGCAAGAAAATAGCTTATTGAAGGGAATTATAGAGAAAGGAGTGTACAAAAGCCTTGCCTGGAGTAAGCAATTCGAGGAAATTGTGCGCAAGCAAGGAATGCACCGGAAGAATCAAGGTGTTGGTTTTGAATGAAAGTTCAATGCCAATGGAGTTGAGTGGGAAGAAGATCAATACCCCAAGACAAAGTTTGTTCCTCAACAAGAGAAGTATGATACTTCTTTCAAGGGGACACAAGCTCAAGATGATCTTCCACCACAAGACTACAAGCAAAAAGGCAAGGACAAGCTTCAAGAGGAAATTGATGCATTTGAGAAGCCCCTAAGACCTTAGTCAAGTGGATTCCCAAGACTACTTCAAGTTCCACTTCATCAAGTACGACTACAACTCCAAGGATTCCAATCAAGATGGTGTGGATCCAAAAGAAGAAGAACTAGAGAGTTCTTGAGGGTGACTCCGCCAACATACTTCACTCTTATCATTTTGGCAAGAACAAGTGCAATCAACTTCCACATCTTGCACTAGTTCAAGGAGTCACAAACCCTCTTGCTGGTAAGACAAGGGACAAGGTAACCTAAAAGTTTTCATGGACATCATCTTGTGTGTGCATCACTCTATGTCTATGGATATCCTTGTTTGTTCCTTGTGGGACTAACCCATGTAGGTATTGAAAGTGCAATTCACTCAAATGGATAGCTCCAAGTGATCTACATCAACATTGAGCATCCACATCTTCAACATCTACATGAAGTCATCATCGACAAAACCCGAGGTTAGTTCATCCCTCTAAGGGGGGATATCACATCTAGGGGGAGCTTTACTCTAAGACTTGAGCTAAAGCAACTCTAAAGATGTGAACAAAACAATGCTTTATGTAAAAGTGGTAACCCCACTTGAGCTTAAACGATGAGTATGACCTATGATCAAGTGTTCTCACTTGACTCCTAAGTCAATATACTCATATATAGATGACCTTGTCATCGCAAATTGCTTGATAGATGCTAGAATTGGTTGTGCATGCCTTGTCACATATTTCATTTGCCATCTTATTGTGTGAGCATGCTGGTTGCATATTTTACTCATTCGAGGACATCCACTTGTTTTGATTGTTTGGTTTTATTTCCTTTTGCCAAGTGGATGGACAAGAATGCCTAAGAACCTCCTCTAGCTATCTATGCTTTTCTCGTCTCAAACTCTATTCATGCTACATCACAAAATTTGATCAAGTCAGATTCGAACCACTCTGTGTGAGGAGCGCTCGGAGTCCCCGATTCGTCATAGACTTAAACTTCCAAAACCTCTTTATGATTCTCAGTCTGACCGATACCCCACTTTCGGTCCTACCGATATCATTAAGTTGATCTAGGTTTTCGATCTCGATGCAACCGATTTGAACCATTCGGTCACACCGAGTTGCAACAACTGTATACAGTTTTGCATCTCGGTGCCACCGAGTTGTTCCACTCGGTCACACCGACAGGGTCGGGCTATATATAGTCACGGGCAAAAATTTGGAAATTTCTCCGAACCCCTTCGCCCGCGCGATAGCCTGCTCTGCCAACTTGGTCTCCGGATCGTCTCCTCGCCGCCAGCCGCCTCCAGTCGCTGGTCTCCATCGCCGTCAACGGAAATTCAACCCCGCCGTTGCCGCCGTAGCGAGTCTCCGCCGAACTAGGGTATGGACTCGATCTTTGTGCTATTCCCCAATCCGATTCTTAGCACATTGTGATCATCATGATTCTTGCCACGTTTGTTAAACTCCTATCCAGTCAATGCGTTCGTAGATTAGTTTTGATTCGAAAATTTTAGGGTTAGGTTTCCGCCGAAACCATCTCGGACCCACCGAGTTGAAAAACTCGGTCCCACCGATTTGGCTCATGCCATTACACAAGTGAGACTCGGTCTAACCGAGAATTACTTATCGGTGTGACCGATTTTGGAACTTTGTGAAACCCTAGCAGTCTCGGTGCCACCGAACTGTGACTCGGTCTGACCGAGTTCACTAGTTTAGGTTCCAAAACTGCTTCGGTATCACCGAGTTTAAAAATCGGTAGATCCGAGATGATTTCCGTGGGAAACTAAAACTAAGATTTTGAATCATTCTTTTGCAAAAATCTCTGCATTTTGTGATGCTCATCCACTCTACCTCATCTATAAACTATTCACTGGGTCAGCAGTCAGCTTGTTCATCATGTCAGACCAAAGTGATAGCCAGAACATGTCAGAACAGCCAGTGCAGATGAGTGAGGGCACTAGTGCCTCAAGTTCCTCAGATGATGGCAGCAGGAGCACCCCTAGCAATCTGCCTAAAGCTGCCACAAGACAGAGAAAGAAGAGAACCTCAGAATCAGAGGATGAGGACTATGTGGCAGAAGAGGAAGCAACTTCAAAGAGAGTAGTGCTCGAGAAGGAACATGGCTCAGCTCAAGGCACAAAGCCAGGATTGAAAATCAAAAGGCCAGCAGGTAGGCAGCCTATGCCAAAGGCCAGAGCCTCAACTCAGATTCCTGAAAAGCCTGCAACCATAGAGCCAGTTGCTGCTGAAGGAAAGAAAAGGAAGGAAAGGGTCAAGAAGACCGTAGCCAGAGTGCTTGGAAAGGCTTCCATCATGGAAGAAGAGAAAGAAGAAGAGGTTGCTGCACCAGCACCTAAGGCACCTAAGCTTATGGGTGATGCTATCAGGACAGGGCCTGCTGCATCTAAGCCCAAGGAAGTACCCAAGGCTGCATCAAAGGTCAAGACAGCTCCAAAGAGAAATACGAGGAGCATACCTGCAACTGAGAAGAACAAGGCCCCGGTGCCTGAAGCTGCTGAAGAAGATGATGAAGAGCATGTTCTGACAAAGCTCAAGCCCAAGATCCCAGACCACAATGATGCTCATCCTGTGGCTGAGGACATGAAGCTCAGAAGAGACTCAGGGCTGAGGAAGTGGAGAGAAGCAGATCCGTATGCTTCAAGGAGAAGAACTGCTGTTGATTAAAGGTTTCACACTAAGGAACAGCAGGACTTCTATGAGACAGTTTTGTTGGACAAGAAGCCCATAGTTTGTGACATGAGATGGGTTGATTGGGAGTACATCAAAGACAATGAAGAACACTACCCTGGAGTGTATGACAGCTTCAATGCTTGTGGAGTAGCAGACTTTGTTGGGCAGAAGCTCACAAAGTGGGACGAGGAACTCATTATGCAATTCTACTCCACAGCACATTTCTACCCAGATGGAAAGATCACATGGATGTCTGAAGGTACGAGGTACCAATCTACTGTTGCTGAGTGGGCACAGCTCATCAATGCCCCAGAGGATCATGAGGATGACTTGGATATTTATGCCAAGAAGAAGATGGACCACAACTCAATGTCAAACATGTACAAGGAGATTCCAAATGAAGCACTTGATACGTTCAAGTTTGGCTCAGTACACTATCTTCTGTCAGGGCTGCCAACTATCAACTGGATCCTTAGGCACACCTTGTTGCCCAAGTCTGGAGATCACAAGATGATCAGGGGCCACGCGATCAACTTGCTTCATATCTTTGACGTGCCACAGAAATTCAAAGTCATGAGCCTTATGATTGAAACAATCAAGAGGACAGCAACAGACCAGAAGAGGAGCTGTGGATATGCCCCACAGATTCAGGAGCTCATCAACTCCAAGATGGGCACAGGCATATACTTATTGGACAAGGATCACCTGCCCATCCGTCCAGATTTTGAAGATAATCAAGTTGTCATGAATGAGAATGAACCATCATCTACACAAGCACAAGCAAAGAAGGAGAAGGCAAGGAAGGAGAAAGCTGCCAAGATGCCAACTCAAGAGGAGGCATCTGAGTATTTCTTGAAAACCAAACAAGAGCAGCTTGGTTACTTAATTGCATCCACCCTGCGGATTGAGCAAGGACTAGACACCCTAACTCAGAACCAGGCAAGCTTAGAGAGGATCATGGAACAAAAGTTCTATGACTTGGATGTCAAAGTGACAGAGATTCAGTCTGCAGTGGAACAACTTCAGGATGACATGCAGGAGAGGAGAGGCAAGACTACAACTGATGCATTTGCCAGAGTGCCAAGAGCTCAGAGATCACATGCAGTGCCAGTTGCTGACACCAGAGCCACCACTTCTGCACCAGCTACAGCCTCAGTTCCACCAGCTCCAGCATCCACTTCAGCCTCGACTCCGACCACGTCTACAGAAGGCTTCGTCCTTGGAGTGCTTCGGACTCCACCACCACCTGAAGATCAAGCCTGAGTGTCGACTTAGCACTATGCATTTTCTAGGAACTTTTTGGTAACTTGTTGCCAAAGGGGGAGAAAATGTATAGATCATAGGCTTCGAGAGAGAGAGTGTTGCTTTTATTCTCTCTTGTTTTATTTGGTGGTTTTTTGAACTTTGTTTGCTTTTGTGTGAGATACTATGTCATTGCTCGTGAGACATTGATGATCATGTGTTTGATCAGAAGCTACACTTAATGCTTGGTGAATGCTATTATCTTATCTATCTTATGTGATCATTCACTTTTCTTGGTGATGAGTGCATGTATTTCATTCTTATCATTTTAAGCGCTCCACCAAGATGTATGTGACATGGAAGAGTAACCCATGACTCTAACTCCTTGTGCATTTCTAGTCCAAAGCAAATTTTAAATATGCACAAATTTAGGGGGAGCTCCTACTTGTCACATACTTCTCAAAGCGACGATATATTTCATGCTTATTATCATTTGTCGAAGCTTTGATCTATATGTTGTCATCAATTACCAAAAAGGGGGAGATTGAAAGTGCAACTATCCCTAGGTGGTTTTGGTAATTCATAACAACATATATCTCATTGAGCTAATGCTATTCCAAGATGACTATTTCAGGAAAGCTCAATGATTGGCATGGCATGGATGTGAAAGTGGAACCCTCAAAATGCTAAGGACAAAGGATTGGCTCAAGCTCAAAAGCTCAGGACTCTTCATTTTATATTTTAGTGATCCAAGATCACATTGAGTCTTTAGGAAAAGCCAATACTATCAAGGAGGGATGTGGTGTTGCTTAATGAGCCTCTTGCTTCATGTGCTTAGTGATATGCTCCAAAACCCTCAACTACTTTCCCATATCCACATATGACCTAAACCCTAAGCCAAACTCGGTCCTACTGATTCTTTCTATCCGGCGCCACCGAGTTTCACTTGTCATAAGCCACTGCCAAACCCTAAGCAAATCGGATCTACCGATAGGGATCTCGGTCTCACCGAGATGGGATTGCAAACTCTCTGTTTCCCTTTCGTAACTTTTCGGTCTCACCGAAAGAGCGGATCGGTCCCACCGAGATTGCAATGTAAATTTTGATTGGAAAACTAGGTATACCCCTCCACCTCCTCTTCATTCATGGAGAGAGCCATCAAAACACATACACAATTCCAACTCATATGTTCTGAGAGAGAACCACCTACTCATGTGTTGAGACCAAGATATTCCATTCCTACCATATGAATCTTGATCTCTAGCTTTCCCCAAGTTGCTTTCCACTCAAATCTTCTTTCCACAAAATCCAAATCCTATGAGAGAGAGTTGAGTGTTGGGGAGACTATCATTTGAAGCACAAGAGCAAGGAGTTCATTACCTACACACCATTTGTTACTTCTTGGAGTGGTGTCTCCTAGATTGGCTAGGTGTTACTTGGGAGCCTCCGACAAGATTGTGGAGTTGAACTAAGGAGTTTGTAAGGGCAAGGAGATCGCCTACTTCGTGAAGATCTACCGCTAGTGAGGCAAGTCCTTCGTGGGCGATGGCCATGGTGGGATAGACAAGGTTGCTTCTTCGTGGACCCTTTGTGGGCGGTTGCTTCTTCGTGGACCCTTCGTGGGTGGAGCCCTCCGTGGACTCGCGCAACCATTACCCTTCGTGGGTGGAGCCCTCCGTGGACTCGCACAACCGTTACCCTTCGTGGGTTGAAGTCTCCATCAACGTGGATGTAGGATAGCACCACCTATCCGAACCACGGGAAAAACATCCGTGTCTCCAATTGCGTTTGAATTCTCCAAACCCTTCCCTTTACATTCTTGCAAGTTGCATGCTTTACTTTCCGCTGCCAATATACTATTTTGCATGCTTGCTTGAATTGTGTGATGATTGCTTGACTTGTCCTACAATAGCTAAAATCTGCCAAGAACTAAAATTGGGAAAAGGTTAAGTTTTTATTTGGTCAAGTAGTCTAATCACCCCCCCTCTAGACATACTTTCGATCCTACACAGGCAAATACGACAAAAGCAATCTAATCATCATCCTCAGCAGCAGCGTCAACATCTTCGCCATGTGTATCAATCTTAATTCCCAGAGTGTCATCTTCTTCTTCATCCTCAATGTCCTTGAATGTTGGTTTTTTCTTGATCAACTCTTGTATGTCCACAACACAATAGGCAATCTTTCGCCAGCGTCATTGACATGATGGTTCTCAAAGATATTAGGAACATCTGTGGAATCTTGTACATCAGGAGAAGTGTAAGCATCATCTTGTTGTGCAACTTCATTAAACTAATTCCTCGGCTAAAATATTTGCAATACTCTCCAGTCATTGCTACACGCAAATGTGTATTCCAAGGAAAATATTTGTGTTGCTTGGTTTGCGAAAACAAAAGGCTTGTTGGTCTGGTACGCCGCCTTTCATTGATGGATTCGAAATAATCATCAGCTCTGGGTTTTGCGATCCTGGAGAACAGGTTATACCAACGACAGCACAACAGAACCACACACTGAGGATCCTCGAAACTGGAGATATACTGCAACTAAACAATGTCTGTTATGTTAGCATACATTTCAGTTGTCTCTCTATCGTACGTATTCGTGCTCATGATGGCATTGTTTTGTGTCTTCCTACCATCGTCGCGTGCAAGGGTATCGTAGCGCACATCTCGAACAACGCAAGATTCATAATGTCTTACTCGAGTATTTGGACCCGCTGCTAGTGCGTAAAGGGCATCATCAACTACCTGCACATCCTCCCTCATCTTCTTAATCTATGGTTAGAAAACAGACAAGATGATCATCTTATGTACTCAATATTTTAAAAAAAACTGTCAGTGCAATTCAAAAGCTTACATGGCTCGTGAACCATTTCGCAAATCCTTCCATAACCAGTTTGTCAATGTTTCTTGGATTTTTGCGGTAGTAAATCCTTTTTGTAGATGCTGCACAACATAGTGATTGCGTCAAACATCTAAATATATAAGAATGTGCTACAAGTTTAGTAGATTACGATGTATAAGCTGCAGTACTTAGCACTTACTTGATATAAGGTACTATCTCAGGACAGTGATTCAACACATAACAAACCATTTTGTCCAAATCTTTAGGTTTGTCCTCTTGTCGACTCTTCCCTGTAACTCAAACAGAATAATCGAAAACATTGAGCCCGGGATTGTCTTCACCCACCTCTTTGCTAAGCTGATCAACTGTTTCAATGTATTTTGAGCAAAATGTCAACGCTTCTGTAGCAATGTAGGCCTCTGCAATGGAACCTCCGGGTCTAGCTCTGTTCCTAACATAGCCCTTGAAAGTGCATAGCCGCCTTTAAATAGGGTACATCCAGCCATACTATACTAGAGCTCTAAGTAGTGCCTCATCAGGTAGATGAACAGCAAAATGCACCATCACATCAAAGAAGGCTGGAGGATATATCTTCTCAAGGTCGCATAGGATAGTTCGTATCTTGTCTGTAAGACGCTCCAGAGCATCTTTCCAAATATTTCTACTGCAGAGTTCCCTAAAGAATTGTCCCAACTCTGCAACTGCTCTGTATAAGTCAGGGCAGCCCAATCCTCTAAGGATAACACGTAAAACCCTTTGAAGTAGGACGTGGCAGTCATGGGTTTTCAACCCTTGTACCATGTTTCCATCTCCACTGACTCTCCTTTCAGGGTTGGAAGCAAATCCATGTGGTAATCTCACACGTGACATGACCTCGCAGAAATCTTTTCTTTTTACCTTGTCCAAGACGTACACAGCTGGTGCCATATCCCATGGTTTACCTTCATCTTCCACCTGCAAATCCTTTCTGATACCCAAGTGTGTCGAATCAATCCTAGATTTTAAGGTATCTTTCGCCTTGCCTTCAATATTAAGAAGTGTGCCGAAAATGTTGTCACATATATTTTTCTCGATGTGCGTCACATCAAGATTATGCCGCAGATCCAAATCTTTGCAATACTCCAAGTCCCACAAAGTGGACCTGCGGGTAAACAACAATCTCTCTTCTGCCCTGCCATGCTTCATTTTCCTACTACCATTACCAAGATGGTTTCCTGGTGTAATATGCCTAACCTTCTCTAATTCCACTTGCAACTCATCGGCGGTGAGCCTCTTTGGCGCATCATGGTTTTCATGCTTTGCATTTAACACATGTCTTCGGTATTTTGTAGGACGCGGCTTGTCCTTGGCAAGGAAATGACGGTGTCCAATGCAATAGATCTTGCTACGTATTTCGTATTACAGCGGATTCTTGTCACAGTGAACACATGCATTGTAACCATGTGTCGTTCACTCTGACATAGTGCCCAAAGCCGGATAATCATGTATGCACCAAATTATAATAGCATAGAGAAAGAAATCAGCTGGTGGGCTGCTATATAGGTCTCGAGTGAGAACACCCCTCCATAGCTGTTGAAGTTCCTCCACAAGAGGCTCCATGAATAAATTAAAATCCTTTCCAGGACTTTTTGGACCTGGGGTGAGCAAGGCCATCATGTAGTTTGATTCTTTGGTGCAGACATTTGGAGGCATGTTGTAAGGGATAACAAGCACTGGCCACATGCTATATGTGGCGCACTGGTGGCCAAATGGGTTAAATCCATCTGAAGCTAAGCCAAGTCTAATGTTTCTCGGGTCAGCAGCAAACTTTTTGTGTTTCTCATTGAAGCTTTTCCACTCACTACCATGAGATGGATGGCTCATTACATTCTGATCTCTGTACTCTTGGTTCCTAGAATGCCATGATACATCCTCTGTTGTTTTAGCATCATGAAACAACCTCTGCAATCTTGGTATAATTGGAAAATGTCTCAGAACATTATGAGGAATCCTCTTCACAGCATCGCCATCTTTCCATCTTGATCATTTGCATTTCGGGCATTCACTTAAGTTGGCATAATCCTTCTGGAACAGAACACAACTATTCTTACAAACATGGATCATATCATATCTAATTCCAACTGCATGAAGGAAATTCTTCATTTTACTGTAGGTGTGTGGCAGCTCAGATGCATCTGGAAAAGATTTGCGGAAAACAGCCAACATCGCATCGAATGATTTGTTGGTCATCCGCTCAGATGTCTTCACCTGAAGAAAGTTGACCATAGCTAAGAATACTGATAGCTTATTTCCTAGGGTGACATCCACGATGCATTGTTCAAACATGCGGGTCCACCATTTTTCTTCTGCAGTTGAAAGTTCACAAAATGCACGAGCATTTCGTAGCATTGTTTCATTGTTGGTCAAACTCACTGGCTCCGCCACTACCACCACCTCCTCCTCTTCCACCTGAGCATCAGGTAGATTAAGATGGTGATCTGCTGCTTCCACGTAGTCAGTAACATTGACGTTCACAGCTTCACCATGATGAGCCCACCTAGTATATGTGACCGACATCCCATACAAGTGTAGATAATTTTGCACAGTTGACTGGGGTCTTGTAACTGAATTCATACAACTGCTACACGGGTAGAGCACATCTGATTTCGGACCACCATACTCAGCTTTGATAAAGTTCATGAAGTTTTCAACCCCCTCGACATAAGCAGCAGAGAATCTTCAAGCAGAAGTTATCCAAGTCATGTCCATATGTTAGACATACAAATTTGTTCTTCTACTAGATATTACAGGAAAAACATAAATGCTTTTTTATGAAGTCCAGAAAAAACTACCTAGGTCATTTTTGAAAGCTATGACAAAATATTTGGATGAGCAGATCTAAGTAACGAAATATATGTAAAGCTAATTCAGCAAATAGATTTGAGTGCTAAATTATGGCAGGCCGTTTCAACAGTCAATGAGGCCGAGCACACAGCCATCGAACTATCGAAGGCCATCGCAACAACAAAGATCGAGTATAAAACGGTGTAGAGCAATTTCACCTAACAGATTGGCTACTAGACCATGGCAATCTACATCACAATAAATATATGGCAGGATATTTTAGCAACTAATCGGGCTTGGCATGCCATCTCAGCTAAGCAGATTGAGTGCAGAACAGGGCAAGGAAGCTTCTTAAGCAGAGCATATTGACTGTAAACTACTTTGGCAAACAGTGAGATTAACAGCGTCTATCAACTAACATTTAGCGCTACACCGACATGCACGAGCCTCAGTCTAGAATGCATGTACTGTGGGAGAAGCTGACCGCCGTGCGTCTCCACACGAACGTCGCCAGCGGTGGTGGCGCTGACCGCCATGCGCCTCTACAAGAACGTCGCCAGTAGTGGCGGCGCGACTAGAGGATGGCAGTCTACGAGAGCGTACTGTGGGAGCGAGAGGATCGCCGTGCATCCCCTCAATGAACCGCGGCGCCGACGTATCAGCGTGGCGGGGAGGGTGGCTTTAGCAGAGCGAATGGAGTGGAGGGGGACGTGGGGGAGGGGGTTTGGGGAATATTATTGGCTAGTTAGCCGAAGGGCGGTTGAATTTGGGATTTGGGGGAATTTTTTTGGGGGGGCGGGGGGATTTTTGCGCGGTGGGCGGGAGGAGTTTGGCGCATGGTTAGTTTCTCCAAGTGCAGTCCCACGTGTTAGTGAAGAGGCAAGCCGAAGCGCGTTCCATTTGCGTGAGCCGTGTGTAGGACCGAACGTGTGTGGGCTGCAATCACTACTAGGAAAAGGGCTATAGATGATATGGCCACTAATGGCGCACCAGAGATGTGGTGCGCCACTACTATATAGTAATGGCGCACCATGAGTTGGTGCGCCATTAGTGTGGTAGACACTAATGGCGCACCAGACACACGTGCACCATTTGTAACAATTTTTTTATTATTTTTCCAAAAATACTAATGGCGCACCAGGGAAGAGTGCGCCATTACTAGTTTAACTAGTAATGGCGCACCACCAGCGCAGTGCGCCACTACTTTTTTTTGGCAAAACTACTATAATGGCGCACCTCAAGCCGACGACCCACCGCACCCTCCCCCGCTCCACCGCCGCCGACGACCCACCGCACCCTCCCCCACTGCACCGCCGCCGACACCCCAAACCCTCCCCCGCTCCCCCGCCGCCGACGACCCCCCTCATCCTTCCCCGCTCCACCGTCACAAATGAATGCAACTAAAAATCCAAAAAAACAAATTTGATTATATTTTCAAATAACAAATTGGATGATATTTTCAAATAACAAATTTAATGAATGCAACAAAAAACAATAAAAAATTTGATGATATTTTTTTATATTCATAAATATTTTCAAATAACAAATTTGATGATATTCTTTAAAAAAATATTACTGTTTTTATAAAAAATTATTACTGTTTCATATTCATATTCATTTTCTAAAAAATTATTAGATGCAACATAAAATAATAAAAAAAAATTTACTTATGGCGCACCGCTGGCTCGTGCGCCTTTGCTATCTAAAAAGAAGATTACTTATGGCGCACTGCTCGGGGGTGCGCCATTGCTATCAAAAAAACATACTAATGGCGCACCGCCCGGGGGTGCGCCATTAGTAATCTCTCCCCCTAGCTAATTCGCCCGATCCCTTCGTCCCTCCCTCGCCAGATCCACTTCCCCCTCGCTCCACACCCGCTCCGACGACCCCCGCGCCCCACCTCGCCGTCTCGGTCCTCGCCGCCGACGGCCTGCCGCCACGACTGCCAGCCCCCGGAGCACTAGGAGGAGAAGGCCCGCGTCCACCAGGAGAGGAGGCCCGAGCACTTCTTCTTCCTCCGCTCGCCGTCGCCACTGCTGCTCCCCAACTCGCCGTCGCCACAGCTGCTCCCCATCTCGCCATCGCCACCGCGGTGAGCTCCTCCCTCGTCCGGGCTACCCTGCTGCTCGCTGATCCCGCTCTCCTCTGCTACTAACTGCTGCTGCATTTCAGTGACTGAGATTTTCTTCTAATTTAGTTAGTCAGTCTAATTAGTTAGTTTAGTTTAGGCACTAGTTTAGTTAGTTAGTCTAATTAGTTAGTTAGTTAGTTAATTAGTTAGTTTAGGCTCCTTGTTTAGGGACTAGTTTAGTTAGTTAGTCTAATTAGTTAGTTTATTTTAGGCACTAGTTTTGTTGCCCTGTGTGTCCATTTCAGTGACTGAGATTTTCTTCTAGTTCCCAGGAGAAAAGAATTTGTAAATGCACCATTTACCTGATTAAATGGCCTCCTCCTCTGCTCTGCTGCTTACCCAAATACATGTGCATGGGGTAGTGGTACTTGAGCAGCGGAGTGTCAAAGGCTTCTTGTATTTTTCTGCTGTGTATTTCTACATATGCTCCTTTCCTTTAAACCTCCTCGGCTCCTTTCATTTGGGTCAGTCTACCTTTTCAGGTGGTTGGATGAATATCAAACGTATCCTAACCCTTCTGCCTCAGCTCTTCTTCTCCCCTAACAGACCACTTCACGGGCCGTACGGATCCTCCCCAACATGTGGTTGGATAAACATACTATATGAACGAAAATTATGTGTCAGCGGTAGGATGGCTGAGTTTCGTTTGATCACATGCGGTAGCACGTGTCAGTGAGGGTGCGTTCCCTTGGTTGGGGTTGCGGCGTGAAGGAGTGACTATGTGAGGGTGCGGTGCGACCGCGGCGTGCAGGAGCGTCTGTGTGAGGGTGCGGTGAGACCGCGACAGCCGTAAACAAGTGTACCTCCTTTTCATTTTGAAAACTTTAGGCAAGCTAGACCCAAACAGATACAAGTACGTACGTACTAGGAGTACTAGTGTTAAAAAATAAAGGCAGGGTTTTCCTTCGCAAGATTAATCGATACAAATCCTCATTTGACGTGTCAATTAATGCGTATTTTTTTCTCCAAAGCTCAAAGATCTAACCATCTCACTCCTCATCGCTTGGTTAATGCAGCGCCATGCAAACCAACCTTCTCACTTCTGCATGCATGCAAGGGTATATTAATGTCCTTGGTTGCTAGTACAGGGCAAACCCCATCAATTTTGCCTCGGTTAGTGCTAGTGGCCTTTCGCAAATTGTAATTTTGATATACTAGCCTTATGTACAAAAAATGGAGGTAGTAACTATTTGACTTCCTTTCCCATTGGGATGACGTCGACGATATCTCGAACGTTGTGGTTTGGCGTAGTGTGTTCGATGGAGAACACCATTGAGGGGGACCACGGTAAGTCGTTCGCAAGTGCTGCCTACAAGCCGAGACAACCGCCTTATTTGCATCCAGGAAGTCTGTTGAACCAAGGGACGCGTAAATGTACTAGTACTACTAGTACTCCCTCCATTTCTTTTTACTCCGCGTATAGAATTTTGTGAAAGTCAAACTACATAAAATTTGACAAAATTTATATAAAAAAATATGGACATCTACAATACTAAAACTATATAGTATTAAAATACATTTCATGATGCATCTGATAATATTGATTTCATATTGTGAATGTTTATATTTTTTAATATAAAGTTAGTCAAACTTTACAAAGCTTGAATTTGACCAAACCTTATATGCAGACTAAAAAGAAACGGAGGGAGTAGAAAATAGTGTCATCTGTCTAGCATAGTGCGGTGAGGTGGTTTCTCGAAGAAGACGATCCAGAAGCGGAGTCAGCGAAGAGTGAAATGATGGTTGCTTCGTCCGTGCTTTGTGATTTGACGCCTCATTTCTTTGTGATTTGTGATAGAAGGGACAGGGGAGTAGACTCTATGCTCTATACTGTACATGCGTCCAAGCACGGGAGAAAGAGGAGAGACGTTGCATTTTTCTATTCCTTCAATCAATCAATCAATCAGGGAGCTTCGGTTCTATGTTTTTGGCTTTGGAAGCACCGTCCACAATGGTTCCCATTGATGCCAAAAGCTATTTTCACATTTGGCTACACACTGTGGATGACCATAACCGTACCACTTGGTTTTGCTCCTGTGTGCTATCTATACAAATCTCAATTATATTGATCTAAAAAAACTATAGAATCAAGATTAGTAAAAAGGAGGTGATTTTGCCACGCGGATGGCAGGGGAGGTTTCTTATTTTTAGAGGATGTTGGCCTGGCGGTTTGCTAACATGCGGTCCCACGTGTCAGTGCTCTACCAAGCTGATTCGTGTCCCACATGAGGCAGCACAACGACAGAAGTAACACGTGGTTAACTTGAAGAAGATGAGGGAGAAGCGGATTCAGCAACTAGTGAAATGATGGTTGCTTCGTCCCTCGAACTTGTTTTTTAGCATTATTACTTCGTCCCTCCAACTTAACTGCGGGAAGGTGCAACTTTGTGATTTGACGCCTCACTGCTCATTACTACGCCGATGCCATGACCGCGGTGCTTCACCCCGACTGCTCTGCATTGTATTTTGGTATGGCACATGGACCCGGTAGCTTGATGTCCCACATGTCGGTGAAAGGCACTTGAATATTTATGAAAGCGAGCGATCTACTCTTATGATGGAGGAGTACACGCCACGGCGGCCCAGTGAACTGTTACATGTACTGTATAGTGGTGTACTATAGTACTATAGTTTTGCTGTTTCGCACGATCCATCCATACAAACCCGATTAAACAGGAAAGGGCGGGATTTTTCCCACGTGGTAATTGATACTGGCCATACATTTCAATGGCAATTTTAATGTATGGAAACTGAATAATTAAGTAACAATGTGATATCTAGTAAAACTAAAAACACATATGATTTGTTGTGTTAGAGTATAGTAGTAGTGCTGTATTGCATAGTTGTTAGATGTAACATGCGAGGACATGTAGACATGTAGTTTTGGAGGGCCTACAGAGAGAAAAGCGTAATACGGTCACCGGACTTCAGAATACGCTCATTACAGTCACTATATACATTTTGCGCTGATTATACGGTCACTTGCTCACCGTTCAACATCTGATTGCACTCTATTGACCGGCCAAATAGTCTGTGTGGCACCATGTTGACTAGTTAAATTGAACATGTTCCTTGTGGGTCCCACCTGTTAGTTCGCATAGGAAAAAGGTCAGATAAACACAAATTTACGTAGGCGCGACAAGACTCCAACCCGTGCGCGGGAACCACCTGGTTGTGTATATGTCTGTCAGGGCCTGATGTGTGCGCATGCATGTGTAGGTTGAGCACTTGAGCGTGAGAGTGTGTGTTGGTCATGTGGTGTGTGCATGCATGCGTGTGTGCGTGTGAGTGTTGCGTGCGTGGCTGCGTGTGTATGTGTGAGTGTTGCGTGCACGCGTGGTTGCATGTGTTTGTGTGAGTGTTGCGTGCATGCAGTTCGTGTGCATGTGTGCGTGTGTGTATAATCACCACACCAATTCATGTGTGTTAAAACAGACGGCTCGGCATACCAATACAAGGCCACCTTGTCCGCTGTGCCCACGGTCATGACTTTGAACCACCGTCCAATATTTTTTTGTCGTTTGTTTTCATTCTTACTAGCAAGATGCCTGTGCGTTGCACGTAACATCAAGATGCATTTGTATGACTAGTTTATCTTGTGAGAGAAAAGGATGAATGAGGGAAGGACTTATTTGCAAATGTGGAGAGGTGTGTGGGTACCTTTTTGCAAAATTACCATAGTTTCCTTCCTATCCATCAGATATAAATCGGACGGCCTATACTGCAGGATGGCAGGCACACCATCATCATCAACTCTGTTTTTATAAGAGTGTAGAGTAGATACAAGCCGACAGGTGGGCCCAATGGTAGCAAGATAATTTGATGCAACACTAGAGGTGCCACGTGGAGCGTTTAACTGGTCAACTAGTCATGTCTTGAGCAAATACAGAACAGTACGGAGAGCCCGTGACTGTATAATAACCATAAAACGTAAATGGTGAACGTCATGAGTGGATTCTGAAGTCCAATATACGTATCATGCTTTCGCTTCAAATACAATGATCGTCACTATATATATCACGAGAGAAAGATGAAACATGGATGAATGTGCTGGGGGCGTACTTTTGGAGCACCTGGAGATAGTTTGTGTGCATACGTGAAAGGGGGGTAGAGGGGGCGTTTGCGATGGAGAGAGAGATGCTCTTCGTTTCTCTTTATTATGACTAACTTTATATACAGTATAAAAATATAAAAATTCACAGTGCGGAATAAATATCATTGTGGGCACCATGTAATGCAAATTAACGTTCATACTCCTCCATATAACTTTGTAATGTTGTATATATCTAGAAATTCTAAAATAATGTTTTGGCCACACTTTATTCAAAAGGAATGTTGTATGTGAAATAAACATGAAGAGAGGGCTTTTTAGATCAATTGGGTACGTGATGTAACATGTGTGAATGTGTAGTTGATGTATTTGGCAGGGCCTAGAGAGGTATGTGTGTGTATTACATATTCGACAGAGGCATGGATAGAGGGGCCGGCGGGGGGAGGGGCGTGGGAGAGATAGAACGAGAGATGAGAGAGGTCTAGACAGAGAGAGAGAGACGAATATGATGTCACCGCAAGAGATTCCCTTGAGTGTGTATATGCAAGGGGGGATGCACAAGGAGATTTTTTTGTGTGGTGTCTATGTTGGTATGTGTGGGTGTGAGAAGATAACGAGACCTGGGGGCAGAGGGTGTCTCACCGCGTGAGGTCTGGTGGGCCGATGTGAGGCCCTTGGTTCGGTTCCGTCCTGTGCCACATTGGTCGACCCGTGAAGCATTTAGAGAGACCCATGGATGACTACTCGTACAAGACAAAGATAGCAGAATCGTGAAGGACTCTGTGTCCACTCACAAAGCCGGCCAGGATATGTAACCCTAGGTCCTCGGACTAAGGTAACCCCTTATCTCTGATATTACTATTCATCCGACCTAACTTTAAGGGGCATCCTACAGAATGCTCTGCTAGAACCATACTCGTTCATTAGGAAGAGAGGTGTGAGACAATGCGTGAAAGACAGGCCTAAAGATAATGTGCGTATAGGAGACACATAGGCAGGTCTATATATATAGAAAGGGCCGATGGGGATTGTGCGTGTGTCTACTTGTGAGAGCAAGAGTGCTTGTGAAAAAGGTTAGTGAAAACAGTCGTAAATGGTTACGAGAGGGAGGGAGAGTTATATCGAGAGCATGTATGCGAGAAAGACACCTCGGGAGAGTGTGTGTGAGCATGTGTGAGAGACCACTGATGGAGAGTGAAACTACATGTAAAAGACTGATGTACACATAGATTAAAGATATAAATTGTATCCAAATATTAGGATGGGATCATGATATTTGCAATTCGCGTAAGGAACGGTCATTGATCCATCAGACATATAGACTCTATCAAATTTGAGCATGTCTATGTTATTATTCGCCATAATTGATCCACATAGTTAGTATTTTGAACTCCAAACAATGCATCGCTTTAGCTATCAAATATAAACGTGAGTATAGTTCATGTTGTGTGTGTAAATCACATTATACATACAAAAGTTACACAATGAACATTATAAATAGCTAGCTATGAACTAGCATACATTTGAATTCAACTTAAGGTGGTTTAAAAAATTCAAATTCAACATGAAGTCCATTCAATTATTTGAATTCGATATCATGGCATTTGTAAATCATACCTAAATTATGGGGGCACCAATCTTTGCTCTGCTTTTGTACATAATAGCATATATAGTCGTGTACAAAATAGATTCAAATTTAGCTCCTCCATTCCAAAATAATCATTGTTGTAAGTGCATCTAGTGCCACCCCTTGTTGGTTTTGGAGTATTGACGACAAACTTGGTTGAGGGACTAATGTGTTCATGAGAACTGCAGGATAACACAGGAAGTAGTCCCTTATTGATTTGGTTTACCTACCAGAGATGACCCCTAAAAATGTGCGAAGATATTGAAGGCAATGGTGGTCTGTGAAGATATTCATTGTGAAGACTATGACATGAGAAGACATTCACATGAAGACTATGGAGTGCGAAGAAATAGTTGTTTCGTAGTTTCCTTTTCTTCTTTGTTGAGTCATAGGAACCATTGTACTGTTAAGTGGGGTCCAAGTTAGTGTGACTGATGTGATGCTCAACCAAATCCTATGTCTTCGAGCAAAGACAATGAGAGCAAATCTTATCCAGAGCTAGATGAGTCAGCTTTACTTATAGGTCAAGTCAAGCTACCGCGTGTGTTTGAAATCTGACCGTTGGACACATGTCAGTTCCTTAGTGACCCAGGATCATTTCAGACAAATTAGGTCGGGTTGCCTCCTGGCTATAAATAGCCCACCCCTACACCATAAATTGGTGGCTGCATAGAGTTAGTGCACGACTTTTGTTGTTTGAGAGCAACCCACCTCCGAAGCATTTGAGATAGAGATCCTTGTGAGGAGAAAGCCCTAAACACCCAGAGCGAAAGATTGTTAGGCATTACTGAAGTCTTTCTATCTGTGTGACCTGAAGACTTGTTACACTTGAGAACTGTAAATCCTCCAGCCGGTTAGGCATTGCGTTCTAAGCATCCAAGAGTCATTGTGGATCGCCAGTGAACGAAGTTTGTGAAGCTTTGGAAGTCTACCTAGAAGAAATACCAGAGTGATTGGGCAAGGACTGGGTGTCCTTAGCTCAAGGGGAATAAGGTGAAGATGCGGTCTTTTGAGTTAAATCTCAGCCTGCCTAACCAGACGTACAGTTGTCACAGCAACTGGAATTGGTCTACCAAATCCTTGTCTTCACCAAGCAACTGGTTCTATCCATCCCTTCCCTTTACTTACAGTTTGTCTTCGTGAAGCCATTGCCTGCTTTCATTTTCTGAGTGTCTTCACTGCTTGAAGACTGTTTACTATTAGGCTTCATACTATCTTCCATCATGATCCATACTACCTAGCTGTTGATAGTCTTTGTGCTTTCACTTCATTGCTTACTTGACTATGGCCTGTCTAGTGTAGTCTACCTTCTGCTGCATCTCAATAGGTTCATTTCTACTGTTTTTCTTCAAAGCCCTCGTGTTTTGAAGACTTTCATAAAAATCGCCTATTCACCCCCCTCTAGTCGATAACTAGCACTTTCAATTGGTATTAGAGCAAGGTGCTCCCTTGTTCTGTGTGATTTGGTTTAACCACCTGGAGTTTTAGCTATGTCGACTACAGGGAAATCAAGGTCTCTGCTGCGTGCCCCATTTTCGATGGTCATGACTATCCCTGATGGAAGGCTATGATGAGGAAGCGCCTTCTTGCTACGGACAGTGAGCTTTGGACTGTCACAGAGATTGGTCTCACCGATTTATGTAAGATGGCGTGTGCTGACAATATGCAGAAATACACTTTTCTGGATACGAAGGCGATGACTGTTATATGCTCCTATCTGTCAAGAGATGAGTTCAGGCGCATCATGCATATCTTCAATGCAAAGCTTATATGGGACCAGATCTCTGACGTCTATGAAGGTCATCAAACATGTCAGGACCCATGGTTCCTCAAATTCAAAGAGTCACTCAAAACAATGACTCCCGAACCCAAGCCATCTTCTCTTACCTACTGCTTCATGACACGTGTTGCCAAGGTAAACTCGCGCGATGCTTACTTTCAAACATCCAGTCAAGGTGACTCTGAATGTGAATCTAAACCTAGCTACAAAACACTTGCTAAAATTGCAACAGAACAAAAAAAATTCTATGGAACACATTCAAAAGTTGCTAGACAAAAGCGATGACATGTTGCACGCAGAAATGACTCGAACTCAGTCCTTAATTGAAGACATTAAAAATCTTCATGTTAAGTACGAAGAACTTGAAAGTCGTCCTCAAACACTCTCAGCCACTCATGAGAAGCTTTCCTATGATTATCTTCAAAGGAAGAAAGAACTTGAGAACCTGAGAGCGTCTCATGAAGATCTTCAAAAGGATAATGAGTCACTTTGAGCTCAACAGATCAGTACCGCTTAGGAAGACTTTGAGCCACCAGGTTTAAAATGTCTTGAGCGTGATAATGCTGTCTCTGTTGTTGAATGTTCTACTGCTGCTACTGTTGATATGTCTTCAACTGCTGATGTGGAAACTAACCCCTCTTCTGAGGATACCACTACTATTGCTGATGAGAATGTCAGGTTGAAGACATTGCTTGAAACAGGAATGTACAAAAGTCCCAAAGGGCATCATACACTATGTGATGTCGTCAAGAAACAGATTCTGAACCAAAACCCTAGGAAAGAGGGTGTTGGATTTGAGAGGAAAATGAATGTTGATGGTTCTTACTGGAAGCCTGAGCAGTACCCCAAAACCACATGGGTTGCTACAAAGGGACCTTCAGTGGATTCATCCACTTTATCAGGCTTCACTTGTGCTAACCCGATTATCATTGATGAATCCTTTGATGCAAACTATAAACTGTTTAAGAATCAAAATTGTGAAGTGTTTGCCAGGTATATTGGTACTAACTTCAGGAACGAACCACCTTTGAAGAAGATCTGGGTGCCCAAAAGTTGTCTTGAGAAACTTCCTGTGAAGTTCATCATGACACCAGCAGGGAAGAAGACAAATCCTAGAGCAAAGGCTTCATATGGTCCAAAGGCTTCATATAGACAGAGGACTCACCAGAGTCACCCTAACGCCAATGTTTTGCAGGGAAACCATACTCAGTCTTATTAATATGACCAAGAACTTTTCTTCTTATTCTTACGAGTATTATTCACCTCCTGCAAGGCTATTTCCTAGGGCTCCAAAGCCGAGGTTCTCATATGCTGCACTTAGACTCATTGCTTCTAAGCCACCCCTGAAGATGTGGGTGGTTAAGAAAAATTAACTCTCTTTTGCAGGGAAAGGTCTCTAGCTGAAATTCAAAAGCTTCTAATGCTTATGCTGGGGACCTAAAACATCTTGTGGGACGCAAGATAAAATGTCAAAATGGTCTTACTATGTATTTCGTCCCAGGATTCCTTGACAAACATCCTATTTATCCTAACCATGATCTGAACTTTTATAATCCGCTTGTTCGTCAAATTTTTATGCTTCACAATACTCTTGGTGAAGCCTATCACCCAAACTGCATTTAGGGTATAACACCAAAGGCTTTAGAATGGATTATGGACAGTTGATGCACTAACCACATGACTGGTTATCGAAGTCTTCTCATGGATTCTACCCTACGTCCATTTGACAAGAGTCACATCACATTTGTTGACACTGGTAAAAGCAAGGTATTGGGTCTAGGTAGAGTTGCAATCTCAAAGGATCAACACATGGATAAAGTGATGCTTGTTGAATCCCTTGGTTTCAACTTAATGTCTATCTCAATGCTTTGTGATCTGAACATGATTGTGATATCTGGAAAATATCGTTGCCTTGTGCTTATGGAATCTGACAAATATCTAGTCTTTGAAGGGTATCGAAAAGACAATCTGTATATGGTAGATTTCTCAGCAGGACCACAGTTGGCCGTATGTCTCCTAGCAAAAGCTTCAGAGTGCTGGCTCGAGCATCGGAGGCTCGGGCATGCTGGCATGAGGAACCTGTACACTCTCGCGAAGAAGAAGCATGTTGTAGGCATCGAGGGCGTCAAGTTCAAGAAGGATCATCTATGTGGTGCCTGCGAAGCTGGAAAGATGACTAGGGCCAAGCATCCCTCGAAGACAATCATGACGACGGCTCATCCCTTCGAGTTGCTTCACATGGACTTATTTGTCCCTACACACTACACTACACTTACTATCACTGCTTGCCTCTATGGCTTCGTCATTGTTGATTATTACTCAAGATATACATGGGTGCACATAATCCTTTCTAAGAATGAAGTGCCGGATGTCTTCAGGGATTCGCCAATCGTGCCATGACGAACTATGGCTTCAAGATCAAGCACATCAAAAGTGACAATGGCATGGAATTCAAGAACACTGGCCTCAACACTTATCCTGATACATTGGGCATCACACATGAGTTCTCAGCTCCATACACACCTCAGCAGAATGGCATTGTGGAGCGCAAGAACAGAAACCTCATTGAGATGGCACGAACGATGCTTGATGAGGACAAGACACCAAGAATGTTCTGGCCTAAAGCCATTGATGTTGTGTGCCACTTCATCAACCGTGTTTATCTTCACAAGCTTCTAAAGAAGACATCCTATGAGCTCCTAACTGGTAAGAAGCGAAACGTTAGTTACTTCAGAGTATTTGGTGCTAGGTGCTGGATCAAGGATCCACATCACACTTCAAAATTTGCATCGAAAGCACATGAAGGGTTTATGCTTGGCTATGGAAAGGATTCGCACGCCTACAGAGCCTTCAACCTCTTTCACTATAAAGTGGTTGAAACTGTGGATGTGCGGTTCGATGAGACTAATGTCTCGCAAAGAGAGCACCTACCAAATGTTCTAGATGAAGCCTCACCAAGTGAATCTATCAAGCTTATGGGTACTGGAGAAATCATACCTTCAGAGGCATAGGTTGAAGAAGAAATCATCATTTCTGCACCTAATCAAACCGAAGACAATGCTCAACCTGAAGTCAATCCTGAAGATGAAGACAATGATCGGCAAGAGCAAAATCTTCGTCTAGTTCATCCTCGTGGTGCAAATGAAGTACCGATTGAGAAGATAATTGATAACATCAATGCACCTGGTCCAGTCACTCGTTCAAGAGCAACACAGCTAGCAAATTTCTGTGGGCACTTTGCATTTGTTTCTATATCTGAACCTAAGAAAGTTGATGAAGCCATCATGGAACCTGAATGGATTCAAGCTATGTAGTAAGAGCTTCAACAGTTCGAGCTGAACAATGTTTGGGAACTAGTAAAGCGTCCTGATCCTCACAAGCACAATATCATAGGCACCAAATGGATCTATCACAACAAACAAGATGAGCATGCTCAAGTCGTTAGAAACAAAGCTCGTCTCGTTGCTCAAGGTTACACTCAAGTATAAGGGATTGACTTCGACGAAAAATTTGCTCTGGTGTCTAGGCTTGAAGCCATTCGCATACTGCTAGCCTATGCCAACCATCACAACATCCTTCTGTATCAAATGGATGTAAAGAGTGCCTTTCTCAACGGAAAAATTGAAGAAGTGTATGTTGCACAACCACCTGGTTTTGAAGACCCAAAGCATCCTGACATGGTATATGTCATGGAATTGTCACGGAAGATGTCCTAGTGTGAGGACTTAGTCATGGAGCCATCGCGTTGAGGTTAGCTTAAAGGGGTTAATCAGGACAAAGGACACGGGGAGTTTATACTGGTTCGGCCCCTTATGATGAAGGTAAAAGCCTAGTCCAGTTTGTGGTTGGTATTGCTAGGGTTTCGATGAGCAGGGAACAAATATGCTTTACCCGGCTCTCGATCTATTCTTTTTTGCCCTAAGACGCCGCTAGGTTGTCCCCTTATATACACGGGTAGACACCCTGTGGCCATTAGAGTCCCGGCCGGCTTATACAACGTATCCGGCTCGGTGACCTTTTACACATGCCTTATAATACAAGTCTACATATATGGCGGTTCATACTCGTGGGCTTTAAGCCGCCTTTGGGTCTGGGACCTCTACTAAGCCTATCTATGAATCGCCATGTGACCTTGGGCTTCATTGTGATGAATCTTCATAAGGTTGACCCGGCCCCTCCCGGGCGAGTCATACCTAATAGTCATATCCCCAACATTAGGCCCCAGGTTGACTTGGACTTGTTCATGTCAACCTTCAAGACTTACAAAAATCCTTTCATTCCCGCTGCGAAAACCTTGTAACCCGCTATGACGTCATCTCCTAGATTTTCGGAAACCCGTGACGATGTCATCTTAACGGATCTTTATCTTAATGTCTTCCCGAAAATCGAGGCATCCAATTAGCTGGATAAGTATCATTTGGCCTCCTCGTCTTTCACGCCTGCCTGTTTCTGTCTCCTTATAAATAGGACCCGAAAGCCATCTTCCATTCTTCTCCGTCTCCTTCCTTGCTCACAACACGCCATCCTTGTACGAACCCTGCCGCCATCGACCTCCGTCCTCGTCCTCGACTCAGGCCGCTGCATCGCCCTGAGAAGACCAAAGAACTGCGGTGCAACTACCCTCCTCTTACAGCTCCAGTAAGTCTTCCTCTATTCATCACTAATCTGCCATTAGGGTTTCATTGGTGTTCTTCGGTGTTCATCCGCGTTCATCATCAGCCTTCTTTTCCTCTATTTAGATCCAGGTATTAGTTCCAAAAGATATGGAAAGCTTGCATGGTGGTTGTTTTTAGCACTTGTTTTAATACTAGACCGCATCCCCACCGTGTAGATCTCTTCCAGGCCATCTCTGTTTTTCCACCGTCGCCTTTTATAGACAAATTTATCCTTTTTTCTGAACAGCGGTAGATCCAAATTTGTAACCTCCATCTGTGGAACTTGTTTGTCTCAGTACTTAGCCAATTTTGTTTTTGGTCATTCTTGAATATCTTGGTCATGGTGGCTTACTCCGCCGGCTTACCTGTACCTCATATATCATTAGCCCTCACTCAAAACGCCATTATAAACTTGCTCTGTAGTTGTTGATTTTCAATCCCACCAACTAACTTGATCCGGCAAATTATTTCTTTTTGGATCATCCTTTCATCATGCCTCGAAAGACGATGACCACTTGCAACTGGGTCCCTTCCACAGTCACTGAAAGTACTTTGAAAGACTTTGTCACTGTTGGATACTTACCGGAAAAAGTGTCATGTCTTACCGTGCTCCTGACCCGGCTGAAGTGAAACCTCAGCCGAAAGACGGTGAAATTATTGTTTTCACTGATCACATGAACCAGGGCTTGAGGGAGTCCTGGATTAGGGGGTCTTCGGACAACCGGACTATATCCTTTGGCCGGACTGTTGGACTATGAAGATACAAGATTGAAGACTTTCTCCCGTGTCCGCATGGGTCTCTCCTTGGCATGGAAGGCAAGCTTGGCAATATGGATATGTAGATCTCCTCCCTTGTAACCAACTTTGTGTAACCCTAGCCCCCTTCGGTGTCTATATAAACCGGAGGGTTTTGTCCGTAGGACAACATACAATCATGCCATAGGCTAGCTTCTAGGGTTTAGCCTCTACGATCTCGTGCTAGATCAACTCTTGTAATACTCATATCATCAAGATCAATCAAGCAGGATGTAGGGTATTACCTCCATCAAGAGGGCCCGAACCTGGGTAAACATTGTGTTCCCTGCCTCCTGTTACCATCCGCCTTAGACGCACAGTTCGGGACCCCCTACCCGAGATCCGCCGGTTTTCACACCGACATTGGTGCTTTCATTGAGAGTTCCACTGTGTCGTCATCATAAGGAGGGATGGCTCGTCTCGTTGTCAAGGACAACATCACCTCTGGGGGAGCCCTGGCTGTAGGCCAAACTCTCCGACTAGGTGGCTTCGTCATGACCGCCCGCTCGGCCGCTGCGCCGACGATGACTTCTCAGGTCATCGAAAATAGCCTCCACATTGGCTCGAAATTCACCGAGCAAATGGATCCAATGGATCTCTCCTATTTGAACTAGCTCTTGGATCGCATCGTCGCTGTGGGAGTCGCTACGGACTACGATCGGATTGGGCTTAAACCCTACCAAAGGGAGATCAACTCTCCGCCGGTCACCCATCAGATAGCGGTGGTGGAGGAGCAATGCGGCGATTCTCCCTTTATCCCGAGGACGGACTATGTCCGGATTCCCGAGCTCTCCGAGCCGGATACTTGCCCACGAGAGGACATCACCCTAACCCTGAACCTAGAATCAGGCTGCATGCCAAACCTGCGGGGCAACATCTCGGAGCCCGAACTTCCAAGATCGGAAACTCCCCCGCCCCGGGGTCTCAGATTGGGTCAAGGTCTGGACTTAAATCCACCCACCCACCCAGATACAAACGATCTTTCCCACATTAGGCAAGAGCCCCAAGAGACAGCACATCACTATTGGGCCAGATTCCTCCTTGTAATGAACAAGGTCAAGGACTGTCGCGAGGAAGACGCAATTTCGTTCTTTTGCAACAATTGCATGGACAAGGGAATCCTCAACGCCATAAGTCGCAGTGACATTGCACACTTCGCTGACTTGGCGGCCATAGTATGGAAGTACTGTGCGATGGAAAGCGCCTGAAAAACCCAAACAAAATTTTGGGATAATCCGGCTCTGACAAAACCCCCAGTCCAAACTAAAAGGGTGCGCTCTCATAAGTCGCCCGACTCAATTACAAACAAGCAAAAGCCCACTACAGGGCGTGGAACCGTATTGGAGGGATGGCTTAACGGGCCCTCCAAAATTCATAGTACAGCGGATACCATACCAACACACAGCCTTAGAGCATGTTGGGTACTCCGGCAGGTGGCCAAGAGCGGTGAGTATCTCCTCATCCAAAACACCTCAGAGCAGCATCCCGTGGATAACAATACACTATTGATAGTCTTCGAGACCTTCGCCTCAAATAATAGGCGTAAGCGAGCACTCCACAGCCTTGCCGAAGTCTGCCACGTGGCAGCAATAAATCCATGGAGCGACACGGCTATCACCTTCAATGCCAGTGATGAACCTAAATTCCGAATAGCCCGAGCACCGGCCGCCTTGGTCCTCAATCCAATTGTGGACGGCTTTCGGCTCACTAAAGTGCTCATGGACGGCGGCAGGGGAGTAAACCTCATTTATGAGGAGACCCTTCAAAAAATGGAAATAGACAGAAACCGCATTGAGCAAAGCAGCACAACCTTTCGAGGAATCATCCCTAGTCGAGAGGCACATTGCGCTGGGAAAATCACACTAGATGTGGTATTCGGCACTCCGGAGAATTACAGGTCCGAAGAAATTACATTCCAAGTGGCCTCGTTCAGTAGCGGATACCACGCCCTTCTAGGGCGGGAGGCATTCATGATCTTCCAAGCCATACCCCATTACAGGTACATGAAGCTCAAAATGCCTGGGCCCAATGGAATCATCACTCTAGCTAGTGATCCAGACATAGCACTCCACGCCGAGAACAAAACAGCCGCACTGGCCCTCGAGGCATTATCTGAAGCCCTTGTGGCGGAGGAATTAACCGCGTTGCGCTCTATAGTGGACAAGGACGACATGATACTAGACAAAAGATCCAAGTCCACTTCTTTTAAACCAGCGGATGAAATAGTCAAATTCCAAGTCCATCCAACGGACCCCACAAGAACAGCATCCATCGGGGTACAGTTAAACCCCGCTGTAGACGCCACATAATAAGTCTCCAAGGTATCTACTGTTCCAAACACTTTTGCCCTTCTTTTGGACTCTAACTTGCATGATTTGAATGGAACTAACCCGGACTGATGCTGTTTTCAACAGAATTACCATGGTGTTATTTATGTGCAGGAGCAAACGTTCTTGGAATGACCTGAAACTTCATGGAGCGACTTTTCAGAAAATAAGAAAAATACCTGCAAAAGATGGAGGCCAGGGGGCCCACCACCTTGCCACGAGGGTGGAGGGCGCGCCTGCCCCCGTAGGGCGCGCCCCCTACCTCGTGGGCCCCCTGTTGCGTCTCCGACTCCAACTCCACCTCCATATATTGAGTTTCGATGAGAAAAAAATCAGAGAGAAGAAATCATCGCGTTTTACGATACAGAGCCGCCGCCAAGCCCTAAAACCTCTTGGGAGGGCTGATCTGGAGTCCGTTCGGGGCTCCGGAGAGGGGAATCCGTCGCCATCGTCATCATCAACCATCCTCCATCACCAATTTCATGATGCTCACCGCCGTGCATGAGTAATTCCATCGTAGGCTTGCTGGACGGTGATGGGTTGGATGGGATCTATCATGTAATCGAGTTAGTTTTGTTAGGGTTTGATCCCTAGTATCCACTATGTTCTGAGATTGATGTTGCTGTGACTTTGCTATGCTTAATTGTTGTCACTAGGGCCCGAGTGCAATGATTTCAGATCTGAACCTATTATGTTTTCATCAATATATGAGTGTTCTTGATCCTATCTTGCATGTATATAGTCACCTATTATGTGTTATGATCCATTAACCCCGAAGTGACAATAATCGGGATACTTACCGGTGATGGCCGTAGTTCGAGGAGTTCACGTACTCACTATGTGTTAATGCTTTGTTCTGGTTCTCTATTAAAAGGAGGCCTTAATATCCCTTAGTTTCCGTAAGGACCCCGCTGCCACGAGAGGGTAGGACAAAAGATGTCATGCAAGTTCTTTTCCATAAGCACGTATGACTATGTTCGGAATACATGCCTACATTACATTGACGAACTGGAGCTAGTTCTGTGTCACCCTAGGTTATGACTGTTACATGATGAACCGCATCCGGCATAATTCTCCATGACCGATCCATTGCCTACGAGCTTTCCATATATTGTTCTTCGCTTATTTACTTTTCCGTTGCTATTGCTATCATCACTACAAAATACCAAAAACATTGCTTTCACTACTGTTACCTTTTGCTACCGTTACCACTACTATCATATTACTTTGCTACTGAACACTTTGCTCCAGATATTAAGTTTCCAGGTGTGGTTGAATTGACAACTCAGCTGCTAATACTTGAGAATATTCTTTGGCTCCCCTTGTGTCGAATCAATAAATTTGGGTTGAATACTTTACCCTCGAAAACTATTGCGATCCCCTATACTTGTGGGTTATCAAGACCATTTTCAGGCACCGTTGCCGGTGAACATTGCTCTATTCTTTGAGTCACTTGGGATATATATCTTCTTATCATTATGAAGAACTTGAGAGATCCAAAAACCAAGATCAATCCCTCAACTGCGAGGGGAGGGAAAGAACACCGGATGAAGCTAAAATTCTATTGAATAATATGTTGACAAATGAAAATAATTGGACACCTCCGGAGCCAATTCCTGAGCCTATTCCTAAACCAACTCCGAAGAAGAGGGGTATTCTATTTCTCAGTCCTAAAGATATGCAAGAGGCAAAGAAATCTATGAAAGAAAAGGGTATTTAAGCTGAAGGTGTTAAGAATTTACCTCCTATTGAAGAAATACATGGTCTTAATTTACCGCCTGTTGAAGAAACATATAATCTTAATCCTTTACCTATTAAAGAAACTCATGGTCTTGATAGCCCGACACAGGTAGTAAAGGTAAACTCTCTCTATAGATATGATAAAGCTGTAGTCCCATTTACTAAAATTGCTAGCCCATGCTTAGATGAGTTTGATAAATTTATGGCTAAGCAAGAAGATTTAATGCTTATTTTGGTAGACAATTGAAATACAATTCATATATGCCTGGACACTTGGGTGATTATATGGCTAATGTTAAAGGTGAACTTAAACTTATTAGTAAACATGCTTCTATGGTTACCATTCAAGTAGAACAAGTACTTAAAGCTCAAAATGATTTGCTCATTGAATTGAATAGTAAGAATAATGATAATGTTGTTAGAGTTATGACTAGAGGTGGTAAAATGACCCAGGAACCTTTGTATCCTGAAGGCCATCCTAAGAGAATTGAGCAAGATTCTCAGAGAAATAATATAGATGCACCTAGATCTTCTAAAAAGAAGAAAAAGAAAAATGATAGGACCTTGCATGCTTCTAGTGATCCTATTGTTGAAACACCTGAGAATCCAAATGATATTTCTATTTTTGACGCTGAAATACAATCTCGTAATGAACCTGAAACTAGTGATAATGTTAATGATAATGTTCATAATGATACTCAACCTAGTAATGATAATGATATAGAAATTGAACCTGCTGTTGATCTTGATGACCCACAATCAAAGAATCAACATTATGATAAGAAAGATTTTGTTGCTAGGAAACACGGTAAAGAAAGAGAGCCATGGGTTCAGAAACCCATGCCCTTTCCTCCTAAACCATCCAAGAAAAAGGATAATGAGGATTTTGAGCGCTTTGCTGAAATGATTAGACCTATCTTTTTACGTATGCGATTAACTGATATGCTCAAAACCAATCCTTATGCTAAGTATATGAAAGATATTATTACAAATAAAAGAAAGATACCGGAAGCTGAAATTTCCACCATGCATGCTAATTATACTTTTAAGGGTGGAATACCAAAGAAACTTGGAGATCCCGGTGTACCAACTATACCATGCTCCATTAAAACTACTTTATGTGATCTTGGAGTCGGTGTTAGTGTTATGCCTCTCTCTTAATATCGTAGACTTGACTTGAATAAGTTGACACCTACTGAAATATATTTGCAAATGGCTGATAAATAAACTGATATACCTGTCGGTATTTGTGAGGATGTGCCTGTTGTAGTTGCAAACGTTACTATTTTAACAGACTTTGTTATTCTTGATATTCCAGAGGACGATAGTATGCCTATTATTCTTGGAAGACCCTTTTTCAATACTGCAGGGGCTGTTATTGATTGCACTAAAGGCAATGTCACTTTTCATGTTAATGGTAATGAGCACACGGTACACTTTCCGAGGAAACAACCTCAAGTGCATAGTATCAACTCTATTGGAAAAATTTCATCGATTATATTTGGAGGTTTTGAATTTCCTCTTCCTACTGTCAAGAAGAAATATGATATTCTTATTATTGGGGATGTTCATATCCCAGTTGAGGTAACATAGTGTTATTCGAAATTTCTCCGGTTCCATGTTATTCAGAATGAGTTCGTTAACAAGACTTGATCAACCTTGTTAGAGGATTCCTTTTGATGATCATGAGAAGGATGAAACTAGAAGGCACAACCTTCTGTACCACACTTTTACTTTCTGTTATTTATATTAAATAAAATAAAAATAAATATTTTTCTGTCTGTTATCTGATTATCCGTGCAATATAAAAATACCTCGAAAATAAAAGTTCTCCAAATGCCCTGAAAATTAAATATGATTTTTTCTAGAATATTTGAGGATTTATGGAACTGAGAACACACCAGGGGGGGTCAACCACCTGCCCACGAGGGTGGAGGGCGCGCCCACCCCTTAGGGCGCGCCCCCCTGCCCCGTGGGCCCACGGTGGCCGTCCTCCACTTATTCCTGCACCCACACACTTCATCTTCCTCCCCCAAACACGAATAACCAACTCAAACCCGAGTCCAAGCTTGTTTTGCTGCCATTTTCGATCTCCTTGCTCAAAGCACCTCTCACAAAACTGCTTGGGGAGATTGTTCCTTGGTATGTGACTCCTCCATTGGTCCAATTAGTTTTTGTTCTAGTGCTTTATTCATTGCAAATTTTTGCTGCTTGGGTGACCCTGTTCTTGAGCTTGCATGTCAAATTTATAGGGTCAAAAGTAGTTTTGATGCATGATATAGGCCCTAGCCACTTGTAGGAGTAGTTACTATCAATATTATTGAGTTTGGTTTACTTTTATTTTCAAGTTACTAAAAATCTCAGAATTTTTCAGAAAATGATGAGGAGACTTTTGAGGGGCTCATCGAGCCAAAGCTCGAAGGAGAAGGCACCGAAGCCTAAGTATAATTTGCCTCGCACCGTGGAGGTTCGGGCGTGTGAATGGCCTTCCGAGGACTTCTTAAGAGCAGCCGGGATTTATGAAGATTTTCATGAGTTGGCTCAGACTGCAGGCCTTACCGCTTTCCTCCACGACCAATGCGATCAGTATCTCTTGCTCACAAATACCTTTGTGCAAAACTTTCATTTTCATTCTAGGAACTCACCGCCTACGGTGGAATTTCATTTATATGATGAGCATAAGGAGATGTCACTTTATGATTTCTGTCGGATTTGTTTAGTCCCTTTTGCGGGAAAGACAGAAGAACCACATCGTGATGATGTGGAGGGATTTATTGACATTATCACTATAGGGGAAACAAGGAAGGTTTCCGATGCACGAATCACTAGCATACATTTTCCTGTTTTACGCTACTTTGCATTATTTTCTAGTCGTTGCTTAATTGGTCATGGAAACTGTGGAAACTTGAGTATCCCTGATATTATTATTTTGCACCATGGTTTGTACGGTGATAACTCTTTTAGTATGGGCAATATTATTGCCAAACGGTTAATTCTGAACCGTACCAAGGGCCCCATCTTTGGAGGCATCTATGCTACACGCCTAGCTGCACATTTTAACATACCTATTAGGCATGCTAAGAAGGAAGAAAAAGTGCTGCCCCATGTTTATCTAGATTATAAAAGTATGGTGGCACATGATTTTATTGTTAAGAATAGGGAAGGAGAGCTTAAATATCAATTGTTCTTTAGTAAACATCATCCTGAGACTATTACCTTGCCTGCTCCTTCTTTGTTTGATTTGACTATAGGCACGTACCTTGTTCCATTGACGGCTATCCATGCCTACCGAAACCTTGCACTAGCCGAGGAGCCAGAGCTGGAACCACAATTTGATCCTTCATGAAAGTCTAATTACCAGTGGGATCCGGAGATGATTGTCAGCCAGTGGCAATCTGAGCCCTCTTCTTCCTCATCGCAGTACGACCCCAACTATTATTATGGATATCATCCAGGCCAGCCGTGGCCATAGACCAACTTAGGCCAAAAGCCTAAGCTTGGGGGAGTACGTATTTCCTACCGACATTATATTCATGTTCATATACTCATTGCTAAATGTCGGTGCTCATACTTTTTCATTGTATCATCCATGCTAGTTTAATTTCCTTTTTATTCTTTCTTCTGGTGTGTTTAATAAACCTTAAGAAAAACAAACAAAAATTAGTTGTAGCTTTTAATTAGTTTACTTTCCATGCTTGTAGTAGTAATTAAAAAGAAAACCCAAAAAGATTTCTTGTTCTTCTTTTGCTTGTTGGGAGCTTTCCCGTGTAAATATTTTTATTTCTTTTCTTTTCTTTGGGGGTCGATAGGAGAAGACCATAATTAAATTGTTGAAGAGGCTCTTATATGCATTATTGTTGATCTGACAAAAGATCCCATATTGCCTTGTCTTCTCCTGTTTATTGAATGCTTGCAGATTCTAGCTTAGTCCAATGCACGTGCACTATTATCATTATTCACATCGTTCGGTCGTGCAAGTGAAAGGCAATTATGATGATATATGATGGACTGACTGAGATGAGAAAAGCTGGTATGAACTCGACCTCTTTTGTTTTTGTAAATATGATTAGTTCATCGTTCCTGATTCAGCCTATTATGAATAAACATGTTTGCAATGACAACTAGAGATCATAGTTTCTAGTGCCATGCTTGATTAGCTATGAGTTATAATGGTTTACCTTGTGTGCCAACATGCTATTAAAATGGTTATGATGTGGTATGATAGGGTGGTATCCTCCTCTGAATGATTTAAGTGACTTGACTTGGCACATGTTCACGCATGTAGTTGAAACAAAATCAACATAGCCTTCATGATATTTATGTTCATGGTGGATTATATCCTACTCATGCTTGCATTCGGTGTTGATTAATTTTAATGCATGCTCATGACTGTTGTCGCTCTCTAGCTGGTCACTTCCCAGTCTTTTGCTAGCCTTCACCTGTACTAAGCGGGAATATTGCTTGTGCATCCAAACTCCTTAAACCCCAAAGTTATTCCACATGAGTCCACTATACCTACCTATATACGACATCTACCTACCGTTCCAAGTAAATTTGTATGTGCGAAACTCTAAACCTTCAAATAATTATCCTGTTTGGTATGCTCGAATAGCTCATGTATCAACTAGGGTTGTCCGTATCTTCCATGTTAGGCGGGTTATTCTCAAGAGGAGTGGACTCCGCTCCTCACTCACAAGATAAATGGCTGGTCACCGGGATGCCCAGTCCCATGCTTTATGCAAACTAAATCAAAATAATTGCAAACAAAACACCCCCTGGGACTCTTGTTAGTTGGAGGCACTCGTTGTTTCGAGCAAGCCATGGATTGATGCTTGTTGGTGGAAGGGGGAGTATAAACTTTACCATTCTGTTTGGGAACCGCCTATAATGTGTGTAGCATGGAAGATATCGCCATCTCTTGGTTGTTATGTTGACAATGAAAGTATACTGCTCAAAATATTATTCACCTCTGTTTCAAAACCGAGTTCTGGCACCTCTACAAATCCCTGCTTCCCTCTGCGAAGGGCCTATCTATTTACTTTTATGTTGAGTCATCATCCTCTTATTAAAAAGCACCAGTTGGAGAGCATCACTGTCATTTGCATTCATTATTGTTAGTTTACATTGAGTATGACTTGACTGGATCTCTTTTACCATGAATTACAATGTCTAGCCAGTCCTTGGTCTTTAAAGGTGCTCTGCATTTATGTTTTGCGGTCTCAGAAAGGGCTAGTGAGATACCATCTTGTTATATCATATTATGATAGTTTTGAGAAAGTGTTGTCATCCGAGTTTTATTATTATGGCTCGCTAGTTGATTATGCTATTGATATGAGTAAACTTGAGACCTATGCGTTATTGCAAATGTGGTTAGTTATAATCTTTGCTGAAAACTTGAATGCTGGCTTTACATATTTACAACAACAAGAGCAAACAGAGTTTGCAAAAGTTTTTCTTTATCACTTTCAGTTTGTCAACTGAATTGCTTGAGGACAAGCAAAGGTTTAAGCTTGGGGGAGTTGATACGTCTCCAACGTATCTACTTTTCCAAACACTTTTCCCTTGTTTTGCACTCTAACTTGCATGATTTGAATGGAATTAACCCGGACTGACGCTGTTTTCAGCAGAATTACCATGGTGTTATTTTTGTGCAGGAGCAAACGTTCTCGAAATGACCTGAAACTTCACTGAGCGACTTCTCAAAAAATAAGAAAAATACCTGAAGATGGAGGCCAGGGGGCCCCCCACCTTACCACGAGGGTGGGGGCCCGCCCCCCTACCTCGTGGGCCCCCTGTTGCGTCTCCGACTCCAACTCCACCTCCATATATTGAGTTTCGATGAGAAAAAAATCAGAGAGAAGAAATCATTGTGTTTTCTGATACGGAGCCGCCGCCAAGCCCTAAAACCTCTCGGGAGGGCTGATCTGGAGTCCGTTCGGGGCTCCGGAGAGGGGGATCCGTCGCCATCGTCATCATCAACCATCCTCCATCACCAATTTCATGATGCTCACCGCCGTGCATGAGTAATTCCATCGTAGGCTTGCTGGACGGTGATGGGTTGGATGGGATCTATCATGTAATCGAGTTAGTTTTGTTAGGGTTTGATCCCTAGTATCCACTATGTTCTGAGATTGATGTTGCTGTGACTTTGCTATGCTTAATTGTTGTCACTAGGGCCCGAGTGCAATGATTTCAGATCTGAACCTATTATGTTTTCATCAATATATGAGTGTTCTTGATCCTATCTTGCATGTATATAGTCACCTATTATGTGTTATGATCCATTAACCCCGAAGTGACAATAATCGGGATACTTACCGGTGATGGCCGTAGTTCGAGGAGTTCACGTACTCACTATGTGTTAATGCTTTGTTCCGGTTCTCTATTAAAAGGAGGCCTTAATATCCCTTAGTTTCCGTAAGGACCCCGCTGCCATGGGAGGGTAGGACAAAAGATGGCATGCAAGTTCTTTTCCATAAGCACGTATGACTATGTTCGGAATACATGCCTACATTACATTGATGAACTGGAGCTAGTTCTGTATCACCCTAGGTTATGACTGTTACATGATGAACCGCATCCGGCATAGTTCTCCATCACCGAACCATTTTCTACGAGCTTTCCATATATTGTTCTTCGCTTATTTACTTTTCCGTGACTATTGCTATCATTACTACAAAATACCAAAAACATTGCTTTTACTACTGTTACCTTTTGCTACCGTTACCACTACTATCATTTTACTTTGCTACTGAACACTTTGCTATAGATACTAAGTTTCCAGGTGTGGTTGAATTGACAACTCAGCTGCTAATACTTGAGAATATTCTTTGGCTCCCCTTGCGTTTAATCAATAAATTTGGGTTGAATACTTTACGCTCGAAAACTATTGCGATCCGCTATACTTGTGGGTTATCACCGCACTATGGGAGTTCCTGCGCGAGAATTGGGACATATTCGCCTGGCATCCTTCAGACATGCCAGGAATCCCACGCAGGCTGGCCGAGCACTGCCTTAACATTCTAAAGGGATTTAAGTCGGTCAAGCAGACTCTTCAGCGTTTCTCTGAACCTAAGCGACAAGCCATGGGAGAGGAGCTAGCCAAGTTACTAGAGGTCGGATTCATTAGGGAAATAAAGCATCCGGACTGGCTTGCAAACCTGGTGATGGTACCAAAGAAGGACAAATCCTGGCGCCTATGCGTCGACTTCAAGGACCTTAATAAGGCTTGCCCAAAGGATCCCTTCCCCCTCCCTCGCATTGATCAAATTATCGATGCTACCGCAGGACGCAACTCATTGTGCTTCCTCGACACATACTCCAGTTACCACCAAATTAAGATGGCGGAGTCCGATCAAGCCACAACGACATTTATCACTCCATACGGCCCCTTCTATTTTAACACAGTGCCCTTCGTGCTCAAAAACGCCGGCGCAACGTATCAGCGCATGATTCAGACATGTCTGGAAAAGCAGATCGGCAAAACAGTGGAGGCATACATCGACGATGTGGTCGTGAAAACCAGACACGTTGACTCCTTAATAGATGACTTGAGGCTCACGTTCGACAATCTCCGAACATACGACATTAAGCTCAATCCGGAAAAATACGTTTTTGGTGTACCCGTCGGAAAGCTCTTGGCCTTTATCATCTCCAGTAGAGGAATTGAAGCAAATCCGGCTAAGATCCGGGCTCTGTCGCAGTTGGCTATGCCAACTGACCTCAAGCCAATCCAGAAGTTAACTGGATGTGTGGCGGCCTTAAGCCACTTTATCTCCCGATTAGGAGAAAAGGCACTCCCCCTCTATCGCCGTCTTCGGCGCACCGAACACTTTGAGTTGAGCGATGCAGCCACGGCCGGATTGTAAGAAATAAAAGCCATCTTGGCCACCAACCCAATCTTGTCCGCGCCAAATGTCGGCGAACCAATGTTGTTATATATAGCAGCAACACACCAAGTTGTAAGCACAGTGCTCGTCGTCGAACGAGAGACGGACGGACATAAATTCCCACTTCAAAAGCCGGTATATTATGTATCCACTGTCCTCACTCCATGCAAATCATGGTACCCACATTATCAAAAGATAGCATACGCGGTATTCATGGCATCCCAGAAATTACGACACTACTTTCAAGAGTGTTCAATTACGGTGGCCTCAGAAGTACCACTCAACGACATAATAAACAACCGTGATGCCATGGGTCGGATTGCCAAATGGGCTATCAAGCTCCTCCCGTTCGACATAACATATAGACCATGGCGAGCCATTAAGTCGCAAGTACTGGCCGATTTCGTCGCCGAATGGACAGAAGCCGAACTCCCTAAAGAGTACGGCGCATACTCCAATTGGATCATGCACTTCGACGGCTCTAAAATGCTGGCTGGTCTGGGGGCTGGCGTCGTCCTGACGTCCCCTACCGGAGATACAGTGCAATACGTACTCCAAATACTATACACATACTCCAATAACGCAGCCGAATACGAGGCCCTATTACACGGTCTTCGGATGGTAGTTTCCATGGGCATTCGACGCCTGGAGGTGCGTGGGGACTCGAACCTCGCAATATATCAAATAAATGGAGACTTCGATGCCAAGGATCCGAAAATGGCGGCATATCGCAACGCTGTCCTCAAAATGTCAGCTTTGTTCGAGGGGCTTGAATTCCACCATGTGGCTCAGGATAACAACCAGGCGGCGGATATCCTTTCCCGTATTGGCGCTAAGCACGACCCTGTCCCACCTAACATCTTCCTGGAAAAAATGTTTAAGCCATCTGTGGTATGGGAAGGGGACACCGGTAACAATAGTCCGGACCCGGCCACAACACCAGATACCAAACACTCTGACACAATCGGAAGCTCTGCCATCGAAATAACACCTTCAGCCCACGTGATAATGGCCGTCATCGCCCCGTGGACAAAACCATTCCTGGCCTACCTAACCAGGCAGGAACTACCCGAGGACCAAAATGAGGCACGCTGCATAGTGCGGCGATCTAAAGCCTACAAGGTCCACGAGGGAGAGCTTTATAAGAAAAGCACTACCGGAGTCCTTCAAAGGTGCATCTCCGAAGAGGAAGGGTGGAAGCTTTTGGCAGCAATCCATGCTGGACTCGGCGGCCATCATGCCGCAGCCCGGGCCCTTGTAAGCAAGGCCCTCCGTACAGGTTTCTATTGGCCGACGGCTCGAGCAGATGCACAACATCTGGTCAAACATTGCGTCGGTTGCCAGCTTTTTGCAAACCAAAGCCATATGCCGCCTACCACTCTCCAAACAATCCCCATTACTTGGCCCTTTGTGGTCTGGGGGCTTGATATGGTCGGACCCCTTAAAGGGGGAACCCATAAGAAAAAAAAATACTTACTGGTCATGGTGGATAAATTCACCAAATGGATATAAGCCAAACCTGTCAAAGCGGCTGAATCCGGACCGGTGATAGACTTCATATCTGGGGTTGTACACCGTTATGGCATCCCCCACAGCATCATCACTGACAACGACACGAACTTTACAACCGACGAGGTGAAACTTTGGTGCAGCAACATGGGCATCAAGCTCGATTATGCTTCTGTCTATCACCCGCAAACTAATGGTCAAGTCGAGCGAGCAAATGGTCTTATCATGAGCGGCATCAAACCCAGATTAGTGTGGTCCTTAAAGGAATCAAACACGCACTGGGTAGAGGAGCTCGACTCCGTACTATGGGGGCTGCGGACCAAGCCGAATCGCACTACCAGATACACACCGCTTTTTATGGTGTACAGCATAGAAGCGGTTCTGCCTTGGGACATAATTCATGACTCACCTCGAGTGTGCATGTACGAAGAAAAAGAGGCCAATCTCGATCGGCAGGACAGTTTGGACGCCCTGGAGGAGGAGCGCGACGTGGCAAAAGCCCGTTCCGCATTCTATCAGCAACAGGCTCGAAGGTATCAAAGCAGAGAAGTACGGGCCAAAACCTATAACGTTGGCGAACTAGTTCTACGCCTACCGAAGAAGAAAAAGAACAAGCTCAAGCCCAAATGGGAAGGTCCCTTCATTATTGACAAGGTCCTGACTCTATTCTATTCTAATCTCTCCCGTCTAAACCTATCAGATGCCTCTGAGACGTGACCCCGGTTTTGTCTTCCCACTGGAGCTCACTCAGTTGATCCAACAGCAGAATGTCTTGATGAAGCTACTAGTCCAGAACCAAGGTAACAACAACAACAACAACAACAACAACAGCAACAACAACAACAACAACAACAACAACAACAACAACAACAAGAAGAAGAAGAAGAAGAAGAAGAAGAAGAACAACAACAACAACATCAATCCACCGCCACCACCTCCAGTTGACAACTTAGCCCGTTTTCTGAGGTTGAATCCGCCGGTGTTTTCCAGTAGCACCGAGCCGATTGTTGCTGATGACTGGCTCTGCAGGATTGGAAGGGAGCTGACCAGCGCAGGTTGCACAGTTGCTGAGAAGGTGCGCTTTGCCGCACATCAATTGGATGGACCCGCAGCCTCATGGTGGGAGAATTACACAGCCACTTTTCCCATAGCCAATGTCACATGGGATCAGTTTCAGCAAGCTTTCCTTAGAGCCTATGTCTACGCCAGGGAAATCGTACCGTGGGGTAGTACGTGGATGAGTTTAGTAAGTTAGATCTCTATGCCCCAGATGATGTGGCCACAGATGTCGCGAAGCAGGAGAAGTTTATGGAAGGGCTGAATGATGAGTTGAGTATGTAGCTGATGGTGGAAACATTCAATAACTACTAGGATTTGGTAGACAGGGCCCTTATGATTGAAGGCAAGAAGCAACAGATAGAGAGCCACAAAAGGAAGTATGGACAAGGGAAGTACAATTCTGGAGCTTAGCACAAGCATCGTTTTACCCCGAACTCGGGAGGACACACACATAACCATGGAGGCCATACTCATAATGGATGGAGTTTGCATAACCACAGTGGCCCCAAGAATGGGAATGGAGGAAGCAATGGACAGAACTGTTCCAACCCAGCAACACCCGCCAGGAAGGATCTAAGTCACATTACTTGTTTCAAGTGCGGGAAGACTGGACACTACACCATTGAATGTCCTGAAGCAAAGAATGGAAATGGCAATGGAAACTCAAGGAAGAAGCCAAACCCTTTCACCAGAGGTTAGGTGAACCACATCAACATGGAGGAGGTTGAAGAACATCATGATGAAGTGATCGGTAAGTTTTTGATTAAGTCATTTACCGCTCTCATTCTTTTTGACACTCGTGCATCGCATTCATACATATCAAGGGGATTTGTGGACAAGTTTAAGTTTCCAACCTTAGCCCTTAGGTCACCCATGTTAGTAAGCTCCCCAGGAGTAGAGTATATGGCCAGCCGATGGTGTGATCGGTTACCCCTAACCATTGGTAGCCACGTTTTCCCCTCAGACCTAATAATTTTGGAGTCCCAAGGATTGGATATAATATTAGGCATGGATATGGAGGATACATCGATTGTGCTAGTAAGTTAGTTTTACTTACCACCCCGGAGGGAAAAAAGATCAAGTACATGTCTAGGCATGCGCCAAGGAGGACCCAAGTGAATTCTCTCTCAGGAGTTGTTCAGGAAGAAGTGCCTGTTGTGAAGGATTACCCGGATGTATTTCCAGAGGAATTACCGGCATGCCGCCAGATAGAGACATTGAGTTTTTGATAGAGTTGTTGCCAGACACCGAACCGATATCAAAGAGACCGTATCGGATGCCCGCAAATGATCTGGAAGAAATTAAGAAGCAGATTAAGGAGTTATGGGAGAAAGGTTAGATCCGACCAAGTTCATCACCGTGGGGAGCCCCAGTGCTCTTAGTTGAGAATAATGATGGATCTTTGAGAATGGTCGTTGATTATCGGGCGTTGAATGAAGTAACGATCAAAAACAAGTACCCACTACCGATGATCAATGATCTATTTGACCAGTTGCAAGGAGAGAAAGTATTCTCCAAGATCGATCTGCGATCAGGATACCACCAGTTGAAGATCCTAGAACGGGATATACCTAAGACAACTTTTACCACAAGGTATGGGCTATATGAGTACATCGTCATGTCATTTGGATTGACTAATGCCCCTGCCTATTTTATGAGTATGATGAACAAGGTGTTCATGGAGTTTTTGGATAAGTTCATTGTGGTGTTCATTGATGAAATTTTGGTGTACTCGAAGAATGATGAGGAACACAAGGAACACTTGTGCCTAGTTCTTGAGAAGCTCAGGGAACATCAACTATATGCCAAGTTTAGCAAGTGTGAGTTTTGGTTAATGGAAGTTGGATTTGTTGGACATGTTATATCAGGAGAAGGTATAGCCTTAGACCCTACGAAGGTTCAATCTGTCACTGAGTGGTTGGCACCCACCTCACTTGGAGAGATCCGAAGTTTTCTGGGACTCGCAGGATATTACAGGAGGTTCATTTAGAATTTCTCCAAGATTGCGAAACCCATGACTGAGTTGTTAAAGAAGGACACCAAGTTCAACTGGAACGAAGATTGTGAGGCCAGTTTTCAGGAGTTGAAGAAATGTTTGGTTACAGCCCCAGTGCTGATTCTTCTAGATATACGCATGGATTTCCAAGTGTATTGCGACGCTTCTCACTTGGGACTTGGAGGTGTACTTATGCAAGACGGAAGAGTTGTTTCATATGCCTCACGGTAGCTTCGACCTCACGAGTTGAATTATGCCACATATGATTTGGAGTTAGCAGCCGTAGTGCATGCGCTCAAGACCTGGAGACATTTCTTGATTGGAAATAGATGTGATGTGTACACATATCATAAGAGTTTAAAGTACATTTTCACGTAGAAGGATTTGAACCTCAGGCAGAGGAGATGGTCGGAGCTCATAAAGGATTATGATATGAAGTTGCACTATCATCCATGCAAGGCCAATGTCATAGCAGACACTTTGAGCCACAAAAGTTATGCTAATACCCTGGTAAGCGGAGGATTACCGCATGAGTTAGTTGACGATCTCAAGGAACTTCGTTTGGAGATAGTTCCAAGAGGTTTTGTTGCAACAATGAAGGTTCAGTCTACATTATTGGGAAAGATTTGAGAAGCGCAAAAGGATTATAAGGAAATTGCTGAGATTAAGGAGAAGATGAGCAAAGGAAAAGCCAAGGGTTTTCATGAGGATGAACACGAGACTTTGTGGTTTGAGGATCGTGTATATGTGCCCAATAATGCGGAGATCAGGAAGTTAATACTTCAGGAAGCTCATGACTCGCCATACTCAATTCACCCCGGAAACACCAAGATGTATTTGGATTTGAAGGAATGTTTCTGGTGGATAGGTATGAAGAAGGATATTGCCGAGTATGTAGCAGTATTTGATGTATGTCAGAGAGTGAAGGCAGAGCATCAGAAGCCAGCCGAATTATTACAGCCTATGCTGATCCCCGATTGGAAGTGGGTTAAACTTGGTATGGACTTTATCACCGGATTACCCAGGACCCGATCAGGATATGATTCTATCTGGGTAGTAGTTGATCCCTTGACCAAGGTAGCTCACTTTATCCCAGTGAAAACCACCTATACAAGCGCGAAGTTGGCCAAGATATATATGACCAATATCGTATGTCTGCATGGAGTTCCGAGGACCATCGTATCAGATAGAGGGACACAATTTACGTCGAAGTTTTGGAATCAGCTGCACCAGACTTTGGGCACTAGGCTAGAGTTCAGTACAGCCTTTCATCTGCAGACAGATGGATAGACCGAGAGAGTCAATCAGATTCTGGAGGACATGTTGAGAGCGTGTGCGTTAGATTATGGATCTAGTTGTGATGACAATTTACCTTACGCAGAGTTCTCATAGAACAACAGTTATCAGGCTAGTTTGAAGATGGCCCCTTTTGAAGCCTTGTATGGAAGGAGATGCAGGACACCGTTAATGTGGGATGAAGTTGGAGACTGTCAGTTATTTGGACCAGATTTGATCAAAGAGTCCAAAGAGAAAGTTAAGTTGATTCGTGATAGACTGAAGGTAGCTTAGTCTAGGTAGAAGAGTTATGTCGATACTAAACGCAAGGAGGTAGTCTATGAAATTGGAGACAGAGCGTATCTTCGTATGTCACCACTCCGAGGAGTTAAACGATTTGGAGTTAAGGGAAATTTATCCCCAAGATTTGTAGGACCATACCAATTTCTGGAACGTATGGGAGAGGTTGCCTACAAGTTGGAGTTACCCGAAGGATTGTCAGGAGTTCATGATGTGTTTCACGTTTCCCATTTGAAGAAGTGTCGTGCAAAGATGGTCGATATTCCTCTAAGAGACACAGTGCCCCTGGAAGCAATTCAGTTGGAGAGTGATCTAACCGACGAGGAGAAACCCGTCAAGATTCTCGAGTTTGCCAATAGAGTTACCCGCAGCAAGGTTATCAAGTTTTGCAAGGTTCATTGGAACCACCACACCGAGGATGAAGCCACCTGGGAGCGAAAAGAAGACCTACGGAAAGACCACCCACACATATTTTCTAGCCAACCCGAATCTCGAGGGCAAGATTCATCTTAAGGGGGGTAGGTTTGTAACATCCCAATTATCAATTTGGATGTTATACACAGGTCACCATATGCATATCATATTTTATTTGCATTTTCAGTTGAGATCCTAGAAATCTTAAGCAACTCAAGGACCCAAGGAGAGAGTTGGGGATTTCATAAATTTTCATATTTGAATTTTCTCAAATTTGAAAAGAGGATCAATTTGGTTTTAATATTTTTCTCTCCAATTATTTCCAATATTTAAATTAAAAGAGAGAAGATAATACGACTTCTTCAAAAGAGAAGGAATATTTGAGAAGAAAATTTAAAATCAAATTTACATTTTGTTTGGATTTTATTTGCTATTTTAATCGAATTAGAAAAAATATGCATTTTTGGAAATTGCATTTTAGGCTAGAAAAATGTTCACTTTGTTCTAAAAAATAGGTTTAGACGGTGAAAATTTCTTTTGGCATTTTTAGAATTTTTTTAATATTTTTTTAGGATTTTTCTTCGGGCGTTTTTTTTAAACTTTTCCCGCCCGACTGGGCCGAAGCCCAACCGAGCAGGCCGGCCCACCTGCACGCCGCATCCCTCCCGCACAGAGCCCCGCTGCAGCACGGACGCCGAGGGGAGTCTGAGCCGGACTCCACCCCACGCCGCCCCCTTCCCCAAGGCGCCCCTGTCGCCTCCTTTCCTCGCCCCACCGCAGCCGCCACTAGCCACCGCGGCCACGCTGCTCGCCACCACTGCTGCCGCCGCCGCCGCCCCTGCCTCGCCCTCGCTGGAGCCACCGCCGCCGCCGAACCGGTAAAACCGATCTCGGTTTCCTCTGTTTTCCCGGGTTTATTTTTTCTAGGGTTTTGTCGGTTGGTTTAGATTGGATTTTTTTCGGTTTCGCTAATTAGCAAATGTTTATTCGAACGTTTCTGTTAACGAACATGTTCGTTCGTTTGTCCCTGATAGCGAACGTTCGTTCGATAGCCTTTCCTTTTTATTTTATTTTCGTCCAGTGACCTATCCGTGATTATTTTTATCGCATATTAGCCCCTGATCTTCAAACCTTCGCAACTTTTTACTCGTTCATCTAAATCCAGTGAAACCAACGCCAAAATCTTTGTCTTGTTCCCCTCTTTCCAGATAGTCAACATGAACATGGTTTTGACAATTTAAAATTTGGTTTCAAGCAGATTTGAATTGGAACTTCTTTTGATCGTAGGTTGAGTTTCACAGCTCCAATTTGATTGATTCTTTTTGCAAATCGAAGCTCTTAAGTTGAACATTCAGTTTGGGTCTTGTCATTTGAGTTTTACACTTGCATCCTATGCTTGATTGCTCATGTATGCTATTGTTTGTTTACGATAGAGTTTCCGAAGTGTGAAGCGTGCTACTATGAGTCACTAGGGTTTTCAGATCGTCAGCAAGGCAAGTAACACTTTGATCATACCCCTTATTACCCAGTTTTTATGCATTAGTTCAATCCTGAAAATACTGCATGGTTAGGGCTTGAATACTTGTGGGTACTGGGAAGTAGTGATGAGGTAGTACCTATTGCCTTTAATTTCAAACCCCAGGAGTTACTTCTACGTTATGCTTATACTGCTATGCTATGCTATGCTTGTAGACGTGGTTTTGTTTGAGTGATCCATGACATATGTGAGAGTTTTACTTAATGGTTAAACTTAAGGTGGCTACTTTAATACGCATCTGGGTGGATTGGTTGAGGCACCCTGGACCACCCACTGGTTGTCTGGGCACCTGGAGCAATCCAGTGTTGTCCTGGGATATCCCGGAGTACCCATGTGATCATCCTATGGTTTGCCACACAGGCTCAAAGGGATCATAAGATTATTCGTGCTAGAAACTTTGATGTGCAGCCACAAGCCATTACGGGCTCTGGCATAGTTGAGTAAGCTGTGTTACCTCATTCAGTGGTAGGCTAGCAGATGTAGGGGATGTAGGTGGTACTGTCTGCCCAGAGTAAAGAGTTAATACTTCTGAAAGACTGTGTCTCGGTCATCCCTTTCTCAAACACCATGTAGTGCTAGAAAATCCAACGGAGGAGATCGAGTCTTGTGGGGAAAAGTGCGCAAACCTCTACAGAGTGTATAAACTAATCATGGTTAGCCGTGTCCCCGGTTATGGACATCTTGAGTATTTGGTACTTGAATTATTTATTTGATCTCATCACTCTATTAATTAATGTGTTGGGTTGATGATTATTAATTTGGGATTGAGTTGGAGGAACCTTCTCAATGTTTTCAACAAACTTTGTAGTTATATAAAATATATTCCTTTGTTGTAGGGAAAAACTAGCTTTTTGCAAAAATAACCGTAGAGCCTGCACCAGCCATATATGCATATAGTCATAGCTGTACTTCTTCATTGCTTTATAGTGTTATCTTGCCAGCATATTCCATATGCTGACCTACACAAGCTGCAACGTATTATGTTGCAGAGTTTTCAAACAAAGAGTAAGGTGCGATAGGTCGTTGTCATGCACTCAACTATGCCGTTGGAGTTGATGGACTCATTTTACCTTCGAAGCTTCCGCTGTTATCTTCATTAGATGGCCTTCAGCCATTTTATTGTAATAAGTACTCTCTTTTGAGATATTCGATGTAATAAGTGTGTGATTGAACTCTGTTATAAGTCCTTCAAGTATTGTGTGTGCCAGCATTACCGATCTAGGGATGACACTTATACACAAAGATTTGACCGTTTGAGGTCGGATCGCTACAGGTATACCGCTCCATGATTGGGTCTTTGCTCTATTTATGTGCATCTAGGCCAGATACAATGCTTAGCATTTGCATGTGTGCCCGATTCCAAGTGGCACCAAAGGAATCGCCTCACTTAGCTGTGAAGCGAATTCTTCGATATTTGGCTTACACCCCAACTCTAGGATTATGGTATCCAAAGGGCTCAGAGTTTGATCTAGTTGGATTCTCATATGTTGATTATGCTTGTGACAAGGTTGATCGCAAGTCCACATCAAGCACATGTCACTTTCTTGGACGATCTCTTGTATGTTGGTCTTCAAAGAAGCTGAACTGTGTATCCCTCTCCACTGCTGAATCTGAGTACATTGCTGCTGGATCTTGCTGCGCTCAGCTTCTATGGACGAAGCAAACTCTCAAGGACTATGGCATCCATCTGAAGCAAGTGCCACTCTACTGCGACAATGAAAGCGCCATCAAGATTGCGAACAACCTAGTTCAGCACTCGAAGACAAAGCACATTCAGATCTATCATCACTTACCCAGAGATCATGTCATGAAGGAAGATATTGATATCATTCACGTCAACACTGAAGAGCAACTCGCAGATATCTTCACAAAGCCCTTCGATGAGAAAAGGTTTTGCAAGTTGCGGTTTGAGCTAAATATCTTAGAATCCTCAAATGTCGTATAATTGGACACACATCCTAACACTTATGCATGTTGATGACTTAGGTGTGCAACACACGAAGTAACGTATATCTTCAATCAATGAAGGCATACACTCTAAGTGTGAATACATTAACATGGAATTTGACGTCGGAGCGCCACGATAATTGTGTGTCGTGTCTGGGTCTTATACTTCCTATACGATGGCTAACGCCACCACCAAAATCTTCTTGAAGTGTTTCATTTGGCGTCATGATTGCATAGTCTTCGCATTTGGTTTGTCTTCAACATTGATTTGACCTCATGGTTTATCTTCGCATTGTTGAGTTGGTCTTAGACTAGTATTTTCTACAAGTGCTTGCCACAGAACTAGTTAAGGGTTTCAACGATGCAAAAGTTCTCAAAAATTCTGAAAAAATACTGAACCAACACACCAATAATATAACATGATCCAACGACGGGATTAAAAAAAATACAACTGTATGTGTCCTGGACAAAAAAACAAATAGTTCAGTATATATTTATGTCGAAGTGAGCTGAAATGCTTATTATTTTTGCCGAGGACACATAGATGCATATTTTGACAATCCCTACATTGGATCATCTTATTACATTAGAGAGATGCTCCCATATTTATTTCATATTTTTTGATAACTTTTAAACCCTTAAAAGTTTAGCGACCCTTAACTAGTTCTGTGGCAAGTTATGGTAGACACAGTTTTACCATAGCAATGATTCAACTAACCCTGGGTGATGAATAGTTATTCTTCACCCCCTCTCTATTTTGACATCAATGCATATTTTTACGTTTCGTAAATTTTTTCTTATTTCATAGATAAAAAGAGAATGTAAGAAAAAATGTACTCACCGTAAAAAATATTTTATATTATGTAAAATTACGAATGTAAAAACATAGTGTAAAACATACATAATATATGATTTTTCTAGTTTATAACCTAAATTTTTATTTTTATACCAAATTTTACATATTGAATCAATATGCATCTAACTATTTATATTCTAAACGTAATTTATTTAGGAAGCGATCGTAAGATTACCTCGGATGAAGAATAACTTATTCTGTACACTGGGTGATGAATAGTAACACTATATATATATAGAGAGAGAGAGAAAGAGAGAGAGAGTAACACTATTCTGATCCCAGGATCAGAATAGTTATTTGGATCACGGCACCCTATATAGGCCCGACGGACATGTTCCTGAACTTTGGAGAAAGCAACGACTGGTGTGGTCGAAAAGAAAAATCGCCCTGTCAACCTCCCAGTCCCACCCCGCGCCAACCACGCCTGCACCTCCCACCTTCTACTAGAGCGCCGTCCACCTCCCGCAGACCCGCCACCGGGCTCCTCCCGTGGCCCCGCCGCTGGCCTCATCCCGGGCCTCCGCAGCCGCGCCCCGTCCTCCTCCCGTGCACCCCCCTCCCCCTCCCCTACGGTGTGATCCAGAATCGCCGACGGCCACCCACTGCCCACCTTCTCCCGAAACGACCCGCCTTCCGATCCGAAACCACCGGAGGCCACCCCCATGCTCTGCTCCCACCTTCCATCTTGCCCCCCCCCCCCGGTCCGGAATTGCTGCCGGCAAACCACCTCTGCCCGCGGCGCCGTCCCAGACTCCATCAGCGTGGCATGCAGTCCTCGGCCGCCTGCCCATGCAGTCCACTGCTTACCGCCGACGCGGATGCTGTCAACCCCGCATGCCTTCGCTCTGGTAAGCCTCCTCCTTCCCTCTGCCTCCCTCCTCTCATTTTCTACCTCCGGCGAGGACCCTTGAAATCCTCCCGCTCGGGAACTTCCAGTCACATCTGGGAGGTCGGCCGCCTCTGGCGGAGGTGCTCGCGGCCAGAAGGGTCGGTGCTGCGTCTAGCCTCGGCCTAGAGCTCGCCTCCATGGAGTTTCGCCATGGGACCTCCAGCTCGATTCATGGTCGCCGTCGTCTGGGCTGTTCTCGTCGTCCAGCCTGGTTCGTGGTCGTCGCCGTCTGCCTCGCGACGTGGTCGCGGCCAGGCACCGGTTGCTACCTCGTGCGGCCCAGGCTGGCTGCCTACGGGTGCCCAGGACTGCCCAGATCTGGGCAGGGCGGGGGCTGTCGACCTGGATGGACGACCGTGGCCACGGGTGCATGGCCGCCATTTTCAGCTCGTGCTTGTGTTCCCGTCGTTGGACAGTTTCCCCTTGCTAGGTCTTGTTGCTGACAAGATCATGCAATGGTTCTACCTGTGCTCCTGGATTGTGCCAGAACTCTACTGGAATCCTGTAGGTGATTCCATCTTCAGGCATCAATCTTGTTTTCAATTCCCATCGCCGTGCATTGGGAAGGATCAGAAGCTGGCGTTCACAAGTACGGCCTCTACTCTGGACTGTTGTTGGTCTCCACCCATGAGGCGATGCTGTCAAGGAAATCTAGGAGTTCTTGCTCCCATGTATTTGGGGATGAATTGTTGCTCTGTTAATCCTTTTGCTTGCCTGCGTGCAACACTTCATGTGGTGTTGGTGGATGATTAATCTTGTTGAGCACATCTTTGTAGATCCTAGATTTTAGTTTTTCTGTTTTAAGTCTTGCAAGACTTGACAGCCTTAGGCTAAGACCTTTGTATCAAGATGGTTTCGTTTTTCTATGAGAAATGGAGCCGGGGAGGTTGCCTCCTTATTCATCTAAAAAAACCTCCCGCTCGTCGCCACCCCTTGCGCCCTGGCTCCTTGTGTGCGGCGCCCTCGCCCACGCTCCCTCCCGAAACCTTAGGCCACTCGCGCGACGTCAACTGGCTGCCCAGCGCCCTCGCCCCTTGCTCTTCCTGCAACAAGAAACACTGATGATTATGCTACTCTTCAAAAGCAGTGTTCGTCTTAAAAAAAAGAATCAGCAGCGTCCATATTTTACAACCGTTAAAAATGCAAACATATGCTACTGTATGTTAACCTACTCATGTCTGCCAGTACACCGCCAGCCACCACGGGAGCGTCGGCGCCCCTTCCTCCATCGCAGCCCCGCTCACCATCCTGAAGTCCACCTCTGACGACGCTACCGTTCACATACTCATTCTAATCTGAAGTTACTTGTTTGATACATCTCATGCATGCACTATAAAATGTAACACATGCCACTTGTTATTGTCTGCATTACTAGCTAATTCCATCCATCCATTATGTTGTTGCGGCAAGCCATCCTCAAGAAGCAAAACAATGCACCTTCAATGTTGATCAGCAAACTCCACAAGGTACACATTCGATTTAAATTACTTGCAACTTTCTTGATGAGTAACTATGTTGAACCAAACTACATAATGGATTCTGTTACATATGACTTAGCTGAAGAATGAAGATGTGAATGCTATTCCGAATTCATATGTATATCTTCGAGAATGTATGTATGCTCTATGTAGGCCAGTACATCCAAGTGGAGGTGGAGGGTGGCTTCTGACTGTTTGTGTTCCCTTCATTTATTAATTGCAGACCTTGGATTCAAGGGGAAATGTGTATAAAAATGTGTTATTTCGAAAGTTCAGGTGTAACGAACATCGAAGTTCAAACCAAAAAAATGTAAACAAAAAAATCATGGAATTCAAAGAATAAAAACTATGGAGTTTCACGAAAAAATTACTAGCACGCAAAGTTCATGTTTCAGAAATTCTGAAGTTCACATGTGCCACGTACAGAAGAAAAATCATCGATGAAAAAAGGGATCACCTAGGCCATTTCACTGAAACGCAAAAAAATGAATTAAAAAAAGAATGGAAATAAAGAAGTTCAAAAATAAAATAAAAAGAAGTTCAACTTTTTTAAAAATAGAGCGCTTCAAAATTTCGTAAAAAAGAATAAGAAATAAAACCAGGAAGTCCACATTAAAAAGATAGAAGTTCGATGATTATAGAAAACTCAGATTTTCCTCGTTATTAGAGAATGGAAACAAGAAGTTCAAAAATAAGATAACAAGAAGTTCAACTTTCCTTTTAAAAATAGAGCGCTTCAACATTTTATAAAAAGATTAAGAAATAAACTAGGAAGTCCACATTAAAAAGATGGAGAAGTTCGATGATTGTAGAAAACTAAGATTTTCCTCGTTATTAAAGAATGGAAACAAAGAAGTTCAAAAATAAAATAACAAGAGGTTCAACTTTTTTAAAATAGAGTGATTCAAAATTTCATAAAAAGATAAAGAAATAAAACCAGGAAGTCCATATTAAAAAGATGGAAAAGTTCGATGATTATAGAAAACTCAAATTTCCTCGTTATAAAAGAATTGGAACAAAGAAGTTCAAAAATAAAATAACAAGAAGTTCAACTTCTTAAAAATAGAGCGCTTCAAAATTTCATAAAAAAAGATTAAGAAATAAAACCAGGAACTCCATATTAAAAAGATGGAGAATATCGATGATTATAGAAAACTCAGATTTTCCTCGTTATTAAAGAATGGAAAAAAAGAAGTTCAAAAATAAAATAACAAGAAGTTCAAATTTTTAAAAATAGAGAGCTTCAAAATTTCATAAAAAAAGATTAAGAAAGAAAACCAAGAAGTCCATATTAAAAAGATGGATGAGTTCGATGATTATAGAAAACTCAGATTTTTCTTCATTATTAAAGAATGGAAACAAAGAAGTTCAAAACTAAAATAACAAAAATTTCAACTTTTTAAAAATAGAGCGCTTCAAAATTTCATAAAAAGATTAAGAAATAAAACCAGGAAGTCCATATTAAAAAGATGGAGAAGTTTGATGATTATAGAAAACTCAGATTTTCCTTGTTATTAAAGAATGGAAACAAGAAGTTCAAAAAATAAAATAAAAAGAAGTTAAACTATTAAAAATAGAGCGCTTCAAAATTATTAAAAAAAGATTAAGAAAAATCAGATTAAAAATTCACAAAAAAACTCAAATATTTTCACGTAACGGAGAGAGGTTTAGGTTGATAACTGCCACAAGTTCATGAACTACATGGTGTGCATTTTGTAAGTAAAAAAGAATAAAATAGCAAAGGTTAAAAGTTTTGTTGTTATAAGTTCAAATCCTTCGTCGGAGAAAGTTAAAAAAAATATTGTGAGAGATATTTATACAAGAGAGATATCATTTGTGTAACACTGACAATGGATGAGAAAATTACAAACGAAGATACGTCACAGAAGTTAAACTGAAAACAACAGGAAGTTCAACTATTACAGTGGATGAATTTCACATGAAATACTTTTAACATCGTCGCGAGTATGAAAAAACGATCAACACCGAAAAGTTGCATGTTTACAGCAGCTTTCCACCGGTATATCACTTGCTCAATTCTGGTGAGTGGATGGAGATCTACGGGCAAAAAAAGCACGTGAAAAACAGAGTGAAGTTCAGGTAGGCATGCCGAGAAGTTCAAGTTCTTCACGCGGTGCATTTTTGAAGAATATGTTTCGCGATAAAGGCAGAACGAATGATCCTGCCATTTTCGAAATTACTTGAAAACAGCTATGAATCAGAGAAAACCATCGACATGAATTTTTTTCGCATTTTCCGTAGCTTTTCAACCATATATTATTTGCCACATTCAGTTAAAGTTTGTAGAAATTACGGTGAAAATACATTTTTACCCATTTTCAAAATTGACTTAAAACAGTAAGTAATTGGGAGAAACAATATATACCAAAAATTTTCGCATTTACTCAAGCTTTCCAACGCCATATCATTTGCTACATTCGGACGTACGGTTACAAAATTAGCTCGAAAATGCAAACTCGGTGCAACTTGGATCGTTTTCTAAATTACTTTTAAACGTTCAAAATTAGAAAAAAAAACTTTAAACATGAAAGAGTAGCGCATTTTCATAAGCTTTCCAATGCCATATCATTTGCCTCAATTGGATTAGCCGTTTAAAAATGACATCGAAAATACAAACTCGTGATAGAGGCGAGGGTGTCCCGATCTTTTGTTGAGATGATAACTATCGATTTGGTGGAGTCGACTTTGACGATCCGAGTACGAACGTGCACGACTAATCTCCTGAGGTTACTGACGATGCCAGAAGTACGGTTAGCCTGACCATGAAGGTCTATTCCTGCAAGCAATCGAAAAACGAGCAAGAATATGATAAAGCGATCTGAATATTGCGAATATATATATGAAGTATTGATAATGGTGGGGACCCGTAAGCGGTCTTGGTCTGGTCGTTGGACACAAACAAAGTACGCGAAGTTGCAATGGCTAACTTTTAACTAAACAAATCCCAAGGAAAAAGCTACTAGACGGATCTACTTATATAGGAGCAAGGGGTGGCGGCGAAGGAGGTGGACGAACGTCCCAAGGCAGCCTAAAACTAACCCTAAGTTGTACAAGGCTCCTAGGCCTAAGTGGAGGTGTTGCAACACCTTTGTACTTGTTGTTTGACTCGAATTCTGCTACATCATTAGATTGTTTCGTCGATATCTCAATGCTCTGGACGAATTTTAAGGTGATTCCAAATGGGTTGGAAAGAGCACGAAATCTACTTTCCAAAAAAAAAAGAATCACCCAGTTCGGACTCCGTATGAAAAAGTTGTTGACGTTTTTAGTCAGGTATGTCTGTGCAGTCCGAATCTGAATCCGGAACGTGACAGACTTGGACTCTATCTTCTCTTGGCCCAAAAGTGACGTGAAGGACTTTTTGAACAGAACCTAAACTTCTCCTTTTCCCTTGTCTTCATATGTGGATTGTACAAATGTCCCATACACCTGCAATTAGACAAAACACAAAAAGTGTGTGAAATATTTTTGTTCTGGATAACATAAATAGATTATTGAATAGTTTGCACTAGAAATCACCTGACAAATATGCATGTATGCAATATTTTTGGTCGTATCCAAGGTAGTCATGTCCTCATCAACTCGGCTGTTCGGTTTGTAAAATTTTATGATTTTCCAAATTCCTCTTTAACCATAGGGAATTAGAGAAAACTTTCAACATGTGGAAGAAGCGGTTTTGCAGCAGCTTTCCAACGCCATATTATTTGCCTCATTCCGTTAAACGGTTTAGAAATATGATCGAATATATGATTCACGTTATTTGTATGAAGAAATAACGGTTTTCAAAACTGCTTACATTTTGCCAAAAAATTAACTTGGGTCATCATACCAGGGTCCATAGCTTTCCAAGGGTATACCGCAAGCCCCATTTGGGCAATGTTGGCTGAAGTTCAACCTAGCACAGGGGGAAGTTCTGGTCGAACAACTTAGGCAGTAAAAATTGCAACAGAGGCTTGTTTCATCATGACCTGAGAGCAAATCCACCAATGAGCAAGATTCCTATTTAAAACAGGCATTTAGTTGCTAAAAACCATGTCCACATTACACTTACATCACAAACAACATGAATGATCAAAAAACTCACGGTAGAAGCCACGGTTGAGAAAATAGCCCGAAGGTCGTGTTCCTACAGAGGGAAGTTCATGCGTGTAACTCAGGAAGTTCATGTTGTGATCAGAATAATATTCTGATCCCATGATCAGAATATATATATATATATATGCGTGTTCTGTCCTCTACAACATTCACTTATAGCTATGTCTTCATACTTGAATTTTTTTTTGATCTAAGTGAATGTGATCGGACCCTAACCCCTTTTGTGCTTCTACCTCAAATTATATCTATCTAAGTCATATGCATTCTGTTGAAACCTGTCAAATGTCTTCACTGAGTCCTTGTCAACAGAAGACACAGAGACAAACATTTAAATATGTTTTTAATTCCATATCCCTTTTGCCTGAATACCGGAGAAGCTGGAACAACCACCCGACAATCCAGGCATGCGTGGGAACATGGACCAACTTCCAATAAGTTGCATGCAGGCCACGTGTACTTCAGATGTGAACAGCCAGGGCACCTGCATAATTACGATGTGTTGTCCCTTTCCTTATAAATACACACACCGCATGGTCATTATCTCTTCTTCCACCACGCCACCCCGCTCAAACCATAGCGCCTCTGCTAGCTCGCGTCGACGCCGGAGACGAAGCGCTTAGCTACCGCGGCTTCTTCGATGTCGTCTTCACACCGGCCGCGGACCTCGTCCTCTCTGCTGCCGCCATAGGTGTCTTCCGCCAGCAAGTTAGGGCGCGGGAGATTGAACTTCTCAGCTTCTAACTCTGCCTAGTCTAGCAGTTCGACAGTGGTAATTAAATCTCACCTTTTACTATCCTTTTGATATGTCAAATCCATGCACTTCAACCAAAAGTGGTTTCTATACTTCCAAATCTAGATCTGTCTTTATTTGCATCTCATATCATGCTAAGAATAATCATTTATGCTTCATAACTTGTTAGATCCCTCACTTGTACTTATTCATGGATTCGTACAAATCTGGAACCAACTCCAAACAAGTGAATGTCTTTGCTCTATGAGGTCAATGTCTTCAAACTGATTTATCTTCAAAATCTTATGAGAATGCATTTGACCTCTTCCCCTTCCCTCGCACCTCTAATGCTGTCACAGGTCCATGTCCGTGGGAGAATCCCTTGGTTCTCATAGTCGCATTCATTTGTAGAGTTCTTACAGCATCATATTCACTCCCCAGAAGCCAGTTCTTGTCTGACTAGTAGACGAAAGCCTTTCACTGTTCTGAAGCCAATCATTCTGAATATCATGGCCACAGAGAAATCAGCAAGGAAAGGTGGCAGGCAGCGCAGAGGTAACACAGCTCCAGATCTACCTCCGGATCTGTATGAGTTGTACAAGTCAGATCCAGAGGAAAGTTACGGTCAGCGCAAGACCCGGATACAGTGGATCCAAAGATATTGGGCTGAACAGTGGTTCAAGTACAACTTCGTCACTACCGAGTATGCTAAGAAGAACACCATCAAGCGCCCATGGGGCGACATACTGTACAGGAATCTGCAGCCAAAATCGAAGCCTGAAGCTATTGCCCAAGGCTTCTACCCATGCATGGTCCGTGGACCGAAGCCTGAGAATGCTGACCCATCATCTATGTTATGGTGTCGCGAAGACAATCTTTTCAAGCGCAACTATCAGTTTTCCAAGGAGTCAACCGCCAAGAAGAAAAAGGATGTTGGACTCAACTTCAACCCTGGTCCTTATGCCCCAAGACAGGATGGCACACGTGAAGCTAATCCCAATGTCATTGGCCCCTTCACCATCGATGGGCTTCTCTCTCACATAGCTGCTCAGAGGGCCACAATGGAGCAATTTGCTGATGATGCAGACTCCAAAGATGCGACAACTTCACCAAAGCAGAAGAAAAAGAAGTCAGAAGCTTCAAAGCCATCTACCGCACCAAAAGCTTCAACTATGAAGTTGTTGAAGACTACACCTCCTAAACCCAGTCTGCAGTATGAATATTTGTCTCATGTCTCCAAGAAGACCAAGCAACCCGATTTCTGGGCATGAACTAACTCTTGCTGCCGTTCTGCGCAACAAGGAAGACACCATTGATTTGTCTAGTGATGAAGATCTTGGTGATGAAGCACTTGAGATGCTGGTCAAGAGCAATCAAGAGGCAGAGATCTTCAACGATCTGCCCCTCTTTGGTATTGATATCCTGAACAACTTCATCGATGAGTGGTTTGATGACCAAAGTATCAGTATTGATGATCTTCAGCTGCCCGTGGGCATAAGCGTCACGTTTCACGGATCCATTGCCAATGAGTTGGCCTTGGCTCAGAAAATCGTCGAACTCAATAAAAAGATTGATTATGAGAAGGCACATTTCAAGAAGAATATGGCCAAGCTCAGTGTGGCTAATGTGCATATCTTCAAGAAGATGCTGCATGTTCTTAAGGAAGAATTCCACAATAAGCGTGAAGAAGCAAAAGGCTCACGAGAGCGCATGAAGTACTTTGTGTAGAAATGTGTTCAAGCTCATAATGAAGCTGAGAAGCGAAAGGCTCTTGGGAGTCCTGGCATCGACCCCAAGATGGCCGCCAAGCAAAAGACGAAGTCTGCTACGGCCCAATCTGAAGCACCAAGGCAGGAAGAACCTCGCATTGTCTTCCCTGCCAACATGACAGGCTCGAAGCCTAAGGTTACCTCAGCAGCTTCAGAGCTAAAGAAAACAAAGGCAGCTGAAACTGAAGCCAGGAAGCGCAAGCACAAAGACACTTCAGATGGTGCTCCATCAAAGAATATATTGAAGACCAAGTCTTCAGTGAAAGATCGTCCTAAAGCCTCATAACCCCTCAATGTTGAACCCATTTCTATTGCTCCTCCTGCTTCCACAGAGGCTCATGCAAGTGAAGAAGTTCCAGCTGCTGAACTCAACACAGCTGAAGATATTGGTCATGAAGACAATGTTGATGATGATGTAGTCATTCCTCAGCTTGAGCCCCAGTCGGTATCATTGCCTGCTCCGGTGAGCAGTGAACTTATCAGCATTGGTCATCGATCGATGCCAATTGCTCAGGGGGACTCATGGGCTGAGCGCCAATAGCAAGAAACCCCAGTACAAGATGAGACACCAAGAACACCACCACCTCAAGTCACCACTCCGATGCTTGATGACGACAACTACATGGTATAGACCACCCCCTCACCAAAGGCGTCACCAGCATTTTATAGGCTTCGCAAAGGCCCCAGGCCATAGGTCACCATGTCAAGCATTCCGGAAGGGGAAGTGCCACAAAGCTCTGTCACACATCAAGTGTTTCCTGAAGCCACCCCTACTGCGAATGCCTCTGATTCTGAAGCCAAAGTAGCTGAAGACATTATGGCTGCATCAGCCGATGAAGACAACGAAGAAAAAGAAGAAGAAAGAGTTGTCACACCCCTAGCTATTGATCAAATCGTTCTCGAAGGGAATGTGATTGTGCTGGACCCTCCATTTCTTGAATAGATGGAGGTTGAAAACACTAAGGCTGCCACCAACAACGCCACTAAAGCCAATGACACTGTCATGGCTGAAGACAATGTGGAGCCTGAAGCTAATGAGAATGTTGAAGACATTGTTCCTCCTCTAATGCCTCACACCATTGAACAAGCATTCAATCAGGGTGCGTTGGTAACTGTCAGATGGCCCATCATGGTTCCACCTACTGCTCCCGGGCAACAATATGATTATCATGTGGAGCATAGGCCTCAAGTGGAGAAGCCAAAGCCCAGATTGCCAAGGATTCCAAGTGCTGCCACAACCCAGGAATCATTCTGTGTGCAAAGCTTCAGGGCACATAACACTTTCTTTGACAGCGCCAAGAACCCATGCATGAAGCCAAGATCTCCTCAGATAGATTTTGGAGTCATCTGCAGCGAAGCTATTACTCATGCATCCTCTACAACCAAGATCAGATTTATCCGCACAAGCGTATGGATTGCGATGCCATGGCTGGGCTGCCCTGTCTTGAAGAAGCTCTTGACTGCTTTAGGGATGTTGGTCTTCCGCCTTTTGTGATTGACAAAGAACATTGGAATGAAGAGCTTCTCCTATAGTTCTATGCTACCCTCCATATTCACAGCTACAATAGGGATCCAAAGACTTGGGTCCTTGAGTGGATGTCAGGTGATGTACATCACGAAGCCAAAGCTCAAGACATTATCGAGCTTACTTCCCCGCCCACTCCAGGTGAGTTCTATGAACCTGGTTGTCAGTGTCATAGAGATAAACTATAGGGTATCTTTCAGAGGCCCGAACCAAACATGAGTCAGATGCTCAGTATGATGAAGCCATTGCCTCAAGATGCTGAATACCCAAAGAAGTTCTTTGTGAAGGACCTCGAGTACTTGCCACGCACAGTATACCATATTCTGAGGCGTACTCTATGGCTGATCAAGCGACATCATTCTGAAGCTAAATTTGAAGGAGCCATGAAGACTTTGGTATTTTATATAATCAATGGCATCAGATTCAATACTCAGGATTTCTTCATCAGACAACTAGCTACTTCTGGGATTGATCTGTTTGGCCTCAAGTTCTATGCTCCATGGGTGCTACGCCTAATCAAGCTTCATTCCACCATTGATCTATTTTTCTTCTTGAGGTTCATCTGTCTATTGAAGCCATCTAACTCGAACCCGCCAAGAAGCCCTTACATCTTCAAAATGCTGAATATGAAAGCTTCTCGCAACCAATCGAAGGAATCCTTGCTCCCAATGTTGCAACCCCGCTTATCCTTTGGCTGGAAACATGAGACTTCCACACCATGCTAACACTAAAGCTAATGCAAGTACGATGGCCCAAAGGCCTCAGAAGCATTCTCGTGTACTCAATGACCGAGATCTTCTTGTGGCATTGCATCAGAAGCAGGATAGGGATCATGACTGGCTAAAGCGTCAGATGCAGAGTCTCTTGGTGGATGTAATCGCATTCGCAACTGATACGTCTCCAATGTATCTATAATTTTAGATTGCTCCATGCTATTTTATTATCTATTTTGGATTTTAATGGGCTTTATTTTACACTTTTATATCATTTTTGGGACTAACCTATTAACCGGAGGTCCAACCCAAATTGTTGTTTTTTGCCTATTTCAGTGTTTCGCAAAAAAAGAATATCAAATGAAGTCCAAATGGAATGAAGCTGTCAGGATCCCGATCCTAAGTCACACCGATCTAGCATGTAACACTTCATATCACTTTGCGGCCTCACGCACGGTGTTCCCATGGGTGCCACCTTACTTAGCCCGGGACCGTTTGCGCCTTTTGGCTCACGTATATGATAGTGTCGCTAGCATCCATATGACAGAGAACCCGGGCCGACATGACTAGTCGTGAACCCAAAGTGGCACTAACTTATGGGGAAAGGCATACATGAAACAACATCGAACATGTAGGTCATCAGCGTGTGAATCCGGGCTGTAGCAACTGGGCTAACAGGACTCCGGGAACCCGGGCTGTAGCAGGCTAGCAGGACTCCGGAAGTCACCGCGTGACATTTCCCTGAAGGGACAGACACAGGAACAAAGTGAATCACATGCTGGCTAGTCTAAGTGTTCCGGAGCAGTAGTACTAGGCTAGCAAGACTCCGATAAACCGGGCTGTAGCAGACTACCAAGGCTTAGTGGAAGGACCAGACTACATTTCCCCATAAGAGAGGCTACCAAGGATAAACAACTAGGTTGTCGGATCCCACACATACCAAGCATTTCAATCATACACACAATAAGCTCAATATGTGCAAATACAACATGGCATCACAACAAGACTCTATGACTCAGAGTAATTATTCATTAGGCTCCGAGGAGCGAGATATTACAAACATGGGTCTCATGACCCAACAATCATAGCATACAACTCAAAGCACATGCGGAAGCTTAACATGTCTGAGTACAGACATCTACAAATGAAAAAGGCTAAGAAGCCTGACTATCTACCAGATCCTGCCGAGGGCACAAGATCGTAGCTGAGGTATCAAGCTAAATGTCGAAGTCCAAACGGAACTACTAGCGAGACTGACGTCTCTCTGCAAAACATAAATTAAGCAAACGTGAGTACAAATGTACCCAGCAAGACTTACATCAGAACTAACTACATATGCATTGGTATCAACAAGGGGGGTGGTGGAGTTTAACTGCAGCAAGCCAGCTTTGACTCGGTGGCTATCTTAAACTACGACTGCAAGTAACTCTTTTGAGGTGGCGCACACGAGTCCACATATTCACCATATCAATACACCACTATGGATCCGCTCCCATCTCCCTACAAGAAGGCCATCCATAGCACTCACGCTTATCTTGCGGGTTTTAGAGTATCCACTTTCACTTGTTTATGAACTGTTATAGGCAACCCAGAAGTCCTTTACCGCGGGCACGACTATTCGAATAGATCATTTATAACCCTGCAGGGGTGTACTTCTTCACACATGTTTCCACCACTTAGCGTCTGCACACGACATGTGCTCGGCAGACTTCAAGCGAAAGCCGACGTGGGTGTAGGCCACGACCTGAGTAACCACACAAGTCTCTAGTCCAGGTTTATTGCCTATTCGGGTTCCATCCGCGAGGAGATCCGGCCGGAGTTTCGCTCACAGCCCCAAACGATGTGTGCAGGGTTCCCGAGACACCAAACGGGCGCCCGGTACACCGTGCCATGGTGTATCTACCGCATCATAGCCCACCCCTGGGGTCAGCGCTACGCACGGCCGCCAACACATAACCTACAAACACCAGAAACTAGTTGCAACTCCTGGACAGAGGACGAGAGGGGTCAATAAGTCGAGCGGGGTCATATTTCAGGGCCCAATGTGTGGTAGTAGCTGTTTCATGGATCACAAACACAGAACTCAGTTTCTAAGAACGGCTTCAATGAAACAACCCACCATGTACTCCTACATGGCCTCTCATCGATACCTTTACCAAATCATGTTCACACACTTAGCTCTCAACAGTAGGACATGTTCACACACCTCCGATTCATCCCCGATGAATCAGACCTGACACAACTCTATGCAAGAGCAGGCATGACAAACAAGCATGAATGAGTAGGCACATCAGGGCTCAAACAACTCCTACTCATGCTAGTGGGTTTCATCTATTTATTGTGGCAATGACAGGTCATGCAGAGGAAAGGGGTTCAACTACCGCAGCATGTAATAGTTGAAACGGTGTTGTCCTAATGCAGAAAAATAGAGCAAGCGCGAGAGAGTGGGATTGTATCGGAATGAACAAGGGGGTTTTGCTTGCCTGGCACTTATGAAGATAGTATAGCTCTTCATCGGTGTCATTGATCACATCGTCGGAACACGTCTATCAAGAAGGAAAAACCACCGACGAACAAAGGAGAAACACAATCAATGACATGCAACAATATGATGCATGAATGTGACATGGCAATATGCTGTTGATTGGCCTAATGCAACTAGCAACAGGTTAAATGGAGTTGGTTTGAACACCACGTTCAAATTCAAACTCCATATGTGCTTTCTTAAATGCCATTTAATTGATTTGTCCTAAATAGAGGACATAAGTTGCTCTAACATGCATGCAAATGGTACAGATGGATAGATTGGATTTTTCTGATCATTTTTCATATATAATTTGTTTGATTTGGAGCTACGGTAGATTTTCTATGATTTATAGAAGTTTTGGCTATTTTCTGGAATTTCTGAATTATTTTAAATACATAAACTATTTACTGCGTCAGCATGACATCTTCATGACGTCAGCAGGTCAACGGGGCTAGTCCAGGTCAAACCTGATGTGTGGGGTCCACACGTCAGTGACACAGGGCTGGTTAGTGTCGCTGACAGGTGGGCCTGGTCAACGACCACGTCAGCAGAGTCAATGCTGACGGGTGGGTCCAACTGCTTATGAACTAATCTAAACAGAAAATAAAACTAACCTAAACAGGTACAGGGGCCCACATGGCAGTGGCTCTAGGGGGTTAGTTAGTGCGTCATTAGTGGCTAATGACTTGCCATGTCAGCACTGCCGGCGATTAGTCACCGGCGACCTCAAGTCGCGGCGGAGCCCGCACGGCAGGCCACGGGAATGGCGGGCGAGGGCACCAGGAGGAAGCCCAGGCCCGTGCGCATCTAGGGGAGGCCGTGGGGCCGTTGGGGATGGCCTGTTGCGACGGCGGCAGCGAGGTTAGTGGTGACCGGAGCTCGGTGATGTGCGCAGGTGGCGCTGCGGGGTGCAAGCGGGCAAGGGGAGGCGCTAGCGAGGCTCAGCGCGGGGCGGTAAGCTATGTGGACACGCACCCGAGACCAAGTGGTCACCGGAGCGTCGTCGGTGGTGAGCACGAGCGGCGGCGATTTTCGGTTGTCGGTGAAGCGGCAGCTGCGGCGTGCCATCAAGAAAATGGAGAGGGGGAGAAGGTGCAGCAGCTCACAGCGGTTGCAGTAGGCATCGCAGCGGCTCGGGGAAGGCCAGAGCTGAGCGGGGCGGCGAGGTCGATCCCCGGCGGCCGAGGAGGGGAAAAACAGTGGCGGCGACATTGCAGCGTGTCCGGGGCCTCGTGGCTCGTCGAGGAGGTCGGGGACGTCGAGACGGAGCTCGCAGGCATGATAGGAGGTCGAGGGGGAGGCGCTGGACGCGGTGGCAACGAATGGCGGCGACAAGCTCCGCTCGGGCGCGTGCCGGGAGAGAGCAGAGAAGGGGGAGGAAGCCGTGGGAGAGTGAGAGGGTCCAGGGGAAGGTTGCGGCGATGCACGTGGCGCTTGGGGTAGACTCCAGGAGCGGCAAGCAAGGAGGAGGTGGCCGGACGCGTGCCTGCGCGCGCCGGCCACGCGCTCGTCCTCCTGGCAAGGGGGAAGACGACAGGGAGGAGCCCCTGGTGGGCTGGGCCAGCCAGCTACAGTGTTGGGCCGGTTGGTGGGCGCCAGGTAAGTTTTCTCTTCTCTGTTTTATTTCTGTTCTGTTTCCTTTTATTAATTCATTTTGCCACTATTTTGAACTCCAAACAAATTTAAAATAGTGACAACATTCCTGTGAATATTTTTATATTGCACAATAGGATTATCCAGTGGCACATAAATTATTTCAGAGTTATCTGAAATTATATTCCATATATTAAGAATATAAACCCAAATCCAAATACAATATTGATTTAAATTCAATGCCCAAATAATTCCTTAAAAATGTTCATTATTTTTGGTTTGGAACAAAGCCCTTGCCAAAAATACCAAATATCAATAAGGATCATTTTTGGTTTCATTGAATGCAAATTTTAGTTGAACCTAGTTCGATTCAAGTGGTGCTAGGGTTTCAACATCCCCATTTCAAGATTCAAAAGAATTTAAACATGATGCAACACATGGAAGCTAGCCTAGGTCAGACCAGAACTAGGGATGTGACAACTCACCCCTACTAAACAAGAATCTCATCCCGAGATTCAAGTCATGAGGTAAGAAGACAGAGGGACACAAGCTAACACAATCTTCACGATCCAGAAGTCTTTCTCGAGGATGTTGATTTTGCATCACCCTGATCTCGACGTCTTTCTTTGAGAACTACATCCAACATGACAACATGAAGAAAGGGAAAATTTTAGAAGAATCGATCTTCTTGAGGTTCAAGCAACTTAGGATCATCTTAATGATCATAAGATCAACTCACATAATGAGACATAGAAACATCTCTGGAGCTGAGAGGCAAAACATGCATTAGGAGGAACAGAAGAAACAATTTGACGAGGGTTTCAAAGTAGCTAAGAAACAATTTCCATGATCCCATAGCGGGGCACCTTGGGAGAGGTGACTCGTAAAATTATTCCCTTAAGTGGCATAAAGAATTACTTTTGATACAGATATCATTGGAACTCTCTATACCAGCCTATGGAAATTTACAAACGATCGTTTGAAGGAGTTCAAAAGAATGACATACTCAGACTAGAATGGATGAGGTGGACTACCTTGTTGAAGACAACGCAATGGATGGTTTGCTTATCATCAGAAATGGATGGGACCCATGGTAGGACCACTTCTGAAGATGATCCTGAACAACCATTGCTGAGAAGGGCAGTCCAAGGGAGATTGACAAAAGGCAGTGCAAGCAGGGAACAAAATGCAAATGTCGGGAATGTTCCAACCATCATATCTGCCTGCGATTCAGATCTGGTTAGAAATAGGATACTTCAGACTCACATGTCTGAAAAGAAGAGTTTCAACACAAGTCGACGAGATAACGTTGCGAGACTCTCGGGAGATGAACTATGATAGCAAGCTCCAAAACATGAGCAGGTTTTGCTACATACCTATGAACACACTGTCCTAGACAAGCGTGACCACGTGGCAGTCTTATAATAAAACACTACCGAGTTCAGGTGGGGAACCATAATCGAGGATATTGAAGTCCTTGCATAAGGCATGCTCTTAAGAAGGAACTTCATTTCCTTGAACAAATCAATCAGTGGCTTGGTGTGCTAGGGGATACATATGGAATGAAGATGATCAGTCTATCAGGCCATAGAATACTTCGCACATGCGTGAATGACTTGGGATGATTCCAGAGGAAGCAAAACAAACTTTCTCGAATTCACGACAGCAACTTACATCAAATGCACGTGAATGAAAGGAAGTCACTTCTTTCATCCAAACATACACTTCATGAACGGGGCATGACGAAAATGCTGACACAAGTTTCCAACACCAGCTGAATGTTCAACGCAAATCATGGAGGAGACAAAATGCTGCTGATGGGCTCAATAGCAACTCATCGGAATTTCCATATCACTGGACTTCCACCATTATGTGAACAATGTGATAGTATTGGTCAGACCAAAGATGTAATGGTGTACGCTCGAGGAGTCAACCACGAGTAAGACAACATTACGAATATCGTTGGTTCTGATTTGATTTGAGGATAGCCCACACTCAAATCAAATTTTTGACAAGACAATAGATCCAACAACCGATCACGAGGAACAATCGATGAAGATATCATCTTTCTTCAACTAACACACAAACACAAGGATATCCCTTTGGAATGATCTAAGTTGGGCTAGCTTTTATCTTCCAACTATCCAAGTTGTTGTTTAGCTTAACCAACTAGCTCAGGGGTATCCAACACGGATTCTTGGAGAATGGGTGGTTTGGAGGAAAACCAACATGATCACGAACTCAACATAGCGGTTAGGTGACAACCTGGTGATACTTCCATGAAGATATTCGGAAAATCACGAACCACTGATATGACTCTAAGCTCGAGAACAATCTTGCTTTTCAGGGCAAGACAGTATGATCGAAAGAGTGAGGGATTGACACAATCCCAACTCATGGATAGAAGAGTGCACCAGAAATAAGGACTAGGTAGCACGATCAATCTTGGGATGATGATTTAATAATCAACACTCTAAGAATGAGAATATTGTCCATTTGCTACAAAGCAACGAGCTGCTCGGAGTATTGATTTCACACATCACAATTCACTTGTCGGCATTTCGGTTACAACAACACGGGACCGAGGAATGAATAATGATGGCGAGAAGTATCACTACGTCAATAATTCATAAGAGGTGGTGCAATTCTCATGACATTCTTGACATAAGATGGTAACACTCCAAGGTAGAGCAGAGCAAAAGCTGGATTGGCATTTTGATCTGCGAAGTACAACTACTTTGACGCTTGCACACAGGTTCCGTGCCAGGCTCAAGATCGATGACGAATTCAACTGGCCGGTGCGGAGGCATTCCTGGAAGCTCTTCTGGAAAGACGTCTTGATATTCGCAAACGACTGGAATATGCGAGATAGCATCCAGTTCACCCTTCTCATTGAGAGAAAATAGACGGATGGTATCATCACGAGCGGCAAAGACAATTACATCCTCAGAAGAATGAGTCAATTGAATCTGCCTGGCTGCACAATCAAGATGCGCCTTGTGCTTAGAAAGCCAATCCATTCCGAGAATAAGACCAATATCCGAGTTTCCCAGAACAATAGGAGAAGCTAGAAATTTGTAGTCGCCCAACGTGATAGTAACATCCGGGACGCAGGTATTAGCTGTCATTTGCTTGCCCGGTGACATGATTTGCAAGGAACTTTGTAGATACTGATAATCGCACTCATACTTAGATGCAAAAGGTTTGGAAATGAAACAATGCGATGCACCAGTGTCAAAAAGAACTTTTGCAGGGATATTGTTAACAGGAAGGTTACCCATGATGACATCTGATGAGTCCTCTGGCTGAGCTGCGTTCACCATATTGACCTTGGCGTACTTGGGGTTATGCTTGACCACAGCTGTACTTGCCGATCTCACAGGAGGAGGAGGAGGGAGACGCCTCTGATTCAAGCATTTGTTGGCATAGTGACCCTTCTGTTGGCACTTGTTGCACGTGACCTCTGAAAGAGGACGGTGATATGGAGCACTCGATCTTGGAGCTTGAGACGAAGTCTTGTTCTGAAAGCCAGGGTTGGGTGGGTGGGAAGATCCACTGCCACCTTTGCTCTTCTGCTGATATGGCTGACGAAACGGAGGAGGAGGAAGCCAATACTTCTGCTGCTTGGCCACTTGAGTAGAGGAAGAAGGCGTAGCATCTCTAACTCGCTTCTTGGAAGCATCACACCTCAGTTGAGCAGCCTCTTGTTTCAATGCCATGTTGTAGAACTCATCGTACCTCAAGGGCTCAAAGAGAACAAGAGCTAGCTGAATTTCTTCCCTGAGACCACCCCTGAACTGGTATATCATGCTCTTCTCATCAGGGATGTCTTGCTTGGCAAAACGGGCGAGCTTCTGAAACAACTTGTTGTAGTCATAGACAGACAAAGAGCCTTGCTTCAGGTTGCGGAATTCCTCACGCTTGCTTTCAACCACGCTCTGAGGGATATGGTGAGCTCTGAAATCTTGACAGAATTCATCCCAGGTAATAACACGTCCACCTCTGGAATCCTTGTACTGCTGGAACCATTCTGCAACATTTCCACCACTTAGCGTCTACACACGACATGTGGTCGGCATACTTCAAGCGAAAGCCGACGTGGGTGTAGACCACGACCTGAGTAACCACACAAGTCTCTAGTCCAGGTTTATCGCCTATTCGGGTTCCATCCGCGAGGAGATCCGGCCGGAGTTTCGCTCACAGCCCCAAACAATGTGTGCAGTGTTCCCGAGACACCAAATGGGCGCCCGGTACACCGTGCCACGGTGTATCTACCGCATCATAGCCCACCCCTAGGGTCAGCGCTACACACGGCCACCAACACATAACCTATAAACACCAGAAACTAGTTGCAACTCTTGGACAGAGGACGAGAGGGGTCAGTAAGTCGAGCGGGGTCATATTTCAGGGCCCAATGTGTGGTAGTAGCTGTTTCATGGATCACAAACACATAACTAAGTTCCTAAGGACTGCTTCAATGAAACAACCCACCATGTACACCTACATGGCCTCTCATCGACACCTTTACCAAATCATGTTCACACACTTACCTCTCAACAGTAGGACATGTTCACACACCTCCGATTCATCCCCAATGAATCAGACCTGACACAACCCTATGCAATAGCAGGCATGACAAACAAGCATGAATGAGTAGGCACATCAGAGCTCAAACAACTCCTACTCATGCTAGTGGGTTTCATCTATTTACTGTGGCAATGACAGGTCATGCAAAGGAAAGGGGTTCAGCTACCACAGCATGTAACAGTTGAAACGGTGTTGTCCTAATGCAGAAAAATAGAGCAAGCGCGAGAGAGTGGGATTGTATCGGAATGAACAAGGGGGTTTTGCTTGGCTGGCACTTCTGAAGATAGTATAGCTCTTCATCGGTATCATTGATCACGTCGTCGGAACACGTCTATCGAGAGGGAACAACCACCGACGAACAAAGGAGAAACACAATCAATGACATGCAACAATATGATGCATGAATGTGACATGGCAATATGCTGTTGATTGGCCTAATGCAACTAGCAATAGGTTAAATGGAGTTGGTTTGAACACTACGTTCAAATTCAAACTCCATATGTGCTTTCTTAAATGCCATTTAATTGATTTGTCCTAAAAATAGGACATAAGTTGCTCGAACATGCATGCAAATGGTACAAATGGATAGATTGGATTTTTCTAATCGTTTTTCATATATAATTTGTTTGATTTGGAGCTACAGCTGATTTTCTATGATTTATAGAAGTTTTGGCTATTTTCTGGAATTTCTGAATTATTTTAAATACAGAAACTATTTACTGTGTCAGCATGACATCTTCATGATGTCAGCAGGTCAACGGGGCTAGTCCAGGTCAAACCTGACATGTGGGGTCCACACGTCAGTGACACAGGGCTGGTTAGTATCGCTGACAGGTGGGCCTAGTCAACGGCCATGTCAGCAGAGTCAATGCTGACAGGTGGGTCCTACTGCTTATGAACTAATCTAAACAGAAAATAAAACTAACCTAAACAGGTACAGGGGCCCACATGGCAGTGGCTCTAGGGGGTTAGTTAGTGCGTCATTAGTGGCTAATGACTTGCCATGTCAGCACTGCCGGTGATTAGTCGCCGGCGACCTCAAGTCGCGGCGGAGCCCGCACGGCAGGCCACGGGAATGGCGGGCGAGGGCAACCAGGAGGAAGCCCAGGCCCACGCGCGTCTAGGGGAGTTCGTGGGGCCGTCGGGGACGGCCTGTTGCGACGGCGGCGGCGAGGTTAGCGGCGACGGGAGCTCGGTGATGTGCGCGGGTGGCGCTGCGGGGTGCAAGCAAGCAAGGGGAGGCGCTAGCGAGGCTCAGCGCGGGGCGATAAGCTATGTGGACATGCACCCGAGACCAAATGGTCACCGGAGCGTCGGCGGCGGTGAGCATGGGCGGTGGCGGTTTTCAGTCGTCGGTGAAGCGGCAGCTGCGGCGTGCCATCGAGAAAATAGAGAGGGGGAGAAGGTGCAGTAGCTCACAGCGGTTGCAGTAGGCGTCGCAGCGGCTCGGGGAAGGCTGGAGCTGAGCGGGGCGGCGAGGTCGATCTCCGGTGGCCGAGGAGGGGAAAAACATTGGTGGCGGCGTTGCAGCGCGTCCTGGGCCTCGTGGCTCGTCGAGGAGGTCGGGAACGTCGAGACAGAGCTCGCAGGCACGACAAGAGGTCGAGGGGGAGGCGCTAGATGCGGTGGCAGCGAACGGCGGTGACTAGCTCCGCTCGGGCACGTGCGGGGAGAGAGCAGAGAAGGGGGAGGAAGCCGTGGGAGAGTGAGAGGGTCCAGGGGAAGGTTGCGGCGATGCACGTGGCGCTCGGGGTAGACTCCAGCATCGGCAAGCAAGCAGGAGGTGGCCGGACGCGTGCCCGCGCACACCGGCCACGCGCTCGTCCTCCTGGCAAGGGGGAAGACGACAGGGAGGAGCCCCTAGTTGGCTGGGCCGGCCAGCTACAGTGCTGGGCCGGTTGGTGCGCGCCAGGTAAGTTTTCTCTGCTCTGTTTTATTTCCGTTCTGTTTCCTTTTATTAATTCATTTTGCCACTGTTTTGAACTCCAAACAAATTGAAAACAGTGACAACATTCCTCTGAATATTTTTATATTGCACAATGGGATTATCCAGTGACACATAAATTATTTCAGAGTTATCTGAAATTATATTCCATATATTAAGAATATGAACCCAAATTAAAATACAATATTGATTTAAATTCAATGCCCAAATAATTCCTTACAAATGTTCATTATTTTTGGTTTGGAACAAAGCCCTTGCCAAAAATACCAAATATCAATAAGGATCATTTTTGGTTTCATTGAATGCAAATTTTAGTTGAACCTAGTTCGATTCAAGTGGTGCTAGGGTTTCAACATCCCCATTTCAAGATTCAAAAGAATTTAAACATGATGCAACACATGGAAGCTAGCCTAGATCAGACCAGAACTAGGGATGTGACAGAAACCTTCGGGAACGTGATTTTCTCAACAAACGTGATCCAGGAGACTTGGAGTGGGCGTCAAGAAACAATCGAGGAGGCCATGAGGCAGGGGGTGTGCCTACCCCCCTAGGCGTGCCCTCCACCCTCGTGGTCCCGTCGTTGCTCCACCAACCTACTTATTCCTCCTATATATATCCATGTACCCCGCAAACATCTCAGGGCACCACGAAAACCTAATTCCACCGCCGCAACCTTCTGTACCCGAGAGATCCCATCTTGGGGCCTTTTCCGGAGCTCCGCCGGAGGGGGCATTGATCACAGAGGGCATCTACATCAACTCCATGGCCTCTCTGGTGATGTGTGAGTAGTTTACTTCAGACCTACGGGTCGATAGCTAGTAGCTAGATGACTTCTTTTCTCTCTTTGGATCTCAATACAAAGTTCTCCTCGATCTTCTTGGAGAACTATTCGATGTAATCTTCTTTTGCGGTGAGTTTGTTGAGATCCGATGAATTGTGGGTTTATGATCTAGATTATCTATGAACAATATTTGATTCTTCTCTGAATTCTTTTATGTATGATTGGTTTATCTTTGCAAGTCTCTTCGAATTATCAGTTTGGTTTGGCCTACTAGATTGATCTTTCTTGCAATGGGAGAAGTGCTTAGCTTTGGGTTCAATCTTGCGGTGCTCGATCCCAGTGACAGAAAGGGAAACGACACGTATTGTATTGTTGCCATCGAGGATAAAAAGATGGGGTTTATATCATATTGCATGAGTTTATCCCTCTACATCATTACATCTTGCTTAAGGCGTTACTCTATTCTGATGAACTTAATACTCTAGATGCATGCTGGATAGCGGTCGATGTGTGGAGTAATAGTAGTAGATGAAGAATCGTTTCAGTCTACTTGTCACGGACGTGATGCCTATATACATGATCATGACTAGATATTCTCATACTTATTCTCTTTTCTATCAATTGCTCGACAGTAATTTGTTTACCCACCGTAATATTTATGCTCTTGAGAGAAGCCACTAGTGAAACCTATGGCCCCCAGGTCTATCTTCCATCATATTAATCTTCCAACACTTAGCTATTTCTATTGCCGTTTATTTTATTTGCATCTTTATTTCTCTTTATCATAAAAAATATCTTATCATATCTATCAGATCTCACTCTCGTAAGTGACCATGAAGGCATTGACAACCTCTTTATCGCGTTGCTTGCAAGGTTCTTATTTGTTTGTCTAGGTGCATGGGACTCGAGCGTGATCTCCTACTGGATTGATACCTTGGTTCTCAAAAACTGAGGGAAATACTTATGCTACTTTACTGCATCACCCTTTCCTCTTCAAGGGAAAACCAACGCAGTGCTCAAGAGGTAGCAAGAAGGATTTCTGGCACCGTTGCCGGGGAGATTCGTGCCAAGTCAAGTCAAGATTTGACTCCCGATAACGAGCCAGTTCCGGCGCCGTTGCCGGGAGTGTACGCACAAGTCAAGACATACCAAGTACCCATCACAAACTCTTATCCCTTGCATTACATTATTTGCCATTTGCCTCTCGTTTTCCTCTCCCCCACTTCGCCCTTGCCATTTTATTCGCCCTCTCTCTTCCACTCACCTTTCTTTTGCCATGTCAGAATCAAAAAGGGTTGGGGGTTCTCTCCCGAGTTTTAGTACTTTGGACAATCCTTCTATTCTCTCTAAACTCATAAATAATGATGCTATGGAAAGACCTACTGGAGTTATCAATGAGAATCTTAATAATTTTGATGAAGATGATTCTGGAATTTTTCGTTATTTACCCGATGAATCTTTGAAAGATGCTTGGGATAGACTATTAAGGATCCGGGCCAGCTATGTGCCCCAATACCCAATTGAAATTTACTTAAAGAGCTTTTATGTTTCCCTACCTTCTTCGTTTAAGCATGTCTTAGATTCTATATTTGAAGAAAGTTTTCTTGAAGGGTATGCCGTAGATACTTATGAAAAGATGAAAACCATATTTTGGCACCCCATGAATGAGAAGGTTGAATCCACATCTCTTTTGCTCTCCTACCAAAACGAATCTATCAAAGAGATGAAAGCTAGCTTAGATGCAAATTTCCTTAAAATGCTTAATCTTTCTTCTACCATTAACAGCCATATGCAATATCAAAATAGAAAGATAACTACCATAGATAATAAGTTTGCTCTTTTCTTCCCTAAAACCGAAGATGGCAATACCTAGATCTATCCTTGCTTTTATGCCTAGCTAGGGGCGTTAAACGATAGCGCTTGTTGGGAGGCAACCCAATTTTATTTTTATTCCTTGCTTTTTGCTCCTATTTAGTAATAAATAATTTATATAGCCTCTGTTTTGGTTGTGTTTTTGTGTTTAATTAGTGTTTGTGCCAAGTAGAACCGTTGGGAAGACTTGGGGAAGTCCTTTTGATATTGCTATAAAAAACAGAAACTTTAGCGCTCACAAGAATTTCCGCCATTTTTATTTGGAGAGTGCTATTTACTTAATTCTTTTTGCAGATGATTAATAGATCAATTCCTCACGTCCAGAAATTCATTTTAGAATTTTGGGGTTCCAGAAGTTTGTGTTAGCTACAGATTACTACAGACTGTTCTTTTTTGACAGATTCTGTTTTCGTGTGTTGTTTGCTTATTTTGATGAATCTATGGCTAGTAAAAGAGTTTATAAACCATAGAGAAGTTGGAATACATTAGGTTTAACACAAATATAAATCAAGAATGAGTTCATTACAGTACCTTGAAGTGGTGTTTTATTTTCTTTCGCTAACGGAGCTCACGAGAAACTATTGCTTGCCTTGTCATCGGGGTTGTGCATGATTTAAATATTCTGTGTGGTGAAGATAGAGCATAGCCAGACTATATTTTTTAGGGATAACTTTCTTTGGCCATGTTATTTTGAGAAGACATGATTTCTTAGTTAGTATACTTGAAGTATTATTATTTTTATGTCAATATTGAACTTTTATCTTGAATCTTTCGGATCTGAACATTCATGCCACAATAAAGAAAAATTACATTGAGAAATATGTTAGAAAGCATTCCACATCAAAAATTCTTTTTTATCATTTACCTACTCGAGGACGAGCAGGAATTAAGCTTGGGGATGCTTGATTCGTCTCCAACGTATCTATAATTTTTGATTGCTCCATGCTATTATATTATCTGTTTTGGATGTTAATGGCCTTTATTTTACACTTTTATATCATTTTTGGGACTAACCTATTAACCGGAGGCCCAACCCAAATTACTGTTTTTTTCCTATTTCAGTGTTTCGCAGAAAAGGAATATCAAACAAAGTCTAAACAGAATGACACCTTCGAGAACATGATTTTCTCAACAAACGTGATCCAGGAGACTTGGAGTGGGCGTCAAGAAACAATCGAGGAGGACACGAGGAAGGGGGGCACGCCTACCCCCCTGGGTGCACCCTCCACCCTCATGGGCCCCTCGTTGCTCTACCAACCTACCTATTCCTCCTATATATATTCACGTACACCGCAAACATCCAGGAGCACCACGAAAACCTAATTCCACCGCTGCAACCTTCTGTACCCGAGAGATCCCATCTTGGGGACTTTTCTGGAGCTCCACCGGAGGGGGCATTGATCACGGAGGGCCTCTACATCAACTCCATGGCCTCTCCGGTGATGTGTGAGTAGTTTACTTCAGACCTTCGGGTCCATAGCTAGTAGCTAGATGGCTTCTTTTCTCTCTTTGGATCTCAATACAAAGTTCTCCTTGATCTTCTCGGAGATCTATTCGATGTAATCTTCTTTTGCGGTGTGTTTGTTGAGATCCGATGAATTGTGGGTTTATGATCCAGATTATCTATAAACAATATTTGATTCTTCTCTGAATTCTTTTATGTATGATTGGTTTATCTTTGCAAGTCTCTTCGAATTATCAGTTTGGTTTGGCCTACTAGATTGATCTTTCTTGCAATAGGAGAAGTGCTTAGCTTTGGGTTCAATCTTGCGGTGCTCGATCCCATTGACAAAAAGGGAAACGACACGTATTGTATTGTTGTCATCGAGGATAAAAATATGGGGTTTATATCATATTGCATGAGTTTATCCCTCTACATCATGTCATCTTGCTTAAGCCATTACTCTGTTCTTATGAACTTAATACTCTAGATGCATGCTGGATAGCGGTCGATGTGTGGAGTAATAGTAGTAGATGCAGAATCGTTTCGGTCTACTTGTCACGGACGCGATGCCTATATACATGATCATGCCTAGATATTCTCATAATTATTCGTTTTTCTATCAATTGCTTGACAGTAATTTGTTTACCCACCGTAATATTTATGCTCTTGAGGGAAGCCACTAGTGAAACCTATGGCCCCCGGGTCTATCTTCGATCATATTAATCTTCTAACACTTAGCTATTTGTATTGCTGTTTATTTTATTTTGCATCTTTATTTCTCTTTATCATAAAAATACCAAAAATATTATCTTATCATATCTATCAGATCTCACTCTCGTAAGTGACCGTGAAGGGATTGACAACCCCTTTATTGCGTTGGTTGCGAGGTTCTTATTTGTTTGTGTAGGTGCGTAGGACTCGAGCGTGATCTCCTACTGGATTGATACCTTGGTTCTCAAAAACTGAGGGAAATACTTACGCTACTTTACTGCATTACCCTTTCCTCTTCAAGGGAAAACCAATGCAGTGCTCAAGAGGTAGAAGCAACTTGGCCACCAAGAACACGTTTGTTGCACATGAAGCCCGTCGGCGGTCCTGGAAGAGCCTCACAATGCTCTGTCCTGAAGACGATCTTCGCGAAGCTGGCTTCACATAAAATTTCAAGTTTGATTCTAGGCCTCCACCAAATGCATGCTGGTGTCGCACGCCATCTATTGAAGATTCGAAACATTCTTCTTCGGTTGCAATAGTTGTTGAGAGAGTCGTTGATGAAGAAGATGACACCACTTCACCAACCTTGGCTGCACTACATCTGGATTCTGCGTCAGGCCCGTCTGCACCACCAAACTCCAACGTCGACCCTGCTCCATCATTGACTTCTTCTGGGAACAAGTAGATACTCTATGTCTTCAAACCTTTTTGGTCATTACTGACAAAAGGGGGAGAAGCATATGAGTTCATAGTTTTCAAGCGGGTCATTTTGGATGGTTGCATTATTTTTTTGCTAAGTCTTTACAACTCTCATCTTTTGAACAATTTGGTTTTTGAGTTGTAACACTTAAACTCGATGGTCGTCTACTACTTTTTCTGCTATCTTGTGATGCGATGATAAATTCCGCATTAAGTCATTCTGTAGACATCCATTTTTCATTGTGCGTGTCATTATATTCATTATCTGTTTATATGCACGATGAATTGTCTTCGTATGTTGAAGAGGATCTCCACAAAGTAAAACCTTCCATGTGCATTTGCATTCAAAAGCAAATTACTTATATGCACATCTTCAGGGGAGCCTTTTGCTACATATGAAGACAATGTCTTATTCCTTAACTTTCACATACTTTTATCCCCGTTGAAAACTTCAACCAGTTTGTCGTCAATCACCAAAAAGGGGGAGATTGTATGTGCATCTAGTGCCACCCCTTGTTGGTTTTGGAGTATTGACGACAAACTTGGTTGAGGGACTAATGTGTTTGCGAGAATTACAAGATGACACAGGTAGTAGTCCCTTATTGATTCGGTTTACCTACCAGAGATGACCGCTAAAAATGTGTGAAGACATTGAAGACAATGGTGGTCTGTGAAGATATTCACTGTGAAGAATATGACATGAGAAGACATTCACATAAAGACTATGGAGTGCAAAGACATAGTTGTTTCATAGTTTCCTTTTCTTCTTTGTTGAGTCATAGGAACCACCGTACTATTAAGTGGGGTCCAAGTGAACAAAGTCAGAGTGACTGATGTGATGCTCGACCAAATCCTATGTCTTCGAGCGAAGACAATGAGAGCAAATCTTATCCAGAGCTGGATGAGTCAGCTTTACTTGTAGCCCAAGTCAAGCTACCGCGTGTGCTTGAAATCTGACCGTTGGACACGTGTCAGTTCCTTTGTGACCCAGGGTCATTTCGGACAAATCAGGTCGGGTTGCCTCCTGGCTATAAATAGCAGACCCCCTACACCATAAATAGATGGCTGCTCAGAGTTAGTGCACGGCTTTTGTCATTTGAGAGCAACCCAACACCGAAGCATTTGAGAGAGAGATCCTTGCGAGGACAAAGCCCTAAACACCCAGAGGCAAAGAGTGTTAGGCATCACTGATTTTTTTTGTTTGTGTGACCTGAAGACTTGTTACACTTGAGGACTATGAATCCTCTAGCCGGTTAGGCATCGCGTTCTGAGCATCCAAGAGTCATTGTGGATCGCCAATGAACGAAGTCTGTGAAGGTTTGGAAGGCTACCTTGAAGAGTTACCTTAGTGATTGGGCGAGGACGGGGTGTCCTTAGCTCAAGGGGAATAACGTGAAGACGCGGTCTTCTGAGTTAAATCTCAACCTCCCTAACCAGACGTACAATTGTCACAACAACTGGAACTAGTCTACCAAATCCTTGTCTTCACCAAGCAACTGGTTCTATCCATCCCTTCCCTTTACTTACAGTTTGTCTTCGTGAAGTCATTGCCTGCTTGCATGATCTAAGTGTCTTCACTTCTTGAAGACTGTTTACTGTTAGGCTTCATACTATCTTCCATCATGATCTGTACTACCTAGCTGCTGATAGTCTTTGTGCTTTCACTTCATTGCTTACTTGACTATGGCCTGTCTAGTGTGGTCTACCTTCCGCTGCATATCAATAGGTTCATTTCTACCATTTGTCTTCAAAGCCCTCGTGTTTGAATACTTTCATAAAAATCGCCTATTCACCCCCCTCTAGTCGATAACTAGCACTTTCAGTAGTTATAGGATTTTCAAGTGTCAAAATTTCAAAAAAGAAGCGGATAATTTAATGAGGTTTTCAAACATACAAGGTCAAATTTAACGTGTCTATTTAGGTCAATCCTCAAAGTTCGGGAGTACTCTAAATGTGAATGCTTCTGTTTCAAAATTTCAAATGAAGCGCCAAAAGAGCCTCTACTCGCCCGAAACTGCGTGAGACCAATGTTTGGTAGTAGAAGGAAATTTCTTTTCTAACTCCGACCCATGAAACCTACTGACCAAACGTCCAAAGGTCTAAACTGGGGTAGGTTTGTAGCTTCATCTAGACGCCACGCAACCGCCTCCGAAAAACATTCATACACAATGGTCGCCTAAGCACACATGCGCGCGGCCGAAATCGCTCCCGCCTACTATTTGGGACACCTGGGATTACCATCCTACCCCTGACCCGCAGTAGGTCCAAAATTTAAGAGGCGGCCAAAGTTTATACTTTCCCCAAATTTCAAACAAGCAAGTCCCATCTGTTCAAAAAACCAAAAACAAGCGTGTCCCAGAACGAAACCTGGTTCTGCCTTAGCTCCCCCCGTCCGATTCCCCATTCGTACTCCGTGGGCACCAAAACTACCTCTCCACCAGCCACGAAACCCTGGCGTCCTCCCTCCGCCACCCCATCCCACCTATCAACCACCGCCCTCCTCCATCACGCCAGAGCCGATACCACGACGTCGTCATCCATCGCAACCTCAACCGCAACGCCCTCCATGGCTAGTAGCTGAAGCCGAGGCCGAGATGTCCATACCCGAGCCAGTTCAACCATGCCGTCCTACGCCTCACCGTTGCCGCTCCAACTTCGCCACCGTCCACCGCACCAGAGATGTTCCTTAGAGCCGGAGCAGACTACGCCATCCGAGGACGGGAGGATCAACCCCACCACGGAGGCCAAAGATTCCGCGGCGTTGGAGCCGCACATAAACTTAACCTCCCACGACATCTTTGTCACCAAAACTCCGGACTCGTCTCCGGCCGTATGTTCTGAACCACGTGAGCCCGCGGACGCCGAACTTGATCATTTATCAATCTTCGAGTTCAGTGCCGTAGACATCTTCCAGCACTCGCCTTTGGGCGATGTGCTAAAGTTGTTAAAGAACTTGTCCTTGGCAGAGGACTCACAGCCAAACTATATTCGGTTCGAACTAGGGGCTGACGGTGGAGAATTTTGCATCCCACCCACCACCCACTTCATCGCCACGGGCGAAGATTTGACCGACACACTTGATTACGACTCCGAGGACATCGACGGTATGGACGACGATGCCGGAGAAGAAGAGGCCCAGAACCCGCCGTTCATCGGATGCTGGACGGCCACTTCCTCGTATGATGTATACATGGTCGATGCACAAAAGGAGAACAATGGAATGACAAGGAAGATCCAGCCAAGGATAAACCTTCCGAAATACAATCCAAGCGCCGGCGTCAGCGGTGCCGCTCTAAGTCATGCCGCGGTAAAGACAGCAACACCGGCACAAGAGAAGATAATACTCCAGAAGGTGCCGAAGACAACGAAGACCCCGTTGAAACAGCTAATGAACAAGATGAATGGGAAGATGGGCAGGCTAGCCCTAGCAAGCAGGCCACACACGAAACTCAGAGGACGGAAGTTATCTTCCGCTCTCCGAGGATGAGGTGAGCCTCGGCACCGACGATTTCATCGTTCCTGAGGAACCACTGGAGCTGGAGCGCTTCAAGCGCTAGCTAATCGCCACGACAAGGAGCCTGAAAAAGAAGCAACAGCAGCTTCAAGCTGACCAAGATCTGCTCAATGATAAATGGACAGATGTCCTAGTAGCCGAAGAGTGCGGCCTCAAGCGCCCAATCAAAAGCTACCCAAAGCGCAAATTGCTACCTTAGTTCAACGAGGAGGCGCCGAACTACATACCTCCATCGTACAATGCGGCTGACGGACCACCACGTGGTCGAGACAAAACGACAACTCATGCTGAACACCAGCCAGCACCGCCTCATCGCACAAGCAGAGGTAAATTAGCCCATGGTCATACATATGACCTTCGGCAAAACCTAAACAATAAAGCAGGACATACTAGATCAATCTACGGATCGTGAGGACGTGCCTCGACACGCGACGACGACCACCTATTCGGACATGACAAACTTAGTCATGCGTGGGCTGAAAACCATAGACGGACTCCATCAGAGCTACGTCGTGATACGGCCCGATGTAGAGGCGCCGCACACCCTCATTGCTTCACTGATGAGGTCCTGGATCATGAATTCCCACAAGGATTCAAACCCGTGAATATAGAATCATACGATGGAACCACGGACCCCGCGGTGTGGATCAAAGACTTCATTCACCACATTCATAAGTCCCGCGGCGATGACCTCCACGCCATCAAATACCTCCCTTTAAAACTCAAGGGGCCAGCTCGGCACTGGCTCAATAGTTTGCCTGCAAATTCCATTGGCAGGTGGGAGGACTTGGAAGAGGCCTTCCTCGATTACTTCCAAGGTACATATGTTCGACCTCCGGACGCTGATGACTTAAGCCATATAGTTCAACAGTCTGGAGAGTCCGCCAGGAAATTCTGGACTAGGTTCTTAACTAAAAAGAACCAAATTGTCGATTGTCCGGATGCCGAAGCCCTAGCAGCCTTCAAACACAGCATCTGCGATGAATAGCTCGCTCGCCACCTCGGCCAAGAAAAGCCAAAATCCATGGTAGCCCTCACGGCACTCATGACTCTCTTTTGTGCGGGCGAGGACAGTTGGTTGGCCCGTGGCAAAAACAATGCAAGCGACGCTGCCACCCCTGAAGCTAAAACTAGCAAAGACAAGTCTTGTCGCAACAGATACAAGCGTCGAAACAACAGTGATAACATCGAGGACACGACAGTCAATGCCGGATTCAGAGGCTCTAAGCCCGATCAGCGGAAGAAGCCGTTCCAAAAGAACAATTCAGGCCCATCCAGCTTGGACCGCATACTTGATCATCCGTCCCAGATTCATGGCACCCCATACAAACCACCCAATCATACAAATAGAGATTGATGGGTTTTTAAACAGGCCGGCAAATTAAACGCCGAGAACAGGGAAAAGGGATTGCAAAGCGAGGTCGATGACGAAGATCCCCAGCAACAGAACACAGGGGGACAGATGAAGTTTCCCCCTCGGGTGATGAGGACATCAATACCATTGTTACACCCACAGCCCCTGCTGCTATACATATTGGACCAATTACTAGAGCTCGTGCACGCCAATTGAATTATCAGGTACTTTCCTTTCTTGGTAACGATTCTAATGTTCATGAGAATATGATGCTGCCTAAATTGGATACATTTGTTTTGCTTACAAATGAAGGGCCTAACTTGGACAAGAAAGATGAACCTTGGATCAAGTTCAAGCATGGAGATGATGGCAGGCGCAAGGGGATCAAGAACGAAGTTACACGTGATGATTTAAGGACTTTGAAGCCACCATAAGGAGTGCATGAAGCCTTGGGCGAAATATACAAGATGCCACTTCATAAATTTCGTCCAGAGGCTATTCTACGTGCTACGTCACCTTATTATTGGGCCAGGCCCATGTATTTTCGAAATACTTAAGTATAGGCTGTTTTTAGAGTCCGTATGTGTGGGGAAACAAGAGTTAGGGTTGGTTTCGGACCCCTCCTCCAAGGGCCAAGAAATTCCCCCCTCTTCCTCCATATATGCAGCCCTTAGGGCGTTGTTTAGACTTTGGGTTTTGTTTAGATTAAAGTTCTCCATAGCTACAACTTCGCGTACTTTGTTTGGGTTCAATGACCAGACAAAGGCGTCACAGAACCCCGCCTTGATCAATAAAGCTTTCCTCTTTTATTCGCAATATCCAGATTGCAATCTCAGTTTCTTGCTTGTTCTTCGTTTGCTCGCAGGAAATAGACCCTCGTGGTCAGGTTGATCGTGCTCCAGCGTGGTCAATAACCCTCGGAAGTTGGTTTAGCGATTGCTATGGCGCGACGTCTTCGCACGTTTGTAGTCGGATCGTCAAAGTCGACTCCCACATAAAACGATATCTATCTCATCAAAACATCGGGTCACCTTCGCCTCTATCATCAGGTCAAAATGGTGAACATGATATACGCTACCTACATCCCCAAGAGGGAGCGCAAGCGTGCGCTCAGGGACGTCTACGCGATAGAGCCAGTCGCCCCAAAATTTAATCCATGGTCGTCATGCCCGATCACTTTTGATCGCCGGGATCATCCGACCAGTATCTGTCACGGTGGCTCAGCCGCACTGGTCCTAGACCCAATAATTGATGGGTTCCACCTGACTCGTGTCCTTATGGACGGAGATAGCAGCCTCAATCTGCTCTATCAGGACACAACACGAAAAATGGGCATTAACCCATCTCGGATCAAACCCACCAGGACTACCTTCAAAGGAGTCAAACCAAGTGTAGAGGCCCGCTGTATGGGCTTATTTAATAATTGCAGACCTTGGATTCAAGGGGAAATGTGTATAAAAATGTGTTATTTTGAAAGTTCAGGTGTAACGAACATCGAAGTTCAAACCAAAAAAATGTAAACAAAAAAAATCATGGAATTTAAAGAATAAAAACTATGGAGTTTCACGAAAAAAATTTAATATCATGCAAAGTTCATGTTTCAGAAATTCCGAAGTTCACGTGTGCCACGTACAGAAGAAAAATCATCAATGAAAAAAGGGACCGCCTAGGCCATTTCACCGAAAAGAAAAAAATGCATTAAAAAGAATGGAAAGAGAGAAGTTCAAAAATAAAATAACTAGAAGTTCAACTTTTTTAAAAAATAGAGCGCTTCAAAATTTCATAAAAAGATTAAGAAATAAAACCAGGAAGTCCATATTAAAAAGATAGAAAAATTCGATGATTATAGAAAACTCAGATTTTTCCTCGTTATTAAAAGATTGGAAACAAGAAGTTCAAAAATAAATAACAAGAAGTTCAACTTTTTAAAAAAATAGAGCGCTGCAAAATTTCATAAAAAAGATTAAGAAATAAAACCAGGAAGTCCATATTAAAAAGATGGAGAAGTTTGATGATTATAGAAAACTCACATTTTCCTCGTTATTAAAGAATGGAAACAAAGAAGTTCAAAAATAAAATAACAAGAAGTTCAACTTTTTAAAAATAGAGCGCTTCAAAATTTCATAAAAAAGATTAAAGTCCATATTAAAAAGATGGAGAAGTTCGATGATTATAGAAAACTCAGATTTTCCTGGTTATTAAAGGATGGAAAAAAAGAAGTTCAAAAATAAAATAACAAGAAGTTCAACTTTTAAAAATAGAGCGCTTCAAATTTTCATAAAAAACATTAAGAAATAAAACCTGGAAGTCCATATGGAAAAGATGGAGAAGTTTGATGATTATAGAAAACTCAAATTTTCCTCGTTATTAAAGAAAGGAAACAAAGAAGTTCAAAAATAAAATAACAAGAAGTTCAACTTTTTAAAAATAGAGCGCTTCAAAATTTCATATAAAAGATTAAGAAATAAAACCAGGAAGTCCATATTAAAAAGATGGAGAAGTTCGATGACTATAGAAAACTTAGATTTTCCTTCGTTATTAAAGAATGGAAACAAAGAAGTTCAAAAATAAAATAACAAAAAGTTCAACTTTTTAAAAATAGAGCGCTTCAAAATTTCATAAAAAGATTAAGAAATAAAACTAGGAAGTCCATATTAAAGAGATGGGGAAGTTCGATGATTATAGAAAACTCAGATTTTCCTCGTTATTAAAGAATGGAAACAAGAAGTTCAAAAAATAAAATAACAAGAAGTTCAACTATTAAAAATAGAGCGCTTCAAAATTGATAAAAAATTAATAAGAAAAAACAGATTAAAAATTCATAAAAAAACTCAAATATTTTCACGTAACCGAGAGAGGTTCAGGTTGATAACTGCCAGAAGTTCATGTACTACACGGTGTGCATTTTGTATTAAAAAGAATAAAAAAGCAAAGGCTAAAAGTTTTGTTGTTATAAGTTCAAGTCCTTCGTCAGAGAAAGTTAAAAAAATTATTGTGAGAGAGATCTGTACAAAAGAGATATCAGTTGTGTAACACTGGCGATGGATGAGAAAATTACTAACGAAAATACGTCACAGAAGTTAAACTGAAAACTGCAGGAAGTTCAACTATTACAGTGGCTGAATTTCAGATGAAAAACTTTTAACATCGTCCCGAGTATGAAGAAACGATCAACTCGGGAAAGTTGCATGTTTACATCAGCTTTCCACCGGTATATCACTTGCTCAATTCCGATGAGTGGATGTAGATCTACGGGCAAAAAAGCACGTGAAAAATAGAGTGAAGTTCAGGTAGGCATGCCAAGAAGTTCACGTTCTTCACGCGGTGCATTTTGAAGAATATGTTTCACATGCCGTTTTCAAAATTACTTGAAAACGGCTAGGAATCAGAGAAAACTATCAACATGAAAAAGTTCCGCATTTTTCGTAGCTTTTCAATGGTATATTATTTACCCCATTCTGATAAAGTTTGTAGAAATTACGGTGAAAATACATTTTTAGCCATTTTCAAAATTGACTTAAAACCGTAAGTAATTGGGAGAAACAATATATACCAAAAAGTTTCGCATTTACTGAAGCTTTCCAACGCCATATCATTTGCTGCATTCGGACGTACGGTTAAAAAATTAGCTCGAAACTACAAACTCGGTGCAACTTGGACCGTTTTCTAAATTACTTTTAAACCGTTCAAAATTAGAAAAAACTTTAAACATGAAAGAGTAGCGCATTTTCATAAGCTTTCCCACGCCATATCATTTGCCTCAATTGGATTAGCCGTTTAAAAATGACATCGAAAATACGAACTCGACTGTTCAGTTTGTAAAAATTTATGATTTTCCAAATTCCTATTTAACCATAGGGAATTAGAGAAAACTTTCAACATGTGGAAAAGCGGTTTTGCAGCAGCTTTCCAACCCCATATTATTTGCCTCATTCCGATAAACGGTTTTGAAATACGATCGAAAAATATAATTCACGTTATTTGTATGAAGAAAAAATGGTTTTCAAAACTGCTCTTAAACCACTTACATTTTGCCAAAAATATAACTTGGGTCATGATACTGGTGTCCATTGCTTTCCAATGGTATATCGCAAGCCCCATTTGGGCAATGTTGGCTGAAGTTCAACCTAGCACAGGGGGAAGTTCAGGTCGAACTACCCAGGCACTAAAAATTGCAACAAAGGCTTGTTTCATCACAACCTGAGACCAAATCCGCCAATGAGCGAGATTCCTATTTAAAACAGGCATTTAGTTGCTAAAACCGGTGTCCACATTACACTTGCATCACAAACAACATGAATGATCAGAAAAACTCGCGGTAGAAGCCACGGTTGAGAAGATAGCCCGAATAGTGTAGGGTCGCGCTATTCGTCACCCTGGGTGAGGAATAGTTATTCTTCACCCCTCTCTATTTTACCATCTATGCACCGTAATTTTACGTTCCGTAAGTTTTGTCTTATTTCCGACATAAAAAGAGACCATAAGAAAATATATAATCGTCGTAAAAAATATTTTATATTATGTAATTTACAAACGTAAAAACATAGTGTGAAATACACATAAATGGCAATTTTTTTGTCTTATTACCTATATTTTTATTTTCTTGTGCCAAATTTTACGTAGTGAATCAATATGAATGTAACTATTTGAATTCCAAACGTAATTTAATTATAAATAATCGTAAGATTACCTCGAGTGAAGAATAAATTATTTTGCACCCTGGGTGATGAATTGTATCACTATATATATATATACGTGTTCTGTCCTCTACACCATTCACTTATAGCTATGTCTTCATACTTGATTTTTTTTTCTGATCTAAGTGAATGTGATCGGACCCTAACCCCTTATGTGCTTCTACCTCAAATTCTATATATCTAAGTCGTATGCATTCTGTTGAAACCTGTCAAATGTCTTCACTGAGTCCTTGTCAGCAGAAGACACATAGACAAACATTTAAATCTATTTTAATGCCATATCCCTTTTGCTTGAATACCGGAGAAGCCGGAACGACCACCCGACAATCCAGGCATGCGTGGGAACATGGAACAACTTCTAATAAGTTGCATGCAGGCCACATGTACTTCAGATGTGAACCGCCAGGGGCACCTGCATAATTATGATGTGTTGTCCCTTTCCTTATAAATACACACACCGCGCGGTCATTATCTCTTCTTCCACCACGCCACCCCGCTCAAACCCTAGCGCCTCTGCTAGCTCGCATCGACACCGGAGACGAAGCGCTTAGTTGCCGTGACTTCTTCGACGTCGTCCTCACGCCGGCCGCGGAACTTGTCCTGCCCACCGCCGCCGTAGGTGTCTTCCGCCGCCAAGTTAGGGCGCGGGAGATTGAACTTCTCAGCTTTTAACTCTTCCTAGTCTAGCAATTCGACAGTGGTAATTAAATCTCACCTTTTACTATCCTTTTGATCCGTCAAATCCATCCACTTCAACCAAAAGTGCTTTCTATACTTCCAAATCTGGATCCGTCTTTATCTGCATCTCATATCATGGTAAGAATAATCACTTATGTTGCACAACATAGTGGTCGCGTCAAACATCTAAATATATAAGAATGTGCTGCAAGTTTAGTAGATTATGATGTATAAGCTGCAGTACTTAGCACTTGCTTGATATAAGGTAGTATCTCACGACAGTTATTCAACACATACCAAACCATTTTGTCCAAATCTTTAGATTTTTCCTCCTGTCGACTCTACCCTATAACTCGAACAGAATAATCAAAAACATTGAGCCCGGGATTGTCTTCACCCACCTCTTTACTAAGCTGATCAGCTGTTTCAATGTATTTTGAGCAGAATGTCAACGCTTCTGTAGAAATGAAGGCCTCTGCAATGGAACCCTTGGGTATAGCTCAGTTTCTAACATAGCCCTTGAAAGTGCATAGCCGCCGTTAAATAGGGTACATCCAGCCATACTGTACTGGACCTCTAAGTAGTGCCTCATCAGGTAGATGAACAGCAAAATGCACCATCACATCAAAGAAGGCTGGAGGATATATCTTCTCAAGGTCACATATTATAGTTCGTATCTTGTCTGTAAGACGCTCCAGAGCATCTGTCCAAATATTTCTACTACAGAGTTCCCTAAAGAATTGTCCCAACTCTGCAACTGCTCTGTATAAGTCAGGGCGGCCCAATCCTCTAAGGATAACACGTAAAACCCTTTGAAGTAGGACGTGGCAGTCATGGGTTTTCAACCCTTGTACCATGTTTCCATCTCCACTGACTCTCCTTTCAGGGTTGGAAGCAAATCCATGTGGTAATCTCACACGTGACATGACCTCGCAGAAATCTTTTCTTTTTACCTTGTCCAAGACGTACACAGCTGGTGCCATATCCCGTGGTTTACCTTCATCTTCCACCTGCAAATCCTTTCTGATACCCAAGTGTGTCAAATCAATCCTAGATTTTAAGGTATCTTTCGTCTTGCCTTCAATATTAAGAAGTGTGCCGAAAATGTTGTCACATATATTTTTCTCGATGTGCGTCACATCAAGATTATGCCGCAGATCCAAATCTTTGCAATACTCCAAGTCCCACAAAGTGGACCTGCGGGCAAACAATAATCTCTCTTCTGCCCTGCCATGCTTCATTTTCCCGCTACCATTACCAGGATGGTTTCCTGGTGTAATATGCCTAACCTTCTCTAATTCCACTTGCAACTCATCGGCGGTGAGCCTCTTTGGCGCATCACGGTTCTCATGCTTTGCATTTAACACATATCTTCAGTATTTTGTAGGACGCGGCTTGTCCTTGGCAAGGAAATGACGGTGTACAATGTAATAGATCTTGCTAGGTATTTCGTATGACAGCGGATTCCTGTCACAGTGAACACATGCATTGTAACCATGTGTCGTTCGCTCTGACATAGTGCCCAAAGCCGGATAATCATGGATGCACCAAATTATAACAGCACACAAAAAGAAATCAGCTGGTGGGCTGCTATATAGGTCTCGAGTGAGAACACCCCTCCATAGCTGTTGAAGTTCCTCTACAAGAGGCTCCATGAAGAAATCAAAATCCTTTCCAGGACTTTTTGGACCTGGGATGAGCAAGGCCATCATGTAGTTTGATTCTTTGGTGCAGACATTTGGAGGCATGTTGTAAGGGATAACAAGCACTCTCCACATGCTATATGTGGCGCACTGGTGGCCAAATGGGTTAACTCCATATGAAGCTAAGCCAAGTCTAATGTTTCTTGGGTCAGCATCAAACTTTTTGTGTTTCTCATTGAAGCTTTTCCACTCACTACCATGAGATGGATGGCTCATTACATTCTGATCTCTATACTCCTGGATCCTAGAATGCCACAGTACATCCTCTGTTGTTTTAGCATCATGAAACAACCTCTGCAATCTTGGTATAATTGGAAAATGTCTCAGAACATCATGAGGAATCCTCTTCACAGCATCGCCATCTTTCCATCTTGATCATTTGCATTTCGGGCATTCACTTAAGTTGGCATAATCCTTCCAGAACAGAACACAATTATTCTTACAAACATGGATCATATCATATATATTCCAACTTCATGTAGGAAATTCTTCATTTTATTGTAGTTGTGTGGCAGCTCAAATGCATTTGGAAAAGATTTGCAGAAAGCAGCCAACATCGCATCGAACGATTTGTTGGTCATCCGCTCAGATGTATTCACCTGAAGAAAGGTGACCATAGCTGAGAATACTGACAGCTTATTTCCTGGGGTGACAGCCACGTTGCATTGTTCCAACATGCGGGTCCACCGTTTTTCTTCTGCAGGTGAAAGTTCATAATATGCACGAGCATTTCATAGCATTGTTTCAATGTTGGTCAAACTCACTGGCTCCGCCACCACCACCACCACCTCCTCCTCTTCCACCCGAGCATCAGGCAGATGAAGATGGTGATCTGCTGCTTCCACGTAGTCAGTAACATTGACGTTCACAGCTTCACCATGATGAGCCCACCTAGTATATGTGACCGACATCCCATACAAGTGTAGATAATTTTACACAGTTGACTGGGGTCTTGTAACTGAATTCATACAATTGCTACACGGGTAGAGCACATCTGATTTCAGACCACCGTACTCAGCTCTGATAAAGTTCATGAAGTTTTCAACCCCCTCGACATAAGCAACGAAGAATCTTCGAGCAGAAGTTATCCAAGTGTTGTCCATATGTTAGAAATACAAATTTTTTCTTCTACTAGATATTATAGGAAAAACATAGATGCTTTTTTATGAAGTCTAGAAAACATACCTAGGTCGATTTCTAAAGCTATGGCAAGATATTTGGTCAAGCAGATCTAAGTAACAAAATATATGTAAAGCTAATTCAGCAAATAGATTTGAGTGCTAAATTATGGCAGGCTATTTCAATAGTCAATGAGGCCGAGCACACAGCCATCGAACTATCTAAGGCCATCGCAACAACAAAGATCGAGTATCAAACGGTGTAGAGCAATTTCACCTAACAGATTGGCTACTAGACCATGGCAATCTACGTCAGAATAAATATATGGCAGTATATTTTAGCAACTAATCGGGCTTGGCATGCCATCTCAGCTAAGCAGATTGAGTGCAGAATCGGGCAAGGAAGGTTATTAAGCAGAACATATTGACTGTAAACTACTTCAGCAAATAGTGAGATTAACAGCGTCTATCAGCTAACATTTAGCACTACACCGACATGCATGGGGCCTCAGTCTAGAATGCGCGTATTGTGGGAGAAGCTCACCATCATGCGTCTCCACACGAACATCGCCAGCGGTGGCGGCGCTGACCGCCGTGCACCTCCACAAGAACGTCGCCAGCAGTGGCGGCGTGGTTAGAGGACGGCAGTCAATGGGAGCGTACTGTGGGAGCAAGAGGATCGCCGTGCGTCCCCTTGATGAAACGAGGCACCGACCTATCGGCGCAGCGGGGAGGGCTGCTTTGGCGGAGCGAATGGAGTGGAGTGGGACGTGGGGGAGGGGGGTTTGGGGAATATTATTGGCTAGTTGGCCGAAGGGCGGTTGAATTTGGGATTTGGGGCAATTTTTTTTGGGGGGGGAGGGGGATTTTAGCGCGGCGGGCGGGAGGAGTTTGGCGCATGGTCGGTTTCTCCAAGTGCAGTCCCACGTGTCAGTGAAGAGGCAAGCCAAAGTGCGTTCCATTTGCGTGAGCCGTGTGTAGGACCGAACGTGTGTGGGCTGCAATGCGACCGCGGCAGGGGTGCTATGACTGTATCACCTTTTTCCCTTTTAAACTAGGTGCTTCGCCCCCTAAAAAAACTTGGTGATCTCGACTAAAACTGCGCGGCCGGGACTTTTCGCGCATGATATGCTGGGAGGTTGGCTTAGTTGGGTTTTTTAGGACGAGTAGTGCTACACCTACGTAATCCTAGTTACGTAATTGACGTAATGTGAAACATGTCAGCTATTGATTGTTGATTGGGGGAGGGAGGGGCCCACCACCATGAAAATCAGGGAGGAGAGAGAGAGAGGCAATTTACGTTAACCCTTTCATAGGTTCTCGTAGAAGTAGAAAGATATGAAATGCATGAATGTGTAGTGGACGTACTATTGGAGTGCCTAAGATAAATTGTGTATGTAGACCCTATGTGTTTATTTACTTCGCATGTTAGCTTTGTCTTGGTTCAATAAAAAGCAGAGTTGGTGATGATGGTGTGCCTGCCATCCTGCAATATAGGTCGTCCGATCTATATCTAACGGATAGCAAGGAAACTATGACAATTTACCCGCACCCCTCTCCACATTTGTAGGTAAGGCCTTCCCTCGTTCATCCTTTTCTCCCACAAGATCTTGATGTTCCGTGCAACGCACGGGCATCTTGCTAGTACCCCTACAATATACTATATTATTGTGAAAGTTCGTATACACCGGCCGAGATTAATGCAAACACGGCATATTTTCATTACATTTCGAACTTCTATAGGACAGAAAAATAAAAGAAACCCGACCCAAAACATATTCTATGGCGGCGAGCGACATCCTCCATCTGCGATCTCCATGTACGGGGCAGGGTTCAAGACCCGTGAAGTGAAGGTGCAGTCTCCGGCGAGGAAGAGTAGAACACGGGAGATGGACCGGCCAGTTGGCACACCATGCCTTGCCACCTCCCATGCCCTACTCATCCTCAGAGGAGTCCCTAACCTCGGCGGTGCCGGACGTTGGATGACGGCAAGTAGGACGCGTGGCTAATGGTGCTACCGTCGTCGGCCGCCAGCGTGGCCACCGCTTGTGCGGTCGTGTCCGCGTCCGGCTACGTCGCTATTGCGTCGCGAGTGGTGACTTGAACGAGGGCGGCGACCATGAGCTTCATCCCCGAAGACAAGCTCTCTCACAGAGCGTTCGCACTCGCGGTCATGGCGGATGTGGTGCCAGGTAGCAGGACGATGCTATGGTGTGGAGGTTAGCTGGGCGTTGCCGCTTTAAGTAGCGCATTTCGGTGAGGCCAAGCATCCAGGTGCATCATTAAGTCGCCGGAGTTGGTTCCTCGGGCACCGAGCCTCTTAACGACGGCATACGGACGGACCACATGAATGCGGGCAGCTTGCGCCGGCTGGGAACGCACCGCGCGATGGCGCGATGGACGAGGGTTTTTGGTGTGCCAGGGTAGTCAGCTGCAGTCGTTGCAACGTTGGATATGCCCTTTTCTCACATGCGATCCCCACATGTCATTGAATAAGCAAGATGACCCGGCATGGTCTTAGGTCCTGGGGATACAGTTGGCCGCGCTACACCACTCCGCGGATGCGTCGAGACGCGCGTGCACTTCGGCGCCCCATGCATCCTTGACGAGCCGGGTGTTGATCTGCTGGTCATGCCACAGCACTAACGCCACCCTCGGCACACTGAAACTGACCGTGTCTAGCAACGATGAGCGTGTCACTCACCGCGGTCGCCGTGTCCAGAGGCAGTGCTGGAGCTGCGCAACATTGCTGGTCACCACCATTTTCCTTTTCAAGTAGTGAAGCGTAACACTTGATTAAGTTGCCGGATGGTGTGCTAAATGTAGGTGTCCGACTGTTTGAAAGAATAATTGAGGTGTGCCCGGTCCGTGCCCGCATTTAGAGGTCCCTCTATTTTTATTTACTCCGCATTTTAGCTTTGCTCAAAGTCAAACTTTGTAAACTTTGACAAAGTTTATAGACATAAATAATAACATATACAATAACAAATCAATACCATTAGATTCATTATTGAATATACTTTCACATCTTATAGATTTGCTATTGCAAATGTTCATATTTCTACTCTTACTAGCAAGATTCCCGTGCATTGCACGTAACATCAAGATGCATTAGTATGACTAGTTTATCTTGTGAGATAAAAGGATGAATGAGGGAAGGCCTTATTTGCAAATGCGGAGAGGTGTGTGGGTACCTTTTTGCAAAATTGCCATAGTTTCCTTCCTATCCGTCAGATATAAATCGGATGGCTTATATTGCAGGATGGCAGGCACACCATCTTCACCAATCTGTTTTTATAAGAGTCCGTCCGATTTATATCTGACGGATAGGAAGGAAACTATTGCAATTTTGCAAAAAGATACCCACACCCCTCTCCACATTTGCAAATAAGGCCTTCCCTCTTTCATCCTTTTCTCCCACAAGATAAACTACTCATACAAATGCATCTTAATGTTTCATGCAACACACGGGCATCTTGCTTGTCTACTTTTCTTTTTAAAAACAGAGTTGGTGATGATGATGTGCCTGCCATCCTGCAATATAGGCCATCCGATTTATATCCGATGGATAGGAAGGAAACTATGGCAATTTTACAGTAAGATACACACACCCCTCTCCAGATTTGCAAATAAGGCCTTCCCTCGTTCATCCTTTTCCCCCACAAGATAAACTACTCATACAAATGCATCTTGAAGTTCCATGCAACACATGGGCATCCTGCTAGTATAGTTAAAAAGCTGAGTTGGTGATGATGGTGTGCCTGCCATCCTGCAATATAGGCCATCCGATCTATATCTAATGGATAGGAAGGAAACTATGACAATTTACCCGAACTCCTCTCCACATTTGTTGATAAGGCCTTCCCTCGTTCATCCTTTTCTCCCACAAAATCTTGATGTTCCATGCAACGCACGGCCATCTTGCTAGTTTTCTATAAATTTGGTAAAATTTTATGAAGTTTGACTTCAGTTAAACCTAATATGCAGAGTAAATAAAAACATAGGGAGTATCTTACTCCGTGACCAAGACGGAAGGAAAAATGAGACAACTTATCGTTTATTTGAGTCGTCCAAGAATAATCATGTGGCATTGCTTATTTCTCATTCCTCTACAACCCTCTTCTCCATCGATCATGCCGCCCTCTAGTCGAGTCCATCCTCCCGCATGCCTCATTTGAACATTCTGCGGAGTATCATTCGCATGTGGGCCTAGACCATGCTTGTATTTCCAATGTTGTAATTTGTCAGACATGCATACAAACAAACGGTTCGTTTAAAGTTTCACTTTGCCTCCACTACGTGTCGCTTCCCGTCTTAGTTTTGACATCCCATTTGGTTCATGCTCCGACACATCTTGATGAGATTGATTGATGTTGAGAGATCAATTGCATGTCGTGCAAGGAGATAAAGGTTTGGTCTGTTTCTATGATAGAAATGACCCGCGGGGGGGGGGGGGGGGTCGGGGGGATCAGATGGAGTATATTGTACGTTCATAAGTGGAATGAACGTATTGTACCCACCCTAGTCCTCTTTCAATCGATCTCCGGACCCCGAGATGAAATTGAGAGAGAATGACTGGGTGCATGTGTGATACCTAAGGCGGATTCGAAATTTTGAACCGGTGATCATAGCATCCGCAAATCATATATAAAGGGTATTCAATGTTCGTTTCGCTTTTGAACATACAATATACTCCCTCCCATCCTTTCTAGTTTACATATAGGTTTTATGTGTAGTCAAAGTATCTCTACTTTGATCAAACTTACAGAAAAAAGTATGAACATTTAACAATGCCCAATCAATATTGTTAGATTCGTACGTACTCCTAGATTTGTCTTCAAACAGAGATGGTTTCCAATTTGTTTTCAACCACGTGAATTTGCTTGGTCTCGAGCATGCTCTTCCTACTAGGATTTCGCCACTTATAGCCAGTCGAATAGTAACTTTTTAAAGCTCCCTATCCAATAGTACTAGTGGAGTACTGACAACATCTGTAGTAGAGTATGCAGTGCTCATAGCACTCCCTCCTTCCATTTATATAGGGCCTAAGAGCAAGTACAATAGTGGGCTTACAACCCGCTTACATGGCACTTTTGCCTATGTGGAGGAGATATATGTGAAAAAGTAAGGGGAGTGGTCTCTTATGCAAGAGCCTAGCTATATAGGAATTCCTAGGTAAATACAATAAATATGAAGAAAGAGATAGAGAGGAGATGGAAAAAGTACTAATACAATAGCCAACCTTATATCTTTTTGCGGGAAATAGCCAACCTTATAGCCCACACTATTGTATGAGTGCATATAGATGATGGCTATAGATGACATGGCAGATCCTTATAGCCATTGGCTGGCTATATTATTAACCAAATGCTTTTTTCAAAACCGCGTTTGACTATTGACAAGATTAATAGTACATGAGATGTATAATGTGAAAATTATATCATTGGAAGCTCCTTTCACATACAAATTTGACCATTTGATTTGTGTAAGTTGCATGTCATATATTATTACTCTAATATTTGGTCAAAGTTAGCCTCGAAAAACGCATTAGGCCATGTATAGTAGATGGAAGGAGGGAGTGGTAGTGGAAGTGGATCCTCTGACATAGGTATCCCTGCCTTACCCTCCCTTTCGGTCACTTACTCGCGGACCCCGTGCTTGCTAGGCCCCGCATGTCAGTTACTCAATGGGTTCAGCCACGTCAGGGGATCCTCATCCGTAGTATACTCCCTCTATTTTTATTTACTCCGCATAAAACGGTGGGAGTGGTAGTATAAATGACGCGGGCAGGGGAGGGGGATGGACGTCAGTTTGCACTCACTTGCGGTCCCACAAGCGAGCGGAAACGCAAGAAAAAGCGCGTTCCATTCGGTGAGCGACGTGGAGGGTCCAGTGCACCGGGGTGCAACAAGAATGCGACAAGAGCGTTGTACAATCCAAACCGATTGACTGGTCATCACCGGAATCACTATTCAAACCAGAACATTCGCTACTCGGCCTACGCCAGCCACTGCCCCAAAACCACACCTCCTCTCTAGCCCATTCCCTCACCTCTCGATCCCCTAGCCCGCATCAAGCGTCCCCTAGTTTTTCTAAAAGCCATGGTGCACCGCAAGATCACGTACTACAAGATGCTGACGCCGGAGCGCCGCGCAGAAATGCGGTGGCGGTCGGCACCACAGACCTCCGTTCCCAAGCTCGCTTTGTGGCAGGCCAATCCCCAAGTTCTCTGGAGCCAAGCTACGAGGAGGAGGAAGCCAATCCAATGTTCATGGCGGAGGTCGCGGCGCAGAAGGCCCCTGATGGGTATGAGACGATGGACATCGACTTCGTGCCGGCGTCCGGGTCCCCCATGGTGCAGGCGGACCAGCGGTTCAACCTGGCGATACTAAAGGAGGACCGGGAGGTAGAGGCTCAACTCGACACGGAGCGCGCGCATGCCGCTGCCATCGACGCTCTCCTGCAGGCGGAACCGGATGTCGTGGATGTGAACCGGGTGGCGGAGGCTCAACTTGATGCGGAGCGCGCGGCTGCCCCTACCATCGAGGCCCTCCTTCAGGCGGAACCGGGCATCCTGGACTTGAACCGCGTGGTGGAGGCTCAACTCGACGCAGAGCGCGCGGATGCTACTGCCATCAAGGCCCTCCTGCAAGCGGAAACAGATGTTTTGGACTATAACCGGGCGGCGGAGGCTCAACTCGACGCGGAGCGCACGGATGCCGCCGACATCGAGGCCCTCCTCCAGGCGGAACCGGATGTCCTAGACTTGAATCGGGTGCTCTCATCCGCGTAGAGCGCCCGCACACTCCGTGTGAACGAGTAGCTGGAGGCCGAGGACAACCACGGTGCGGAGACACACGTCGACAGCTATGGCTGTTTCGCACCGGCATCCAAAGACGACAAGGTCATCTCGTTCTCCGAGCAGTGATAGTTTTTGTTTCTGTTGTTGTTTTGAGGGATATTTTGTTGTGTAAAAAACATATGTTGTTATGCAAGTCGCCTGACTTTCATCATTTGGGCCAGTCTACCATTTCAGGTGGTTGGATGAATATGCTACGTATCCTAACCCTTCTGCCTCATGTCTTCTTCTTCCCCAATAGACCACTGCACGGGCCGTACGGATCCTCCCCAACATGCGGTTGGATAAACATACTATATGAATGAAAATTATGTGTCAGCGGTAGGATGGCTGAGTTTGGTTTGATCACATGCGTAGCACGTGTTAGTGAGGGTGCGTTCCCTTGGTTGGGTTTGCGGTGTGCAGGAGTGACTGTGTGAGGGTGCGGTGCGACCGCGGCGTGCAGGAGCGACTGTGTGAGGGTGCGGTGCGACCGCGACAGCCATGCGCAAGTGTACCTCCTTTTCATTTTGAAAACTTTAGGCAAGCTTGGCAAAAATGTGTGGCGAAGTATGGCAATGCAAGGCCTAGACCCAAACGGATACAAGTACGTACGTACTAGGAGTACTAGTGTTAAAAAAGAAAGGCGGGGTTTTCCTTCGTAGGATTAATCGATACAAATCCTCGTTTGACGTGTCAATTAATGCGTATTTTTTTCTCCAAAGCTCAAAGAGCTAACCATCTCACTCCTCATCGCTTAGTTAATGCAGCACCATGCAAACCAACCTTCTCACTTCTGCATGCATGCAAGGGTATATTAATGTCCTTGGTTGTTAGTACGGGGCAAACCCCATCAATTTTGCCTCGATTAGTGTTAGTGGCCTTTTGCAAATTGTAATTTTGATATACTGGCCTTGTGTACAAAAAATGGAGGTAGTAACTATTTGACTTCCTTCCCCATTGCGATGACATCGGCGATATCTCGAACATTGTGGTTTGGCGAAGTGCGTTCGACAGAGAACACCATTGAGGGAGACCACGGTAAGTCTTTCGCAAGTTCCGCCTGCAAGCCGAGAAAACCGCCTTATTTGCATCCAGGAAGTCCGTTGAACCAAAGGACGCGTAAATGTACTAGTACTACTAGTACTCCCTCCGTTTCTTTTTACTCCGCGTATAGAATTTAGTCAAAGTCAAACTACATAAAATTTGACCAAATTTATATAAAAAATATGGACATCTATAATACTAAAACTATATAGTATTAAAATACATTTCATGATGCATCTGATAATATTTATTTCATATTGTGAATGTTTATATTTTTTTAATATAAAGTTAGCCAAACTTTACAAAGCTTGACTTTGACCAAACCTTATATGCAGACTAAAAAGAAATGGAGGGAGTACACAATAGCGTCGTCTATCCAACATAGTGCGGTGAGGTGGTTTCTCGAAGAAGACGATCTAGAAGCGGAGTTAGCGAAGAGTGAAATGATGGTTGCTTCGTCCGTGCTTTGGGATTTGACGCCTCATTTCTTTGTGATTTGTGATAGAAGGGACAGGGGAGTAGACTCTGTGCTCTATACTGTACATGCGTCCAAGCACGGGAGAAAGAGGAGAGACGTTGCATTTTTCTATTCCTTCAATCAATCTATCAATCAGGGAGCTTCGGTTCTATCTTTTTGGCTTTGGCAGCACCGTCCACAATGGTTCCCATTGATGCCAAAAGCTATTTTCACATTTGGCTACACATTGTGGATGCCCTTAACTGTACCACTTGGTTTTGCTCCTGTGTGCTATCTATACAAATCTCAATTATATTGATCTAAAAAAATTATAGAATCAAGATTAGTAAAAAGGAGGTGATTTTGCCACGCAGATGGCGGGGGAGGTTCCCTATTTTTAGAGGACGTTGGCCTGCCGGTTTGCTAACATGCGGTCCCACGTGTCAGTGCTTTACAAAGCTGATCCGCGTCCCACATGAGGCGGCACAATGACAGAAGTAACACGTGGTTAACTTGAAGAAGATGAGGGAGAAGCGGATTCAGCAACTAGTGAAATGATGGTTGCTTCATCCCTCAAACTTGTTTTTTAGCATTATTACTTTGTCCCTCCAACTTAACTGCGGGAAAGGTGCAACTTTGTGATTTGACGCCTCATTGCTCATTACTACGCCGACGCCATGACTAGGGTGCTTCACCCCTGCTGCTCTGCATTGTATTACGGTATGGCATGTGGACACGGTAGCTTGATGTCCCACATCTCGGTGAAAGGGACTTGAACATTTATGAAAGCGAGCGATCTACTCTTATGCCGGAGGAGTACACGCCACGACGGCCTAGTGAACTGTTACTTGTACTGTATAGTGGTGTACTATAGTACTATAGTTTTGCTGTTTCGCATGATCCATCGATACAAACCCGATTAAACAGGAAAGGGCGGGATTTTTCCCGCGTGGTAGATGATACTGGCCATACATTTCAATGGCAATTTTAATGTATGGAAACTGAATAATTAACATTGTGATATCTAGTAAAACTAAAAACACATATGATTTGTTGTGTTAGAGTGTAGTAGTAGTGCTGTATTGCATAGTTGTTAGATGTAACATGCGAGAACATGTAGAGATGTAGTTTTGGAGGGCCTACAGAGAGAAAAGCATAATACGGTCACCGGACTTCAAAATACGCTCATTACAGTCACTATATACATTTTGCGGTGATTATACGGTCACTTGCTCAACGTTCAACATCTGATTGCACTCTATTGACTGGCCAAATAGTCTGTGTGGGACCATGTTGACTAGTTAAATTGAACATGTTCCTTGTGGGTCCCACCTTTGAGTTCGCATAGGAAAAAGGTCAGATAAACACAAATTTACACAGGCGCGACAAGACTCCAACCCGTGCGCGGGAACCACCTGGTTGTGTATGTGTCTGTCAGGGCTTGATGTGTGCGCATGCACGTGTAGGTTGAGAATTTGAGCGTGATAGTGTGTGTTGGTCGTGTGGTGTGTGCATGCATGCGTGCATGTGTGCGTGTGAGTGTTGTGTGCGTGGATGCGTGTGTACATGTGAGTGTTGCGTGCGCGCGTGGCTGCATGTGTTTGTGTGAGTGTTGCGTGCATGCAGTTCGTGTGCATGTGTGTGTGTGTGTGTGTGTGTGTATAATCACCACACCAGTTCCTGTGTGTTAAAACAGACGGCTCAGCATACCAATACAAGGCCACCTTGTCTGCTATGCCCGCGGTCATGACTTTGAACCACCGTCCAATATTTTTTTCCGTTTGTTTTCATTCTTACTAGCAAGATGCCCGTGCGTTGCACGTAACATCAAGATGCATTTGTATGACTAGTTTATCTTGTGAGAGAAAAGGATGAACAAGGGAAGGCCTTATTTGCAAATGTGGAGAGGTGTGTGGGTACCTTTTTGCAAAATTGCCATAGTTTGCTTCCTATCCGTCATATATAAATCGGACAGCCTATATTGCAGTATGGCAGGCACACCATCATCATCAACTCTGTTTTTATAAGAGTGTAGAGTAGATACAAGCCGACAGGTGGGCCCAATGGTAGCGAGAGAATGCGATGCAACACTAGAGGTGCCACGTGGAGCGTTTAACTGGTCAACTAGTCATGTCTTGAGCAAATACAGAGCTGTACGGAGAGCCCATGACTATATAATAACCACAAAACGTAAATGGTGAACCTCATGACTGGATTTTGAAGTCCAATGTACGTATCATGCTTTCGCTTCAAATACAATGATCGTCACTGTATATATCACAAGAGAAAGATGAAACATGCATGAATGTGCTGGGGGCGTACTTTTAGAGCACCTGATGATAGTTTGTGTGCATACGTGAAAGGGGGTAGAGGGGGCGTATGCGATGGAGAGAGAGATGCTCTTCGTTTCTTTTTATTATGACTAACTTTATATACAGTATAAAAATATAAAAATTCACAGTGTGGAATGAATATCATTGTTGGCACCATGCAATGCAAATTAACGTTCATACTCCTCCATATAACTTTGTAATGTTGTATATATCTAGAAATTCTAAAATAATGTTTTGGCCACACTTTATTCAAAAGGAATGTTGTATGCGAAATAAACGTGAAGAGAGGGCTTTTTAGATCAATTGGGTACCTGATGTAACATGTGTGAATGTGTAGTTGATGTATTTGGTAGGGCCTAGAGGTATGTGTGTGTATTACATATTCGACAGAGTCATGGATAGAGGGCCCGGCGGGGGGAGGGGGTGTGGGAGAGATAGAACAAGAAATGAGAGAGGTCTAGAGAGAGAGACGAATATGATGTCACCGCGAGAGATTCCCTTGAGTGTGTATATGCAAGGCGGAAGGCACAAGGAGATTTTTTTGTGTGGTGTCTATGTTGGTATGCATGTGTGTGGGTGTGAGAAGATAATGAGACCTGGGGGCAGAGGGTGTGTCACCGCGTGAGGTCTGGTGGGCCGATATGAGGCCCTTGGTTCGGTTCCGTCCTGCACCACATTGGTTAACCCGTGACGGATTTAGGGAGACCCATGGATGACTACTCGTACAAGACAAAGATAGCAGAATCGTGAAGGACTCTATGTCCACTGACAAAGCCGGCCAGGATTTGTAACCCTAGGTCCTCGGACTAAGGTAACCCCTTATCTCTGATATTACTATTCATCCAACCTAACTTTAAGGGGCATCCTACAGAATGCTCTGCTAGAATCATCCTCGTTGATTAGGAAGAGACGTGTGAGACAATCCGTGAGAGACAGGCCTAAAGATAATGTGCGTATAGGAGACATGTAGGCAGGTCTATGTATATAGAAAGGGTCGATGGGGATTGTGCGTGTGTATGCTTGTGAGAGCAAGAGTGCTTGTGATAAAGGTTAGTGAAAACAGTCGTAAATGGTTACAAGAGGGAGGGAGGGTTATATTGAGAACATGTATGCGAGAAAGACACCTCGGGAGAGTGTGTGTGACCATGTGTGAGAGACCACCGATGGAGAGTGAAACTACACATAAAAGACTGATGTACACATAGATTAAAGATATAAATTGTATCCAAATATTAGGATGGGATCATGATATTTGCAATTCGTGTAAGGAACAGTCATTGATCCATCAGACATATAGATTCTATCAAATTTGAGCATGTCTATGTTATTATTCAACATAATTGGTCCACATAGTTAGTATTTTGAACTCCAGACAATGCATCGCTTTAGCAATCGAATATAAACGTGAGTATAGTTCATGTTGTGTGTGTAAAGCACATTATACATATGAAAGTTACACAATGAACATTATAAATAGCTAGCTATGAACTAGCATACATTTGAATTCAACTTAAGATGGTTAGAAAAATTCGAATTCAACATGAAGTCCATTCAATTATTTGAATTTGATATCATGGCATTTGTAAATCATACCTAAATTATGGGGGCACCAATCTTTGCTCTACTTTTGTACATAATAGCATATATAGTCGTGTACAAAATAGATTCAAATTTAGCCCCTCCATTCCAAAATAATCATAGTTGTGAGTGCATCTTGCTGGGGATATAGCTAGCAGGTATGACTCGCCCAGGAGGGGCCCGGTCAACCCCAATGGCGGGTTATGAAAAGAAGCCCAATAAACATACAAGGCGAGGATTTGTTATAGGACTTGTAGTAGGCCCAAGCCCAGAGGCGGCTTAAGGCCCAGTATTGTAAACCGCCATATGTAAAGAAAGACTTGTAAAGAAAGGCATATAAAAGAAGTCACCGAGCCGGACACGTTGGATGAGCCGGCCGGGACTATGTAGGCCGCCAGGCGTTAACCCGTGTATATAAGGGGACGACCCGACGGCGGCTTAGGACAAGAAAAAAAAGATTGATAGCCAAGCAAGCGGATTCGCTCCTTGGTAATCAAAACCTGCCAATACAACATCAACTGGACTAGGCCTTGCCTTCACCGTAAGGGGCCGAACTAGTATAAACCTCTCGTGTCCTTTGTCCCGATTAACACCTTTAATCTTCCTAGTTGCGATGACCTACGACTAAGTCCTTTCGCTAGGACATCTACAGTGACAATTCCATGATAGTTGGCGCCCACCGTGGGGCCAGCGCACGGTGGATTTGAGTTCTTGAAGGGCAAATTTGAAGGGCTCAAGGGACACGCTGTTGGCCGGATGACCAAGAGTCGTCGCGGCAAACTCTACATCGACGACGAAGGCTGGGGCCCTGACGCCGGCTCAATTGAGTAAGGATACTGGGTCCCCTTCGGTGGAATCCATGTCTTCATCGGCCGGATCAGCGAGCCGGGCCCTGAGCCGGACATCTGCACCGACCTCGTCATGACGGCTCATCGTGCCAGATCTGCCCGGGCTCAACCCGCCATGAGGCGTGCCTTCGTGGGTTGCATCCATGGAAGGGAATTTTCAGAAGGATCGGTGGATGGTGGTGAGACGGCCGTTTGTTCTGATGGTGAGTCGTCCACGGGCGAAACAGATTCTTTGTATCAGTTACAAGATGGCGGGCTCGGGGGCTGTTCCGATGACAGCAGTATTCCGGACCCCACCGAGCCTCCGAATCGAGCTTGAGTCTTCATGGCTGGCACTCAACCTGGTCAGAATTCTACGGCTGCGGCAAGCATAATCACTGGGTTAGCAGCGGCCGGGTCAGGGGACCCTGTGCACCCGCCAGCTCAGGTATTAATGTACCTCATGGATAGGATGATGGCCCTGTTGACTGTGGTGGTTGAGCCAGCGGATAAGGCTCAGCATGACGCAAAAGTAGCACAGCTACGCGGAGAGGTAGCACAGGCCAAGGAAAATTTAGCTGCGGAAGACGTCAGGATGACCGCGGAACTGGCGGCTCTGGATGCGCGTGCTCAGCAGCTTCAAGCGGAGACTTTCCGGCTCTCGGTGGATCCGAACGCGTCAAACGAGGTCATGAGGAGAAGACACTAGAAAACTCAGTCACGTCTGCCTCTGACTTGCGATCCTAGGAACCTTTTCCACACACCCGGGGTCGGTCCCAGCAACCCGACGGAGGCAAACCGGATCACAACACCCGGGAAGGGGGCGCCGGTTCAACCGAGGGCCATGGAACCACCCCGTGTGAATATTGCTCCGCCTCATTACACGCCAGTACCACCGGGTCACTTCTCTAACCCTTTGGAGAATTTAATTGCTGCACAGGCTCGTCTGGCGGCTCTCCCAATGGAAGGCGACTCTCCAACGGCGATCGAAACACAAAGGGTCAGAGAACTTCTTCAGACAGCCCTGGCACAACAAGATGCATACTCTTATAGTCGAGACAGAATCCATTCGACCCCTCGCCGAAGCCGGAGCCCGAGCTATAGCAGGCATATGGACTCAGTGGCTATGTCAAGCAATGCCCAACGCTGTAACCAGCGCAGGATGGAGCCTTTAACTTGGTGGATCAGGAGAGGATCCGTCAGGAGGCTGAGCGGGCGGTTCAACTGGCAGCTGAGCGGGCGGTTCAACTGGCAGCTGAGCAGGCGGCTCATCAGGCTTTTCCGGTTTATCCAGCAACCTCTGTTGAGGCAGGAGTGGCCACAAGAACAGGATGTGTCCCTTGCCTGGTGCTGGCTCTACGTAATGAGTGCTTGCCAAAACATTTTAAGGGGCCTCGTAAGGTGCCTAATTACATGGCTGACTTGCAGCCTAGGGCATGGATTGAAAGTTATGAGATGGCGATGGAGCTATTGGAGGTCAGTGATGCAGCAATGGCTAAATATTTCACTATGATGTTGGATGGAACAACTTGCACTTGGTTGAAAGGGTTGCTGCCCAACTCCATCGGCTCATGGGCGGAGTTAAAAGCCCGGTTCATTCAGAACTTCAAAGACACATGTAAGCAACCTATGTCAATCATGGACTTAACTAACTGTAAGCAAGAGGAAGGTGAGTCCACGACCCATTTGGTGCGCCGGGTCAAGGAGATAATACATTCATCTGATAAGATGGATGCCGGCTCTGCGGTCTTAATGTTGGAGAAAAATTGCTGTTTTGAACCTCTGAAGCAGAAGCTGGGACGGTTCAAGCGTGATTGTCATGACATGGGAGCTGTTGGCGGCTCTGGTCAAATATGCTAATTCAGATAGTACTAAGGATCCCGTGTCTGATGAAGAGAAGGCAGGGAAGGGAAAAAAGAACGGCAATGGGAAGGGTCACTAGCATAACCCGACGAATCAAGGAGGTAATAAACGTAAGGCTGAAGATTTGTGGATAACGCCAGTACACATGGCAACAACCAACGGCGCAAGGGGAGGCCACCTCCTTGGTCAGGCGGGTCAGGTCCCACTCTTGAGCAACTACTGAATGAACCCTGTCCAAGACATGGCACCCGGGAGAAGCCAGCTACCCATCTGTGGAAGGACTGTACGATCATGAAGGCGTTCAAAAATTCCAACATGTTCGATAGTGACCACAGACCTGGCGACGGTTCAGGCGGAGGCAGTTTTCATGGCCCGGGCGCCCGCTCAGGCGGAGGCGGTTTTCATGACCAGGGCCATTCGGGTAACCAAGGTGGTTATAATCTGCAATCTGGCCAAAGTAATCAGCAGCAACAACAGCAGCAGTCCGGGTATCAGAGTAACCCAAAACAGCTAAACAGTGGGCAGTGCCACGTATTTACCACTAGTTTGTGCAAGAGGGACCAGAAACATCACAAGAGGGCTGTAAACGCTATTGAGTCGGCGGTTCCACGTTATTTGAGATGGTCAAAACAACCTATAGTGTGGAGTATGGAGGATCACCCTCCCTGGGTTGATAATCCGGGTCACTTGGCTCTGGTAGTGGCGCCTCAGGTTGGTGGATATAAGTTTACTAAGGTACTCATGGACGAAGGCAGTATCATCAACATCCTCTATTATGAGACGTTTCGTCGCATGGGGTTGACAGACAAGAGTCTTAGAGAATCCAACACTGTTTTTCATGGTGTTGTACCTGGTAAGTCAGCATACCCAGTTGGTAAGATTGAGCCGGAATTAGCCTTTGTGGATGAATATGATTCTAGGGCTGACAAGTTAACTTTTGAAGTGGTTAAGATCAAAAGTCCATATCATGCCCTGTTTGGACGGCTGGCTTATGCCAAGTTCATGGCTCGGTCGTGTTATGTGTATCTGCAGCTCAAGATGCCGGGTTATAAAGGCACCATTACAGTACATGGAAGCCGTAAAATAGCCCTGGAATGTGAGGAAGGTGACGCTGCTTATGCAGAGTCTGTTTGTGCAACAGAGAAATTAAGGTTTTATAAAGATAATGTTGACCCGACAGACATGATGTCTTTGAAGAAGCCAACTACGGAGCATGAACCGGTGCTAAAATTGAAATCAGCTAATGACACCAAGATGGTTGATTTTGTGCCTAGCGACTCATCCAAACAGTTCATTATCAGTGCTCACTTGGATCCAAAATAGGAAAGCACGCTAATCGAGTTCATCCGTGAGAATCGAGACATCTTTGCATGGAAGCCTTCTGACATGTCGGGTGTCCCGAGAGAAATTGTTGAGCACACTCTCAATATCGATCCAAAATTTAAACCGGTCAAGCAGTTTCTTTGACTGTTTAACGAGGAAAGGCGCAAGGCTATTGGAGAAGAGGTGGCCCGGCTCTTGGCGACCGGGTTCATTGTTCATGTTTTTCACCCGGAGTGGTTGGCTAACCCGGTGCTTGTGCTTAAAACGAACGGCACCTGGCGCATGTGTGTGGATTACAAAGATTTGAACAAAGCTTGTCCGGCAGACCCTTTTGCTCTCCCTCGTATTGAACATGTACGACGGGTTGTGAGCATTTGAGTTTTTTGGATGCCTATTCAGGTTATCATCAGATCAAGATGGCAGTTAAGGACCAGGAGAAGACAACTTTCATCACTCAGTTTGGAGCCTTCTGCTATGTGTCTATGCCTTTTGAGCTTAAGAGTGCCCAGGCGACTTATCAACAATGTGTGCAGAATTGCCTTCACAATTAGATTGGGCGCAATGTTCATGCTTATGTGGATGATATAGTGGTGAAATCCAGAGAGAAGGAAGCCTTGGTAACTGATCTCAAGGAGACTTTGATAACCTCTGGGTCTACAAAATGATTCTTAACCTTGCTAAGTGTGTTTTTGGATTCCCAGCTGGCAAACTCTTGGGTTTTTTGGTGTCTAACAGAGGTATTGAGGCTAACCCAGAGAAAATTAAGGCAATTACATCTTTGGCTAAACTGGCATGCATCAATGACGTTCAGCGGTTGGCGGGTTGCGTCGCAGCCTTAAGCCGGTTCATAAGCCGATTAGGGGAGAAGGCGATGCCTTTGTATCAAATGATGAAGAAGGCAGGTGACTTTGTCTGGAGTGACGCTGCTAACTCTGCTTTTGAGGATCTAAAGAAACAGCTCGCTGAGCCGCCGATTCTTGCTGCTCCGGTTGAGAAAGAGCCGTTGTTGTTGTATGTGGCTGCTAACTCACATGCTTTTAGTGTGCCCATTGTTGTGGAGCGCAAGGAGGTTGGCAAGGAACATCCGGTCCAACGGCCGGTTTACTACGTCAGTGTGGTGCTCATTGAATCTAAACATAGATATCCGCATTGGCAGAAGCTTGTTTATGGGGTGTTCATGGCAAGCCAGAAGCTCAAGCATTACTTTCAGGGTCACCCAATCACTGTGGTTAGCTCTGCCCCTCTAGGAGACATTATTCAAAATAGAGAAGCCACAACACGAGTCGCCAAGTGGGCTATTGAACTTGGGCCTCATGGTTTGAATTATGTGCCACGTACTGCAATCAAATCTCAAGCGCTGGTTGACTTCATTAATGACTGGACAGAGTTGCAGATGCGAGAGGAGAAACTAGACAACACATATTGGACGGTTCATTTTGATGGGTCCAGACAATTGGAAGGCTCGGAGGCTAGAGTTGTTTTAACTTCTCCTCGAGGTGACAAGTTTTGTTATGTGTTGCGATTGATGTTTCCTTGTACAAACAACGCAGCAGAATATGAAGCCTTGCTCCATGGTCTTCGAATGGCTAAAGAGATGAGTCTGAGCTGGGTACGGTGCCTTGGCGACTCAGATTTAGTGGCTCAGCAGGTGTCAGGCAAGTGGGATTCCAAGGATCCTCTCATGGCGGCTTATCGCCGCGAGGTCGATGCTATTGCGGGGCATTTTAAGGGTTATCAAGTGGAACACATTAACCATAGAAAGAATGAAGCAGCTGATGCCTTAAGCCGGTTGGGATCTCAGCATAAGTCGGTGCCACCTAACACCTTTTTAGATGTTTTACATAACCCATCCATTAAGTTGCCTACAGAGGAAGATTTGGCCATTCCTGACCCGGAGGCATAGTTGGCGGCGGCTCTTCATGTCATTCCAGATTGGACAATACCATTCTTGGCTTACATGACTCGGGGCGAGTTACCAGAGGACGATACCCTGGCCCAACAGATAACCCGGCGGTCCAAGTCAATGACAATTTCTGACGGTGAGTTGTATCATCGCAGCGTCACTGGAGCGTTTCAACGTTGTGTTTCTCCTGAAGAAGGTCAAGAAATTCTTCGTGAGATCCATGAAGGGGATTGTGGTCATCACGCCGGGTCAAAGTTTCTTGTCTCCAAAGCTTTTTGTCATGGTTTTTACTGGCTAACGGCTCACGTTGATGCGGAGGAGCTGGTCAGTAGGTGTGATGGATGTCAAAAATTTGCACGACGAGCGCACGTGCCGGCTCAAGAGTTGCGGATGATTCCAATCACTTGGGCGTTTGTAGTCTGGGGGCTTGACATGGTTGGACCTTTCAAAAAGTCTAAAGAAAAAAAGACACATCTTTTGGTGGCAGTTGACAAATTCACAAAATGGGTTGAGGCGGAGCCAGTGAGCAAGTGTGATGCAGCCACGGCGGTTCAGTTCATGAAAAAGGTGATTTTCCGCTTTGGTTTTCCACACAACATTATAACTGACAATGGCACCAATTTGCCCCAAGGTGCTATGGAGGATTTTTGTCAACGTGAGCATATCCGGCTTGACGTTTCTTCAGTAGCTCACCCCCAATCTAATGGTCAAGCTGAGAGAGAAAATCAAGAAATCTTAAAAGGTCTCAAGCCCCGGCTCATGGTTCCCTTACAACAGACGCCGGGTTGTTGGGTACAGGAATTACCCTCGGTGCTGTGGAGTATCAATACCACTCCTAACAGGTCTACAGGTTATACACCTTTCTTCATGGTTTATGGAGCAGAAGAAGTGCTGCCTAGTGACATTCGTCATGATTCACCTCGCATGGCGGCTTACGTTGAAGCTGGTAATGAACAAGCCCGGCAGGATGCACTTGACTTATTAGATGAGGAGAGAGATTTGGCGGCGGCTCGATCAGCAATTTATCAACAGGACCTGCGCCGTTATCATAGCCACCGGGTTAAGTCCAGGACCTTTCAAGAAGGTGACCTGGTGCTCCAACTCATCCAGGATCTGTCTGATGCACACAAATTATCCCCGCTTTGGGAATGACCCTTTGTGGTCAGCAAGAACTTAAACAACGGGTCATATTACCTCATTGACGTTCGAACGCATAAAGACTCACGTAAGTCGGAGGAGGAGACCCGCCGGCCGTGGAACATTGCTTAGCTTCGGCCATACTATAATTAAGCCACCGGCTCTCATCATGTACATACTTTGACATTGTATATATTATGATAAGTAATAAAACAGGACCTCTATCCTTTTCCATTTCAATGATCATATATCTATATTATTTTCATTATTTGAAAAGACCAATAGGGGGCTGATCGTATCCGAATCTAGCTTAACCCTTTTGGCCCGGCTCATGATCATATTCGAATCTAGATGTAAATCTCATGGTCATTTGGGGGCTTCCTGTTCAAACATAGGTCGTATTCGAACCAAAGAGAACATAGCTGTCGTAACCCTCTTGATCGGCTCAAAGCTAAACTCACTAGGGGGCTTCTTGATCATATCCGAATCATAGCTTAACCCCTTTTGGGTCCGACTTGGATCGTATTCGAATCAGGGTCGTTAAAAACCTCTCAAAGTCATTTGGGGGCTTCATGTTCAAACATAAGTCGTATTCAAACCAAAGAGAACATAGCTGTCGGTACCCTCTTCATCGGCGCAACACCAAAGCCACTAGGGGCTATATGATTGTATTCGAATCTTAGCTTAACCCCTTTGGTCCAGTTTACTGATCGTATTCGAATCAGAAGCCTCCAGTTTTTATTCAAATATTTTGATTGTCTGAAGCCTAGTGTTTTTTATCATCTCAAATTTAACTGTCAGTATGGTTTCAAATTAAACCAGCTCGGTTAATTTACAATGAGTTGCCAAGGCATAACAGTCGTCAGACATATGGAAGTATTGACTTCTACAAGAGATTGTGTTATCAACCTCATCATTCGGGGCATGTAAACTGGCAGTCCAGGTTCAAAGAACACAGGTATGACAGTGTCATTCATGAACAAGTTTCTCTATGTTTTTTCGTTAATGAAAGGTTTTTTCATCCTTGTTTATCTTACATCTGGTTCTGTTTTTTCCATTATGATAATTTCATAAGTCATATATCGGGTGTTTTTGACCCGTCCGGTGCTAAACGGCCAGGACAACTTTTTCATCTTTTACAGGAATAGAGTTAAAACATTACAGATGTGACCATGGATATAATGCATATATTGACATCATGGGTAAAGAGTCATATGCACCATCTTATGCACGATGGCATAGGCAAAATATGCAGTTTTTAAACTAACCTATTACAAGGCATTGAGAGCACAAAAGGTTAGACTGTTTTTCCCCTCCTAAGGAGGTTTTAAGCTAAAAGCTAGATTGTTCAGATGGTTATGACTCCCCCCTGGATGGCTCACCTCCCTCCACTGGTTGGAAGCTGGGATTGGACTAGTCAAAACCATTCAGGGCAATGAACTCAGCCTCATCGTCAATTAGGCTGGTCGGGCCAATTTCCGAGGCAAAAGTGTGTTGACGAACCGGCGGGATAAGATCCGTCACTTTATAAGAGGGAGTCACCATCTTCTTATTCTCCATATCAAAACCCGATTGATATTTGTCAATGTTGGTCTCCTCTCCAAGAATGTTAGCTTGAGGACGAACTCCATTCACGCAGGCAATAAAGTCATCTTGCTCAAATCGAGTCCCATCTTCCTTCACGGTAGGGTACCCCTTAGCCACATCCATCGGGTCTAGATCCGGCACCTAGGCTTTGGAGCGGCTCAGGGCAGTCAGGGCTCCGGCTCTGGCACAGGATTGTTTGACCTCTTGAAACCTGGTGGGTAAGATCGATAACTTCTTCAAAACATCACTTAGGCGGTTTGGTCCTTGGTTGGCAGGGGAGATAGTAGCAAGTGCTCGTTGAGCGCCAGTATACAATTGCTCCACAAAGGTATAAACCGCCTTCAGTTTTGTCACACTGTCTTGGCTCAGATTTCTGCTTCGTGGACCTGTGAGTGTGTTTTAACAAAGGCTCAGCAGGCGGCTCATATTCCTGGTCAAAATAAAGTGTAAGTGATTAATACAAATGACTTACCGAAGATGGCCGAGACTATTTGAGACACACGGGTTTTTAAGCTGGTGAGCTCCGTGGTAACCTCCTCAAGAGCCGCCTCTGCTGGCTCGGCACGTTGTATCAGCAAGGTCTTCTCAACGCCCAGGATTTCTTCTTCTCAGTCAAACTGGTCTTCAATTTTTCAGTCTCAGAGAGACTCAATTGAAGTTTGGAATTAGCAGTCTTTATCTCTATTTCCTGATCCGCCTGCCGGGTCTTTGCATCCATTAATTGAGAACCCAATTCAATTAGGGCAGTCTACAAGCATGCACACGTGTGTCAAAAGTTATCTAAAGGTTATAATGATTGAAGTCCCAAGTACTTTGCAAACGGAATACCACTTGGCACTTGGGGGCTAATGTCTGCCAAAGCAATTTTTATGCAACATGACTCTTCTATGTTTCAAGTCCCAAGTGTTTTACAAAGTAACAACGCTTGGCACTTGGGGGCTAATGCATGACATTCAGAAAGTTTTTAAGTTGAGCCGGATCATACTAATTTGGACTGAGTTAAGACAGTTAAGAAGTTAAGTACCGGTTCATTTATGATAAATTGAGCCGACCCTTGGGGACTACATGTGAAAGTTTATACTAATCTGTTGGACTTAGGAAAAATCTAGACAAGGTATCAACTTATATCACAAGTCTACAGATCATTCAGGCTCATCATAATCTAAAGACTTGGGGGCTGGCAGAGTATATATAAATCGGAGTACATACCTCATATTTTAGTTGCAATTGCTTGACCATCTCAATTTCTGACTCACGGCTGGAATGCGGATGACTAAGATAGCCGGACAGTATGTCACTAGCATTCAGATGAGTGTAGTGAGAGATATCAAACTGTACTTTCTGCCTTTCTAAGGCCTCCTGTTTGGCAGAATGCCTGGCCAGCACAGTCGGATTACCCGACACAACAAATATGCTACCAATGATCAGAACGTCATGGTCAGAAGACGCTGGCGGGTTAGCTGAACCAGATGGTCGGACAGTGGAGGGATCAACAATGGTTTCATCAGCTAACGGCTCGGGTGGGTCCAATTGAGCATGGATAGCCGAATCTTCTGGCACTTCTGGTTGAGCGGGAGGAGTTGATGTTGCCGGTTTAGGTGCAGGATTTCTCGGGTCTTCTGCCGGTTTAATAAACTTAGCTTTCTTGGACTTCGCTTGACCACTAAGAAAGATTTTTTATGAGACAGTTAGTATAATGATGCAGTTTTAAAGAGGCAGATGAAGGACGATTTTCCTTACCCAGGGGCAGTCTTGAAAGCCGGAAATTGAGTCTGAGATGAGTCTCCAGAAGAGCGAGAAACCTCCTGTAAAAGTAAAATAAAATTAAATCATAAGAGGAAATAGATTCACGGATAAAAACAAAGGACAAAGGTGAAAGAAACCTCATTCTGTCGTTTTCGAGAAGTTTTTTGGAAGTCAGAAGGCGGTTCACCATCATCATTGGTCCAGGCCTGACGGCGGCTCTCATGTTGCTGCTTTTTCAAAAGAAAATGAGGGTCCAAATAAGCCAAAGGGTGCGAAAACCTTACTTTCCGGGTTACCATTCGAAGTTTCTATCTTGACAAAGGGGCTGAGTCGGAGGAGATAGTTACCCCTTCTTCCACGGCCTGGCTGGCCCCCGTGTCGTCCTGGCAATAGTCAGTGTCAATAAGATAGTTGAAAAATTGACCAAGGGAGTCAAGGGCTACCTCCGACTCAGAAACATCATCCAGCGGGAACATGTCAGATGCAGTGTTCTTCTTCTTGTGCTTCCGGGTCGTTTTCCTAGCGGCTATGGCAGCGGCTCTAGCCTTCTTGGCAGCTTCAGGATCATACTTGGCCTTCCAGAAGTTAGACTTGGCCTGTAAACAAATAAGCAGGTTAAAAGGACATGCAAGTATTTAAACTACTTAGGAAAACACAAAAAGAGAAAGAGGTCAGGGGTTTTCACCTCTGGTGCCGGGTTAAGTTTGCAGAAGGGGTTTAATCCAACCTTACTGCAGTCCTCGTATTTGTCGTTCACGAGGATGGTTGACATTGCGACAATGTCTTCTTCAGTCAATTGAACAGAGCAATATCGCAGAGTCATTTGGGCCTCCGCCATACTCATACATTAACTTGGATCAGCGGCTTAGGGGGATGACCCACCATGCGACCTAGCAATGGGTCAGGTCAACTATAGTTAAACCATTCCCCAATAAAGCTTGAATCCTTTTAACAGATGGAATAAGCTTCTTGCGTTCAGCAGCGGTAAGCTTATCAGGAAGCACAAACTTGGAATCCAGACACTCCGCGCGATAACCCGTCAATGGTTTTTCATTGGCTGGTGACGTATCTTGGCAGTAGAACCAGGTCTGATTCCAATCTTTGGGATGGCTCGGTAAGACTATTAAGGGAAAGACGGCGCCGTATCGGTGGTGAATTGAGATTCCACCAAGATCCAAACTAAGGTCGTTGGTGCATTCATTTTGGCGGTTCAAGTAAAAGTATTCTCTGAAGAGTTCCACAGTCGGTTCTTCTTGAAGATATACCTCGCAAAGAACTTGAAAATTGCAGATATTTGAGATGGAGTTGGGTCCAATGTCTTGTCGGCAAAGCTTGAAAAAATGCAGAACGTCTCGGAAGAACTTTGAGACGGGTGGAGAGAAGCCCCGGTTCATGTGATCGGTGAAAATGATAACTCCACCATCTTTGGGCTGAGGCCGTTCTTCGTCCGGGTCAGGTGCACGATAAGACATAACATTTTTCTCTGGCAAAAACCCTATGGTGACAAATTCCTTCAAGGTATCCTCAGTAACTGTGGAAGGGACCCATTTGCAGACAGCTGGCGTTTTTGACGGCATGATGAGCAAAGGACAAACTGGAAAAGAAAGTAATGTGCCGGTTCAATTCAATGGTGAAATTAAAAGTTAAATGATGATGGTACAAATGGGTAATGGTGGCTTAAGTAAGGTCTAATGACATATAAAGGAAAAGTGAGCCGGCATGATAAGCCGCCATGACTAAAGACATTTGAAGGAAGCCAGAAACGAAATTGGCTAAGTGTTGAGACAAACAAGTTTCCCAAGCTATTGTTATTATTCTGGATAAAAATAGGTCAGAAAAGAAAATTAAATTTAGGCCTAAAAAACGAGCGCGGAGGAGTTCATCAGCTCTAAGAAGGTATCTGTACAAAGGAAAGGGATCTACTAGCATCTAAAATGGGTGTAAAACAACTACCGCATAAGTTATACATTTCTTCTAGATCAAAAGAGGGTATGGAGAAGAAACTACAAGAAGGTCTGTGATGAACGGCGAAGAACATCGACGAACTCACAACCCTAATACAGATCTAAGGGCGCAGAAAGGTAGGAACTTACGAGTGCAGATCTACTGCAAAGGGTCGCCGCGGTTCTCTGGACGAGCTCAGGGTGATGCAGCGGCTGACGTTGAGGGCGACGGTGAGCGTTATGGCGGCAGCGGAGCTTGAAAGGCAGAGAGGTGGCGAGAAGATGGAAGGAAGAAGAAGAAAGAGAAGGACTGGCCGGGCCTATTTAGAAGGGGATAGGTGAATAGGCAGGCGCGAAAATTGAGGAAGACCAAAATAATGATTATCCAGCTAAACGGACGCATAGGCTGAAGAAGGAATCATCATTTCTGCACCTAATCAAACCGAAGACACTGCTCACCCTGAAATCAATGCTGAAGATGAAGATAGTGATCAGCAAGAGCAAAATCTTCGTCCAGTTCATCCTCATATTGCAAATGAAGTACCGATTGAGAAGATAATTAATAACATCAATGCACTTGGTCCACTCACTCGTTCAAGAGAAACACAGCTAGCAAATTTCTGTGGGCACTTTGCATTTGTTTCTATATCTGAACCCAAGAAAGTTGATGAAGCCTTCATGGAACCTGAATGGATTCAAGCTATGCAATAAGAGCTTCAACACTTCGAGCTGAACAATGTTTGGGAACTAGTAAAGCATCCTAATCCTCACAAGCACAATATCATAGGCACCAAATGGATCTATCGCAACAAACAAGATGAGCATGGTCAAGTCGTCAGAAACAAGGCTCGTCTCGTTGCTCAAGGTTACACTCAAGTATAAGGGATTGACTTCGATGAAACATTTGCTCCAGTGTATAGGCTTGAAGCCATTCGCATACTGCTAGCCTATGCCAACCATCACAACATCCTTCTGTATCAAATGGATGTAAAGAGTGCCTTTCTCAATGGCAAAATTGAAGAAGCGTATGTTGCACAACCACCTGGTTTTGAATACCCAAAGCATCCTGACATGGTATATGTCGTGGAATTGTCACGGCTGATGTCCTACTGTGAGGACTTAGTCGTGGAGCCATCGCGTTGAGGTTAGCTTAAAGGGGTTAATCAGGACAAATGACACGGGGAGTTTATACTGGTTCGGCCCCTTACGATGAAGGTAAAAGCCTAGTCCAGTTTGTGGTTGGTATTTCTACTGTTTCGATGAGCAGGGAGCAAATATGCTTTACCCAGCTCTCGATCTGTTCTTTCTTTCCCTAAGCTGCCGCTAGGTCGTCCCCTTATATGCACGGGTAGACGCCCTATGGCCCATAGAGTCCCGGCCGGCTTATACAATGCATCCGGCTCGGTGACCTTTTACACATGCCTTATAATACAAGTTTACATATATGGCAGTTCATACTCGTGGGCTTTAAGCCGCCTTTGGGTCTGGGCCCTCTACTAAGCCTATCTATGAATCGCCATGTGACCTTGGGCTTCATTGTGATGAATCTTCATAAGGTTGACCCGGCCCCTCCTGGGCGGGTCATACCTAATAGTCATATCCCCAACATTAGGCCCCAGGTTGACTTGGACTCGTTCATGTCAACCTTCAAGACTTAGAAAAATCCTTTCATTCCCGCTGCGAAAACCTTGTAACCCGCCATGACGTCCTCTCCTAGATTTTGGAAACCCGGGCCAATGTCATCTTAACGGATATTTATCTTAATGTCTTCCCGAAAATCGAGGCGTCCAATTAGCTGGATAACTATCATTTGGCCTCCTCGTCTTTCACGCCTGCATGTTTCTGTCTCCTGATAAATAGGACCCGAAAGCCACCTTCCATTCTTCTCCGTCTCCTTCCTTCCTCACAACATGTCGTCCCTGTACGAACCCTGCCGCCATCGACCTCCATCCTCGTCCTCGACTCCGGCCGCTGCATCGCCCTGAGAAGACCAGAGAACGGCGGTGCAACTCCCCTGCTCTTACAGCTCCAGTAAGTCTTCCTCTGTTCATAACTAATCTGCCATTAGGGTTTCATCGGTGTTCTTCGGTGTTCATCCACGTTCATCATCAGCCTTCTTTTCCTCTATTTAGATCAAGATATTAGGTCCAAAAGATATGGAAAGCTTGCACGGTGGTAGTTTTTAGCACTTGTTTTAATACTAGACTGCGTCCCCACCGTGATAGATCTCTTCCAGGCCTTCTCTGTTTTTCCACCGTCGCCTTTTATAGACGAATTTATCCCTGTTTCTGAATAGCGGTAGATCCAAATTTGTTACCTCCATCTGTGGAACTTGTTTGTCTCAGTACTTAGCCAATTTTGTTTTTGGTCATTCTTGAATATCTTGGTCATGGCGGCTTACTCCGCCGGCTTACCTGTACCTCATATATCATTAGCCCTCGCTCAAAACGCTATTATAAACATGCTCTGTAGTTGTTGATTTTCAATCCCACCAACTAACTTGATCCGACAAATTATTTCTTTTTAGATCATCCTTTCATCATGCTTCCAAAGACGATGACCACTTGCAACTGGATCCCTTCCACAATCACCGAAAGTACTTTGAAAGACTTTGTCACTGTTGGATACTTAACGGAAAAAGTGTCATGTCTTACCGTGCTCCTGACCTGGCTGAAGTGAAACCTCAGCCGAAGGACGGTGAAATTATTGTTTTCACTGATCACATGAACCGGGGCTTCTCACCACCTGGCTCAAAATTCTTTAGAGATGTTCTGCATTTGTCAAGCTTCACCGCATGATATCGGACCCAATTCCATACAAAATATCTGCAACTTCCAAGTTTTCTGTGAGGTTTATCTTCAAGAAGAACCTACCACGGAGCTTTTCAGAGAATATTTCTATCTGAACCGCCAGAACAAATACACCAACGATCCTAGATTAGAACTTGGCAGGATTTCAATTCAACGCAGACGGGATGCCATCTTCCCTTTTGTAGTTCTGCCAAGCCATCCTAAAGACTGGAATCAAACATGGTTTTATTGCAAGGATTCCTCACCGTCTGATGAAAATCCAATGTCGGGTTACCGTGCTGAACGTCTTGACGCCAAGTATCAACTTCCCCATAAGCTTTCTGCCGCTGAATGCAAGAAACTTGTCCCCACAATCAAAAACGTTCAAGCCTTACTTGGAAATGGCTTAACTGGAGTTGACTTGATCCGTTGTTGGGTCGCATGAAGGATCATCCCTCTAAGTCGTCGATCCGGCTTGATGTGTAACTACACTGGAGGAACAGATGATCCATTACGTCATAGTTCCCTGCGTCTGATCGAAGAAGCCATTATGGAAATGGCAACCACTCTTGTCAATAGCAAGTATGAAGAATGTAGCATAGTGGGGTTAAATCTTTTCTGCAAGCTTAACCCGGTGCCAGAGGTAAATCCTTTGACTTCTTTTTCTTCAGCAGTTTAAATATTTGCATGAATTTCAACATGCTACCCTGCCACAGGCTAAATCTGACTCTTGGAAAGTCAAGTATGACCATGAGGCTGCCAAGAAAGCTAGATCTGCTGCGATAGCCGCCAAGAAAACCGTCAGAAATTCAAAGAAGAAGAAGCCAACTGCCTCCGAGTTACTCAAGCTGGATGACACCTCTGAGTCAGAGGTAGCCCTTGACTCTCTTGGTCTGCCTTTTAACCACCTTATTGACACTGACTATTGCCAGGATGACACGGGGGCCAGCCAGGTAGTTAAAGAAGAGGTAAATATCATTTCCTCCGACTTAGAACCTTTACCAAGGCAGAAACTTCGGCGAGTAACCCGGAAAGTAAAGTTTTCACATCCTTTGGCTTATTTAGATCCTCATTTTCTTTTGAAACGACAACAACATGAGAGCCGCCGACAGACCCGGTCTGGTGGAGATGACGATTTACCCTTCGACTTACCAAAGACTCCTCGGAAAAGCCCAAATGAGGTTCTTTTTGACCTTCAACCCTTGTATTTGTTCAATGAATTACTTTCATTACCCACTTTCAATTCTATCTTTGCAGGAGATTTCCCGACCCTCCTCTGGCGATTCATCACAAACTCAACTGCCGGCTTTCAAAACCGCCCCCGGGTAAAGATAACTACCCTTCTTGTATATCTTTACATATACATCATTATACTGACTTTTTAAAATCCTTTTTTAGTGGTCAAGCAAAGCCCAAGAAAGCAAAGGTGACTAAGCTGGCTGAGAATCCGAAAACCACTAAACTGGAGCAGCCAAACCTTGTACCAGAACATCCTGAGGAACCAGAACAGTCAACTTTTGTGCCAGAACACGCTGAACAACCAGAGGACCGTGCTTTCAACGTTCAACCGGATGTGCCTGAACCATCTGCGGACGAAACTGCTATCGATCCATCAAGTGTTGAGCCGTCCAGCTCAGCTAACCCGCCAGAGAAACACAGTGATGATGTTTTAATCACTGGTACCCGATTTGTTGAACCGAGGAACCCAACTGTTCTGGCCCGACACTCCGCTAAACAAGAAGGTATGGAAAGGCAAAGGGTGAGGTTTGATGTCTCCCACTATGCTCACCTGAGTATTAGTGAAGTCTTATCTGGTTATCTCAGTCAAGTGCACTCTAGCCGCGATTCAGGAATTGAGATGCTCGAGCAGATGCACCAAAAATATGAGGTACGTTCTCTGGCTTATATAAGTTATATACCCTGCTAGGCTCCAAGTCTACTGATTATGAAAATATTGAGTGATCTATAGACTTAGAATATCTTTAGAAATCCCTGTCTTAGACTCCCTCCAAATCCGGTTTGCTACTAAAATGGATGCTTATAATATTTCAATTTGCACGTGTAGCCCGCAAGGGCCAGTTTAACCAGTATGAATGAGCCGGTCCTAGTAATTACTTCATAGAACTGAACCGTATAGCTCTCATGAGCCAGCTGAGACTGTTGACAGCTTATCCGGCTTATTTGTAGAAAAAAGTCAAGCAATATGCATTAGCCCCCAAGTGCCGAGTCTTGTTTCCTATAAAACACTTGGGACTTTTTTAAAAAGAGATGTTCTCTTTGAAAAATTTGCGTTGGTAGACATTAGCCCCCAAGTGCCAAGTGTTTATAGCTTGCAAAGCACTTGGGACTTGTCTTTTGTAACCAGTCATGAAACTGAACAATGTTATGTTGTATACAGGCTGCAACTGCAGAACTGGAATCCCAACTGTCTGAGGGCAAGACCCGGCTGGCAACTTAAGAGATAGAGACAAAGAAAGCTGAATCCAAATTCCAGTTGAGTGTGTCTGAGGCGAAAAGCTGAAGACCTGCTTCACGGCGGAGAAAGAGGCTTGGGCCAATGAAAAGACTTCCTTGACGCAGCGCGCTGAGAAGGCTGAGGCGGCTCTGGAAGAGGTTACCACTAAACTCACCAGTTTAAAAAACCGTGTGTCTCAGATGGTTTCTGCAATCTTCGGTAAATCACCTTGTTACATACTTAAAATTGAGTATTTTCCATTATAAACCGCTACTTAATTCATCGTGTAATCTTTACAGGTCCCAGGAGCAGTAATCTGAGCCGAGATACCATAGTAAAGCTAAAGGCGGTTTACACTCTGGTTGAATAGCCGTACACCGGAGCCCAACAGACTGTTGCCACCATCTCCGCCGTGAATCAAGGGCCGACTTTATTAAGTGATATCTTGAAGAAGATGTCTATCTTGCCCGCTCGATTTCAAGAAATCAAACGATCATGCACGAGAGCCGGAGCTGTAACCGCTTTAAGCCATGCTAAAGCGTGGGTGCAGAATTAGACCCAGCGGATGTAGCAACAGGGTATCCCAGCCTCAAAGAAGATGGAACACCGTTTGATCAAGAAGATTTTGCTGCTTGTGTTAAGGAAATTCGTCCTCATGCTACCTTCATTGGTGAGGAAACCAACCTCAGCAAGTATCAGCCGGGTTTTGATGCAGATAATAAGAAGATGGTGACTCCTTCATATAAAGTGATGGACTTAATCCCACCAATCTGTAAGCACACTTTTGCCCCTGAGATTGACTCGTCTGGTCTGATTGATGATGAAGCTGAATTTTTCACCCTTCATGGCTTTGACTGGTCCAAACCCAACTTCCAGACGGTGGAAGACGGCGAACTGGCAAGGGGTGAAGCGCAACCATCCAGTCAGCCAGGTCAGGTTTCATGAGCCGGGGCCGGCTTATCAGCTGCTATTTGTGAGACTTTAAAAATAGTTATCTTTTAGGCTCGAAATGCCTTGTAATAGGCTAGCTTCAAACTTTTTGCTTTGCTATGCCCTCGTGAACACTTGGCTGTTTTATGATACTTCTTTATCCGTCATGTGAGAGTACGCAATGTATGCCTGATGATATTATCCATCCTGAAGCTGTTCCTTCATACAACAGACAAAAAATGTCCTACCAGTTTAAAATGTCCTGGCGGTTTACCGCTGGATGGATTATACTGCCCCAACATGAATTTATCATGGTTTATAACCAAAGCTAGTGGAAATAATAATCATTAAACAGATATCATACCCATGCTAGTTGATCACATTGTTGGTTGACCAAACAAGTATAGTGAGGGTAATAACCCACAACTGGAACCATGATAACTATCAGATGTTGCGGGTTTATGAATAAAACTGGACCGGGCTTTGTTAAAAAAACACCGGATATTATACTGGCGACTTATAGTCAAAACCAAGCCGGTTTAATGAACACCGGTGCATTAGAATCATAAAGTATGATAAGTTGTATCAAATAAACCCAAAAAATCAAGAGGTTTTGAATTGTCATAACTGTGGCATTGCGCCGATCAAGAGAGTTTAAGCTATGGTTCGGATACGACCAAAGCCCCCAAGTGATCATCCTGGTGGCCTTACGCTTATCAAGAGGGTATAAGCTTTGGTTCGGATACAACCAAGCCCCCAAGTGATTTCCCTGGTTGTCTTACGCCTATCAAAAGGGTTTAAGCTATGGTTCGAATACGACCAAGCCCCCAAGTGATTTCCCTGGTGGCCTTACGCCTATCAAGAGGGTTTATGCTATGGTTCGAATATGACCCAGCCCCCAAGTGATTTCCCTGGTGCCCTTACGCCTATCAAGAGGGTTTAAGCTATGGTTCAAATACGACCAAACCCCCAAGTGATATTTTGGGTTGTGCCCAAGGGGTACCTATGTTTGAGCTATGCTTTTACAACAGACTCTCTTTGGTCCCTTTAACCTGGGTAGGAAACCCCCAAGTATATATATATGTGTGTGTGTGTGTATATATATGTATATGTATATATATATATATCCGGTTCAAAGGGTAATCATAACTTCATGTGTAAGCCGGAAGCCCCCAGTAACCAAAAACTCATTTATGAGAAAGATAGAGGCCCTGTTTTAGCAGGGATGCCGGTTTATTATATCAATCATAATATATGCATTGTCTAGATATGCACATAAGCAGAGTTTGTGGTTCAAGTATAGTACGGCCTAAGCTGAGCAATATTCCAGGGCCAGCGGGTCTCCTCCTCCGACATGCGTGAGTCCTTGTGGTCTCGGACAACGATAAGGTAAGATGACCCATTCTTTAGATTCTTGCTGACCACAAAGGGTCCTTCCCAAGGTGGGGATAACTTGTGCATATCAGTCTGATATTGGATAAGCCGGAGCACCAGGTTGCCTTCTTGAAAAGTTCTGGTTTTAACCCGGCAGCTGTGATAACGGCGCAGATCTTGCTGGTAAATCACCGAACGAGCTGCCTCTATGTCCCGCTCTTCATCCAATAGATCAAGTGCTTCTTGACGTGCTCTTTCATTGTATGCTTCCACATAAGCCGCCACCCGAGTCGAGTCATAACGGATGTCACTAGGGAGAACCGCCTTTGCTCCGTAAACCATGAAGAAAGGTGTATATCCTGTGGATCTATTTGGGTGGTGTTGATGCTCCATAGCACTGAAGGCAACTCTTCCACCCAACAACCCGGCGTCCTCTGCAAGGGAACCATAAGTCGGGGTTTAATACCCTTCAAGACCTCTTGGTTTGCCCGTTTAGCTTGACCATTGGATTGGGGTGATCCACTGATGACATATCAAGCCGGATATGCTCACGTTGATAGAATTCTTCCATGGCACCCTTAGACAGATTAGTGCCATTCTCTATTATAGTGTTGTGTGGAAAGCCAAAACGGAAGATCACCTTGTTCATGAACTGAACCGCCATTGCTGCATCACACTTACTGACCGGCTCTGCCTCTACCCACTTAGTGAACTTATCAACCACCACCAAAAGGTAAGTCTTCTTATCCTTGGATCATTTGAAAGGCCCAACCATATCGAGCCCCCAAACTGCAAATGGCCAAGTAATTGGAATCATCCTCAACTCTTGAGCCGACACATGGGCACGTCATGCAAATTTCTGACATCCATCACACCTGTTGACGAGGTCCTCTGCATTAGCATGAGCTGTTAGCCAATAAAACCCATGACGGAAAGCTTTGGCCACAACGGACTTTGAACTGGCATGATGACCACAATCTCCTTCATGAATTTCTCGTAAGATCTCATAGCCTTCTTCTGGAGACACACAACATTGAAACGCCCCTGTGACACTGCGATGATGTAACTCTACATTAGCAATCGACATTGACTTAGACCGTCGGGTTATCTGCCTTGCTAAGGTTTCATCTTCAGGTAACTCACCCCGGGTCATATAGGCCAAATAAGGGACTGTCCAATCTAGGATTACATGAGGAGCCGCCACCAACTGAGCCTCCGGGTCAGGAATAGCCAAATCCTCCTCTGTAGGAACCTTAACTGACGGGTTATGCAAGACGTCAAGAAATACATTAGGCGGTACCTGCTTACGTTGAGAGCCCAGCCGGCTTAAAGCATCTACCACTTCATTTTCCTCCGATCAACGTGCTCAACTTGATAACCTTTGAAGTGACCAGCAATGACGTCCACCTCTCGCCGATAAGCCGCCATGAGTGGATCCTAAGAATCCCAAGTACCAGAGACTTGTTGAGCCACCCAATCTGAGTCACCGAAGCATCTAACCCGGCTTAAATTCATTTCCTTAGCCATCCGAAGACAGTGGAGTAAGGCCTCATACTCAGCTGCATTGTTAGTACAAGGAAACATCAAACGAAGAACATAGCAAAATTTATCACCTTGAGGAGAAGCAAGAATAACTCCAGCCCCCGAGCCTTCCAACTGCCTGGACCCATCGAACTGAATAGTCCAATATGTGTTATCCGGCTTTTCCTCAGGCATCTGTAGCTCTGTACAATCGTTGATGAAGTCCACCAGTGCTTGAGACTTGATGGCCATGCGAGGCACATATTTTAATCCGTGAGGTCCAAGCTCAATAGCCCACTTAGCGACCCTGCCAGTTGCTTCTCTGTTTTGGATGATATCTCCCAAAGGAGCAGAGCTGGCCAAAGTGATAGGATGGCCCAGAAAATAATGTTTAAGTTTCCGGCTGGCCAATAACACCCCATATACAAGTTTCTGCCAGTGTGGATACCTCTTCTTGGACTCAATGAGCACTTCGCTGATATAGTAAACCGTCCTTTGAACCGGATACTCCTTTCCCGCTTCCTTCCTTTCTACCCCAATGGCAACATTAACGGCCCGGCTATTAGCGGCCACATATAAAAGCAAAGGCTCCTTGTCAATAGGGGCTGCGAGCACCGGTGGTTCAATCAGCTGCTTTTTTAAATCCTTAAACGCTGCATCAGCAGCATTACTCCAGACAAAGTTATCTGTCTTTTTGATCATTTGATACAGAGGGATAGCCTTCTCCCCCAACCGACTTATAAAATGACCTAATGCTGCGATACAACCAGCCGGGCGCTGCACATCATTGATACATGCTGGTTTAGCCAGAGAGGTGATAGCTTTGATCTTCTCCGGATTAGATTCAATCCCTCTATTAGACACCAAAAAACCCAGGAGCTTGCCCGCCGGTAAACCAAAAACACACTTGGTTGGGTTAAGCATCATCTTGTAGATCCGGAGATTATCAAAGGTTTCCTTCAAATCATCTACCAGTGTCTTTTTCTCTCTAGATTTCACCACAATATCATCCACATAGACATGAACATTACGCCCAATTTGGTTATGAAGGCAATTTTGCACACACCTCTGATAAGTCTCCCGGGCACTCTTGAGCCCAAAAGGCATAGACTCATAGCAGAGGCTCCAAAGGGAATTATGAAGGCTGTCTTCTCCTGGTCCTTAACTGTCATTTTGATCTGATGATAACCGGAATAAGCATGTAAAAAATTCAAACGCTCACAACCCGTCATAGCATCAATAATCTGATCAATACGAGGGAGAACAAAAGGATCAGCCGGACAGGCTTTGTTTAAGTCTGTGTAATCCACACACATACGCCAAGTGCCATTCTTCTTAAGTACCAGCACCGGGTTAGCCAACCACTCAGGATGAAAAACTTCAATGACAAACCTAGCTGCCAAGAGCCGGGCTACTTCTTCTCCAATGGCCTTCCGTCTCTCCTCATTAAAACAACAAAGAAACTGTTTGACCTGTTTAAACTTTGGATCAATATTAAGAGTGTGCTCAGCGAGTTCTCTCGGTACACTCGACATGTCTGAGGGCATCCATGCAAAGATGTCCCAGTTCTCACGGATGAACTCGATGAGCGCGCTTTCCTATTTCGGATACAGATTAGCACTGACGTTGAACTGCTTAGATGAGTCGCCAGGGACAAAGTCAACCATCTTGGTGTCATCTGCTGACTTAAATTTTAAAACCGGATCATGCTCTGTGGTTGGTTTTTTCAAAGAAGTCATATCTGCCGGGTCAACATTATCCTTATAAAACTTTAACTCCTCCATTGCACAAACCGACTCAGCATAAGCCGCATCACCCTCTTCACACTCCAAGGCTATCTTCCGGCTCCCATGCACTGTGATGGTCCCCTTATGACCCGGCATCTTGAGCTGCAGATAAACATAACAGGGCCTTGCCATGAACTTAGCATAAGCCGGCCGTCCGAACATGGCATGATAAGGGCTCTTGATTTTCACCACCTCAAAGGTCAATGTCTCTGATCTAGAGTCATGATCATCTCCAAAAGCAACTTCCAGAGCTATCTTACCAACCGGATATGCCGATTTAGGAGGCACCACACCATGGAAAACAGTTTTTGACGGCTTAAGATTTTTATCTGTCAACCCCATGCGACGGAAGGTCTCATAATAAAGGATATTGATGCTGCTCCCTCCGCCCATGAGCACTTTGGTGAACTTATATCCTCCAACCTGAGGTGCGACCACCAATGCTAGATGACCCAGATTATCGACCCTAGGTGGATGATCCTCTCGACTCCATACAATGGGCTGCTTAGACCAGCGCAAGTAATGTGGTATTGCCGGTTCAACAGAGTTTATTGCCCTTTTATGAAGCTTCTGATCCCGTTTGCACAAACTCGTGGTGAAGACCTGGTACTGCCCACTATTCAACTGTTTCGGATTACTCTCATACCTGGATTGCTGCTGCTGACTCCCCTGACCTGACTGTTGATGGTAGCTACCCTGACTGCTTTGAGTGCCTTGATGACCTTGATGACCTTGGAAACCAGAGTTTGAACCGCCACCACCATAACCCGGACCTTGAGAACTGGATCCTGGACCGCCACCCGGTCCATGGTTGCCTTGAAAGGAAATTGTATTTTTGAACTCCTTCATAGTGAAACAATCCTTCCAGAGATGATTAGACGGTCTCTGTCGTGTACCATGCCTTGGGCAGGGCTGATTCAACATATGCTGAAGATTAATGCCTGATCCTCCGGTCTACGGGGGTGGTCTACCCTTACGACCCTGGCCATTATGCTGTACATTGGTATTTGCCACAAAGTCCAAGCTGTTATCAGCTTTGCGCTTACCATTACCTCCTTGATTCGCCACCGGGTTATGATGCTGTCCTTTAGCATTGCTGCTCTACTTCCCCTTTCCTGCCTTATCATCCTCAGACTCAGGGTCTTTGGTACTATCAGAGTCAGCATATTTAACTTGAGCCGCCATGAGTGTCCCCATGTCATTGCAGTGACGTTTGAGCCGCCCCAGTTTTTGCTTCAAGGGTGTGAAACGGCAATTGTTTTCTAACATCAACACAGATGAGTCGGCATTGATGTGATCCGACGAGTGCAAGATCGTTGAGACCCGACGCACCCAATGGGTTGTTGATTCACCTTCTCCTGAACACAAGCGGCCAGATCCATAATCGACATGGGCTGCTTACACGTATCTTTGAAGTTCTGCATAAACTGGGTTTTCAACTCAGCCCATGACCTGATGGAATTAGCAGGAAGCCCCTTCAACCAGGTGTGGTCCGTTCCTTCTAACATCAGGGGAAAATTCTTAGCACAGGCAGCCTCGCTGACATCCAGCAATTCCATGGCCATCTCATAACTCTCAATCCATGCCTCGGGATTTAAATCAGCTGTATAGTTTGGCACCTTGCGAGGTCCTTTGAAATCCTTGGACAGACGCTCATTACATAGATTCGGAACCAAGCATGGCACACCTAGGTTTCTAAAGGTTACTACTGGCTCCAAAGAGGTGGTCGGATGAACCAGAGTTGGTTGACGTGCCGCATACTAAGCCGCTGTTGGAAATATGCCCTAGAGGCAATAATAAATTGATTATTATTATATTTCCTTGTTCATGATAATCGTTTATTATCCATGCTATAATTGTATTGATAGGAAACTCAGATACATGTGTGGATACATAGACAACACCATGTCCCTAGTAAGCCTCTAGTTGACTAGCTTGTTGATCAATAGATGGTTACGGTTTCCTGACCATGGACATTGGATGTCGTTGATAACGGGATCACATCATTAGGAGAATGATGTGATGGACAAGACCCAATCCTAAGCATAGCACTAGATCGTGTAGTTCGTATGCTAAAGCTTTTCTAATGTCAAGTATCATTTCCTTAGACCATGAGATTGTGCAACTCCCGGATACCGTAGGAGTGCTTTGGGTGTGCCAAACGTCACAACGTAACTGGGTGGCTATAAAGGTACACTACGGGTATCTCCTAAAGTGTCTGTTGGGTTGGCACGAATCGAGACTGGGATTTGTCACTCCGTGTGACGGAGAGGTATCTCTGGGCCCACTCGGTAGGACATCATCATAATGTGCACAATGTGATCAAGGAGTTGATCACGGGATGATGTGTTACGGAACGAGTAAAGAGACTTGCCGGTAACGAGATCGAACAAGGTATCGGGATACCGATGATCTAATCTCGGGCAAGTGTCGTACCGATAGACAAAGGGAATTGTATACGGGATTGATTAAGTCCTTGACATCGTGGTTCATCCGATGAGATCATCGTGGAACATGTGGGAGCCAACATGGGTATCTAGATCCCGTTGTTGGTTATTGACCGGAGAACGTCTCGGTCATGTCTGCATGTCTCCCGAACCCGTAGGGTCTACACACTTAAGGTTCGATGACGCTAGGGTTATAAAGGAAGTTTGTATGTGGTTACCGAATGTTGTTCGGAGTCCCGGATGAGATCCCGGATGTCAGGAGGAGTTCCGGAATGGTCCGGAGGTAAAGATTTATATATGGGAAGTCCTGTTTTGGTCACCGGAAAAGTTTCGGGGTTTATCGGTAACGTACCGGGACCACCGGGAGGGTCCCGGGGGTCCACCAAGTGGGGCCACCAGTCCCGGAGGCTTGCGTGGGCCAAGAGTGGTGAGGGACCAGCCCCTGAGTGGGCTGGTGCGCCTCCCACAAGGCCCAAGGCGCAGCAAAGGAGGAAAAGGGGAAACCCTAGGCTTAGATGGGCCCTAAGGCCCACCCTAGGGGGCGCCCCCCTTCTCCCCCTCTTGGCCGCCACCCCAAGACCCATCTAGGGCTGCCGCCCCTCTAGGGGTGGGAACCCTAGAGGGGGCGCACCCTCCTCCCCTTCCCCTATATATATAAGGCCTAGGGGCTGCCCAATACACGCGATTTGATCTCTCTCGTTGGTGCAGCCCTCCCTCTCTTTCTCCTCATATCCCGTGGTGCTTGGCGAAGACCTGCAGGATTGCCACACTCCTCCACCACCACCACGCCGTTGTGCTGCTGCTGGATGGAGTCTTCCTCAACCTCTCCCTCTCTCCTTGCTGGATCAAGGCGTGGGAGACATCGTCGGGCTGTACGTGTGTTGAACGCGGAGGTGCCGTCCGTTCGGCACTAGGATCATCAGTGATTTGGATCATGACGAGTACGACTCCATCAACCCCGTTCTCTTGAACGCTTCCGCGCGCGATCTACAAGGGTATGTAGATCCACTCCTCCCTCGTTGCTAGATGACTCCATAGATAGATCTTGGTGACACGTAGGATAATTTTGAATTTATGCTACGTTCCCCAACAGCCGCCAGCTCAGCCTCTCGACGAGCTCTACCTTGATCCACCACGTCCTGAGCATTTGCACCACCGCCTGCCGGGTCATGCCCCCGGCCGGGTTATGGTTCCGCCCATTGCTTGATACAGCCGGCTCATCGAGATGTCTGCTGTAACTCCGGCTCGGGCGAGGGGTAGAATGGACTCGATCATGGCTGTAAGAGTAAGCTTGCTGCTGAACCAGTGTCGTCTGAAGAAGATCTCTCGCCCTCCGTGTCTCAACTACTGCTGGCGATTCACCTTCAATCGAAATAGCTGCCAACCGACATGCTGCAGCGATCATATTATCCAAAGGGTTTGAATAATGACCCGGTGGCGTCGGTACGTGCTGTGCCGGGTTATTATTCTGACGAGGTGGATCTATCATGCGCAGCTGAACCGCATCCCCGTCCCAGGTGCCTTGGCCCGGTTTACCCCTGCTGGGTTACTGGTTCCTGCTCCTGCGTGTTAAAAAGATTCCTTGCCTCGTAAACCGATGGCAGACGGGTCTGATGCCTTCTCCTCATGACATCGTTTGAAGCATTCTGATCCAACATGAGCCGGTAAGACTCCGCCTGAATCCATTGTGACTGGGCATCCAAAGCGGTCCGCTCCTCGGCCATCCTGGCACTTTCGGCGTTTAACTCCTCCTTGGCATGCGCCATCTCGGCACGCAGTTTTGTGATCGCCGCATTGTGTTGATCTTGATCCGCCGGGTTAACCACCATTTTTAACAGCGTCATCAATTTATCCAGCAAATCAGTTAAAGCCTGATCCGGCGGGCGCTCAGGGCCTCCTGCCCCGGCAGCCGCTACCACCCCTGATCCGGAAACCAGCTCTGCCGCAGCTGATGAGTGTTGTACGGGCTGTGTACCGGTCATGAAAATTGCAACCCGATTCGGCAGCTCACGAGGGTCCGGAATACTGTCGCCATCGGAACAGCCCCCAAGCCGGCCATCTGGCAGTTCATACAGAGACTCTGTCTCACCGGTGGATGACTCGCCATCAGAATAAATGACGATCTCATCACCAGATACTAGCCTATCTTCAGATTCCTTCGTTATTAAAGAACGGAAACAAAGAAGTTCAAAACTAAAATAACAAAAATTTCAACTTTCTAAAAATAGAGCGCTTCAAAATTTCATAAAAAGGATTAAGAAATAAAACCAGGAAGTCCATATTAAAAAGATGGAGAAGTTCGATGATTATAGAAAACTCAGATTTTCCTCGTTATTAAAGAATGGAAACAAGAAGTTCAAAAAATAAAATAACAACAAGTTCAACTATTAAAAATAGAGCGCTTCAAAATTCTTAAAAAAAGATTAAGAAAAGTCAGATTAAAAATTCACAAAAAAACTCAAATATTTTAACATAACCGAGAGGGGTTCAGGTTGATAACTGCCAGAAGTTCATGTACTACACGGTGTGCATTTTGTATTAAAAAAGAATAAAAAAGCAAAGGCTAAAAGTTTTGTTGTTATAAGTTCAAATCCTTCGTCGGAGAAAGTTAAAATAATTATTGTGAGAGATATTTATACAAAAGAGATATCATTTGTGTAACACTGACGATGGATGAGAAAATTACAAATGAAAATACGCCACAGAAGTTAAACTGAAAACAACAGGAAGTTCAACTATTACAGTGGATGAATTTCAGATGAAAAACTTTTAACATCGTCGCGAGTATGAAAAAACGATCGACACGGGAAAGTTGCATGTTTACAACAGCTTTCCACCGGTATATCACTTGCTCAATTCCGGTGAGTGGATGGAGATCTACGGCAAAAAAAGCACGTGAAAAACAGAGTGAAGTTCAGGTAGGCATGCCGAGAAGTTCAAGTTCTTCACGCGGTGCATTTTTGAAGAATATGTTTCGCGATTAAGGCAGAACGAATGATCCCGCCATTTTCGAAATTACTTGAAAACGGCTAGGAATCAGGGAAAACCATCAACATGAAGAAGTTTCACATTTTTCGTAGCTTTTCAACGGTATATTATTTGCCACATTCCGTTAAAGTTTGTAGAAATTACGGTGAAAATACATTTTTAGCCATTTTCAAAATTGAGTTAAAACAATAAGTAATTGGGAGAAACAATATATACCAATAAGTTTCGCATTTACTCAAGCTTTCCAACGCCATATCATTTGCTGTATTCGGACGTACGGTTACAAAATTAGCTCGAAAATACAAACTCGGTGGAACTTGGACCGTTTACTAAATTACTTTTAAACGTTCAAAATTAGGAAAAACTTTAAATATGAAAGAGTAACGCATTTTCATAAGATTTCCAACGCCATATCATTTGCCTCAATTGCATTAGCCGTTTAAAAATGAAATCTAAAATATGAACTCGGCTGTTCAGTTTGTAAAATTTTACGATTTTCCAAATTCCTCTTTAACCATAGGGAATTAGAGAAAACTTTCAACATGTGGAAGAAGCGGTTTTGCAGCAGCTTTCCAGCGCCATATTATTTTCCTCATTCCGATAAACGGTTTAGAAATACGATCGAATATTTGATTCACGTTATTTCTATGAAGAAAAAATGGTTTTCAAAACTGCTCTTAAACTGCTTACATTTTGCCAAAAAATTAACTTGGGTCATGATACTGGTGTCCATAGCTTTCCAACGGTATATCGCAAGCCCCATTTGGGCAATGTTGGCTGAAGTTCAACCTAGCACAGGGGGAAGTTCAGGTCGAACAACTCAGGCAGTAAAAATTGCAACAGAGGCTTGTTTCATCACGACCTGAGAGCAAATCCACCAATGAGCAAGATTCCTATTTAAAACAGGCATTTAGTTGCTAAAAACCGTGTCCACATTACACTTACATCACAAACAACACGAATGATCAGAAAAACTCGCATTAGAAGCCACGGTTGAGAAGATAGCCCGAAGGTCGGGTTCCTACAGAGGGAAGTTCATGCGTGTAACTCGGGAAGTTCATGTTGGGATCAGAATAATATTCTGATCCCATGATCAGAATAGTGTTTATATATATAGGGTCGCGCTATTCGTCATCCTGGGTGAGGAATAGTTATTCTTCACCCCTCTTTATTTTACAATCAATGCACCGTAATTTTACGTTCCGTCAGTTTTGTCTTATTTCCAACGCAAAAACAGATCGTAAGAAAATATATAATCGTCGTAAAAAATATTTTATGTTATGTAAAATTACAAATGTAAAAACATAGTCTAAAATACACATAAACTGCAAATTTTCTTGTCTTATGACCTATATTTTTATTTTCTTATGTCAAATTTTACGTAGTGAATCAACAGAAATGTAACTATTTGAATTCCAAACATAATTTAATTATGAAATGATCGTAAGATTATCTCAGATGAGGAATAACTTATTTTGCACCCTGGGTGATGAATAGTAATACTATATATATGTGCGTGTTCTGTCCTCTATAGCATTCACTTATAGCTATGTCTTCATACTTGATTTTTTTCTGATCTAAGTGAATGTGATCGGACCCTAACCCCTTCTGTGCTTCTACCTCAAATTATATCTATCTAAGTCATATGCATTTTGTTGAAACATGTCAAATGTCTTCACTGAGTCCTTGTCAGCAGAAGACACAGAGACAAACATTTAAATCTATTTTTATGACATATCCCTTTTGCCTGAATACCGGAGAAGCCGGAACGACCACCCAACAATCTAGGCATGCGTGGGAACATGGAACAAGTTCCAATAAGTTGCATGCAGGCCACGTGTACTTCAGATGTGAACCGCCAGGGGCACCTGCATAATTACGATGTGCTGTCCCTTTCCTTATAAATACACACACCGCGCGGTCATTATCTCTTCTTCCACCACACCACCCTGCTCAAACTCTAGCGCCTCTGCTAGCTCGCGTCGTCACCAGAGACGAAGCGCTTAGTTGCCGCGACTTCTTCGATGCCGTCCTCACGCCGGCATCGGACCTCGCCCTCTCCGCCGCCATAGGTGTCTTCTTCCGGCAAGTTAGGGCGCGGGAGATTGAACTTCTCAGCTTCTAACTCTGCCTAGTCTAGCAATTCAACAGTGGTAATTAAAACTCAACTTTTACTATCCTTTTGATTTGTCAAATCCATCCACTTCAACCAAAAGTGGTTTCTATACTTCCAAACCTAGATCCGTCTTTATTTGCATCTCATATCATGCTAAGAATAATCACTTATGCTTCATAACTTGTTAGATCCCTCACTTGTACTTATTCATGGATTCGTACAAATCTGGAACCAACTCCAAATAAGTGAATGTCTTCGCTCTATGAGGTCAATGTCTTCAAACTGATTTATCTTCAAAATCTTATGAGAATGCATATGACCTCTTCCCCTTCCCTCTCACCTCTGATGCTGTCACAGGTACATGTTCCTGGGAGAATCCCTTGGTTCTCATAGTCTGCATTCATTTGCAGAGTTCTTACAGCATCATATTCACTCCCGAGAAGCCAGTTCTTGTCTGGCCAGTAGACGAATGCCTTTCACTATTCTGAAGCCAATCAGTCTAAATATCATGTCCACAGAGAAATCAGCAAGGAAAGGTGGCAGGCAGCGCAGAGGCAACACAGCTCCAGCTCTACCTCCGGATCTGGATGAGTTGTACAAGTCAGATCCTGAGGAAAGTTACGGTCAACGCAAGACCCAGATACAGTGGATCCAAAGATATTGGGCTGAACAGTGGTTCAAGTACAACTTCGTCACTTCCGAGTATGCTAAGAAGAACACCATCAAGCGCCCATGGGGCGACATACAATACAGGAATCTGCAGCCAAAATCGAAGCCTGAAGCTATTGCCCAAGGCTTCTACCCATGCATGGTCCATGGACTGAAGCCTCAGAATGCTAACCCATCATCTATGTTATGGTATCGCAAAGACAATCTTTTCAAGCGCAACCATCAGTTTTCCAAGGAGTCGTCCGCCAAGAACAAAAAGGATGTTGGACTCAACTTCAACCCCAGCCCTTATGCCCTAAGACAGGATGGCACACGTGAAGCTAATCCCAATATCATCGACCCCTTCACCAGCTTCGATGGGCTTCCCTCTCACATAGCTGCTCAGAGGGCCACAGTGGAGCAATTTGCTGATGATGCAGACTCTGAAGATGCGACAGCTACACCAAAGCAGAAGAAAAAGAAGTCAAAAGCTTCAAAACCATCTACTGCACCAAAAGCTTCAACTGTGAAGCTGTTGAAGACTACACCTCCTGAACCCAGTGTGCAGTATGAATATTTGTGTCGTGTCTCCAAGAAGACCAAGCAGTCCGATTTCTGGGCATGAACTGACTCCTGGTGCCGTTCTGCGCAACAAGGAAGACACCATTGATCTGTGTAGTGATGAAGATCTTGGTGATGAAGCACTTGAGATGCTGATCAAGAGCAATCAAGAGGCAGAGATCTTCAACGATCTGCCCCTCTTTGATGTTGATATTCTGAACAACTTCATCGATGAGTGGTTTGATGACCAAAGTATCAGTATTGACGATCTTCAGCTGCCCATGGGCATAAGCGTCACATTTCATGGAACCATTACCAATGAGTTGGCCTTGGCTCAGAAAATCATCAAACTTAATAAAAAGATTGATTATGAGAAGGCGCATTTCAAGAAGAATATGTCCAAGCTCAGTGTGGATAATGTGCAGATCTTCACGAAGATGTTGCATGATCTTAAGGAAGAATTCCACAAGAAGTGTGAAGAAGCAAAAGGCTCACGAGAGCGCATGAAGTACTTTGCGCAGAAATGTGTTCAAGCTCATAATGAAGCTAAGAAGTGAAAGGCTCTTGGGAGTCCTGGCATCGACCCCAGGATGGCTGCCAAGCAAAAGACGAAGTCTGCTGCGGCCCAATCTGAAGCACCAAGGCAGGAAGAACCTCACATTGTCTTCCCTGCCAGCATGACAGGCTCAAAACCTAAGGTTACCTCAGCAGCTTCATAGCTAAAGAAAACAAAGGCAGTTGAAGCCGAAGCCAGGAAGCGCAAGCACAAAGACACTTCAGATGGTGCTCCATCAAAGAAGATATTGAAGACCAAGTCTTTAATGACAGATCGTCCTGAAGCCTCAGAACCCCTCAATGTTGAACCCATTTCTGTTGCTCCTCCTGCTTCCACAGAGGATGATGCAAGTGAAGAAGTTCTAGCTGCTCAACTCAACACAGCTAAAGACATTGGTCATGAAGACAATGTTGATGATGATGTAGTCCTTCCTCAGCTTGAGCCCCAGTCGGTATCATTGCCTGCTCCGGTGAGCAGTGAACTTATCAGCATTGGTCGTCCATTGACGCCAATCGCTCAGGAGGACTCATGGCTGAGCGCCAATAGCAAGAAACCCCAGTACAAGATGAGACACCAAGAACACCACCACCTCAAGTCACCACTCCAGTGCTTGATGACGACAACTACATGGTATAGACCACCCCCTCACCAAAGGCGTCGCCAGCATTTCGCAGGCTTCGCAAAGGCCCCAGGCCATAGGTCACCATGTCAAGCATTCTAGAAGGGGAAGTGCCACAAAGCTTAATCACACGTCAAGTGTTTCCTGAAGCCACCCCTACTGCGAATGCCTCTGAGTCTGAAGCCAAAGTATCTGAAGACATTCCGACTACATCAGCCGATGAAGACAAAGAAGAGAAAGAAGAAGAAAGAGTTGTCACACCCCCAGCTACTGATCAAGTCGTTCTTGAAGAGAATGTGATTGTGCTCGACCCTCCAGTTCTTGAACATATGGAGGTTGAAAACACTGAGGCTGCCACCAACAACGCCACTTAAGCCAATGACACTGTCATGGCTGAAGACAGTGTGGTGCCTGAAGCTAATGAGAATGTTGAAGACACTGTTCCTCCTCCAAGGCCTCACACCATTGAACAAGCATTCAATCAGGGTGCGTTGGTAACTGTCAAATGGCCCATCATGGTTCCACCTACTGCTCCCGGGCCACAATATGATTATCATGTGGAGCATAGGCCCCAAGTGGAGAAGCCAAAGCCCAAATTGCCAAGGATTCCAAGTGCTGTCACAACCCAGGAATCATTCTGTGTGCAAAGCTTCAAGGAACATAACACTTTCTTTGACAGCGCCAAGAACCCATACATGAAGCCCAAGATCTCCTCAGACAGATTTTGGAGTCATATGCAGCGAAGCTATTACTCGTGCATCCTCTACAACCAAGATCAGATTTATCTGCACAAGCGTCTGGATTGCGATGCCATGGCTGGGCTGCCCTGTCTTGAAGAAGCTCTTGACTGCTTTAGGGATGTCGGTCTTCCGCCTTTTGTGACTAACAAAGAACATTGGAATGAAGAGCTTCTCCTATAGTTCTATGCTACCCTCCATATTCGCAGCTACAATAGGGATCCGAAGACTTGGGTCATTGAGTGGATGTCACGTGATGTACATCACGAAGCCAAAGCTCAAGACATTATCGAGCTTACTTCCCTGCCCACTCCAGGTGAGTTCTATGAACCTGGTTGTCAGCGTCATAGAGATGAACTGCAGGGTATCTTTCAGAGGTCCGAACCAAACATGAGTCAGATGCTCAGTATGATGAAGCCATTTCCTCAAGATGCTGAATACCCAAAGGAGTTCTTTGTGAAGGACCTCGAGTACTTGCCACGCACAGTATACCATATTCTGAGGCATACTCTATGGACGATCAAGGGACATTATTCTGAAGCTAAACTTGAAGGAGCCATGAAGACTTTGGTATTTTATATAATCAATGGCATGAGATTCAATACTCAGGATTTCTTCATCAGACAACTAGCTGCTTCTGGGATTGATCTATTTGGCCTGAAGTTCTATGCTCCATGGGTGATGCGCCTAATCAAGCTTCATTCCACCATTAATATGTTTTTCTGCCTGAGGTTCATCTGTCTGTTGAAGCCATCTAACTCAAACCTGCCAAGAAGCCCTTACATCTTCATAATGCCGAATATCAAAGCTTCTCGCAACCAATCGAAGGAATCCTTGTTCCCAATGCTGCAACCCCCGCTTATCCTTTGGCTAGAAACATGATAGTGCCACACCATGCTAACACTGAAGCCAATGCAAGTACGATTGCCTAAAGGCCTCAGAAGCGTTCTTGTGTACTCAATGACCGAGAGCTTCTTGTGGCATTGCATCAGAAGAAGGATAGGGATCATGACTGGCTAAAGCGTCGGATGTAGAGTCTCTTGGTGGATGTAATCGCATTCGCAACTGATACGTCTCCAACGTATCTATAATTTTTGATTGCTCCATGCTATTATATTATCTGTTTTGGATGTTAATGGGCTTTATTTTACACATTTATATCATTTTTGTGACTAACCTATTAACCGGAGGCCTAGCCCAAATTGCTATTTTTTTGCCTATTTCAGTGTTTCGCAGAAAAGGAATATCAAATGAAGTACAAACGGAATGAAACCTTCGGGAACGTGATTTTCTCAACAAATGTGATCCGGGAGACTTGGAGTGGGCGTCAAGAAACAATCAAGGAGGCCACGAGGCAGGGGGCGCGCCTACCCCCCTGGGCGTGCCCTCCACCCTCATGGTCCCCTCATTGCTCCACCGACCTACTTCTTCCTCCTATATATATCCATGTACCCCGCAAACATCCAGGAGCACCACGAAAACCTAATTCCACCGCCGCAACCTTCTGTACCCGAGAGATCCCATCTTGGGGCCTTTTCCGAAGCTCCGCCGGAGGGGGCATTGATCACGTAGGGCCTCTACATCAACTCCATGGCCTCTCCGGTGATGTGTGAGTAGTTGACTTCAGACCTACGGGTCCATAGCTAGTAGCTATATGGCTTCTTTTCTCTCTTTGGATCTCAATACAAAGTTCTCATCGATCTTCTTGGAGATCTATTCGATGTAATCTTCTTTTGCGGTGTGTTTGTTGAGATCCGATGAATTGTGGGTTTATGATCTAGATTATCTATGTACAATATTTGATTCTTCTCTAAATTATTTTATGTATGATTGGTTTATCTTTGCATGTCTCTTCGAATTATCAGTTTGGTTTGGCCTACTAGATTGATCTTTCTTGAAATGGGAGAAGTGCTTAGCTTTGGGTTCAATCTTGCGATGCTAGATCCCAGTGACAGAAAGGGAAACGACATGTATTGTATTGTTTCCATCGAGGATAAAAGGATGGGGTTTATATCATATTGCGTGAGTTTATCCCTCTACATCATGTCATCTTGCTTAAGGCATTACTCTATTGTTATGAACTTAATACTCTAGATGCATGTTGGATAGTGGTCGATGTGTGGAGTAATAGTAGTAGATGCAGAATCGTTTCAGTTTACTTGTCACGGACGTGATGCCTATATACATGATCATTCCTATATATTCTCATAATTATTCTCTTTTCTATCAATTGCTCGACAGTAATTTGTTTACCCACCGTAATATTTATGCTCTTGAGAGAAGCCACTATTGAAACCTATGGTCTATATTCCATCATATTAATCTTCCAACACTTAGCTATTTCTATTCCCATTTATTTTACTTTGCATCTTTATTTCTCTTTATCATAAAAATACAAAAAATATTATATTATCATATCTATCAGGTCTCACTCTCGTAAGTGACCGTGAAGGGATTCACAACCTCTTTATCGCGTTGGTTGCGAGGTTCTTATTTGTTTGTGTAGGTGCGTGGGACTCGAGCGTGATCTCCTACTAGATTGATACCTTGGTTCTCAAAAACTGAGGGAAATACGTATGCTACTTTACTGCATCACCATTTCCTCTTCAAGGGAAAACCAACGCAGTGCTCAAGAGGTAACAAGAAGGATTTCTGGCCCCGTTGCCGGGGAGATTCGCGCCAAGTCAAGTCAAGATTTGACTCCCGACAATGAGCCATTTCTGGCGCCGTTGTCGGGGAGTCTACGCACAAGTCAAGACATACCAAGTACCCATCAGAAACTCTTATCCCTTGCATTACAATTATTTGCCATTTGCCTCTCGTTTTCCTCTCCCCCACTTCACCCTTTCCATTTTATTCGCCCTCTCTTTTCCGCTCACCTTTCTTTTGCCATGTCAGAATCAAAAAGGGTTGGGGGTTCTCTCCCGAGTTTTAGTACTTTGGACAATCCTTCTATTCTCCCTAAATTCATAAATAATGATGCTATGGAAAGACCTACCAGAGTTATCAATGAGAATCTTAATAATTTTGATGAAGATGATTCTGGAATTTTTCATTATTTACTCGATGAATCTTTGAAAGATGATGGGATAGACTATTAAGGATCCGGGCCAGCTATGTGCCCCAATACCAAATTGAAATTTACTTAAAGAGCTTTTATGTTTCCCTACCTTCTTCGTTTAAGCATGTCTTAGATTCTATATTTGAAGAACGTTTTCTTGAAGGGGATGTCGTAGATACTTATAAAAGATGAAAACCATATTTGGGCACCCCATGAATGAGAAGGTTGAATCCACATCTCTTTTGCTCTCCTACCAAAACGAATCTATCAAAGAGATGAAAGCTAGCTTAGATGCAAATTTCCGTAAAATGCTTAATCTTTCTTCCACCATTAACAGCCATATGCTTTATCAAAATAGAAAGATAACTTCCATAGATAATAAGTTTGCTCTTTTCTTCCCTAAAACCAAAGATGGCAATACCTAGATCTATCCTTGCTTTTATGCCTAGCTAGGGGCGTTAAACGATAGCGCTTGTTGGGAGGCAACCCAATTTTATTTTTATTCCTTGCTTTTTGCTCCTGTTTAGTAATAAATAGTTTATCTAGCCTATTTTTTGGTTGTGTTTGTTTTGTTTAATTAGTTTTTGTGCCAAGTAGAACCGTTGGGAAGACTTGGGGAAAGTCCTTTTGATCTTGCTATAAAAAACAGAAGCTTTAGCGCTCACGAGAATTGCTGCCATTTTTATTTGGAGAGTGCTATTTAGTTAATTATTTTTGCAGATGATTAATAGGTCAATTCCTCACGTCCAGCTATTTATTTTAGAATTTTTGGGGTTCCAGAAGTTTGCGTTAGCTACAGATTACTACAAATTGTTCTGTTTTTTGACAGATTCTGTTTTTCGTGTGTTGTTTGCTTATTTTGATGAATCTATGGCTAGTAAAATAGTTTGTAAACCATAGAGAAGTTGGAATACAGTAGGTTTAACACCAATATAAATCAAGAATGAGTTCATTACAGTACCTTGAAGTGGTGTTTTATTTTCTTTCGCTAATGGAGCTCACGAGATTTTCTATTTTGAGTTTTGTGTTGTGAAGTTTTCATGTTTTGGGTAAATATTTGATGGATTATGGAACAAGGAGTGGCAAGAGACTAAGCTTGGGTATTCCCATGGCACCCCAAGGTAAAATTCAAGGACACCAAAAAGCCTAAGCTTGGGGATGCCCCGGAAGGCATCCCCTCTTTCGTCTTCGTCCATCGGTAACTTTACTTGGAGCTATATTTTTATTCACCACATGATATGTGTTTTGCTTGGAGCGTCTTGTATGATGTGAGTATTTGATTTTTAGTTTACCACAATCATCCTTGCTGTACACACCTTTTGAGAGATACTCACATGATTTGCAATTTATTAGAATACTCTATGTGCTTCACTTATATCTTTTGAGCTATATAGTTTTTGCTCTAGTGCTTCACTTATATCTTTTAGAGCACGACGGTGATTTTTATTTTATAGAAATAATTGATATATCATGCTTCACTTATATTATTTTGAGAGTCCTTTAGAACAAAATGGAAATTTGCTTTTAGTAATAATATAAAAACTTTTATAGAAGTGCATTGAATACTATGAGAAGTTTGATACTTGATAATTGTTTTGAGATATGGAGATGGTGATATTAGAGCCATGCTAGTTGAGTAGTTGTGAATTTGAGAAATACTTGTGTTGAAGTTTGTGATTCTCGTAGCATGCACGTATGGTGAACCGTTATGTGATGAAGTCGGAGCATGATTTATTGATTGATTGTCTTCCTTATGAGTGGTGGTCGGGGACAAGCGATGGTTTTTTCCTACCAATCTATCCCCCTAGGAGCATGCGCATAATACTTTGTGTCGATAACTAATAGATTTTTGCAATAAGTATGTGATTTCTTTATGACTAATGTTGAGTCCATGGATTATACGCACTCTCACCCTTCCACCATTGCTAGCCTCTCTAGTATCGCACAACTTTCGCCGGTACCATAAACCCACCATATACCTTCCTCAAAACAGCCACCATACCTACCTATTATGTCATTTCCATAGCCATTCCGAGATATATTGCCATGCAACTTTCCACCGTTCCGTTATTAGGACATGCTTCATCATTGTCATATTGCTTGCATGATCATGTAGTTGACATCCTATTTGTGGCAAAGCCACCGTTCATAATTCTTCATACATGTCACTCATGCATCATTGCACATCCCGGTACACCGCCGGAGGCATTCACATAGAGTCATATTTTTTTCTAAGTATTGAGTTGTAATTCTTGAGTTGTAAGTAAATTAAAGTGTGATGATCATCATTATTAGAGCATTGTCCCAGTGAGGAAAGGATGATGGAGACTATGATTCCCCCACTAGTCGGGAGGAGACTCCGGACGAAAAAAAGAAAGAAAAAGAGGCCAAAAAAAGAAAGAAAGAAGGCCCAAATAAAAAAATGAGAGAAAAAGAGAGAAGGGACAATGATACTATCCTTTTCCCATACTTGTGCTTCAAAATAGCACCATGATCTTCATGATAGAGAGTCTCCTATGTTATCACTTTTATATACTAGTGGGAATTTTACATTATAGAACTTGGCTTGTATATTCCAACGATGGGCTTCCTCAAAATGCCCTAGGTCTTTATGAGCAAGCGAGTTGGATGCACACCCACTTAGTTTCTTTTGTTGAGCTTTCATATACTTATAGTTCTAGTGCATCCATTGCATGGCAATACCTACTCACTCACATTGATATTTGTTGATGGGCATCTCCATAGCCCGTTGATACGCCTACTTGATGTGAGACTATCTTCTCCTTTTTTTCTCCACAACCACCATTCTATTCCACATATATAGTGCTATATCCATGGCTCACGGTCATATATTGCGTGAAGATTGAAAAAGTTTGAGAACATCAAAAGTATGAAACTATTGCTTGGCTTGTCATCGGGGTTGTGCATGATTTAAATATTTTGTGTGGTGAAGATAGAGCATAGCCAGACTATATTTTGTAGGGATAACTTTCTTTGGCCATATTATTTTGAGAAGACATGATTGCTTAGTTAGTATACTTGAAGTATTATTATTTTTATGTCAATATTAAACTTTTATCTTGAATCTTTCAGATCTGAACATTCATGCCACAATAAAGAAAAATTAATTGAGAAATATGTTAGAAAGCATTCCACATCAAAAATTCTTTTTTATCATTTACCTACTCGAGGACGAGCAGGAAATTAGCTTGGGGATGCTCGATTCGTCTCCAATGTATCTATAATTTTTGATTGCTCCATGCTATTATATTATCTATTTTGGATGTTAATGGGCTTTATTTTACACTTTTATATCATTTTTGGGACTAACCTATTAACCGGAGGCCCAGCCCAAATTGTTGTTTTTTTCCTATTTCAATGTTTCGCAGAAAAGGAATATCAAACGAAGTCCAAACGGAATGAAACCTTCGGGAACATGATTTTCTCAACAAATGTGATCCAGGAGACTTGGAGTGGGCGTCAAGAAATAATCGAGGAGGTAATGAGGCAGGGGGCGCGCCTACCCCCTGGGTGCGCCCTCCACCCTCATGGGCCCCTCGTTGCTCCCCCGACCTACCTCTTCCTCCTATATATATCCACATACCCCACAAACATCCAGGAGCACCACAAAAACCTAATTCCACCGCTGCAACCTTCTGTACCCGAGAGATCCCATCTTGGGGCCTTTTCCGGAGGTCCGCCGGAGGGGGCATTGATCATGGAGGGCCTCTACATCAAATCCATGGCCTCTCCGGTGATGTGTGAGTAGTTTACTTCAGACCTTCGAGTCCATAGCTAGTAGCTAGATGGCTTCTTTTCTCTCTTTGGATCTCAATACGAAGTTCTCCTTGATCTTCTTGGAGATCTATTCGATGTAATCTTCTTTTGCGGTGTGTTTGTTGAAATCCGATGAATTGTGGGTTTATGATCCAGATTATCTATGAACAATACTTAATTCTTCTCTGAATTCTTTTATGTATGATTGGTTTATCTTTGCAACTATCTTCAAATTATCATTTTTGTTTGGCCCACTAAATTGATCTTTCTTGCAATGGCAGAAGTGCTTAGCTGTGGGTTCAATCTTGCACTGCTCGATCCCAGTGACAAAAAGGGAAATGACATGTATTGTATTGTTGCCATCGAGGACAAAAAGATGGGGTTTATATCATATTGCATGAGTTTATCCGTCTACATCATGTCATCTTGCTTAAGGCGTTACTCTGTTCTTATGAACTTAATACTCTAGATGCATGCTGGATAGTGGTCGATGTGTGGAGTAATAGTAGTAGATGTAGAATCATTTCGGTCTACTTGTCGCGGATGTGATGCCTATATACTTCGGTCTACTTCTCATAATTATTCGTTTTTCTATCAATTGCTCGGCAGTAATTTGTTTACCCACCGTAATATTTATGCTCTTAAGAAAAGCCACTTGTGAAACCTATGGCCCCCAGGTCTATCTTCCATCATATTAATCTTCCAACACTTAGCTATTTCTATTTCCGTTTATTTTACTTTGCATCTTTATTTCTCTTTATCATAAAATACCAAAAATATTATCTTATCATACCTATCAGATCTCACTCTCGTAAGTGACAGTGAAGGGATTGACAACCCCTTTATCGCGTTGGTTGCGAGGTTGTTATTTCTTTGTGTAGGTGTGTGGGACTCGAGCGTGATCTCCTACTGGATTGATACCTTGGTTCTCAAAAACTGAAGGAAATACTTACGCTACTTTACTGCATTACCCTTTCCTCTTCAAGGGAAAACTAACGTAGTGCTCAAGAGGTAGCATCAACTTGGCCACCAAGAACTCGTTTGTTGCACATGAAGCCCGTCGGCGGTCCTGGAAGAGCCTCACAATGCTCTATCCTGAAGACAATCTTCGCGAAGATGGCTTCACATAGAATTTCAAGTTTGATTCTAGGCCTCCACCAAATGCAAGCTGGTGTCGCACGCCATCTATTGAAGATATGGAACATTCGTCTTCGGCTGCAATAGTTGTTGCGATAGTCGTTGATGAAGAAGATGACGCCACTTCACCAACTTTGGCTGCACTACATCTGGATTCTGCATCAGGCCCGTCTGCACCACCAAACTCCAACGTCGACCCTGCTCCATCATCGACTCCTTCTGGGAACGAGTAGATACTCTATGCCTTCAAACCTTTTTGGTCATTACTGACAAAAGGGGGAGAAGCATATGAGTTCATAGTCTTCAAGCGGGTCATTTTGGATGGTTGCATTATTTTTTTGCTAAGTCTTTACAACTCTTGTCTTTTGAACAAGTTGGTTTTTGAGTTGTAACACTTAAACTCGAGGTCGTCTTCTACTTTTCTTGCTATCTTGTGATGCGATGATAAATTCCGCATTAAGTCATTCTGTAGACGTCCATTTTTCATTGTGCATGTCGTTATCTTCATTATCTATTTATATGCACGATGAATTGTCTTCATTTGTTGAATAGGATCTCCACAAAGTAAAACCTGCCATGTGCATTTGCATTCAAAAGCAAATTACTTATATGCACATCTTCAGGGGAGCGTTTTGCTACATATGAAGACAATGTCTTATTCCTTAACTTCCACATACTTTTATCCCCGTTGAAAACTTAAACCAGTTTGTCATCAATCACCAAAAAGGGGGAGATTGTAAGTGCATCTAGTGCCACCCCTTGTTGGTTTTGGGGTATTGACAAAAAACTTGGTTGAGGGACTAATGTGTTTGTGAGAATTATAGGATAACACAGGTAGTAGTCCCTTATTGATTCGGTTTACCTACCAGAGATGACCCCTAAAATGTGTGAAGACATTGAAGACAATGGTGGTCTGTGAAGATATTCACTGTGAAGAATATGACATGAGAAGACATTCACATGAAGACTATGGAGTGCAAAGACATAGTTGTTTCTTAGTTTACTTTTCTTCTTTGTTGAGTCATAGGAATCACCGTACTGTTAAGTGGGGTCCAAGTGAACAAAGTCAGAGTGACTGATGTGATGCTCAACCAAATCCTATGTCTTCGAGCGAAGACAATGAGAGAAAATCTTATCCAGAGCTGGATGAGTCAGCTTTACTTGCAGCCCAAGTCAAGCTGCCGCGTGTGTTTGAAATCTGATTGTTGGACACGTGTCAGTTCCTTAGTGACCCGGGGTCATTTCGGTAAAATCAGGTCGGGTTGCCTCCTGGCTATGAATAGCCCACCCCCTACACCATAAATTGGTGGCTACTCAGAGTTAGTGCACGGCTTTTGTCATTTGACAGCAACCCACCTCCGAAGCATTTGAGAGAGAGAGATCCTTGCGAGGACAAAGCCCTAAACACCCAGAGGCAAAGAGTGTTAGGCATCACTGAATTTTTTTTGTCTGTGTGACCTGAAGACTTGTTACACTTGAGGACTATGAATCCTCCAGTCGGTTAGGCATCGCGTTCTGAGCATCCAAGAGTCATTGTGGATTGCCGGTGAACAAAGTCTGTGAAGGTTTGGAAGTCTACCTTGAAGACTTACCATAGTGATTGGGCGAGGACTGGGTGTCCTTAGCTCAAGGGGAATAACGTGAAGACGCGGTCTTCTAAGTTAAATCTCAGCCTCCCTAACCAGACGTACAGTTGACACAGCAACTGGAACTGGCCTAACAAATCCTTTTCTTCACCAAGCAACTGGTTCTATCCATCCCTTCCCTTTACTTACAGTTTGTCTTCGTGAAGTCATTGCCTGCTTGGATGATCTGAGTGTCTTCACTTCTTGAAGACTGTTTACTGTTAGGCTTCATACTATCTTCCATCATGATCCATACTACCTAGCTGCTGATAGTCTTTGTGCTTTTACTTCATTGCTTACTTGACTATGGCCTGTCTAGTGTGGTCTACCTTCCGCTGCATATCAATAGGTTCATTTCTACCATTTGTCTTCAAAGCCCTCGTCTTTTGAAGACTTCCATAAAAATCGCCTATTCACCCCCCTCTACTCGATAACTAGCACATTCGGTATTTATAGGATTTTCAAGTGTCAAAATTTCAAAAAGAAGTGGATAATTTAATGAGGTTTTCAAACATACAAGGTCAAATTTAACGTGTCTATTTAGGTCAATCCTCAAAGTTCAAGAGTACTCTAAACATGAATGCTTCTATTTCAAAATTTCGAACAAAGCGCCAAAAGAGCCTCTACTCGCCCGGAACAGCGTGAGACCAATGTTTGGTAGTAGAAGGAAATTCTTTTCTAACTCCGACCCATGAAACCTACCGGCCCGACGTCCAAAGGTCTAAACCGGGGTAGGTTTGTAGCTTCATCTAGATGCCACGCAACCGCCTCCGAAAAACATTCATACACAATGGTCGCCTAAGCACACATGCGCGCGGCCAAAATCACTCCCGCCCACTATTTGGGACACCTGGGATTACCATCCTACCTTCGACCCGCAGTAGGTCCAAAATTTAAGCGGGGCCAAAGTTTGTACTTTCCCCAAATTTCAAACAAGCGCGTCCCATCTGTTCAAAAAAGCCAAAAACAAGTGTGTCCCAGACCGAAACCTGGTTCTCCCTTAGCTCCCCCCCCGCTCGATTCCCCATTCGTACTCCGTGGGTGCCAAAACTACCTCTCCACCAGCCACGAAACCCCGGCGTCCTCCGTCCGCCACCCCATCCCACCTATCAACTGCTGCCCTCCTCCATCACGCCAGAGCCGAAACCTCGACGTCGTCGTCCATCGCAACCTCAACCGCAACGCCCTCCATGGCTAGTAGCTGAAGCCGAGGCCGAGATGTCCATACCTGAGCCAGTTCAACCACGCCGTCCTGCGCCTCACTGCTGCCGCTCCAATTTCACCACCGTCCACCGCACCATAGTTGTTCCTTCTACGCCTTCCTTCGCCTCCTCGGATCTGCTTCCCCTACGCTGACATACGGCCACGACAACATAGTCACCAATTTGGCCATGGGTTCGTCCAAGGCTGCACCCACTGAGGGAGTCCTGGACTAAGGGGTCCTCGGGCGTCTGGCCTGTTAGCCATGGGCCGGACTGATGGGCTGTGAAGATGCGAAGACCGAAGACTTTACCCGTGTCCGGATGGGACTCTCCTTGGCGGCCGGATATGTAGATTCCCTTCTTTGTAACCGACCTTGTGTAACCCTAGATCCTTCCGTTGTCTATATAAACCGGAGGACTTAGTTCGGATAGGGGAGATTCATTATCATAGCCATACAAGCTAGACCTCTAGGGTTTAGCCTCCTTGATCTCGTGGTAGATCTACTCTTGTACTACCCATATCATCAATATTAATCAAGCAGGAGTAGGGTATTACCTCCATCGAGAGGGCCCGAACCTGGGTAAAAACATCGTGTCCCTTGTCTCCTGTTACCATCCGGCCTTGACGCACAGTTCGGGACCCCCTACCCGAGATCCGCCGGTTTTGACACCGACATTGGTGCTTTCATTGAGAGTTCCACTTTGCTGTCTCCAAAAGGTTCGATGGCCCCTTCAATCGTCAATAATGACGCTGTCGAAGGAGAAACTTTCCTCCCCGGACAGATCTTCATGTTCGGCCGCTTCGCATTGCAGGCCAATTCGCCTAGACATCTGGAGCAGATCGAAAGCTATGCCCCTGGCCATCAGGTCAGATTTGGGAGCTTGAACTACGTTGCGGACGTCCGTGGAGACTTGGTCTTCGCCGGATTCGAGACCACGACTGTAGCCCCCAGTCACCCCGATGATCATGACCTAAATCTGTCATCAGGCCGCATCTAGGAGATCGCTCCTATAACCGCTCTGGCTTAGAGCCGGAGCAGACTGCACCATCCGAGGACGGGAGGATCAACCCCACCATGGAGGCCACAGATTCCACGGCGTTGGAGTCGCACATAGACTTAACCTCTCAAGACACCTTTGTCACAGGAACTCTGGACTCGTCTCCGGCCGTAAGTTCCGAACCATTTGAGCCCGCGAACGCCGAACTTGATCGTTTATCAATCTTCAAGTTCAGTGCCGCGGACATCTTCCAGCACTCGCCTTTGGGCGATGTGCTAAACTCATTAAAGAACCTGTCCTTGGCAGAGGACTCATATCCAAACTATATTCGGTTCGAACTAGGGGCTGACGGTGGAGAATTTTCCTTCCCACCCACCACCCACTTCGTTGCCACGGTTGAAGATTTGACCAACACAATTGATTACGACTCCGAGGACATCGACGGTATGGACGACGATACCGGAGAAGAAGAGGCCCAGAACCCGCCGTTCACCAGACGCTGGACGGCCACTTCCTCGTATGATGTATACATGGTGGATGCACCAAAGAAGAACAACGCCAATGACAAGGAAGATCCAGTCGAGGATAAACCTTCCAAAATACAATCCAAGCGCCGGCGTCAGCGGCGCCGCTCTAAGTCACGTCGCAGTAAAGACAGCAACACCGACACAGGAGAAGATAATACTCCAGAAGGTGCCGAAGACAACGAAGACCCCGTTGAAACAGCTAATGAACAAGACGAATGGGAAGATGGGCAGGCTAGCCCTGGCAAGCAGGCCACACATGAAGACTCAAAGGACGGAAGTTATCTTCCGCTCTTCGAGGATGAGGTGAGCCTCGGCACCGATGATTTCATCATGCTTGAGGAACCTCTGGAGCCGGAGTGCTTCAAGCGCCAGCTAATCGCCACAGCAAGGAGCCTGAAAAAGAAGCAGCAGCAGCTTCAAGCTGACCAAGATCTGCTCAATGATAAATGGATGGATGTCCTAGAAGCCGAAGAGTACGGCCTCAGGTGCCCAATCAAAAGCTACCCCAAGCGCAAATTGCTACCTCAGTTCAATGAGGAGGCGCCGAACTACATACCTCCATCGTACAATGCAACTGACCGACCACCACGTGGTCGAGACAAAACGGCAACTCACGCCGAACACCAGCCAACACCGCCTCATCACACAAGCAAAGGTAAATTAGCCCATGGTCATACGTATGACCTCCGGCAAAACCTGAACAATAAAGCAGGACATACTTGCCTTGACACGCGATGACGGCCACCTATTCGGACGTGACAAACTTAGTCATGCACGGGCTGAAAACCGCAGACGGACTCCATCAGAGCTACGTCATGATACGGCCCGATGTAGAGGCGCCGCACACCCTCATTGCTTCACTGATGAGGTCCTGGATCATGAATTCCCAGAAGGGTTGAAACCCGTGAATATAGAATCATACGATGGAACCACGGACCCCGCGGTGTGGATCAAAGACTTCATTCTCCACATTCATATGGCCCACAGCGATGTTCTCCACGCCATCAAATACCTCCCTTTAAAACTCAAGGGGCCAGCTCAGCACTGGCTCAATAGTCTGCCTGCAAATTCCATTGGCAGATGGGAGGACTTGGAAGAGGCCTTCCTCGATAACTTCCAAGGTACATATGTTCGACCTCCGGACGCTGATGACTTAAGCCATATAGTTCAACAATCCGGAGAGTCCGCCAGGAAATTATGGACTAGGTTCTTAACTAAAAAGAACTAAATCGTCGATTGTCCAGATGCCGAAGCCCTAGCAGCATTCAAACACAGCATCCGCGACGAATGGCGCGCTTGCCACCTCGGCCAAGAAAAGCCTAAATCCATGGCAGCCTTCACAGCACTCATGACCTGCTTTTGTGTGGGCGGGGACAGTTGGTTGGCCTGTAGAAAAAACAATGCAAGCGACGCCACCACCCCTAAAGCTAAAACTAGCAAAGACAAGTCTCGACGCAACAGATACAAGCGTCAAAACAACAGTGATAACACCGAGGACATGGCAGTCAATGCCGAATTCAGGGGCTCTAAGTCCAGTCAGCGGAAGAAGCCGTTCCAGAAGAACAATTCAGGCCCATCTAACTTGGACCGCATACTTGATCGTCCGTGCCAGATTCATGGCACCCTAGACAAACCACCCAATCATACAAATAGAGATTGATGGGTTTTTAAATAGGCCAGCAAATTAAGCGCCGAGAACAGGGAAAAGGGATCGCAAAGTGAGGACGATGACGAAGATCCCCAGCAACTGAACACAGGGGAACAGAAGAAGTTTCCCCCTCAGGTCAAAACGATGAACATGATATACGCTACCCACATCCCCAAGAGGGAGCGCAAGCGTGCGCTCAGGGACGTCTACACGATAGAGCTAGTCGCCCCAAAATTTAATCCATGGTCGTCATGCCCGATCACTTTTGATCGCCGGGATCATCCGACCAGTATCCGTCACGGTGGCTCAGCTGCACTGGTCCTAGACCCAATAATTGATGGGTTCCACCTGACTCGCGTCCTTATGGACAAAGGTAGCATGTAACATCCCAAAATTCTAAATTTTGGAATGTTATAATAAATAGATAGTTTTGATTGCTCTGTGATTGATTGATTGAAAGTGAGTGAAATTCAAAACTTTTTGAAAGTTAAATGAGAGGGAATAAAAGGACTTTCCCAAACTTTCATCTTGCATTTATGATCTTCGTGAATTCAAATTCTTTTTAAATACAAAACCCTAGAGAGAAGATGACATGACTTCTTCCATTTAAATAAATCATAAAGGGTTTTGAAAAGATTTGAATTTCATTTGAAAATATTTCAAATTCAGAAATTTAAGCAACTCAATGATTTTCATGAGAGAAGATAAAATGACTTCTCCAAAACATATGAAATATGAGTTGGAAGTTTAAAAGGATCAAATTCAAAGTCCTTTTGGAAATTATTTTCAATTTGGAGATATTCGGGTTTTATTCAAATTATTTTTCTCCAAAAATAAAATATATGGAAATTAGGGTAAAATGATTCCCTACATCAGAAAATTGGAGAGAAATAAATTTGAATTAATTTTTGTATTTTTTAAAATGATTTTTAGTGGGTTTTATTGCACCAGTAGCTCTCTTTGCTTTATTTAAAAAAAAATTCGGATTTTATTTGACGTTAGTAAAATGTCCAGCTTGTAGGAAATCTTTTTCTGAAAATTTTGATATATTATACACCTATAGTATTTTTATTTATTTAGGGTTTTCTTTATTTTCTTTGCGTTGTTTTATATAAAAAAATGCTTCCACTTCGGACCGGGCCAACTGGGCCGAAGCCCAGCCAACCGGCCCAAGCCGTCGCTGTCTTCATCCTTGTGCCAGACCGGGACTCTCCCCGGAGTCCGGCGCCGCCACGGCCTCGGCGCCCCTCCCGCAAGCCGTCTGTCGCCCCCTGACCTTTAAAAGGCGGGCCTCGGACCTCTCCTCTCCTCCTCTCGCTTCGCCGCCGCCGCCCTCGCAGATCTCGCTGCCCCCGCACCGCAAACAGCCGCCGCCGCAGTTGCTCGCCGCCGGTGCCGTGCTTTGCCTCTGCTTCGCCGATGCGCGCCGCGCCTTGCCGCGCCGCATCGCCGCTGCCCGCGTAGCCTCCGCCCGCCAACGCCGCCGCTGCCACGCCGGAGCTCGCCGCCCTCGCCGGATCCCCGCGCCATCTCGCCGGAGTTAACCGCCGTCATCATCGAGAACTGCTGCCGAACCGGTAATAAAACCGATCCGGTTTTCTTCGGTTTTTCTCTTGGTTTGGTGCTAGATTAGACCGGCATAGTTTTTTTCTAGTTAGTTTAGTTATTTAACGATCGTTCTCTGTTTAGGTAAATCTAGCGAATGATTTCGTTCGTTAGCGTTCTGTAACGAATGTTTGCTATTTAGAATTTTCTTTTTCTGTTTATTTTACACCAGGGACCTATTCGTAATTAGTTTTCTTACCATTTAGTCCCTGCTCTTCAAACGATCACATCTTTTTACCCGTTTATCCAAATCCAACAAAACCAACGCCCACTTCTTCGTTATGATCCCCTCTATCCAGTAAAACTACTTAAACATGTTTTTGAAAGTTTTGAAATTTGAATTAGATCAGATTTGAATTCAAACTATGTTTGATAGTAACTCGAGTTTTATAACTCCGATTTAATTGATTCCTTTTGGAAATCGAAACTCTTGACCTAAACTTTCTGATAAGGCCAAATCCACATAATTTTGGTACTGTTAGAAATTGTTTTATGTTGCAAGAGTTATTTGCTTGGTTTTGATGTTTTCTGAATTGTCTTCTTCGTTTTTTCCGATCTTTTGAGTGATTGCTTATGTGTGGTTACTATTGCTTGCTTATGCTAGATTGAACGGAGTGTGACGAGTAGAACTATCAGGAGTTATGAGTGTGAATCATCTTCATCAACAGTACAGGCAAGTTCACACTTTGATCATATCCCTTTTAATACCCAGTTTTTATGCATTAGTTTCAACCCTCAAACACTGCATGGTAAGGACTTGATAAATTGTGGGATTGGCAAGTAGTTGATGAGGTAGACCCTATTATCATGTTTATTATCAAACCTTTGGGAGTTACTTCTATGTTGCTTATACTGCTATGCTATGCTCGTAGACGTCGATTGGGTTTGAGTGTATTCATGAAAGATGTGAGATTGTTAATCAATGGTTCAACTTAAGGTGGCAACTTTAATACACATTTGGTGGATTGAGGCAAAGGATATCCAATGATTGCATGTATTTTTTTGGAAATCCCAGGGTACCATGTGATTTTCCTATGGACCGCCGCCCAGGCTCAAAGGGATCATAAGATTATTCATGCTGGAAACTTCCGTGTGCAGCCACATGCCATTATGGGCTCTGGCATAGTTGAGTAAGTTGTGGGAAACCTTTCCATGATGGGCTAGCAGATGTAGGGGATTGTAGGTGTACCGGCCTATCTATCGGTTAAGGGGACCTCTTCGGAAAGACTGTGTCTCGGTCACCCGTTTCTCAAACATTATGTAGTGCGAGAAATCCAATGGAGGAGATTGAGTCTTGTGGGGAAAAGTGCACAAACCTCTACAGAGTGTACAAACTAATCATGGTTAGCCGTGTCCCCGGTTATGGACATCTTGAGTATCTAGTTCTTGGATTGTAATGTTGATCTCATCACTCTAAATTAATTTTGTTGGGTTATTAATTACCTTTTAATTGGGATGGAGATGGGGTTTACCATTCTCAATGTTTTCAACCAACTTTGTAGTTAAATAGAATGTATTCCTTTGCAGTAGGGAAAAATTGGCTTTTCGCAAAAACATGTTAACCATAGAGCCTCCACCAGCCAAATATGCATGTAGTGATAGCTATTATTCATCATTATCCTATGGTGTGAATTTGCCAGTACATTCAATGTACTGACCCTTTGTGGCTGCAACGTCTCATGTTGCAGGAATCTTACGACGAATAAGTGATACGTTAGGGTTACGATTTCTACACTCAACTTTGCCGTTGGTGTTGATGGGAATCCACAACCTTGTTGTTACTTCCGCTATTTGGATTGAGGTAATAGTATTTACGTTACTTTATACATGTGATTTACCTCTGTTATAAATCCTAGAGTACTATGTGTGTCGGCGTACCGATCTAGGAATTACACTTAAGCACAGAGACTTGACCGTCTGAGGTCGGGTCGCTACATAGCAGCCTCAATCTGCTCTATCAGGATACAACACGAAAAATGGGCATTAACCCATCTTGAATCAAACCCACCAGGACTACCTTTAAAGGAGTCATACAGGTGTAGAGGCCCGCTGTACGGGCTCAATCACACTAGAGGTTGTCTTCGGATCTCCGGACAACTTCTGAAGCGAAGAGTTAATGTTCGATATCGTCCCCTTTCGCAGCGGCTATCACGCACTTCTCGGACGAACCGCGTTCGCTCGATTCAACGCAGTACCACACTATGCTTATCTCAAGCTCAAGATGCTCGGTCCATGTGGTGTGTTAACAGTCAACGGAAATACGGAACGCTCCCTCCATACAGAAGAGCATACAGCTGCCATAGCAGCAAAAGTACAGAGCGGCCTTCTCAAGCAGAACCTTAATTCGGCTGCCAAGCCCACGGACACCATTAAGAGGGTCCGAACTACTCTGCAGCAGGAGAGCTTGGCTCGTCAGGAGCTCGACTAGCAATCCGGCCTCCGTCGTAGTTCTGATCAAGTGGTGGCCTTCGTGCCACGCGTACATAACTACACACTCAAAATCCCATGGGCATCGACGGAGGCATAGCTAGCTTGGGATTCGTAGTACGGCACAACTGACATCGGATACACACATACTTTCACTTTTACTTGTCTCCTTTTCAGGTCTCAATCCCACATGCACCATCTGGTGGTCTGGTCATCGGTCCTCTTGAAGGATAAACACACCAAGACGGCAAGAAACACAGACATATGGGGGACTTTTTAGGTGATTCCGTTAATGATAACTCTACCTGTTTTTCAGGACCCACACGCAGCTCTCCCTTGGTTTCGTCATGTCAAATAGCATGTTGCTTACCACACTACTTGTATCAATGCGCCTTGATGTACTAATTAAATTACAATGAGAACAGTTTGCGGCTGGAGCTGTAGGACTCCAGCTTTTTACCTTCATACCTTTTTTGTTTTTTTCCAGCTCCCCTGTGGATAACCCTATCCGGTAGCACCCGTACACTTTGGTACGTTTCATGTTCGCCAGGGGCTGCACGACACCCCACATTACGGCAACAAAAGTCTAAACACTTTTTATAAGTATAGTTTGGCACCCCGAATTTAGCATTATATGCATTGGCTCCGAATCATGTCATTGGTCAATAGTTGGGTTGCCCGGCTCCTGTGCTTGCTACCTTGCGTTCCGCTATATCGGCTAAGGTAGTAAAGGGAGAACTACTGCGATTGTGCCTTGGTTTATCCAAAGGAGCACCTCAGTAGAGAAAGCCGAACACTGACTATCATGATGCGGCAAGAGCCGGTCAGCTGTTCGGAGGTTGCAAATCGTTGGAGATTTCTTCCGCATTACGCGAAGGATTGGTATTTCCCGATCAGACGCTTATAGCACTCTAGTTCGGATACTAGGGGCTGCGCCCATGTTTTTATTGCCGCACTCCTATGGCTAAGTGAGGGCATTACAGGCGCATAGTCTGGTTGCCTGGTTCATTGCACTAAACAACACCTTCAAGGACCATCTAATTGGATCAAGATTGTTTAGATTCCATCCCGAACACCCCTGTACTACCTACGTGGGGGCAGAAGACGACGACTGGTTAACCCTCAGATTTCATACAACACGGCCGCCCAGGAAGTAAAAATTTAAAAACATAACAAGCATTATATTGCATAAACACTTTGTTTTATCATACAAGGGGAGGGAGATCGCACACATTCATTCAAAGATAGTGTCTTTCGCACAGTGATCCGCAACAATGCGGGATCCCTCCAGGACACCATCAAAATACAACTCGGGTCGGCGGTGCTCCTTGCCCTCAGGTTGCCCCTCGGTCATTAGCTTCTTGGCATCCATCTTCGCCCAGTGTGTTTTGACGTGGGCAAAGGCCATCCGTGCACCTTCGATACAGACCGACTGCTTTATAACCTCAAGCCGGGGCCAGGCATCAACAAGTGGCTTCACAAGTCCGAAGTAGCTGCTAGGTATCGGCGCGGCAGGCCATAGTCGGACTATCAGCTCCTTCATGGCTAGCTCGGCCACCTTGTGCAGCTCGACCAGCTATTTCAGCAGGTTGTCGAAGGACACCGGATGTTCGAGCACAAGATATTGAGACCAGAACAGCTTCTCCGTAGAACTCCCTTCCTCGGCTCGATAGAACTCGGCAGCGTCTGATACGCTATGTGACAAATCCATAAACACCCTTGGAGAGCTCCAAATTCGGGTAAGTAAAAGGAACGCTTCCTTCACAGACTTGCTTTGCATAATGAAAGCCTTACCTGCCAAGATCTTCCAGGCCGCCTGGATTTCCTGAAGGGCGCTCTGGGCTTCGGCTCCAGCCTCTTGCGTGCTCTGGAGGGCCTACGCAAGATCGAATGCTTGCATCTTGGAATCACGCTCCAAGGACTAGCACTTCTTGACAGCGTCCTGGAGCTCTCGCTAAACCTCGCCGACCCGGGCCTTGTGCTTCTCGCACGTGGCGCGTTCCTTGGCCACTTTGTCCTCGGCCTTCTCTAAAGCCTTCTTGAGGGCTGCCACCTCGGTCGTGGCCCCTAATAAAAGTTCATGGCACTTTAGTCAGCACGAACCATTCATCCTTCCTAAATATACACACAGGTTACTGCATACCTTTGCTATCCTCCAGCTGCTTCTTTATGAGGCTGAGCTCTTTCTCGGCCTACTCCAGGTTCTGGTTTAGTCCGGAGACCTCCGCCATGTGAGCGGCAGCCGCCAGCAGAAACGCCTACTTATTCACATAGACATATTATGTTAGGCTCCTGCGAAAATTATTTTGATCCTGTGTTCGTCTTTTCTTTTCCGGACACCGAACAAAGCATCAGGGGCTACTGTCCACATTGTGATATTTTTCTTCAATTGTTACCTCAAAGCCTGTTAAAAGGCTAGTGCAGGCCTCGGTCAGTCCGCTTTTGGCGGACTAAACCTTTTCGATCACCGTATCCATAAGGACACGGTGCTCATCCACAATGGAGGCGCCTCGCAGCGCTTCCAGCAGATTATCCGGTGCCTCTGGTTGGACAGAGGTCACTGGTGGAACAGGCACACCTCCTTTCGGGGAAGGCCATTTGCTGGACTCCGGAGCCGTGTAGGTCTCCGAAATGGTATCCGGCTGAGGGCCGAAGGGAACCTGGCCCCCATTGCCAGTCCCCATGGGGGCTTTTCCCCCATGTGTCCGGCAGCCGAGGAGTCATCCTGGGACGCCACCTTAACGATTATTGGAATCTCCCGCTGGTCTGGGAAGGTCCTTTGGGACGCCACCTCGTCATCGCCCTTGGGCGAATGAGTGGGCGGTGGAGACATGCTAGCCATCTCCTTTGAGTCTAGCGAACCCTCTGTCGAGGATCACGGGGAGCCATCGCGGGCCGGACTGCAATGGCATAGTTTAAACATATTAGTATTATAAACTGGAAAGGCCAGGTATTGGGAGGTGCCTAGTTTGGTACTTACGAGGTAGCCCGAGGCTTGGTCCGGGGCATTCGCTCAGGACTGCTTTCGACATCCCATGCAGATTTATCCGCAAGGGAGCCCTTCCTCCTCTTGGGCGCCTTCGCCTCCAGATTATTGGAGGGCTCTCTTTTCTTCTCCCCCCCGGGGGGAAGCCACTCTCTTCTTCCTCCTCGCCATCGTCTTCGGCGACTGAAGAATCAGTCTCGTCTTCGGACGACATGTTCGAAGCACCCTTTCGGCGAAGGGCACTCCTGCTCCCTTTGGTCGTCTTCTTGGCCTTCTTCTCCGGCACATCATAAGGTGCCGGAAATAGCATCTTCGTCAGGAGTGGGGTTTCCTCATCTTCGGGAAGTGGAGCTGGACAATTAATCCGCCCTGCTATGTCGATCCAGGACTGAAAATTGATAGGAAGGCTTAGACTCCTTCCCAAAATATGCCAGTAAAGGCAATACCTTGAATACATGAAAGGACTTACCGAATTGGTCTGGCACTTTAAGCTGAGCCCACGGTCCTCGGTGGTGGGCGGTGGTGTCTCACCGGCCTTAAATAGCACTTTTCAGATATCTTCATGCATTGTGACGAAGAGCTCTCGTAGCGTCTGGTGCTTGGCCGGATCGAACTCCCACAAATAGCAAGTCCAGTGTTGGCACGGAAGGATCTGGCGAATGATCATAACCTGGATCATGTTGACGAGTTTGATCCTCTTGGTTATCATGTTCTGAACGCACGTTTGGAGCCCAGTCAGCTCGCTCGAAGAGCCCCAGGCGAGGCCCTTCTCTTGCCAGGAGGTAAGCCGCAGTGGAGCTCCGGATCAAAATTCGGGGGCCGCCGCTCAGTTGGTGTCACATGGCTCGGTGATGTAGAACCACCCCGAATACCACCCCTTCACTGTCTCCACGAAGGAGCCTTCGGGCCATGTAACGTCGGGCATCTTGCCCACCATGGTGCCTCCACACTCTGCTTGTTGGCCTCTCAACACCTTCGGCTTTACATTGAAAGTCTTCAGCCATAGGCAGAAGTGAGGCGGGATACGGAGGAAGGCCTCGCAAAGGACTATAAATGCTGAGATGTTGAGGATAAAGTTGGGGGCTAGATGATGGAAGTCCAGCCCGTAGTAAAACATCAGTCCGTAGACAAATGGGTGGAGAGGGAATCCTAGCCCACGGACGAAATGTGCAAGAAATACAACCCTCTCATGGGGCTCTGGGGTAGGGATGATTTTTCCTTCGGCCGGGAGATGGTGAACGATCTCCTTGGCCAGGTATCCGGCCTCTCGAAGCTCCTTGATGTCTTTCTTCTTGACAGAAGAAGCCATCCACTGGCCACCAGCTCCGGATCGGACATGGTTGGGGTGTTTTCTCCGGCGGGGAAGCTAGGGCTTGGGTGCTGGAGCTCTAGAATGGATGGGCGGAGGAAGGAGAAGGCAGGGGTGAGAGAGGACGAATCCTTATCCCCTTATAAAAGCCGCAAATATCAAATGCCTTCTTGCTCGCCTATTCCCGAGGGCTGTGTAAGCGGCACGGTTGGGTTACCCATGCCCGTATTGATGAGAATCCCGTAATAAGGGGACACGATCTTTGCTTAGACAAGACGTGCCATTGGAAACCTCATCTCGAAACACGGGATGGCGGATAAAACGGTTCGATATAGTGACTGGGCAGACGTGATGGCATATTATAAAAAAGTTGTCAGCGGATTGGACTCATGGATTATTGTATTCTCTCTACGATTGTGTGTGGTGTGTGTTACAGGTCCGGACACGATCAATTCATCCGAAGACTATTTTGGAGTTCGGAAGCAGGAACCCGCCTTGCAATGCCGAAGACAGAACTACGTGCCGATATCTTGTCATTGAAGCCAGGTTCAGGGGCTACTGAGGGAGTACTGGACTAAGGGGTCCTCAGGCGTCCAGCCTGTTAGCCATGGGCCGGACTGATGGGCTGTGAAGATGCGAAGACCGAAGACTGTACCCGTGTGGGACTCTCCTTGGTGTGGAAGGCAAGCTTGGCGGCCGGATATGTAGATTCCCTTCTTTGTAACCGACCCTGTGTAACCCTAGATCCTTCTGGTATCTATATAAACCAGAGGACTTAGTTCAGATATGGGAGATTCATTATCATAGCCATACAAGCTAGACCTCTAGGGTCTAGCCATTATGATCTCGAGGTAGATCAACTCTTGTAATACTCATATTCATCAATATCAATCAAGCAGGACGTAGGGTATTACCTCCATAGAGAGGGCCCGAACCTGGGTAAAAATCGTGTCCCTTGTCTCCTATTACCATCGACTTTAGACGCACAATTCGGGACCCCCTACCCGAGATCCGTCGGTTTTGACACCGACACCCTCCTCCAAAACATATGTTTCACCGTCAAAAAGAAGAAAATCGCCGCGACATATGAAGGACACAACACTGGCAACCGGAAATGGTACTCCTCTTCCCTTATTCATGCAAATCTTACGTGTCTGCTTGCATGGTATTCATCCCACATAAGACACTAGTTGACCGCTTCTTCTTGATATTAGATGTTCCTAGTAACTCGCAATGCACATGGTTTCTCCTCATATACTATTTCACCTTAGCTAGAGGTCCGTTGCCCCCTGGATTTCAATTCCTGGTCAGTTGATTCCCAATTAACGGAAGCATTCCTTGGCGTAATAGGCGCTAGTCCTCCTATTACGCTGGGGAAGCAGTGCCTCGGTGTTTATCTTAGGGCCGTGTGGGGCCTAGAGCTGCTGGTGCCCGATCTGGAGGTCGGCCGGGATTAAAGGGATGGCCTTGGGGCGCTGCCAAGCACGACGGTGGTGTGAGGTCGAGGGGAGGGAGGGGTGGTGGAGGCAGGGGTCTGGGTCAGTGGTTGCTGGCGGTTCAAGAAAGATCATCAATAGTGACTGGCGGGAGGTAGATGAAGGCCATCTGCCTGTTCCTTATAGATCGGACGGTTCATTAAAAAATCGACTGGCCTATTTATTTTCTGTCGACTGTTATTTTGATAGGACCACATGTGGTGGTGTGCTGGAGGAGTACCTGCATTTCCCAGCCATCCCTGTGCTCATATATTACAAAATCATACAAAGTAGAATCTAGTTTTGTTAGCCATGCAATGTTGTAGAGCTATCATATGTCTCCTGTCATTTATTTTTCAGCCACCTGCTATGTGCTACTTTTACAGTGCACAAGTTCTGCACACAGTTCACCCATACTCTCACTATTGTGTTTTTATGCAAGGGTATTTCAGACTCTGCTGCCTTGACAGAAGAAGAAAAGAAAAGAGAGAAGTCGCTCTAGCTTGGTACGCAGCTAGGCCAGACACATTTCAGCACTTTAAAGGGTGTAGGGTCAGTAGATGGAGACAGTAAACGTAGCTCTGGAGTTGATGATCTCGCTCGCAATGAACCACCATCCCAGGTGCATGCTTTAACTTCGCAGTGATATATGTGGTTGCATGTTGCATACGGTGTCTAGCTTGTATTCGAAAGGTCAAAGTTGGTCTTTATTAAGATAAGGAAATATATTTTTTACATGAACCACCATCCCGGGAGCACCAGAAGACAAATAGCTAGTCATGTCACTGGCCGAGCCAGTGACAAGCCCAGCATAGACATGCATCACCTGGAAGCCAACTAAAAAGCCATGATGGTGGCGAAGCAGCCAGCCTCCCACCATGCTCTCTAGTCCTCGATGATCATGCTCACCACACCAGCTAGATGTCTAGCTTGTATGGCTTCCAATTGGGTTAAATTGCATCTGCTTAGCTTACACATTATACCTTTGAATATGACATGCCTTCCTGTTTTTGCTACGTACTAGTACATGTGTCTATTAACCATGTTCTTACATCAAACTAATGTTCTTGTGTATCCCTCATCAATCGATTATGATGAGACAGTCACCCAAGTGGGCTACTTTGAGAAAAGATCATCTTTTGAAGAATGCAGTGTCAGCCTCCCCACATGATTCTCACGAAATAGCAAGGCTAGATGAAGATAGTGAACATAGCTCTGTAGTTGATAACCACATTTCCCCTACACCGGCATAGCAGGTGCTTTCTCTAACTTGGCAGCATGATATGTGGTTGCATGTTGCATATGGTGTCTAGACTATAATTCTTCCAATCTGGTTAAATTGCATGTGCTATTCTGCTTAGTTTATACATTATACCTGTTAATGTGACATGCCTTCCTGTTTTGAGTACATAGTACATCTGTCTATTAAGCATGTCCTTACATAAATAAAACTATTGTTTTTTATATCCCTCATGAATCCATATGACGAGACACCTTTAGTATATGCAGTGTGATATTAGTTGCATCTTTCATATGATTTATAGCATGCGCTGCTTCTAATTTGTTGAAACACCATTCATGATGGGACGCTTTTAACTTGACAGAGTCGTATTGGTTGCATCTTTCATGTGGTGTCTAGCTTGCATTGCTTCTTATTTGTTGAAATGACTTCTGCTTAGTTTACACAAACAATTGTGAATATGCCATGCCGTCCTGTTTTTCATACATATTCCATCCTGGTATCATGTGTTTGCCTTACATCAAAGTAGTGATTGTCAGTACCATGCACGAATGAGTTCTGAAGAGTGAATTTTATTGCTTTTTCTTGTCAGTTTTACTTGACAATTCAAAATCAATAAAGCGGAAGGAAAGTAGCAAGGCAGCGGATATAGGTGCTCCTTCCAAATGGAGGGCCTCTATAGCTTCAACTCTGCCACCCCTAAGAAGATTTGCAAGACAACACATGCATAGACACTCAAGTAGCTATGTTGATGATGAGCACGTCTCCCCGAGTGCACCATCACAGTTGCTCCCTCTAACTTGGCACTATTATATATGGTTGCATGTTATGTATGATGGCTAGCTTGTATTGCTTCTAATTTTGTTGAATTCCATCTGCTTACTTTACACATTATATTTGTGAATAAGACACGTGTTCCTGTTTCTAGAACATACAATATATGTCTATCACACCATGTTCTTACATCAAAGTACTACTGTTGTGTAACCTGCAACAATCACTTATCATAAGACACGTTTGACTTGGGAGTGTTATGTTCGTTTCTAGCTTGTACTACATCTCGCATTCTTTTTTAGCTTGTACTACATCCCACATTCTTTTCTAGCTTGTACTACTTCTAATTTGTTGAAATGGCACTTATGACGAGACATTTTTAACTTGGTAGTGTGATATTCGTTGCATCTTTCATATGGTGTCTAGCTTTCATTGCTTCTAATTTGTTGAAATGCCTTCTCCTTAGTTTACACATCATAAGCTGTGAATATGAAATGTTGTGAATATGCAATGGCACTAATGGCGAGAGACCTTTCACTTGGTAGTGTGATGTTGTTTGCATCTTGCATATGATTTATTTCTTGTACTGCTTCACATTTTTTTAAACACCATTTATGACGAGACACTGTTAACTTGGCCGAGCGATATTTGTAGCATCTTTCATATGGTGTCTACCTTCCATTGCATTGCTTCTAATTTAGTGAAATGTCTTCTGCTTAGTTTACACATCATAGTTCTGGTTATCTCATGCCGTCCTGTTTTTCGTACATATTACATCCTCCTATCATGTGGTTTTCTAACATCAAAGTTGAGTTCGTCTGTATCACGCATCAATTTGTTCTGAAGAACTAAATTGTTATTCGTTTTTCTTGTCGGCTTGACTTAACATGGCGTAGAGAAAGAGAAAGGAACACAGAATGACAGGGAAAGGGAAGCGAAAGAATCCTGCAGATTCTGCTCGTACTGATGGTGCAATAGAAGGTCAACATCCAGCGGAAAATTGTACAAACAGGGTATCCCGTGCTACACGAGCTACAGAACAAGCCAAACAGAAACCAATGGCTGCCACCAGACAAGCAGAGACAGCCCTAGTTGTTGCAACATCTTCCACAGTACCACCTACTTCACGACTTACTCATTGGTCAACTCAGCTAGCAGCACGTTCCCAAGCTCCCTTGCCACCTGACACTACTTCCGAAGCACTCTTGACACACGACGAGTTGGCAAGATCAGATGAACTTTGTGAGCTTCATCAGAAAGAAGGTAGTTGCCCGAGTCAAGTTATAGTTGCATGCTTCTTTATATGTAGTCTCAGAGTTTGATGTACACTAACACTTCCTATGTTCGTTGTTGGACTAGAACCTAGGCGCAAGAGGAAACAAACATCAAGGATATTGCTCGATAGGTTAACTAAATCTAGTGCAGGAAGAATGGAGATCCGTTTTGAGGCAGGTTTGATGTGACGCCCTGAGACCGATGTGCCAGGTGTCCTCCAGTTATTCACTGCTGTTGCCTTGTCTTTTGCTTGCGTGTTGCATCTTACCATGTCATCATCTGCATTGCATCATCATGTTTTTAAAACTTGCATCCGTCCCGGCCTCCTCGTTCCTTCCGTTATCCGTTCTGAGCCCAGACACACTTGCACGCGCCCGCGGCATGTCCGAAATAGTATTTTATAAGTGGCCGGAAAATGTTCTCAGAATGGGATGAGAGTTGACGTGTGGTCTTATTATAGTGTAGATATTCCGCCGGTCAAGTTTCATCGCATTCGGAGATCGTTTGATGCCCCAACGAATAACTATAGCGGCAGTATAGCCGGTCTAACGTTGGACGTTTTCGGTCTCCGGAAATAGTCGCCGGGCCTCCCTCTCTTCTCTTCTCTCAGCTCGAGACCGTCTACACAGCCCACTACCTACCGCCAGGTCCAACCTAACCTCTCTCGTCAGCCCGCGGCCCTCCTCGCGCGCGCATCCAAAAGTTGTCCCGGACCTGAACCGGACTTTCGTCACCATTGGATCCGGATCATCTCCAAACATCTATAAAACGTCTCCGTTTTCTTATTTGGACTCCCTAGCTATTTTATTCGCGTTCGTCCGATTGCGATCGGAGGGACGAGTTAGCCCCTAACCTAAATTCATCTGATATAGATATCAGTCTAACCCTAGATCCTTTTGTACCTATTTATAGACGAACCCCTGCCCAAATCAGATCAAACCCTAACTTCTAGCCACTTGTCCCCGCCGCCGCCGCCACACTCTAATTCCCACCTCGGGATCCCTCCGTATCCAATTCCACCAACCCAGCCACTGTTCTCCTCTCCGACCCCCTCCCTGTTTTTCAGTGCCGCACAAAATCGCAGCAGCAGCAACCGAGGCCCCTGCTCCCGACCTCCTCCTCATCGCTTGTGCGCCCAAGCACGCCGCCGCCCTGTTGACCGTCGTCGACCAGGCCAGGCCTCCCCTGCTCCTTTCCTTCTTCACTGCCTCTACTCCATCCTCTCACCTCTCCCTCTGCTTGTCACAGGGAACCACCGCCGCCATGGATCTCACCACTGACCGGAGCCGCTGGAGCTGAGCCGCCGTCGTCCTCCTCGACCCCACCGTCCAGATCCGCTCGGTGCTGCCCCGTTTTGCCGTTCCTCGACGTCCCTGCACCTTCCAGCGCCGCCGCTGCCTTAATTCCATCGCGCCGTCCTCGGCTTCCACTTCAACAAGCAGCAGGAGCGCCGCTCATCGTCGTTGACCTGTAGCCGCGCATGGACTCCCACGCCTTGGGCCACCTTCGGTTGCCAAGGTCCAGCCCGCTCCAGATCCGGCCGGCCTCCGCCAAGTCGCTGCTGCCTTCAGCCCTCGTCGTTGCCGGAGTTTGCGCCGCCGCTACTCTGTTTCTGTTTCTGCTTCCTGTCGAGCAGAGCAGCGCGCCCGCTCCTCCCTGTCGCGTTGACCACGAACGCCCGAGCCAGTGGACCAAATCCTTGCCTCGAGTCCCGGCCCAGCTCGCGTCCAGACGGCCCATGAGGCCTGGTGAGCTTCAGTTCCAGCTCCCATGATGCTATTGGGCCTACCAGTTTCGGCCCATAGTATTTTTTTTCCTGCACTGCGTTTTTAATCTTTTATTCCAGAGTTTGCTGTTTTATAGAAAAGACCCTCATGTTCTTTCATTTAATATCTCACAAACTAAGCATCACTTGTAAAAACTTTGTATAGGAAACTTGCTTAGTTTTTCATCTAGTTTAGTAATATGCAACTTTCATCTATGTTTAAAATGCTGTTTGTTTAAATTTTGCTCTATGAACATGCTAAAACGCTTTAATTCATAACTAAATAACCGTAACTCGGTTTTTAATATATTTTATATGTAAATGGGCTAGAAAAATGCCTAGTTTAACATGATGCACTCATCTAGCATGTTTAACAACTCTAAAATTATGTTTAGGGCAGAACAGAACCAAACCTAATATATGCATATGAGGAGTTTCCGGACTTGTTGTTTTGTTGTTCCGGCCTCATTTAAACTTGCCTAGATTAGATAGTTTCATCATGCTTCCCCTCTTGCCATGTTTAACAACATTTAATATCGTTGGGTACATAAACGAGATCGAACTAAATAACTTGCATGTGGTGTTTCGTCAATATGCAACGGAGTTGCATGTTGAACTCCACTTAATTTGTAGGTTTATTTGTGCATTTCGCCATGCCATGCTTCATTAAACCGGACATGCATCATACTTGATTGTGCATCATGCCATGCTTATGTCGTGGTTGTTTACTATGTTGTGTGCTTCTTTCCGGTGTTGCTTCTTCGGGTTGGTTCCGATAACGTCGCGTTTGTGAGGACCCTTCATCTACGTCTGTTTGTCTTCTTCATGGACTCGTTCTTCTTCCTTGCGGGATTTCAGGCAAGATGACCATACCCTCGAAATCACTTCTATCTTTGCTTGCTAGTTGCTCACTCTTTTGCTATGCCTATACTACGATGCCTACCACTTGCTTATCATGCCTCATATATTGTGAATCCAAGCCTCTAACCCACCTTGTCCTAGCAAACCGTTGTTTGGCTATGTTACCGCTTTGCTTAGCCCCTCTTATAGCGTTGTTAGTTGTAGGTGAAGTTGAAGTTTGTTCCTTATTGGAACATGGAGATGTTGTTCCTTGTTGGAACATGATTATTTGTTGGGATATCACAATATGTCTTATTTAATTAATGCACCTATATACTTGGTAAAGGGTGGAAGGCTCGGCCTTATGCCTGGTGTTTTGTTCCACTCTTGCCGCCCTAGTTTCCGTCATATCGGTGTTATGTTCCCGGATTTTGCATGCCTTACACGGTTGGGTTATAATGGGAACCCCTTGACAGTTCGCCTTGAATAAAACTCCTCCAGCAATGCCCAACATTGGTTTTACCATTTGCCACCTAGCCTTTTCTTTCCCTTGGGTAGGCCTGCCCAAGGGTCATCTTTATTAAACCCCGGGCCAGTGCTCCTCCGAGTGTTGGTCCAACCTGTCAGCTGCCAGTGACCACCGGGGGCAACTCTGGGCTGGCCTACCGGAACCTTGGACAATCCGGTGTGCCCTGAGAAAGAGATATGTGCAGCTCCTATCGGGATTTGTCGGCACATTCGGGTGGCTTTGCTGGTCTTGTTTTACCATTGTCGAAATGTCTTGTAACTGGGATTCCGAGTCTGATCGGGTCTTCCCGCTAGAAGGAATATCCCTCATTTACCGTGAGAGCTTGTGATGGGCTAAGTTGGGACACCTCTGCAGGGATTTGAACTTTCGAAAGCCGTGCCCACAATTATGGGCAGATGGGAATTTGTTAATGTCCGGTTGTAGAAAACCTGAATTTTATCTTAATTAAAATGCATTAACCACGTGGGTAACCGTGATGGTCTCTTCTCGGCGGAGTCCGGGAAGTGAACACGGTGTTGGAGTTATGTTTGGCGTAGGTTGTTCTAGGATCACTTCTTGATCATAGTTTCTCGACCGTTCTTTTGCCTTCTCTTCTCGCTCTCATTTGCGTATATGTTAGCCACCAAATATGCTAGTCGCTTGTTGCAGCTCCACCTCGTACCTTTTACCATTCCTATAAGCTTAAACAGTCTTGATCGCGAGGGTGTGAGATTGCGGAGTCCCCGTGACTCACAGATACTTCCAAAACCAGTTTGCAGGTGCCGATGTTACCGAGCAGGTGACGCAACCAAGCTCAAGGAGGAGCTCGATGAAGATCTTGTCCTTTGTGTTGTTTCGTTCTAGTTGATCAGTAGTGGAGCCCAGTCGAGACGATCGGGGATCTGTGTAGCATTTGGGGTACTCTTCTTTTATTTTGGCTCCGTAGTCGGGCCTTGATTGTAACTGGTTGATGTAATGCTTTATTCATGCAATTGTGTGAAGTGGCGATTGTAAGCCAACTATGTATCTCTTTCCCTTATGTATTACATGGGTTGTGTGAAGATTACCTCACTTGCGACATTGCTTTCAATGCGGTTATGCCTCTAAGTCGTGCTTCGACACGTGGGAGATATAGCCGCATCGAGGGCGTTACAAGTTGGTAATCAGAGCCTTCCCCGACTTTAGGAGCCCCCTGCTTGATCGAATCGTTGGCGTTGTTGAGTCTAGAAAAATGTTTTGAGTCATTTAGGAATATATATATCGGAGAGCTAGGAATTCTTTTTACTCCTCAGTCCCTTCATCGCTCTGGTGAGGCATCCTAACATAGAGTTTTGACTCTTCTCTTCTCAAATTTCACTAAAAAAAATTTAGGATCACGCGGGTATCTTGGAATCATTCCGATGGTTTTGTGACGAGAACATTGTTCTTGGTGCCTCCTGTCATTTAGGGGTTGTGGCAGTGTCCCAGGTAGTTGAGCTCCGAGGTGTTGTTGTCACAATTTTATCGTTGCAGTTTTGGAATACCTGAGATTAGTTTCGCCGACATCGAAAATCTCTTTTATGCAGTTGTTGGTGAGATAACCTTGACACCACCCAGTACTGGGGTGGGTGTTCGGGAGTATTGCCATAACTCGTATAACAGATGCTTTTTGAAGGTTGAGGTAAACGATTTTCGAAGGTTTCTTGGTTATGTGTTGAAAGATGGATACAGCTGGATGTAGGATTTGCTAGATTTGGGTGAGATATTATGCTTCCCCTGTATCCCCAACACCTGATTGCATAACTGGAAAGTTTCGGGAGTTTATAAGTGGGAATTCAAGTAGATCTTAGGATATCTTTCCGACAAATGTATGATATGAAATTGGGGTTCGACGTCTAGTGGTCCGCCTATCCATGGTCGGTTTTACAGTGGTCTCGTTTTGTCTTAAAGAGTCCTTGGCTATGCCGACTCGGGGACGCTTCGTATGTCATGTGCACTGCCTTGTACATGATGGTGCTGTACGATCGAGCCCGTGTAGGCCCCACCACGAAAACTTCGGACGAAATCTCTATCATACGTTTGTTCCGGCTTATTCTACAAGCCAATCCTTGTTTTGTTTTGAGTTGTGGTATTCGAGTTGCTTCGAAGTCAAATGTTGATTCCATACCTTCCCCAAGCGGTGTTCTCATATTCCTATGTGAATACTAATCCCTCATGATAATCGAGATTGTCATGTCAATCCTTTTCAACCGGTGTGTCTCTCTTCAAGTGGATCCGATCATTTCAATATCAGCAAGATCAATTATCAGTTCTTCTCAACGGTGTTTGTTCCATTCGTCCCAAGATGCCTTTGCTTTTCCCGCCCTCCCACCCTTTTTCTTCAAGGAATCCGATGTATTAATCAAGTATCTTTTTATTCTTGTGAAGTCTCTCCATCCTTTTCCGTCAATATTCTTATCCGGTGATTCTCATGAAGATTCTAACGGAGCTTCTAGTTCATCATTCATCATTCCTTTTCTTCTCCGGTGGAACGAATTCAAGCTTTGTTGATCATATTCTTTCCTCATTTCAAATACCACCTCTTACCAGTGCTTTCTCTCTTAAATCGTTCAACGGTGTTTCTTTTGAGTGGGCCTAACCCACAGGTCCTTTTCCAGGATCTTACCTGACTCTTCTTATTTATCCCAGAGCTTCTCAAATTCTTTTCAAAGTTTGACGTAAGAATGATTTATCATCAGTCAAATGTATTTCTCCAAGATCTTCCAAATAATTTTCATCGTTGGCTCAACTTTTCCATTCTTCATTCCGGCGTGCCTCAATAATTCACGGTGGTGTCTCTCATCGTCTTTCACAACACTTGAAGACCGAAGAAGATTTTTCTCTCAATCTTGCTCCACTCTCCTCAAGATTCGTGGTTCAAGCTTGATACCATCCTCTCATAATTGTTTTCGATTGTGAAAATTCTTTTCACCTATCCGGAGCAATTCAGGAGTCTTTTCAGTTTGATCATCCGGAGTGCATCATCTCAGATTTATTCATTCTCAGCTTTCAGCTCTCTTTCTCTAAATCTTATCGGTGCTTCATTCTAGTGTTCTCTAATCATCTCGGAATCTCTTCGTTCACTTGTATCTAAATTCTCTCAAGTATCCTCGTTCATTTCATAATTCTAACCGGTGTTCCTTTACCTTCCTTTCGGTCATTTTAATTCTTACGGTGGTTCATGCAAGGTTCCTCTTCTTTCGTTATCATATCAATTCATTCGTTGTTTCGATTCCACCGGTGTTTCGTTGAAGGCATTCTCAAGTTGGCGCGATATCTATCTTAATCTTTTCTACGAGAATAAGTAATATGCCAAATCCGTTGATTGTCATCAATTTAAATTGGTGATGGATACGCATAACGTAATTCTTATTTTTGCTTCATCGAGTGATTAATTCCCTATTCCGGAGGCTCATCAAATTCTTGTTTCCAATTGTTCATCTTTCATTTCCGGAGTTCCAAGTTTTTTCTTTATCTTGTCGCAAAGCTTCATCTAATCATTGCAAGGCTTCAACCTTACTCTTCTCATCTTTCTTTTCGTTTGATCATTCTTTTGTTTACCGGAGTTCTTCATGAAGTTTCTGCATGATGGTTCATAAAAGATTTAATTCCTTTTCGAATTGTTCATCGAGATTCTTTTCAGAGGAACTCAAGCATTCTTCATCTTGCAATCCGGAGTGCAATTCTTTTCTTCCGTATCATTGGAGGTGGTATTACGTCATTCTTGATAATGTGAGTTCATGCTTCATGATTCACATGTTGTTAAGAATGAGGTATTTTAAATCCATCAATCTCTTCATTGGAGTTGTATTAGGTTATATTTCACCTAAAGCCTTCCCTAAGGATTGTGGCTATCTATGGTGTTTATTAATGACACAAGTTTCTCTTTTATCCTACCGGTGAGATAGTTTCTCGTCACCTGGTTCATATCAATCCAATTCTTCTTCCCGTGAGTGCTGGGTTGTCACCTCATAATTCAAGATGTATTCCATAAGACCATATCAAGATTATTCTTTTCGTTGTTGGTTTTCCAACAACTCCGTTCTAGCAT